>NC_064927.1:18813180-19444240 GCF_023897955.1 Schistocerca gregaria | reverse complement strand
TCTTCCAGGGAACGATCAAAGCATAGACTGTTTGAGACATTGCTCCCTTAAAGGAAAGTGCCCATGGTGATGGTTGTATTCAATCCCGATGCAATTTCTGTGTTTCATCAACACTCTGATAGTCCACAGATTACAGAATGCCTCCAGATGTGCATCGGAAACTACTACTGGTCTTCCACGGAACGATGAAGGCGTAGACTGTTTGAGACATTACTCCCATGGAGGAATGTGCGCATGGTGACTGTTGTATTCAATCCCGATGCAATTTCTGTGTTTCATCAACACTCTGATAGTCCACAGATTACAGAATGCCACCAGATGTGCTTCGGAAACTACTACTGGTCTTCCATGGAACGATCAAAGCGTAGACTGTTGAGACATTGCACCTGTGGAGGAAAGTGCTCATGGTGACTGTTGTATTCAATCCCGATGCAATTTCTGTGTTCCATCAACACACTGATTGTAGAAAGATTACTGACTGCCTCCAGATGTGCATCGGAAACTACTACTGGTCTTCCAGGGAACTCAAAGCGTATGCTGTTTGAGACATTACTCCCATGGAGGAAAGTACGCATGGTGACAGTTGTATTCAATCCCGATGCATTTTCTGTGTTTCATCAACACTCTGATAGTCCACAGATTACAGAATGCCTCCAGATGTGCATCGGAAACTACTTCTGGTCTTCCAGGGAACGATCAAAGCGTAGACTGTTTGAGACATTACTCCCAAAGAGGAAAGTGCTTACGGTGACTGTTGTATTCAATCCCGATGCAATTTCTGTGTTCCATCAACACTCTGATAGTAGACAGATTACAGAATGCCTCCAGATGTGCATCGGAAACTACTTCTGGTCTTCCAGGGAACGATCAAAGCGTAGACTGTTTGAGACACTACTCCCATGGAGGAAAGTGCGCATGGTGACTGTTGTATTCAATCCCGATGCAATTTCTGTGTTTCATCAACGCTTTGAAGGTCCACAGATTACAGTATACATCCAGATGTACATCGGAAACTACTACTGGTCTTCCAGGGAACTATCAAAGCATAGACTGTTTGAGAAATACTCCCATGGTGGAAAGTGCGCATGGTGACTGTTGTATTCAATCCCGATGCAATTTCTGTGTTTCATCAACACTCTGATAGTCCACAGATTACAGAATGCCACCAGATGTGCTTCGGAAACTACTACTGGTCTTCCAGGGAAGGATCAAAGCGTAGACTGTTTGAAACATTGCGCCCGTGGGGAAAGTGCGCATGGTGACTGTTGTATTCAATCCCGATGCAATTTCTGTGTTCCATCAACACCCTGATAGTAGACAGATTACAGAATGCCTCCAGATGTGCATCGGAAACTACTTCTGGTCTTCCATTTAACGATCAAACTGTAGACTGTTTGAGACATTGCTCCCATGGAGGAAATGGCGCATGGTGACTGAGGTATTCAATCCCGATGCAATTTCTGTGTTTCATCAACACTTTGTTAGTCCACAGATTACAGAATGCCTCCAGATGTGCATCGGAAAATACTACTGATTCTCCAGGGAACGATCAGGCCGTAGACTATTTGAGACATTACTCCCGTGGAGGAAAGTGCGCATGGTGACTGTTGTATTCAATCCCGATGCAATTTCTGCGTTCCATCAACACTCTGATAGTCCACAGATTACAGAATGCCTCCAGATGTGCGTCGGAAACTACTCCTGGTCTTTCAGGGAACGATCAAAGCGTAAACTCTTTGAAATACTACTTCCATGGAGGAAGGTGCGCTTGGTGACAGTTGTATTCAATCCCGATGAATTTTCTGTGTTTCATCAACACTCTGATAGTCCACAGATTACAGAATGCCTCCAGATGTGCATCGGAAATTACTACTGGTCTTCCAGGGAACGATCAAAGCATAGACTGTTTGAGACATCACTTTTATGGAGGAAAGTACGCATGGTGACTGTTGTATTCAATCCCGATGCAATTTCTGTGTTTCATCAACACTAAGATAATCCACAGATTACAGAATGCCTCCAGATGTGCATCGGAAACTACTACTGGTCTTCCAGGGAACGATCAGGCCGTAGACTATTAGAGACATTACTCTCGTGGAGGAAAGTGCGCATGGTGACTGTTGTATTCAATCCCGATGGAATTTCTGTATTTCATCAACACTCTGATAATCCACAGATTACAGAATGCCTCCAGATGTGCATCGGAAACTACTACTGGTCTTCCACGGATCGATCAAAGGGTAGACTGTTTGAGACATACCTCACGTGGAGGAAAGTGCGCATGGTGATTGTTGTATTCATTCCCGATGCAATTTCTGTTTTTCATCAACACTCTGATAGTCCACAGATTACAGACTGCCACCAGATGTGCATCGGAAACTACTACTGGTCTTCCAGGGAACGATCAAAGCGTAGACTGTTTGAAACATTACTCCCGTGGAGGAATGTGCGCATGGTGAGAGTTGTATTCAATCCCGATGCATTTTCTGTGTTTCATCAACACTCTGATAGTCCACAGATTACAGAATGCCTCCAGATGTGAATCGGAAACTACTACTGGTCTTCCAGGGAACTATCAAAGCATAGACTGTTTGAGAATTACTCCCATGGAGGAATGTGATCATGGTGACTGTTGTTCTCAATCCCGAGGCAATTTCTATGTTTCATCAACACTCTGATAGTCACCAGATTACAGAAAGCCTCCAGATGTGCATCGGAAACTGCTACTGGTCTTCCAGGGAACGATCAAAGTGAAGGCTGTTAGAGACATTACTCCCATGGAGGAATGTGCGCATGGTGACTGTTGTATTCAATCCCGATGCAATTTTTGTGTTTCATCAACACTCTGATAGTCTACAGATTACAGAATGCCACCAGATGTGCATCGGAAACTACTACTTGTCTTCCAGCGAACGATCAAAGCGTAGACTTTTTGTAACATTACTCCCGTGGAGGAATGTGCGCATGGTGACTGTTGTATTCAATCCCGATGCTTTTTCTGTGTTTCATCAACACCCTGAAATTAGAAAGATTACAGAATGGCTCCAGATGTGCATCGGAAACTACTACTGGTCTTCAAGGGAACGATCAGTGCGTAGACTATTTGAGACATTACTCCCGTGGAGGAAAGTGCGCATGGTGACTGTTGTATTCAATCCCGATGCAATTTCTATGTTTCGTCAACACTCTGATAGTCCACAGATTACTGAATGCCACCAGATGTGAATCGGAAACTACTACTGGTCTTCCAGGGAAAGATCAAACCGTTGACTGTTTGAGACATTACTCCCGTGGAGGAAAGTGCGCATAGTGACTGTTGTATTCAATCCCAAAGCAATTTCTGTGTTTCATCAACACTCTGATAGTCCACAGATTACAGAATGCCACCAGAGGTGCATCGGAAACTACAACTGATCTTCCACGGAACGATCAAAGCGTAGACTGTTTGAGACAAACCTCCCGTGGAGGAAAGTGCGCATGGTGACTGTTGTATTCATTCCCTATGCAATTTCTGTGTTTCAACAACACTCTGATAGTCCACAGATTACAGAATGCCACCAGATGTGCATCGGAAACTACTACTGGTCTTCCAGGGAACGATCAAAGCATAGACTGCTTGAGAATTACTCCCATGGAGGAATGTGCGCATGGTGACTGTTGTATTCAATCCCGATGCAATTTTTGTATTTCATCAACACTCTGATAGTCCACAGATTACAGAGTGCCAACAGATGTGCATCGGATACTACTACTGGTCTTCCTGGGAGCGATCAAAGAGAAGACTGTTTGAGACATTGCTCCCTTAAAGGAGAGTGCGCATGGTGATTGTTGTATTCAATCCCGATGCAATTTCTGTGTTTCATCAACACTCTGATAGTTCACAGATTACAGAATGCCTCCAGATGTGCATCGAAAACTACTACTGGTCTTCCAGGGAACGATCAAAGCGTAAACTGATTGAGACATTACTTCCATTAAGGAAGGTGCGCATGATGACTGTTGTATTCAATCCCTATAAAATTTCTGTGTTTCATCAGCACTCTGATACTCCACAGATTACAGAATGCCTCCAGATGTGCATCGGAAACTACTACTGGTCTTCCAGGGAACGATCCAAGCGTAGACTGTTGAGACATTACTCCCATGGAGGAAAGATCTTATGGTGACTATTGTATTCAATACCGATGCTATTTCTGTGGTTCATCAACACTCAGATAGTCCACAGATTACAGAATGCCTCCAGATGTGCATCGGAAAATACTACGGGTCTTCCAGGGAACGATCAAAGCGTAGACTGTTTGAGACATTGCTCCCATGGAGGAAAGTGCGCATTGTGACTGAGGTATTCAATCCCGATGCAATTTCTGTGTTTCATCAACACTCTGATAGTCCGCAGATTACAGAATGCCTCCAGATGTGCATCGGAAAATACTACTGGTCTTCCAGGGAACGATCAGGGCGTAGACTATTTGAGACATTACTCCCGTCGAGGAAAGTGCGCATGGTGACTGTTGTATACAATCCCTATGCAATTTCTGTGTTTCGTCAACACTCTGATAGTCCACAGATTACTGAATGCCACCAGATGTGCATCGGAAACCACTACTGGTCTTATAGGGAAAGATCAAACCGTAGACTGTTTGAGACATTACTCCCGTGGAGGAAAGTGCGCATAGTGACTGTTGTATTCAATCCCGATGCAATTATTGTGTTTCATCAACACTCTGATAGTCCACAGACTACAGAACGCCTCCAGATGTGCGTCGGAAACTACTATTGGTCTTCCAGGGAACGATCAAAGCGTAAACTCTTTGAGATATTACTTCCATGGAGGAAGGTGCGCATGGTGACAGTTGTATACAATCGCGATGCATTTTCTGTGTTTCATCAACACTCTGTTAGTCCACAGATTACAGAATGCCTCCAGATGTGCATCGGAAACTACTTCTGGTCTTCCAGGGAACGATCAAAGCGTAGACTGTTTGAGACATTACTCCCAAAGACGAAAGTGCTTACGGTGACTGTTGCATTCAATCCCGATGGAATTTCTGTGTTTCATCAACACTCTGATAGACCACAGATTACAGAATGCCTCCAGATGTGCATCGGTAACTACTACTGGTCTTCCAGGGAACGATCAAAGCGTAGACTGTTTGAGACATTACTTTTATGGAGGAAAGTACGCATGGTAACTGTTGTATTCAATCCCGATGCAATTTCTGTGTTTCATCAACACTCTGATAATCCACAGGTTACAGAATGCCTCCAGATGTGCATCGGAAACTACTACTGGTCTTCCAGGGAACGATCAGGCCGTAGACTTTTAGAGACATTACTCTCGTGGAGGAAAGTGCGCATGGTGACTGTTGTATTCAATCCCGATGGAATTTCTGTATTTCATCAACACTCTAATAATCCACAGATTACAGAATGCCTCCAGATGTGCATCGGAAACTACTACTGGTCTTCCACGGAACCATCAAAGGGTAGACTGTTTGAGACATACCTCCCGTGGAGGAAAGTGCGCATGGTGATTGTTGTATTCATTCCCGATGCAATTTCTGTTTTTCATCAACACTCTGATAGTCCACAGATTACAGAATGCCACCAGATGTGCATCGGAAACTACTACTGGTCTTCCAGGGAACGATCAAAGCGTAGACTGTTTGAAACATTACTCCCGTGGATGAATGTGCGCATGGTGACAGTTGTATTCAATCCCGATGCATTTTCTGTGTTTCATCAACACTCTGATAGTCCACAGATTACAGAATGCCTCCAGATGTGAATCGGAAACTACTACTGGTCTTCCAGGGAACGATCAGGCCGTAGACTATTAGAGACATTACTCTCGTGGAGGAAAGTGCGCATGGTGACTGTTGTATTCAATCCCGATGGAATTTCTGTATTTCATCAACACTCTAATAATCCACAGATTACAGAATGCCTCCAGATGTGCATCGGAAACTACTACTGGTCTTCCAGGGAACTATCAAAGCAGAGACTGTTTGAGATTTACTCCCATGGAGGAATGTGATCATGGTGACTGTCGTTCTCAATCCCGAGGCAATTTCTGTGTTTCATCAACACTCTGATAGTCACCAGATTACAGAATGCCTCCAGATGTGCATCGGAAAATACTACTGGTCTTCCAGGGAACGATCAGGGCGTAGACTATTTGAGACATTACTCCCGTGGAGGAAAGTGCGCATGGTGACTGTTGTATACAATCCCTATGCAATTTCTGTGTTTCGTCAACACTCTGATAGTCCACAGATTACTGAATGCCACCAGATGTGCATCGGAAACCACTACTGGTCTTATAGGGAAAGATCAAACCGTAGACTGTTTGAGACATTACTCCCGTGGAGGAAAGTGCGCATAGTGACTGTTGTATTCAATCCCGATGCAATTATTGTGTTTCATCAAAACTCTGATAGTCCACAGACTACAGAACGCCTCCAGATGTGCGTCGGAAACTACTATTGGTCTTCCAGGGAACGATCAAAGCGTAAACTCTTTGAGATATTACTTCCATGGAGGAAGGTGCGCATGGTGACAGTTGTATACAATCGCGATGCATTTTCTGTGTTTCATCAACACTCTGTTAGTCCACAGATTACAGAATGCCTCCAGATGTGCATCGGAAACTACTTCTGGTCTTCCAGGGAACGATCAAAGCGTAGACTGTTTGAGACATTACTCCCAAAGACGAAAGTGCTTACGGTGACTGTTGCATTCAATCCCGATGGAATTTCTGTGTTTCATCAACACTCTGATAGACCACAGATTACAGAATGCCTCCAGATGTGCATCGGTAACTACTACTGGTCTTCCAGGGAACGATCAAAGCGTAGACTGTTTGAGACATTACTTTTATGGAGGAAAGTACGCATGGTAACTGTTGTATTCAATCCCGATGCAATTTCTGTGTTTCATCAACACTCTGATAATCCACAGGTTACAGAATGCCTCCAGATGTGCATCGGAAACTACTACTGGTCTTCCAGGGAACGATCAGGCCGTAGACTATTAGAGACATTACTCTCGTGGAGGAAAGTGCGCATGGTGACTGTTGTATTCAATCCCGATGGAATTTCTGTATTTCATCAACACTCTAATAATCCACAGATTACAGAATGCCTCCAGATGTGCATCGAAAACTACTACTGGTCTTCCACGGAACCATCAAAGGGTAGACTGTTTGAGACATACCTCCCGTGGAGGAAAGTGCGCATGGTGATTGTTGTATTCATTCCCGATGCAATTTCTGTTTTTCATCAACACTCTGATAGTCCACAGATTACAGAATGCCACCAGATGTGCATCGGAAACTACTACTGGTCTTCCAGGGAACGATCAAAGCGTAGACTGTTTGAAACATTACTCCCGTGGATGAATGTGCGCATGGTGACAGTTGTATTCAATCCCGATGCATTTTCTGTGTTTCATCAACACTCTGATAGTCCACAGATTACAGAATGCCTCCAGATGTGAATCGGAAACTACTACTGGTCTTCCAGGGAACTATCAAAGCAGAGACTGTTTGAGATTTACTCCCATGGAGGAATGTGATCATGGTGACTGTCGTTCTCAATCCCGAGGCAATTTCTGTGTTTCATCAACACTCTGATAGTCACCAGATTACAGAAAGCCTCCAGATGTGCATCGGAAACTGCTACTGGTCTTCCAGGGAACGATCAAACCGTAGACTGTTTGAGACATTACTCCCGTGGAGGAAAGTGCGCATGGTGACTGTTGTATTCAATCCCGATGCAATTTCTATGTTTCGTCAACACTCTGATAGTCCTCAGATTACAGAATGCCACCAGAGGTGCATCGGAAACTACTACTGATCTTCCACGGAACGATCAAAGCGTAGACTGTTTGAGACAAACCTCCCGTGGAGGAAAGTGCGCATGGTGACTGTTGTATACAATCCCGATGCAATTTCTGTGTTTCGTCAACACACTGATAGTCTACAGATTACAGAATGCCACCAGATGTGCATCGGAAACTACTACTGGTCTTCCAGGGAACGATCAAGGCGTAGACTGTTTGAGACATTACTCCCGTGGAGGAATGTGCGCATGGTGAGTGTTGTATTGAATCCCGATGCAATTTCTGTGTTTCATCAACACTCTGATAGTCCACAGATTACAGAATGCCACCAGATGTGCTTGGGAAACTACTACTGGTCTTCCATGGAACGATCAAAGCGTAGACTGTTGAGACATTGCACCTGTGGAGGAAAGTGCGCATGGTGACTGTAGTATTCAATCCCGATGCAATTTCTGTGTTCCATCAACACTCTGATAGTCCCCAGAATGCAGAATGCCTCTAGATGTGCATCGGAAACTACTACTGGTCTTCCAGGGAACGATCAATGCGTAGACAGTTTGAGACATTACTCCTATGGGGGAAAGTGCGCATGGTGACTGTTGTATTATATCCCGATACCATTTTGTGTTTCATCAACACTTTGAAGAACCAAAGATTACTGAATGCCACCAGATGTGCATCGGAAACTACTACTGGTCTTCCAGGAAACGATTAAACCATAGACTGTTTGAGACATTACTCCCATGGAAAAAGTGCGCATGTTGACTGTTGTATTCAATCCCGATGCAATTTCTGTGTTTCATCAACACTCTGATAGTCCACACATTACAGAATGTCCCCAGATGACCATCGGAAACTACTAATGTTCTTCCACGGAACGATCAAATCGTAAACTGTTTGAGACATTGCTCCCATGGAGGAAAGTGCGCATGGTGTCTGTTGTATTCATCCCTGATGCAATTTCTGTGTTTTATCAACACCCTTATAGTCCACAGACTACAGAATGCCACCAGGTATGCATCGGAAACTACTACTGGTCTTCCAGGGTACGATCAAAGCGTAGAATGCTTGCGACATTACTCCCATGTAGGAAAGTGGGCATGGTGACTGTTGTATTCAATCCCGATGCAATTTCTGTGTTTCATCATCACTTTGAAGGTCCACAGATTACAGAATGATTCCATATGTGCATCGGAAACTACTACTGGTCTTGCAGGGAACGATCAAAGCGTCAAATCTTTGAGACATTACTCCCTTGGAGGAAAGTGCGCATGGTGACTGTTGTATTCAATCCCGATGCAATTTCTGTGTTTCATCAACACTTGGAGGGACCACAGATTACAGAATGCCTCCAGATGTGCATCGGAAACTATTACTGGTCTTGCAGGGAACGATCAAAGCGTAGACTGTTTGAGACATTACTCCCATGGAGGAAAGTGCGCATGGTGACTGTTGTATTGAATCCCGATACCATTTTGTGTTTCATCAACACTTTGAAGATCCAAAGATTACTGAATGCCACCAGATGTGTATCGGAAACTACTACTGGTCTTCCAGGAAACGATCAAACCATAGACTGTTTGAGACATTACTCCCATGGAGGAAAGTGCGCATGGTGATTGTTGTATTGAATCCCGATACCATTTTGTGTTTCATCAACACTTTGAAGATCCAAAGATTACTGAATGTTACCAGGTGACCATCGGAAACTACTAATGTTCTTCCAGGGAACGATCAAAGCGTAAACTGTTTGAGACATTACTCCCATGGAGGAAAGTGCGCATGGTGTATGTCGTATTCAATCTTGATGCAATTTCTGTGTTTTATCAACACCCTTATAGTCCACAGACTACAGAATGCCTCCAGGTATGCATCGGAAACTACAACTGGTCTTCCAGGGTACGATCATAGCGTAGAATGCTTGCGACATGACTCCCATGTAGGAAAGTGGGCATGGTGACTGTTGTATTCAATCCCGATGCAATTTCTGTGTTTCATCAACACTTTGAAGGTCCACAGATTACAGAATGATTCCAAATGTGCATCGGAAACTACTACTGGTCTTCCAGGAAACGATCAAAGCGTAGACAGTTTGAGACATTACTCCCATGGAGGAATGTTCGTATGGTGACTGTTGTATTCAATACCGATGCAATTTCTGTGTTTCATCAACACTCTGACAGTCCACACATTACAGAATGCTTCCAGATGTGCATCGGAAACTACTACTGGTCTTCCTGGGAACGATCAAAGCGTAGACTGTTTGAGACATTACTCCCACGGAGGAAAGTGCGCATGGTGATTGTTGTATTCAATCCTGATGCAACTTCTTTGTTTCATTAACACCCTGATAGTCCACACTGTACAGAATGCTTCCAGATGTGCATCGGATACTACTTCTGGTCTTCCAGGGAACGATCAAAGCGTAAACTGTATGAGACATTACTCAAATGGAGGAAAGTGCGTATGGTGACTGTTGTATTCAATCCCGATGCAATTTCTGTGTTTTATCAACACTCTGATAGACCACAGACTACAGAATGCCTACAGGTGTGCATCGGAAACTACTACTGGTCTTCCAGTTAAAGATCAAAGCGTAAACTGTTTGCGACATTACTCCCATGTAGGAAAGTGGGCATGGTGACTGTTGTATTCAATCCCGATGCAATTTCTGTGTTT
This sequence comes from Schistocerca gregaria, assembly GCF_023897955.1. Classification (NCBI taxonomy): domain Eukaryota; kingdom Metazoa; phylum Arthropoda; class Insecta; order Orthoptera; family Acrididae; genus Schistocerca; species Schistocerca gregaria. The sequence goes on along the minus strand of NC_064927.1, from coordinate 19,433,719 downwards.
CATCAACACTCTGATAGTCCACAGATTACAGAATGCCTCCAGATGTGCATCGGAAACTGCTACTGGTCTTCCAGGGAACGATCAAAGTGAAGGCTGTTAGAGACATTACTCCCATGGAGGAATGTGCGCATGGTGACTGTTGTATTCAATCCCGATGCAATTTTTGTGTTTCATCAACACTCTGATAGTCTACAGATTACAGAATGCCACCAGATGTGCATCGGAAACTACTACTTGTCTTCCAGCGAACGATCAAAGCGTAGACTGTTTGTAACATTACTCCCGTGGAGGAATGTGCGCATGGTGACTGTCGTATTCAATCCCGATGCTTTTTCTGTGTTTCATCAACACCCTGAAATTAGAAAGATTACAGAATGGCTCCATATGTGCATCGGAAACTACTACTGGTCTTCAAGGGAACGATCAGTGCGTAGACTATTTGAGACATTACTCCCGTGGAGGAAAGTGCGCATGGTGACTGTTGTATTCAATCCCGATGCAATTTCTATGTTTCGTCAACACTCTGATAGTCCACAGATTACTGAATGCCACCAGATGTGAATCGGAAACTACTACTGGTCTTCCAGGGAAAGATCAAACCGTTGACTGTTTGAGACATTACTCCCGTGGAGGAAAGTGCGCATAGTGACTGTTGTATTCAATCCCAAAGCAATTTCTGTGTTTCATCAACACTCTGATAGTCCACAGATTACAGAATGCCACCAGAGGTGCATCGGAAACTACTACTGATCTTCCACGGAACGATCAAAGCGTAGACTGTTTGAGACAATCCTCCCGTGGAGGAAAGTGTGCATGGTGACTGTTGTATTCATTCCCTATGCAATTTCTGTGTTTCAACAACACTCTGATAGTCCACAGATTACAGAATGCCACCAGATGTGCATCGGAAACTACTACTGGTCTTCCAGGGAACGATCAAAGCATAGACTGCTTGAGAATTACTCCCATGGAGGAATGTGCGCATAGTGACTGTTCTATTCAATCCCGATGCAATTTTTGTATTTCATCAACACTCTGATAGTCCACAGATTACAGAGTGCCAACAGATGTGCATCGGATACTACTACTGGTCTTCCTGGGAGCGATCAAAGCGAAGACTGTTTGAGACATTGCTCCCTTAAAGGAGAGTGCGCATGGTGATTGTTGTATTCAATCCCGATGCAATTTCTGTGTTTCATCAACACTCTGATAGTCCACAGATTACAGAATGCCTCCATATGTGCATCGGAAACTACTACTGGTCGTCCAGGGAACGATCAAAGCGTAAACTGATTGAGACATTACTTCCATTAAGGAAGGTGCGCATGGTGACTGTTGTATTCAATCCCTATAAAATTTCTGTGTTTCATCAGCACTCTGATACTCCACAGATTACAGAATGCCTCCAGATGTGCATCGGAAACTACTACTGGTCTTCCAGGGAACGATCCAAGCGTAGACTGTTGAGACATTACTCCCATGGAGGAAAGTTCTTATGGTGACTATTGTATTCAATACCGATGCAATTTCTGTGGTTCATCAACACTCAGATAGTCCACAGATTACAGAATGCCTCCAGATGTGCATCGGAAAATACTACTGGTCTTCCAGGGAACGATCAAAGCGTAGACTGTTTGAGACATTGCTCCCATGGAGGAAAGTGCGCATTGTGAATGAGGTATTCAATCCAGATGCAATTTCTGTGTTTCATCAACACTCTGATAGTCCGCAGATTACAGAATGCCTCCAGAAGTGCATCGGAAAATACTACTGGTCTTCCAGGGAACGATCAGGGCGTAGACTATTTGAGTCATTACTCCCGTGGAGGAAAGTGCGCATGGTGACTGTTGTATACAATCCCGATGCAATTTCTGTGTTTCGTCAACACTCTGATAGTCCACAGATTACTGAATGCCACCAGATGTGAATCGGAAACTACCACTGGTTCTTCCAGGGAACGATCAAAGCGTAGTCTGTTTGAGACATTACTCAGATGGAGGAAAGTGAGCATGGTGACTGTTGTATTCAATCCCGATGCAATTATTGTGTTTCATCAACACTCTGATAGTCCACAGACTACAGAACGCCTCCAGATGTGCGTCGGAAACTACTATTGGTCTTCCAGGGAACGATCAAAGCGTAAACTCTTTGAGATATTACTTCCATGGAGGAAGGTGCGCATGGTGACAGTTGTATTCAATCGCGATGCATTTTCTGTGTTTCATCAGCTCTCTGTTAGTCCACAGATTACAGAATGCCACCAGATGTGAATCGGAAACTACCACTGGTTCTTCCAGGGAACGATCAAAGCGTAGACTGTTTGAGACATTAATTTTATGGAGGAAAGTACGCATGGTGACTGTTGTATTCAATCCCGATGCAATTTCTGTGTTTCATCAACACTCTGATAATCCACAGATTACAGAATGCCTCCAGATGTGCATCGGAAACTACTACTGGTCTTCCAGGGAACGATCAGGCCGTAGACTATTAGACACATTACTCCCGTGGAGGAAAGTGCGCATGGTGATTGTTGTATTCATTCCCGATGCAATTTCTGTTTTTAATCAACACTCTGATAGTCCACAGATTACAGAATGCCACCAGATGTGCATCGGAAACTACTACTGGTCTTCCAGGGAACGATCAAAGCGTAGACTGTTTGAAACATTACTCCCGTGGATGAATGTGCGCATGGTGACAGTTGTATTCAATCCCGATGCATTTTCTGTGTTTCATCAACACTCTGATAGTCCACAGATTACAGAATGCCTCCAGATGTGAATCGGAAACTACTACTGGTCTTCCAGGGAACTATCAAAGCATAGACTGTTTGAGATTAACTCCCATGGAGGAATGTGATCATGGTGACTGTCGTTCTCAATCCCGAGGCAATTTCTGTGTTTCATCAACACTCTGATAGTCACCAGATTACAGAAAGCCTCCAGATGTGCATCGGAAACTGCTACTGGTCTTCCAGGGAACGATCAAACCGTAGACTGTTTGAGACATTACTCCCGTGGAGGAAAGTGCGCATGGTGACTGTTGTATTCAATCCCGATGCAATTTCTATGTTTCGTCAACACTCTGATAGTCCACAGATTACAGAATGCCACCAGATGTGAATCGGAAACTACTACTGGTCTTCCAGGGAAAGATCAAACCGTAGACTGTTTGAGACATTACTCCCGTGGAGGAAAGTGCGCATAGTGACTGTTGTATTCAATCCCAAAGCAATTTCTGTGTTTCATCAACACTCTGATAGTCCACAGATTACAGAATGCCACCAGAGGTGCATCGGAAACTACTACTGATCTTCCACGGAACGATCAAAGCGTAGACTGTTTGAGACAAACCTCCCGTGGAGGAAAGTGCGCATGGTGACTGTTGTATTCATTCCCTATGCAATTTCTGTGTTTCAACAACACTCTGATAGTCCACAGATTACAGAATGCCACCAGATGTGCATCGGAAACTACTACTGGTCTTCCAGGGAACGATCAAAGCATAGACTGTTTGAGAATTACTCCCATGGAGGAATGTGCGCATGGTGACTGTTGTATTCAATCCCGATGCAATTTTTGTATTTCATCAACACTCTGATAGTCCACAGATCACAGAGTGCCAACAGATGTGCATCGGATACTACTACTGGTCTTCCAGGGAGCGATCAATGCGTAGACTGTTAGAGGTATTACTCCCATGGAGGAAAATGCGCATGTTGACTGTTGTATTCAATCCCGATGCAATTTCTGTGTTTCATCAACACTTTGAAGGTCCACAGATTACAGAATGCCTGCAGATGTGCATCGGAAAATACTACTGGTCTTCCAGGGAACGAACAAAGCGTAGACTGTTTGTGACATTACTCCCATGGAGGAAATTGCGCATGGTGACTGTTGTATTCAATCTAGATGCAATTTCTGTGTCTCATCAACACTCTGATAGTCCACGCATTACAGAATGTCCCCAGGTGACCATCGGAAACTACTAATGTTCTTCCAGGGAACGATCAAATCGTAAACTGTTTGAGACATTACTCCCATGGAGGAAAGTGCGCATGGTGACTGTTGTATTCAATCCCGATGCAATTTCTGTGTTTTATCAACACTCTGATAGTCCACAGGCTACAGAATGCCTCCAGGTGTGCATCGGAATCTACTACTGGTCTTCCAGGGTACGATCAAAGCGTAGAATGCTTGCGACATTACTGCCATGTAGGAAAGTGCGCATGGTGACTGTTGTATTCAATCCCGATGCAATTTCTGTGTTTCATCAACACTTTGATGGTCCACAGATTACAGAATGATTTCAAATGTGCATCGGAAACTACTACTGGTCTTGCAGGGAACGATCAAAGCGTAGACTGTTTGAGACACTACTACCATGGAGGAAAGTGCGTATGGTGACTGTTGTATTCAATCCCGATGCAATTTCTGTGTTTCATCAACACTCTGATAGTGCACAGATTACAGAATGCCTCCAGATGTGCATCGGAAACTACTACTGGTCTTCCAGGGAACGATCAATGCTTAGACAGTTTGAGACATTACTCCTATGGGGGAAAGTGCGCATGGTGACTGTTGTATTATATCCCGATACCATTTTGTGTTTCATCAACACTTTGAATAACCAAAGATTACTGAATGCCACCAGATGTGCATCGGAAACTACTACTGGTCTTCCAGGAAACGATTAAACCATAGACTGTTTGAGACATTACTCCCATGGAGGAAAGTGCGCATGTTGGCTGTTGTATTCAATCCCGATGCAATTTCTGTGTTTCATCAACACTCTGATAGTCCACACATTACAGAATGTCCCCAGATGACCATCGGGAACTACTAATGTTCTTCCACGGAACGATCAAAGCGTAAACTGTTTGAGACATTACTCCCATGGAGGAAAGTGCGCATGGTGTCTGTTGTATTCAATCCTGATGCAATTTCTGTGTTTTATCAACACCCTTATAGTCCACAGACTACAGAATGCCACCAGGTATGCATCGGAAACTACTACTGGTCTTCCAGGGTACGATCAAAGCGTAGAATGCTTGCGACATTACTCCCATGTAGGAAAGTGGGCATGGTGACTGTTGTATTCAATCCCGATGCAATTTCTGTGTTTCATCATCACTTTGAAGGTCCACAGATTACAGAATGATTCCATATGTGCATCGGAATCTACTACTGGTCTTGCAGGGAACGATCAAAGCGTAAAATCTTTGAGACATTACTCCCTTGGAGGAAAGTGCGCATGGTGACTGTTGTATTCAATCCCGATGCAATTTCTGTGTTTCATCAACACTTGGAGGGACCACAGATTACAGAATGCCTCCAGATGTGCATCGGAAACTATTACTGGTCTTGCAGGGAACGATCAAAGCGTAGACTGTTTGAGACATTACTCGCATGGAGGAAAGTGCGCATGGTGACTGTTGTATTGAATCCCGATACCATTTTGTGTTTCATCAACACTTTGAAGATCCAAAGATTACTGAATGCCACCAGATGTGTATCGGAAACTACTACTGGTCTTCCAGGAAACGATCAAACCATAGACTGTTTGAGACATTACTCCCATGGAGGAAAGTGTGCATGGTGACTGTTGTATTGAATCCCGATACCATTTTGTGTTTCATCAACACTTTGAAGATCCAAAGATTACTGAATGTTACCAAGTGACCATCGGAAACTACTAATGTTCTTCCAGGGAACGATCAAAGCGGAAACTGTTTGAGACATTACTCCCATGGAGGAAAGTGCGCATGGTGTATGTCGTATTCAATCTTGATGCAATTTCTGTGTTTTATCAACACACTTATAGTCCACAGACTACAGAATGCCTCCAGGTATGCATCGGAAACTACAACTGGTCTTCCAGGGTACGATCATAGCGTAGAATGCTTGCGACATGACTCCCATGTAGGAAAGTGGGCATGGTGACTGTTGTATTCAATCCCGATGCAATTTCTGTGTTTCATCAACACTTTGAAGGTCCACAGATTACAGAATGATTCCAAATGTGCATCGGAAACTACTACTGGTCTTCCAGGAAACGATCAAAGCGTAGACAGTTTGAGACATTACTCCCATGGAGGAATGTTCGTATGGTGACTGTTGTATTCAATCCCGATGCAATTTCTGTGTTTCATCAACACTCTGATAGTCCACACATTACAGAATGCTTCCAGATGTGCATCGGAAACTACTACTGGTCTTCCTGGGAACGATCAATGCGTAGACTGTTTGAGACATTACTCCCACGGAGGAAAGTGCGCATGGTGATTGTTGTATTCAATCCTGATGCAATTTCTTTGTTTCATTAACACCCTGATAGTCCACACTGTACAGAATGCTTCCAGATGTGCATCGGATACTACTTCTGGTCTTCCAGGGAACGATCAAAGCGTAAACTGTATGAGACATTACTCAAATGGAGGAAAGTGCGTATGGTGACTGTTGTATTCAATCCCGATGCAATTTCTGTGTTTTATCAACACTCTGATAGTCCACAGACTACAGAATGCCTACAGGTGTGCATCGGAAACTACTACTGGCCTTCCAGTTAATGATCAAAGCGTAAACTGTTTGCGACATTACTCCCATGTAGGAAAGTGGGCATGGTGACTGTTGTATTCAATCCCGATGCAATTTCTGTGTTTCATCAACACTCTGATAGTCCACAGATTACAGAATGCCACCAGAGGTGCATCGGAAACTACTACTGATCTTCCACGGAACGATCAAAGCGTAGACTGTTTGAGACAAACCTCCCGTGGAGGAAAGTGCGCATGGTGACTGTTGTATTCATTCCCTATGCAATTTCTGTGTTTCAACAACACTCTGATAGTCCACAGATTACAGAATGCCACCAGATGTGCATCGGAAACTACTACTGGTCTTCCAGGGAACGATCAAAGCATAGACTGTTTGAGAATTACTCCCATGGAGGAATGTGCGCATGGTGACTGTTGTATTCAATCCCGATGCAATTTTTGTATTTCATCAACACTCTGATAGTCCACAGATCACAGAGTGCCAACAGATGTGCATCGGATACTACTACTGGTCTTCCAGGGAGCGATCAATGCGTAGACTGTTAGAGGTATTACTCCCATGGAGGAAAATGCGCATGTTGACTGTTGTATTCAATCCCGATGCAATTTCTGTGTTTCATCAACACTTTGAAGAACCAAAGATTACTGAATGCCACCAGATGTGCATCGGAAACTACTACTGGTCTTCCAGGAAACGATTAAACCATAGACTGTTTGAGACATTACTCCCATGGAGGAAATTGCGCATGGTGACTGTTGTATTCAATCTAGATGCAATTTCTGTGTCTCATCAACACTCTGATAGTCCACGCATTACAGAATGTCCCCAGGTGACCATCGGAAACTACTAATGTTCTTCCAGGGAACGATCAAATCGTAAACTGTTTGAGACATTACTCCCATGGAGGAAAGTGCGCATGGTGACTGTTGTATTCAATCCCGATGCAATTTCTGTGTTTTATCAACACTCTGATAGTCCACAGGCTACAGAATGCCTCCAGGTGTGCATCGGAATCTACTACTGGTCTTCCAGGGTACGATCAAAGCGTAGAATGCTTGCGACATTACTGCCATGTAGGAAAGTGCGCATGGTGACTGTTGTATTCAATCCCGATGCAATTTCTGTGTTTCATCAACACTTTGATGGTCCACAGATTACAGAATGATTTCAAATGTGCATCGGAAACTACTACTGGTCTTGCAGGGAACGATCAAAGCGTAGACTGTTTGAGACATTACTACCATGGAGGAAAGTGCGTATGGTGACTGTTGTATTCAATCCCGATGCAATTTCTGTGTTTCATCAACACTCTGATAGTGCACAGATTACAGAATGCCTCCAGATGTGCATCGGAAACTACTACTGGTCTTCCAGGGAACGATCAATGCGTAGACAGTTTGAGACATTACTCCTATGGGGGAAAGTGCGCATGGTGCCTGTTGTATTATATCCCGATACCATTTTGTGTTTCATCAACACTTTGAAGAACCAAAGATTACTGAATGCCACCAGATGTGCATCGGAAACTACTACTGGTCTTCCAGGGAACGATCAATGCGTAGACTGTTTGAGACATTACTCCCACGGAGGAAAGTGCGCATGGTGATTGTTGTATTCAATCCTGATGCAATTTCTTTGTTTCATTAACACCCTGATAGTCCACACTGTACAGAATGCCTGCAGATGTGCATCGGAAAATACTACTGGTCTTCCAGGGAACGAACAAAGCGTAGACTGTTTGTGACATTACTCCCATGGAGGAAATTGCGCATGGTGACTGTTGTATTCAATCTAGATGCAATTTCTGTGTCTCATCAACACTCTGATAGTCCACGCATTACAGAATGTCCCCAGGTGACCATCGGAAACTACTAATGTTCTTCCAGGGAACGATCAAATCGTAAACTGTTTGAGACATTACTCCCATGGAGGAAAGTGCGCATGGTGACTGTTGTATTCAATCCCGATGCAATTTCTGTGTTTTATCAACACTCTGATAGTCCACAGGCTACAGAATGCCTAAAGGTGTGCATCGGAATCTACTACTGGTCTTCCAGGGTACGATCAAAGCGTAGAATGCTTGCGACATTACTGCCATGTAGGAAAGTGCGCATGGTGACTGTTGTATTCAATCCCGATGCAATTTCTGTGTTTCATCAACACTTTTATGGTCCACAGATTACATAATGATTTCAAATGTGCATCGGAAACTACTACTGGTCTTGCAGGGAACGATCAAAGCGTAGACTGTTTGAGACATTACTACCATGGAGGAAAGTGCGTATGGTGACTGTTGTATTCAATCCCGATGCAATTTCTGTGTTTCATCAACACTCTGATAGTGCACAGATTACAGAATGCCTCCAGATGTGCATCGGAAACTACTACTGGTCTTCCAGGGAACGATCAATGCGTAGACAGTTTGAGACATTACTCCTATGGGGGAAAGTGCGCATGGTGCCTGTTGTATTATATCCCGATACCATTTTGTGTTTCATCAACACTTTGAAGAACCAAAGATTACTGAATGCCACCAGATGTGCATCGGAAACTACTACTGGTCTTCCAGGAAACGATTAAACCATAGACTGTTTGAGACATTACTCCCATGGAGGAAAGTGCGCATGTTGACTGTTGTATTCAATCCCGATGCAATTTCTGTGTTTCATCAACACTCTGATAGTCCACACATTACAGAATGTCCCCAGATGACCATCGGAAACTACTAATGTTCTTCCACGGAACGATCAAAGCGTAAACTGTTTGAGACATTACTCCCATGGAGGAAAGTGCGCATGGTGTCTGTTGTATTCAATCCTGATGCAATTTCTGTGTTTTATCAACACCCTTATAGTCCACAGACTACAGAATGCCACCAGGTATGCATCGGAAACTACTACTGGTCTTCCAGGGTACGATCAAAGCGTAGAATGCTTGCGACATTACTCCCATGTAGGAAAGTGGGCATGGTGACTGTTGTATTCAATCCCGATGTAATTTCTGTGTTTCATCATCACTTTGAAGGTCCACAGATTACAGAATGATTCCATATGTGCATCGGAAACTACTACTGGTCTTGCAGGGAACGATCAAAGCGTAAAATCTTTGAGACATTACTCCCTTGGAGGAAAGTGCGCATGGTGACTGTTGTATTCAATCCCGATGCAATTTCTGTGTTTCATCAACACTTGGAGGGACCACAGATTACAGAATGCCTCCAGATGTGCATCGGAAACTATTACTGGTCTTGCAGGGAACGATCAAAGCGTAGACTGTTTGAGACATTACTCCCATGGAGGAAAGTGCGCATGGTGACTGTTGTATTGAATCCCGATACCATTTTGTGTTTCATCAACACTTTGAAGATCCAAAGATTACTGAATGCCACCAGATGTGTATCGGAAACTACTACTGGTCTTCCAGGAAACGATCAAACCATAGACTGTTTGAGACATTACTCCCATGGAAGAAAGTGCGCATGGTGACTGTTGTATTGAATCCCGATACCATTTTGTGTTTCATCAACACTTTGAAGATCCAAAGATTACTGAATGTTACCAGGTGACCATCGGAAACTACTAATGTTCTTCCAGGGAACGATCAAATCGGAAACTGTTTGAGACATTACTCCCATGGAGGAAAGTGCGCATGGTGTATGTCGTATTCAATCTTGATGCAATTTCTGTGTTTTATCAACACCCTTATAGTCCACAGACTACAGAATGCCTCCAGGTATGCATCGGAAACTACAACTGGTCTTCCAGGGTACGATCATAGCGTAGAATGCTTGCGACATGACTCCGATGTAGGAAAGTGGGCATGGTGACTGTTGTATTCAATCCCGATGCAATTTCTGTGTTTCATCAACACTTTGAAGGTCCACAGATTACAGAATGATTCCACATGTGCATCGGAAACTACTACTGGTCTTCCAGGAAACGATCAAAGCGTAGACAGTTTGAGACATTACTTCCATGGAGGAATGTTCGTATGGTGACTGTTGTATTCAATCCCGATGCAATTTCTGTGTTTCATCAACACTCTGATAGTCCACACATTACAGAATGCTTCCAGATGTGCATCGGAAACTACTACTGGTCTTCCTGGGAACGATCAAAGCGTAGACTGTTTGAGACATTACTCCCACGGAGGAAAGTGCGCATGGTGATTGTTGTATTCAATCCTGATGCAATTTCTTTGTTTCATTAACACCCTGATAGTCCACACTGTACAGAATGCTTCCAGATGTGCATCGGATACTACTTCTGGTCTTCCAGGGAACGATCAAAGCGTAAACTGTATGAGACATTACTCAAATGGAGGAAAGTGCGTATGGTGACTGTTGTATTCAATCCCGATGCAATTTCTGTGTTTTATCAACACTCTGATAGTCCACAGACTACAGAATGCCTACAGGTGTGCATCGGAAACTACTACTGGTCTTCCAGTTAAAGATCAAAGCGTAAACTGTTTGCGACATTACTCCCATGTAGGAAAGTGGGCATGGTGACTGTTGTATTCAATCCCGATCCAATTTCTGTGTTTCATCAACACTCTGATAGTCCACAGATTACAGAATGCCTCCAGATGTGCATCGGAAACACTACTGGTCTTCCAGGGAACGATCAAAGCGAAAACTGTTTGAGACGTTACTCCCATGGAGGAAAGTGCGCATGGTGACTGTTGTATTCAATCCCGATGCAATTTCTGTGTTTTATCGACACCCTGATAGTCCACAGACTACAGAGTGCCTCCAGGTATGCATCGGAAACTACTACTGGTCTTCCAGGGTACGATCAAAGCGTAGAATGCTTGCGACATTACTCCCATGTAGGAAGTGGGCATGGTGACTGTTGTATTCAATCCCGATGCAATTTCTGTGTTTCATCAACACTCTGATAGTCCACAGATTACAGAATGCCTCCAGATGTGCATCGGAAACTACTACTGGTCATCCAGGGAACGATCAAAGCGTAAACTGATTGAGACATTACTTCCATTAAGGAAGGTGCGCATGGTGACTGTTGTATTCAATCCCTATAAAATTTCTGTGTTTCATCAGCACTCTGATACTCCACAGATTACAGAATGCCTCCAGATGTGCATCGGAAACTACTACTGGTCTTCCAGGGAACGATCCAAGCGTAGACTGTTGAGACATTACTCCCATGGAGGAAAGTTCTTATGGTGACTATTGTATTCAATACCGATGCAATTTCTGTGGTTCATCAACACTCAGATAGTCCACAGATTACAGAATGCCTCCAGATGTGCATCGGAAAATACTACTGGTCTTCCAGGGAACGATCAAAGCGTAGACTGTTTGAGACATTGCTCCCATGGAGGAAAGTGCGCATTGTGACTGAGGTATTCAATCCCGATGCAATTTCTGTGTTTCATCAACACTCTGATAGTCCGCAGATTACAGAATGCCTCCAGATGTGCATCGGAAAATACTACTGGTCTTCCAGGGAACGATCAGGGCGTAGACTATTTGAGACATTACTCCCGTGGAGGAAAGTGCGCATGGTGACTGTTGTATACAATCCCGATGCAATTTCTGTGTTTCGTCAACACTCTGATAGTCCACAGATTACTGAATGCCACCAGATGTGAATCGGAAACTACCACTGGTTCTTCCAGGGAACGATCAAAGCGTAGTCTGTTTGAGACGTTACTCAGATGGAGGAAAGTGAGCATGGTGACTGTTGTATTCAATCCCGATGCAATTATTGTGTTTCATCAACACTCTGATAGTCCACAGACTACAGAACGCCTCCAGATGTGCGTCGGAAACTACTATTGGTCTTCCAGGGAACGATCAAAGCGTAAACTCTTTGAGATATTACTTCCATGGAGGAAGGTGCGCATGGTGACAGTTGTATTCAATCGCGATGCATTTTCTGTGTTTCATCAACTCTCTGTTAGTCCACAGATTACAGAATGCCTCCAGATGTGCATCGGAAACTACTTCTGGTCTTCCAGGGAACGATCAAAGCGTAGACTGTTTGAGACATTACTCCCAATGACGAAAGTGCTTACAGTGACTGTTGCATTCAATCCCGATGGAATTTCTGTGTTTCATCAACACTCTGATAGACCACAGATTACAGAATGCCTCCAGATGTGCATCGGTAACTACTACTGGTCTTCCAGGGAACGATCAAAGCGTAGACTGTTTGAGACATTAATTTTATGGAGGAAAGTACGCATGGTGACTGTTGTATTCAATCCCGATGCAATTTCTGTGTTTCATCAACACTCTGATAATCCACAGATTACAGAATGCCTCCAGATGTGCATCGGAAACTACTACTGGTCTTCCAGGGAACGATCAGGCCGTAGACTATTAGACACTTTACTCTCGTGGAGGAAAGTGCGCATGGTGACTGTTGTATTCAATCCCGATGGAATTTCTGTATTTCATCAACACTCTGATAATCCACAGATTACAGAATGCCTCCAGATGTGCATCGGAAACTACTACTGGTCTTCCACGGAACGAGCAAAGGGTAGACTGTTTGAGACATACCTCCCGTGGAGGAAAGTGCGCATGGTGATTGTTGTATTCATTCCCGATGCAATTTCTGTTTTTAATCAACACTCTGATAGTCCACAGATTACAGAATGCCACCAGATGTGCATCGGAAACTACTACTGGTCTTCCAGGGAACGATCAAAGCGTAGACTGTTTGAAACATTACTCCCGTGGATGAATGTGCGCATGGTGACAGTTGTATTCAATCCCGATGCATTTTCTGTGTTTCATCAACACTCTGATAGTCCACAGATTACAGAATGCCTCCAGATGTGAATCGGAAACTACTACTGGTCTTCCAGGGAACTATCAAAGCATAGACTGTTTGAGATTTACTCCCATGGAGGAATGTGATCATGGTGACTGTCGTTCTCAATCCCGAGGCAATTTCTGTGTTTCATCAACACTCTGATAGACACCAGATTACAGAAAGCCTCAAGATGTGCATCGGAAACTGCTACTGGTCTTCCAGGGAACGATCAAACCATAGACTGTTTGAGACATTACTCCCGTGGAGGAAAGTGCGCATGGTGACTGTTGTATTCAATCCCGATGCAATTTCTATGTTTCGTCAACACTCTGATAGTCCACAGATTACAGAATGCCACCAGATGTGAATCGGAAACTACTACTGGTCTTCCAGGGAAAGATCAAACCGTAGACTGTTTGAGACATTACTCCCGTGGAGGAAAGTGCGCATAGTGACTGTTGTATTCAATCTAGATGCAATTTCTGTGTCTCATCAACACTCTGATAGTCCACGCATTACAGAATGTCCCCAGGTGACCATCGGAAACTACTAATGTTCTTCCAGGGAACGATCAAATCGTAAACTGTTTGAGACATTACTCCCATGGAGGAAAGTGCGCACTGTGACTGTTGTATTCAATCCCGATGCAATTTCTGTGTTTTATCAACACCCTGATAGTCCACAGACTACAGAATGGCTCCAGGTGTGCATCGGAAACTACTACTGGTTTTCGAGGGTACGATCATAGCGTAGAATGCTTGCGAGATTACTCCCATGTAGGAAAGTGCGCATGGTGACTGTTGTATTCAATCCCGATGCAATTTCTGTGTTTCATCAAAACTTTGAAGGTCCACAGATTACAGAATGATTCCAAATGTGCATCGGAAACTACTACTGGTCTTGCAGGGAACGATCAAACCGTAGACTGTTTGAGACATTACTCCCGTGGAGGAAAGTGCGCATGGTGACTGTTGTATTCAATCCCGATGCAATTTCTATGTTTCGTCAACACTCTGATAGTCCACAGATTACAGAATGCCACCAGATGTGCATCGGAAACTACTACTGATCTTCCACGGAACGATCAAAGCGTAGACTGTATGAGACAAACCTCCCGTGGAGGAAAGTGCGCATGGTGACTGTTGTATTCATTCCCTATGCAATTTCTGTGTTTCAACAACACTCTGATAGTCCACAGATTACAGAATGCCACCAGATGTGCATCGGAAACTACTACTGGTCTTCCAGGGAACGATCAAAGCATAGACTGTTTGAGAATTACTCCCATGGAGGAATGTGCGCATGAAGACTGTTGTATTCAATCCCGATGCAATTTTTGTATTTCATCAACACTCTGATAGTCCACAGATCACAGAGTGCCAACAGATGTGCATCGGATACTACTACTGGTCTTCCAGGGAGCGATCAATGCGTAGACTGTTAGAGGTATTACTCCCATGGAGGAAAATGCGCATGTTGACTGTTGTATTCAATCCCGATGCAATTTCTGTGTTTCATCAACACTTTGAAGGTCCACAGATTACAGAATGCCTGCAGATGTGCATCGGAAAATACTACTGGTCTTCCAGGGAACGAACAAAGCGTAGACTGTTTGTGACATTGCTCCCATGGAGGAAATTGCGCATGGTGACTGTTGTATTCAATCTAGATGCAATTTCTGTGTCTCATCAACACTCTGATAGTCCACGTATTACAGAATGTCCCCAGGTGACCATCGGAAACTACTAATGTTCTTCCAGGGAACGATCAAATCGTAAACTGTTTGAGACATTACTCCCATGGAGGAAAGTGCGCATGGTGACTGTTGTATTCAATCCCGATGCAATTTCTGTGTTTTATCAACACTCTGATAGTCCACAGGCTACAGAATGCCTCCAGGTGTGCATCGGAATCTACTACTGGTCCTCCAGGGTACGATCAAAGCGTAGAATGCTTGCGACATTACTGCCATGTAGGAAAGTGCGCATGGTGACTGTTGTATTCAATCCCGATGCAATTTCTGTGTTTCATCAACACTTTGATGGTCCACAGATTACAGAATGATTTCAAATGTGCATCGGAAACTACTACTGGTCTTGCAGGGAACGATCAAAGCGTAGACTGTTTGAGACACTACTACCATGGAGGAAAGTGCGTATGGTGACTGTTGTATTCAATCCCGATGCAATTTCTGTGTTTCATCAACACTCTGATAGTGCACAGATTACAGAATGCCTCCAGATGCGCATCGGAAACTACTACTGGTCTTCCAGGGAACGATCAATTCGTAGACAGTTTGAGACATTACTCCTATGGGGGAAAGTGCGCATGGTGACTGTTGTATTATATCCCGATACCATTTTGTGTTTCATCAACACTTTGAAGAACCAAAGATTACTGAATGCCACCAGATGTGCATCGGAAACTACTACTGGTCTTCCAGGAAACGATTAAACCATAGACTGTTTGAGACATTACTCCCATGGAGGAAAGTGCGCATGTTGACTGTTGTATTCAATCCCGATGCAATTTCTGTGTTTCATCAACACTCTGATAGTCCACACATTACAGAATGTCCCCAGATGACCATCGGAAACTACTAATGTTCTTCCGCGGAACGATCAAAGCGTAAACTGTTTGAGACATTACTCCCATGGAGGAAAGTGCGCATGGTGTCTGTTGTATTCAATCCTGATGCAATTTCTGTGTTTTATCAACACCCTTATAGTCCACAGACTACAGAATGCCACCAGGTATGCATCGGAAACTACTACTGGTCTTCCAGGGTACGATCAAAGCGTAGAATGCTTGCGACATTACTCCCATGTAGGAAAGTGGGCATGGTGACTGTTGTATTCAATCCCGATGCAATTTCTGTGTTTCATCAACACTTGGAGGGACCACAGATTACAGAATGCCTCCAGATGTGCATCGGAAACTATTACTGGTCTTGCAGGGAACGATCAAAGCGTAGACTGTTTGAGACATTACTCCCATGGAGGAAAGTGCGCATGGTGACTGTTGTATTGAATCCCGATACCATTTTGTGTTTCATCAACACTTTGAAGATCCAAAGATTACTGAATGCCACCAGATGTGTATCGGAAACTACTACTGGACTTCCAGGAAACGATCAAACCATAGACTGTTTGAGACATTACTCCCATGGAGGAAAGTGCGCATGGTGACTGTTGTATTGAATCCCGATACCATTTTGTGTTTCATCAACACTTTGAAGATCCAAAGATTACTGAATGTTACCAGGTGACCATCGGAAACTACTAATGTTCTTCCAGGGAACGATCAAAGCGTAAACTGTTTGAGACATTACTCCCATGGAGGAAAGTGCGCATGGTGTATGTCGTATTCAATCTTGATGCAATTTCTGTGTTTTATCAACACCCTTATAGTCCACAGACTACAGAATGCCTCCAGGTATGCATCGGAAACTACAACTGGTCTTCCAGGGTACGATCATAGCGTAGAATGCTTGCGACATGACTCCCATGTAGGAAAGTGGGCATGGTGACTGTTGTATTCAATCCCGATGCAATTTCTGTGTTTCATCAACACTTTGAAGGTCCACAGATTACAGAATGATTCCAAATGTGCATCGGAAACTACTACTGGTCTTCCAGGAAACGATCAAAGCGTAGACAGTTTGAGACATTACTCCCATGGAGGAATGTTCGTATGGTGACTGTTGTATTCAATCCCGATGCAATTTCTGTGTTTCATCAACACTCTGATAGTCCACACATTACAGAATGCTTCCAGATGTGCATCGGAAACTACTACTGGTCTTCCTGGGAACGATCAAAGCGTAGACTGTTTGAGACATTACTCCCACGGAGGAAAGTGCGCATGGTGATTGTTGTATTCAATCCTGATGCAATTTCTTTGTTTCATTAACACCCTGATAGTCCACACTGTACAGAATGCTTCCAGATGTGCATCGGATACTACTTCTGGTCTTCCAGGGAACGATCAAAGCGTAAACTGTATGAGACATTACTCAAATGGAGGAAAGTGCGTATGGTGACTGTTGTATTCAATCCCGATGCAATTTCTGTGTTTTATCAACACTCTGATAGTCCACAGACTACAGAATGCCTACAGGTGTGCATCGGAAACTACTACTGGTCTTCCAGTTAAAGATCAAAGCGTAAACTGTTTGCGACATTACTCCCATGTAGGAAAGTGGGCATGGTGACTGTTGTATTCAATCCCGATGCAATTTCTGTGTTTCATCAACACTCTGATAGTCCACAGATTACAGAATGCCACCAGAGGTGCATCGGAAACTACTACTGATCTTCCACGGAACGATCAAAGCGTAGACTGTTTGAGACAAACCTCCCGTGGAGGAAAGTGCGCATGGTGACTGTTGTATTCATTCCCTATGCAATTTCTGTGTTTCAACAACACTCTGATAGTCCACAGATTACAGAATGCCACCAGATGTGCATCGGAAACTACTACTGGTCTTCCAGGGAACGATCGAAGCATAGACTGTTTGAGAATTACTCCCATGGAGGAATGTGCGCATGGTGACTGTTGTATTCAATCCCGATGCAATTTTTGTATTTCATCAACACTCTGATAGTCCACAGATCACAGAGTGCCAACAGATGTGCATCGGATACTACTACTGGTCTTCCAGGGAGCGATCAATGCGTAGACTGTTAGAGGTATTACTCCCATGGAGGAAAATGCGCATGTTGACTGTTGTATTCAATCCCGATGCAATTTCTGTGTTTCATCAACACTTTGAAGGTCCACAGATTACAGAATGATTTCAAATGTGCATCGGAAACTACTACTGGTCTTGCAGGGAACGATCAAAGCGTAGACTGTTTGAGACATTACTACCATGGAGGAAAGTGCGTATGGTGACTGTTGTATTCAATCCCGATGCAATTTCTGTGTTTCATCAACACTCTGATAGTGCACAGATTACAGAATGCCTCCAGATGTGCATCGGAAACTACTACTGGTCTTCCAGGGAACGATCAATGCGTAGACAGTTTGAGACATTACTCCTATGGGGGAAAGTGCGCATGGTGACTGTTGTATTATATCCCGATACCATTTTGTGTTTCATCAACACTTTGAAGAACCAAAGATTACTGAATGCCACCAGATGTGCATCGGAAACTACTACTGGTCTTCCAGGAAACGATTAAACCATAGACTGTTTGAGACATTACTCCCATGGAGGAAAGTGCGCATGTTGACTGTTGTATTCAATCCCGATGCAATTTCTGTGTTTCATCAACACTCTGATAGTCCACACATTACAGAATGTCCCCAGATGACCATCGGAAACTACTAATGTTCTTCCACGGAACGATCAAAGCGTAAACTGTTTGAGACATTACTCCCATGGAGGAAAGTGCGCATGGTGTCTGTTGTATTCAATCCTGATGCAATTTCTGTGTTTTATCAACACCCTTATAGTCCACAGACTACAGAATGCCACCAGGTATGCATCGGAAACTACTACTGGTCTTCCAGGGTACGATCAAAGCGTAGAATGCTTGCGACATTACTCCCATGTAGGAAAGTGGGCATGGTGACTGTTGTATTCAATCCCGATGCAATTTCTGTGTTTCATCATCACTTTGAAGGTCCACAGATTACAGAATGATTCCATATGTGCATCGGAAACTACTACTGGTCTTGCAGGGAACGATCAAAGCGTAAAATCTTTGAGACATTACTCCCTTGGAGGAAAGTGCGCATGGTGACTGTTGTATTCAATCCCGATGCAATTTCTGTGTTTCATCAACACTTGGAGGGACCACAGATTACAGAATGCCTCCAGATGTGCATCGGAAACTATTACTGGTCTTGCAGGGAACGATCAAAGCGTAGACTGTTTGAGACATTACTCCCATGGAGGAAAGTGCGCATGGTGTATGTCGTATTCAATCTTGATGCAATTTCTGTGTTTTATCAACACCCTTATAGTCCACAGACTACAGAATGCCTCCAGGTATGCATCGGAAACTACAACTGGTCTTCCAGGGTACGATCATAGCGTAGAATGCTTGCGACATGACTCCCATGTAGGAAAGTGGGCATGGTGACTGTTGTATTCAATCCCGATGCAATTTCTGTGTTTCATCAACACTTTGAAGGTCCACAGATTACAGAATGATTCCAAATGTGCATCGGAAACTACTACTGGTCTTCCAGGAAACGATCAAAGCGTAGACAGTTTGAGACATTACTCCCATGGAGGAATGTTCGTATGGTGACTGTTGTATTCAATCCCGATGCAATTTCTGTGTTTCATCAACACTCTGATAGTCCACACATTACAGAATGCTTCCAGATGTGCATCGGAAACTACTACTGGTCTTCCTGGGAACGATCAAAGCGTAGACTGTTTGAGACATTACTCCCACGGAGGAAAGTGCGCATGGTGATTGTTGTATTAAATCCTGATGCAATTTCTTTGTTTCATTAACACCCTGATAGTCCACACTGTACAGAATGCTTCCAGATGTGCATCGGATACTACTTCTGGTCTTCCAGGGAACGATCAAAGCGTAAACTGTATGAGACATTACTCAAATGGAGGAAAGTGCGTATGGTGACTGTTGTATTCAATTCCGATGCAATTTCTGTGTTTTATCAACACTCTGATAGTCCACAGACTACAGAATGCCTACAGGTGTGCATCGGAAACTACTACTGGTCTTCCAGTTAAAGATCAAAGCGTAAACTGTTTGCGACATTACTCAAATGTAGGAAAGTGGGCATGGTGACTGTTGTATTCAATCCCGATGCCATTTCTGTGTTTCATCAACACTCTGATAGTCCACAGATTACAGAATGCCTCCAGATGTGCATCGGAAACTACTCCTGGTCATCCAGTGAACGATCAAAGCGTAGACTCATTGAGACATTACTCCCATGGAGGAAAGTGCGCATGGTGACGGTTGTATTCAAGCCCGATGCAATTTCTGTGTCTCATCAACACTTTGAAGGTCCACAGATTACAGAATGCCTCCAGATGTCCATCGGAAACTACTACTGCTCTTCCAGGAAACGATCGAAGCGTAGACAGTTTGAGACATTACTCCCATGGAGGGAAGTTCCCATGGTGACTGTCGTATTCAATCCCGATGCAATTTCTGTGTTTCATCAACACTCTGATAGTCCACACATTACAGAATGCCCCCAGATGTGCATCGGAAACACTACTGGTCTTCCAGGGAACGATCAAAGCGAAAACTGTTTGAGACGTTACTCCCATGGAGGAAAGTGCGCATGGTGACTGTTGTATTCAATCCCGATGCAATTTCTGTGTTTTATCGACACCCTGATAGTCCACAGACTACAGAGTGCCTCCAGGTATGCATCGGAAACTACTACTTGTCTTCCAGGGTACGATCAAAGCGTAGAATGCTTGCGACATTACTCCCATGTAGGAAGTGGGCATGGTGACTGTTGTATTCAATCCCGATGCAATTTCTGTGTTTCATCAACACTCTGATAGTCCACACATTACAGAATGCCCCCAGATGTGCATCGGAAACTACTACTGGTCTTCCAGGGAACGATCAATGCGTAGACTGTTTGAGACATTACTCCAAAGGGGGAAAGTGCACATGGTGACTGTTGTATTCAATCCCGATGCAATTTCTGTGTTTCATCAACACTTTGAAGGTCCACAGATTGCAGAATGCCTCCAGATGTGCATCGGATACTTCTACTGGTCTTGCAGGGAACGATCAAACGTAAACTGTTTGAGACATTACTCCCATGGAGGAAAGTGCGCATGGTGACTGCTGTATTCAATCCTGATGTAATTTCTGAGTTTCATCAACACTCTGTTAGTCCACACATTACAGAATGTACCCAGATGTGCATCGGAAACTACTACTGGTCTTCCAGGGAACGATCAAAGCGTAGACTGTTTGAGACATTACTCCCATGGAGAAAAGTGCGCATGGTGACTGTTGTATTCAATCCCGATTCAATTTCTGTGTTTCATCAACAATTTGAAGATCCAAAGATTACTGAATGCCACCAGATGTGCATCGGAAACTACTACTGGTCTTCCATAAAACGATCAAACCATAGACTGTTTGAGACATTACTCCCATGGAGGAAAGTGCGCATGGTGACTGTTGTATTCAATCCCGATGCAATTTCTGTGTTTCAACAACACTCTGATAGTCCACACATTACATAATGTCATCAGATGACCATCGGAAACTACTAATGTCCTTCCAGGGAACGATAAAAGCGTAAACTGTTTGAGACATTACTCCCGGGGGGAATGTGTGCATGGTGACTGTTGTATTCAATCCCGATGCAATTTCTGTGTTCTATCAACACTCTGATAGTCTACAGATTACAGAATGCCTCCATATGTGCATCGGAAACTACTACAGGTCTTCCAGGGAACGATCAAAACGTAAACTCTTTGAGACATTACTCCCTTGGCGGAAAGTGCGCATGGTGACTGTTGTATTCAATCCCGATTCAATTTCTGTGTTTCATCAACACTTTGAGAGGCAACAGGTTACAGAATGCAGCCAGACGTGCATCGGAAACTACTACTGGTCTTGCAGAAAATGATCAAAGCGTAGACTGTTTGAGACATTTCTCCCATGGAGGAAAGTGCGAATGGAGCCTGTTGTATTCAATCACGATGCAATTTCTGTGTTTCATCAACACTCTGATAGTCCACACATTACAGAATGCCCACAGATGTGCATCGGCAACTACTACTGGTCTTCCATGGAACGATCAAGGCATAGCCTGTTTGAGACATTACTCCCATGGAGGTAAGTGCGTATGGTGACTGTTGTATTCAATCCTGATGCAATTGCTGTGTTTCATCACCACTCTGATGGTCCACACATTACAGAATGTCATCAGATGACCATCGGAAACTACTAATGTCCTTCCAGGGAACGATCATCGCGTAAACTGTTTGAGACATTACTCCCGGGGGAATGTGCGCATGGTGACTGTTGTATTCAATCCCGATGCAATTTCTGTGTTTTATCAACACTCTGATAGTCCACAGACTACAGAATGCCTCCAGGTATGCTCCGGAAACTACTACTGGTCTTCCAGGGTACGATCAAAGCGTAGAATGCTTGCGACATTACTCCCATGTAGGAAAGTGCGCATGGTGACTGTTGTATTCATTCCCGATGCAATTTCTGTGTTTCATCGACACTTTGAAGGTCCACAGATTACAGAATGATTCCAAATGTGCATCGGAAACTACTACTGGTCTTGCAGGGAACGATCAAAGCGTAGACTGTTTGAGACATTACTCCCATGGAGGAAAGTGCGTATGTTGACTGTTGTATTCAATCCCGATGCAATTTCTGTGTTTCATCAACACTCTGACAGTCCACAGATTACAGAATGCCTCCAGATGTGCATCGGAGACTACTACTGGTCTTCCAGAGAACGATCAAAGCGTAAACTCTTTGAGACATTACTCCCTTGGAGGAAAGTGCGCATGGTGACTGTTGTATTCAATGCTGATGCAATTTCTGTGTTTCATCAACACTCTGAAAATCCACACATTACAGAATGCCCCCAGATATGCATCGGAAACTACTACTAGTCTTGCAGGGAACGATCAAAGCGTAGACTGTTTCAGACATTACTCCCATGGAGGAAAGTGCGCATGGTGTCTGTTGTATTAAATCCCGATGCAATTTCTGTGTTTCATCAACACTCTGATAGTCCACACATCACAGAATGCCCGCAGATGTGCATCGCAAACTACTACTGGTCTTCCAGGGAACGATCAAATCGTAAACTGTTAGAGACATTACTCCCATGGAGGAAAGTGCGCATGGTGACTGTTGTATTCAATCCCGATGCAATTTCTGTGTTTCATCAACACTTTGAAGGTCCACAGATTACAGAATGCCTCCAGATGTTAATCGGAAACTACTACTGGTCTTCCAGGGATCGATCAAACCGTAAACTCTTTGAGACATTACTCCCTTGAAGGAAAGTGCGCATGGTGACTGTTGTATTCAATCCCGATGCAATTTCTGTGTTTCATCAACACTTTGAGGGTCCACAGATTACAGAATGCCTCCAGATGTGCATCGGAAACTGCTACTGGTCTTGCAGGGAACGATCAAAGCGTAGACTGTTTGAGACATTACTCCCATGGAGGAAAATGCGAATGGTGACTGTTGTATTCCATCCCGATGCAATTTCTGTGTTTTATCAACACTCTGATAGTCCACACATTACAGAATGTCCACAGATGTGCATAGGAAACTACTACTGGTCTTCCATGGAACGATCAAAGCGTAGATTGTTTGAGACATTACTCCCATGGAGGTAAGTGCGCATGGTGACTGTTGTATTAAAGCCTGATGCAATTTCTGTATTTCATCAACACTCTGATAGTCCACACATTACAGAATGTCCCCAGATGTGCATCGGAAACTACTACTGGTTCTCCAGGGAACGATCAAAGCGTAAAGTGTTTGAGACATTACTCCCATATAGGAAAGTGCGCATGGTGATTGTTGTATTCAATCCCGACACAAAATCTCTGTTTCATCAACACTCTGGTAGTCCACATATTACAGAATGCCTCCAGATGTGCCTCGGAAACTACTACTGGTCTTCCTGGGAACGATCAAAGCGTAGACTCTTTGTGACATTACTCCCATGGAGGAAAGTGCGCATGGTCACTGTTGTATTCAATCCCGATGCAATTTCTGTGCTTCATAAACACTCTGAAAATCCACACATTACAGAATGCCCACAGATATGCATCGGAAACGACTACTGGTCTTCCAGGGAACGATCAAAGCGTAAACTGTTTGAGACATTACTCCCATGGAGGTAAGTGCGCATGGTGTCTGTTGTATTCAATCCCCATGCAATTTCTGTGTTTCATCAACACTCTGATAGTCCACAGATTACACAATGCCTCCAGATGTGCATCGGAAACTACTACTAGTCTTCCAGGGAACGATCAAAGCGTAGACTGTTTCAGATATTACTCCCATGGAGGAAAGTGCGCATGGTGACTGTTGTATTCAATCCCGATGCAATTTCTGTGTTTCAACACTTTGAAGGTCCACAGATTACAGAATGCCTCCAGATGTTAATCGGAAACTACTACTGGTCTTGCACGAAACGATCAAAGCGTAGACTGTTTGAGATATTACTCCCATGGAGGAAAGTGCGCATGGTGCCTGTTGCATTCAATCCCGATGCAATATCTGAGTTTCATCAACACTTTGAAGGTCCACAGATTGCAGAATGCCTCAAGATGTGCATCGGATACTTCTACTGGTCTTGCAGGGAACGATCAAAGCGTAAACTGTTTGAGGCATTACTCCCATGGAGGAAAGTGCGCATGGTGACTGCTGTATTCAATCCTGATGCAATTTCTGTGTTTCATCAACTCTCTGTTGGTACACAGATTACAGAATGCCTCCAGATGTGCATCGGAAACTATTACTGGTCTTGCAGGAAACGATCAAATCGTAGACTGTTTGAGATATTACTCCCATGGAGGAAAGTGCGAATGGTGCCTGTTGTATTCAATCCCGATGCAATTTCTGTGTTTCATCAACACTCTGATAGTCCACACATTGCAGAATGACCACAGATGTGCATCGGAAACTACTACTGGTCTTCCAGGGAACGATCAAAGCGTAAACTGTTAGAGACATTACTCCCATGGAGGAAAGTGCGCATGGTGACTGTTGTATTCAATCCCGATGCAATTTCTGTGTTTCATCAACACTCTGATAGTCCACAAATTACAGAATGCCTCCAGATGTGCATCGGAAACTATTACTGGTCTTCCAGGGAACGATCAAAGCTTAGACCGTTTGAGACATTACACCCATGGAGGAAAGTGCGCATGGTGACTGCTGTATTCAATCCCGATGAAATTTCTGTGTTTCATCAATACTCTGATGGTCCACAGATTACAGAAAGGCTCCAGATGTGCATCGGAAACTATTACTGGTCTTCCGGGGAACGATCAAAGCGTAGACTGTTTGTGACATTACTCCCATGGAGGAAAGTGCGCATGGTGACTGTTGCATTCAATCCCGATGCAATATCTGTGTTTCATCAACACTTTGAAGGTCCACAGATTGCAGAATGCCTCCAGATGTGCATCGGATACTTCTACTGGTCTTCCAGGAAACGATCAAACCGTAGACTGTTTGAGACATTACTCCCATGGAGGAAAGTGCGCATTGTGACTGTTGTATTCAATCCTGATGCAATTTATGTGTTTCATTAACGCTCTGATAGTCCACAGATTACAGAATGCCTCCAGATGTGCATCGGAAACTACTACTGGTTTTCCAGGGATCGATCAAAGCGTAAACTCTTTGAGACAATACTCCCATAGAGGAAAGTGCGCATGG
The DNA here is from genome assembly GCF_023897955.1 of Schistocerca gregaria. Classification (NCBI taxonomy): domain Eukaryota; kingdom Metazoa; phylum Arthropoda; class Insecta; order Orthoptera; family Acrididae; genus Schistocerca; species Schistocerca gregaria. The sequence continues at coordinate 19,407,964 of NC_064927.1, read as the reverse complement.
TGACTGTTGTATTCAATCCCGATGCCATTTCTGTGTTTCATCAACACTCTGATAGTCCACAGACTACAGAATGCCTCTAGATGTGCATCGGAAACTACTTCTGGTCTTCCAGGGATCGATCAAAGCGTAGAATGCTTGCGACATTACTCCAATGTAGGAAAGTGCGATGGTGCCTGTTGTATTCAATCCCGATGCAATTTCTGTGTTTCATCAACACTCTGATAGTCCACGCATTGCAGAATGACCACAGATGTTCATCGGAAACTACTACTGGTCTTCCAGGGAACGATCAAAGCGTAAACTGTTAGAGACATTAGTCCCATGGAGGAAAGTGCGCATGGTGCCTGTTGTATTCAATCCCGATGCAATTTCTGTGTTTCATCAACACTCTGATAGTCCACAGATTGCAGAATGCCTCCAGATGTGCATCGGATACTTCTACTGGTCTTGCAGGGAACGATCAAAGCGTAAACTGTTTGAGACATTACTCCCATGGAGGAAAGTGCGCTTTCTGACTGTTGTATTCAATCCTGATGCAATTTCTGTGATTAATCAACACTCTGATAGTCCACACATTACAGAATGCCACCAGATGTGCATCGGAAACTACTACTGGTCTTCCAGGTAACGATCAAAGCGTAAACTCTTTGAGACATTACTCCCATGGAGGAAAGTGCGCATGGTGACTGTTGAATTCAATCCCGATGCAATTTCTGTGTTTCATCAACACTTTGAAGGCCCACAGATTACAGAATGCCTCCAGATGTGCATCGGGTACTACTACTGGTCTTCCAGGAAACGATCAAAGCGTAGACAGTTTGAGACATTATTCCCATGGAGGAAAGTTCGCATGGTGACTGTTGTGTTCAATCCTGATGCAATTTATGTGTTTCATCAACGCTCTGATAGTCCACAGATTACAGAATGCCTCCAGATGTGCATCGGAAACTACTACTGGTCTTCCAGGGATCGATCAAAGCGTAGAATGCTTGCGACATTACTCCCATGTAGGAAATTGGGCATGGTGACTGTTGTATTCAATCCCGATGCAATTTCTGTATTTCATTAACACTCTGATAGTCCACACATTACAGAATGTCCCCAGATGTGCATCGGAAACTACTACTGGTTCTCCAGGGAACTATCAAAGCGTAAACTGTTTGAGACTTTACTCCCATGGAATCCCGATGCAATTTTGTGTTTCATCAACACTTTGGAGATAGAAAGATTACTGAATGCCTCCAGATGTGCATCGGAAACTACTACTGGTCTTCCAGGAGACGATCAAAGCTTAGACTGTTTGTGACATTACTCCCATGGAGGAAAGTGCGCATGGTGACTGTTGTATTCAATCCCTATGCAATATCTGTGTTTCATCAACACTCTGATAGTCCACAGATTACAGAATGCCTCCAGATGTGCATCGGAAACTACTACTGGTCTTCCAAGGAACGATCAAAGCGTAAACTGTTAGAGACATTAGTCCCATGGAGGAAAGTGCGCATGGTGACTGTTGTATTCCATCCTTATGATATTTATGTGTTTCATCAACGCTCTGATAGTCCACAGATTACAGAATGCCTCCAGATGTGCATCGGAAACTACTTCTGGTCTTCCAGGGAACGATCAAAGCGTAGACTCTTTGTGACATTACTCCCATGGCGGAAAGTGCGCATAGTGACTGTTGTATTCAATCCCGATGCAATTTCTGTGTATCATCAACACTCTGATACTACACAGATTACACAATGCCTCCAGATGTGCATCGGAAACTACTACTGGTCTTCCAGGGAACGATCAAAGCGTAGACTGTTTGTGACATTACTCCCATGGAGGAAAGTGCGCATGGTGACTGTTATATTCAATGCTGATGCAATTTCTGTGTTTCATCAACACTCTGAAAATGCACACATTACAGAATGCCCCCATATATGCATCGGAAACTACTACTGGTCTTCCAGGGAATGATCAAAGCGTAAACTGTTTGAGACATTACTCCCATGGAGGAAAGTGCGCATAGTGACTGTGGTATTCAATCCCGATGCAATTTCTGTGTTTCATCATCACTCTGATAGTACACAGATTACAGAATGCCTCCAGATGTGCATCGGGAACTACTACTGGTCTTCCAGGGAACGATCAAAGCGTAAACTCTTTGAGACATTACTCCCATAGAGGAAAGTGCGCATGGTGACTGTTGTATTCAATCCCGATGCCATTTCTGTGTTTCATCAACACTCTGATATTCCACAGACTACAGAATGCCTCCAGATGTGCATCGGAAACTACTTCTAGTCTTCCAGGGATCGATCAAAGCGTAGAATGCTTGCGACATTACTCCCGTGTAGGAAAGTGGGCATGGTGACTGTTGTATTCAATCCCGATGCAATTTCTGTATTTCATCAACACTCTGATAGTTCACACATTACAGAATCTCCCCAGATGTGCATCGGAAACTACTACTGGTTCTCCAGGGAACGATCAAAGCGTAAAGAGTTTGAGACATTACTCCCATGGAGGAAAATGCGCATGGTGATTGTTGTATTCAATCCCGACGCAAAATCTCTGTTTCATCAACACTCTGGTAGTCCACATATTACAGAATGCCTCCAGATGTGCCTCGGAAACTACTACTGGTCTTCCAGGGAACGATCAAAGCGTAGACTCTTTGTGACATTACTCCCATGGAGGAAAGTGCGCATGGTGACTGTTGTATTCAATGCTGATGCAATTTCTGTGTTTCATCAACACTCTGAAAATCCACACACTACAGAATGCCCAAAGATATGCATCAGAAACTACTACTGGTCTTCCAGGGAACGATCAAAGCATAAACTGTTTGAGACTTTACTCCCATGGAGGAAAGTGCGCATAGTGACTGTTGTATTCAATCCCGATGCAATTTCTGTGTTTCATCAACACTCTGATAGTACACAGATTACACAATGCCTCCAGATGTGCATCGGAAACTACTACTGGTCTTCCAGGGAACGATCAAAGCGTAGACTGTTTGTGACATTACTCCCATGGAGGAAAGTGCGCATGGTGACTGTTGTATTCAATGCTGATGCAATTTCTGTGTTTCATCAACACACTGAAAATCCACACATTACAGAATGCCCCCATATATGCATCGGAAATTACTACTGGTCTTCCAGGGAACGATCAAAGCGTAAACTCTTTGAGACATTACTCCCGTGGAGGAAAGTGCGCATAGTGACTGTTTTATTCAATCCCGATGCAATTTCTGTGTTTCATCATCACTCTGGTAGTACACAGATTAAAGAATGCCTCCAGATGTGCATCGGAAACTACTACTGGTCTTCCAGGGAACGACCAAAGCGTAAACTCTTTGAGACATTACTCCCATAGAGGAATGTGCGCATGGTGACTGTTGTATTCAATCCCGATGCCATTTCTGTGTTTTATCAACACTCTGATAGTCCACAGACTACAGAATGCCTCCAGAAGTGCATCGGAAAATACTTCTGGTCTTTCAGGGATCGATCAAAGCGTAGAATGCTTGCGACATTACTCCCATGTAGGAAAGTGGGCATGGTGACTGTTGTATTCAATCCCGATGCAATTTCTGTATTTCATCAACACTCTGGTAGTCCACATATTACAGAATGCCTCCAGATGTGCCTCGGAAACTACTTCTGGTCTTCCAGGGAACGATCAAAGCGTAAACGCTTTGTGACATTACTCCCATGGAGGAAAGTGCGCATGGTGTCTGTTGTATTCAATGCTGATGCAATTTCTGTGTTTCATCAACACTCTGAAAATCCACACATTACAGAATGCCATCAGATATGCATCGGAAACTACTACTGGTCTTCCAGGGAACGATCAAAGCGTAAAGTGTGTGAGACATTACTCCCATGGAGGAAAGTGCGCATAGTGACTGTTGTATTCAATCCCGATGCAATATCTGTGTTTCATCAACACTCTGATAGTACACAGATTACACAATGCCTCCAGATGTGCATCGGAAACTACTACTGGTCTTCCAGGGAACGATCAAAGCGTAGACTGTTGGTGACATTACTCCCATGGAGGGAAGTGCGCATGGTGACTGTTGTATTCAATCCCGATGCAGTTTCTGTGTTTCATCAACACTCTGAGACTCCACACATTACAGAATGCCCCCATATATGCATCGGAAACTACTACTGGTCTTCCAGGCAACGATCAAAGCGTAAACTGTTTGAGACATTACTCCCATGGAGGAAAGTGCGCATAGTGACTGTTGTATTCAATCCCGATGCAATTTCCGTGTTTCATCATCACTCTGATAGTACACAGATTACAGAATGCCTCCAGATGTGCATCGGAAAATACTACAGGCCTCCCAGGGAACGATCAATGCGTAGGCTGTTAGAGGTATAACTCCCATGGAGTAAAATGCGCATGTTGACTGTTGTATTCAATCCCGATGCAATTTCTGTGTTTCATCAACACTTAGAAGGTCCACAGATTACAGAATGCCTCCAGATGTGCATCGGAAACTACTACTGGTCTTGCAGGGAACGATCAAAGCGTAGACTGATTAAGACATTACTCCCATGGAGGAAAGTGCGTATGGTGACTGTTGTATTCACTCCCGATGCAATTTCTGTGTTTCATCAACACTCTGATAGTGCACAGATTACAGAATGCCTCCAGATGTGCATCGGAAACTACTACTGGTCTTCTAGGGGACGATCAATGCGTAGACTGTTTGAGACATTACTCCCATGGGGGAAAGTGAGCATTGTGACTGATGTATTCAATCCCGATGCAACTTCTGTGTTTCATCAACACTTTGAAGGTCCACAGTTTGCAGTATGCCTCCAGTTGTGCATCGGATACTTCTACTGGTCTTGCAGGGAACGATCAAAGCGTAAACTGTTTGAGACGTTACTCCCATGGAGGAAAGTGCGCATAGTGCTTGCTGTATCCAATCCTGATGAAATTTCTGTGTTTCATCAACACTCTGTTAGTCCACACATTACAGAATGTACCCAGATGTGTATCGGAAACTACAACTTGTCTTCCAGGGAACGATCAAAGCGTAAACTGTTTGAGACATTACTCCCATGGAGGAAAGTGCGCATGGTGACTGTTGTATTGAATCCCGATACCATTTTGGGTTTCATCTACTCTTTGAAGAACCAAAGATTACTGAATGCCACCAGATGTGCATCGGAAACTACTACTGGTCTTCCAGGAAACGATCAAACCATAGACTGTTAGAGACATTACTTCCATGGAGGAAAGTGCGCACGGTGACTGTTGTATTCACTCCCGACGCAATTTCTGTGTTTCATCAACACTCTGACAGTCCACACATTACAAAATGTCCCCAGATGACCATCGGAAACTACTAACGTTCTTCCAGGGAACGATCAAAGCGTAAACTGTTTGAGACAGTACTCCCATGGAGGAAAATGCGCATGGTGACTGTTGTATTCAATCCCGATGCAATTTCTGTGTTTTATCAACACTCTGATAGTCCACAGACTACAGAATGCCTCCAGGTGTGCATGGGTAACTACTACTGGTCTTCCAGGGTACGATCAAAGCGTAGAATGCTTGCGACATTACTCCCATGTAGGAAAGTGCGCATCGTGACTGTTGTATTCAATCCCGATGCAATTTCTGTGTTTCATCAACACTTTGAGGGTCCACAGATTACAGAATGCCTCCAGAACTGCATCGGAAACTACTACTGGTCTTGCAGGGAACGATCAAAGCGTAGACTGTTTGAGACATTACTCCCATGGAGGAAAGTGCGAATGGTGACTGTTGTATTCAATCCCGATGCAATTTCTGTGTTTCATCAACACTCCGATAGTCCACACATTACAGAATTCCCACAGATGTGCATCGGAAACTGCTACTGGTCTTCCAGGGAACGATCAAAGCGTAGACTGTTTGAGACATTACTCCCATGGAGGTAAGTGCGCATGGTGACTGTTGAATTCAATCCTGATGCAATTTCTGTGTTTCATCAACACTCTGAAAATCCACACATTACAGAATGCCCCCATATATGCATCGGAAACTACTACTGGTCTTCCAGGGAACGATCAAAGCGTAATCTGTTTGAGACATTACTCCCATGGAGGAAAGTGCGCATAGTGACTGTTGTATTCAATCCCGATGCAATTTCTGTGTTTCATCATCACTCTGATAGTACACAGATTACAGAATGCCTCCAGATGTGCATCGGAAACTACTACTGGTCTTCCAGGGAACGATCAAAGCGTAAACTCTTTGAGACATTGCTCCCATAGAGGAAAGTGCGCATGGTGACTGTTGTATTCAATCCCGATGCCATTTCTGTGTTTCCTCAACACTCCGATAGTCCACAGACTACAGAATGCCTCCAGAAGTGCATCGGAAACTACTTCTGGTCTTCCAGGGATCGATCAAAGCGTAGAATGCTTGCGCCATTACTCCCATGTAGGAAAGTGGGCATGGTGACTGTTGTATTCAATCCCGATGCAATTTCTGTATTTCATCAACACTCTGATAGTCCACACATTACAGAATGTCCCCAGATGTGCATCGGAAACTACTACTGGTTCTCCAGGGAACGATCAAAGCGTAAAGTGTTTGAGACATTACTCCCATGGAGGAAAATGCGCATGGTGATTGTTTTATTCAATCCCGACGCAAAATCTCTGTTTCATCAACACTCTGGTAGTCCACATATTACAGAATGCCTCCAGATGTGCCTCGGAAACTACTACTGGTCTTCCAGGGAACGATCAAAGCGTAAACTCTTTGAGACATTACTCCCATAGAGGAAAGTGCGCATGGTGACTGTTGTATTCAATCCCGATGCCATTTCTGTGTTTCATCAACACTCTGATGGTCCACAGACTACAGAATGCCTCCAGATGTGCATCGGAAACTACTTCTGGTCTTCCAGGGATCGATCAAAGCGTAGAATGCTTGCGACATTACTCCCGTGTAGGAAAGTGGGCATGGTGACTGTTGTATTCAATCCCGATGCAATTTCTGTATTTCACCAACACTCTGATAGTTCACACATTACAGAATCTCCCCAGATGTGCATCGGAAACTACTACTGGTTCTCCAGGGAACGATCAAAGCGTAAAGTGTTTGAGACATTACTCCCATGGAGGAAAATGCGCATGGTGATTGTGGTATTCAATCCCGACGCAAAATCTCTGTTTCATCAACACTCTGGTAGTCCACATATTACAGAATGCCTCCAGATGTGCCTCGGAAACTACTACTGGTCTTCCAGGGAAAGATCAAAGCGTAGACTCTTTGTGACATTACTCCCATGGAGGAATGTGCGCATGGGGACTGTTGTATTCAATGATGATGCAATTTCTGTGTTTCATCAACACTCTGTAAATCCACACATTACAGAATGCCCCCAGATATGCATCGGCAACTACTACTGGTCTTCCAGGGAACGATCAAAGCATAAACTATTTGAGACATTACTCCCGTGGAGGATAGTGCGCATAGTGACTGTTGTATTCAATCCCGATGCAATTTCTGTGTTTCATCAAAACTCTGATAGTCCACACATTACAGAATGCCCCCAGATGTGCATCGGAAACACTACTGGTCTTCCAGGGAACGATCAAAGCGGAAACTGTTTGAGACGTTACTCCCATGGACGAAAGTGCGCATGGTGACTGTAGTATTCAATCCTGATGCAATTTATGTGTTTCATCACCGCTCTGATAGACCACAGATTACAGAATGCCTCCAGATGTGTATCCGAAACTACTTCTGGTCTTCCAGGGATCGATCAAAGCGTAGAATGCTTGCGACATTACTCCCATGTAGGAAAGTGGGCATGGTGACTGTTGTATTCAATCCCGATGCAATTTCTGTATTTCATCAACACTCTGATAGTCCACACATTACAGAATGTCCCCAGATGTGCATCGGAAACTACTACTGGTTCTCCAGGGAACGATCAAAGCGTAAAGTGTTTGAGACATTACTCCCATGGAGGAAAATGCGCATGGTGATTGTTTTATTCAATCCCGACGCAAAATCTCTGTTTCATCAACACTCTGGTAGTCCACATATTACAGAATGCCTCCAGATGTGCCTCGGAAACTACTACTGGTCTTCCAGGGAACGATCAAAGCGTAGACTCTTTGTGACATTACTCCCATGGAGGAAAGTGCGCATGGGGACTGTTGTATTCAATGCTGATGCAATTTCTGTGTTTCATCAACACTCTGAAAATCCACACATTACAGAATGCCCCCATATATGCATCGGAAACTACTACTGGTGTTCCAGGGAACGATCAAAGCATAAACTGTTTGAGACATTACTCCCATGGAGGAAAGAGCGCATAGTGACTGTTGTATTCAATCCCGATGCAATTTCTGTGTTTCATCAACACTCTGATAGTACACAGATTACACAATGCCTCCACATGTGCATCGGAAACTACTACTGGTCTTCCAGGGAACGATCAAAGCGTAGACTGTTTGTGACATTACTCCCATGGAGTAAAGTGCACATGGTGACTGTTGTATTCAATACTGATGCAATTTCTGTGTTTCATCAACACTCTGAAAATCCACACATTACAGAATGCCCCCATATATGCATCGGAAACTACTACTGGTCTTCCAGGGAACGATCAAAGCGTAAACTGTTTGAGACATTACTCCCATGGAGGAAAATGCGCATGGTGACTGTTGTATTCAATCCCGATGCAATTTCTGTGTTTCATCATCACTCTGGTAGTACACAGATTACAGAATGCCTCCAGATGTGCATCGGACACTACTGCTGGTCTTCCAGGGAACGACCAAAGCGTAAACTCTTTGAGACATTACTCCCATAGAGGAAAGTGCGCATGGTTACTGTTGTATTCAATCCCGATGCCATTTCTGTGTTTCATCAACACTCTGATAGTCCACAGACTACAGAATGCCTCCAGAAGTGTAACGGAAACTACTTCTGGTCTTCCAAGGATCGATCAAAGCGTAAAATGCTTGCGACATTACTCCCATGTAGGAAAGTGGGCATGGTGACTGTTGTATTCAATCCAGATGCAATTTCTGTATTTCGTCAACTCTCTGATAGTCCACACATTACAGAATGTCCCCAGATGTGCATCGGAAACTACTACTGGTTCTCCAGGGAACGATCAAAGCGTAAAGTGTTTGAGACATTACTCCCATGGAGGAAAATGCGCATGGTGTTTGTTGTATTCAATCCCGACGCAAAATCTCTGTTTCATCAACACTCTGGTAGTCCACATATTACAGAATGCCTCCAGATGTGCCTCGGTAACTACTACTGGTCTTCCAGGGAACGATCAAAGCGTAGACTCTTTGTGACATTACTCCCATGGAGGAAAGTGCGCATGGTGACTGTTGTATTCAATCTCGATGCAATTTCTGTGTTTCATCAACACTCTGATAGTCCACGCATTACAGAATGTCGCCAGGTGACCATCGGAAACTACTAATGTTCTTCCAGGGAACGATCAAATCGTAAACTGTTTGAGACAGTACTCCCGTGTAGGAAAGTGCGCATGGTGACTGTTGTATTCAATCCCGATGCAATTTCTGTGTCTTATCAACACCCTGATAGTCCACAGACTACAGAATGCCTCCAGCTGTGCATCGGAAACTACTACTGGTTTTCGAGGGTACGATCAAAGCGTAGAATGCTTGCGACAGTACTCCCATGTAGGAAAGTGCGCATGGTGACTGTTGTATTCAATCCCGATGCAATTTCTGTGTTTCATCAAAACTTTGAAGGTCCACAGATTACAGAATGATTCCAAATGTGCATCGGAAACTACTACTGGTCTTGCAGGGAACGATCAAAGCGTAGACTGATTAAGACATTACTCCCATGGAGGAAAGTGCGTATGGTGACTGTTGTATTCAATCCCGATGCAATTTCTGTGTTTCATCAACACTCTGATAGTGCACAGATTACAGAATGCCTCCAGATGTGCATCGGAAACTACTACTGGTCTTCTAGGGAACGATCAATGCGTAGACTGTTACTCCCATGGGGGAAAGTGAGCATGGTGACTGATGTATTCAATCCCGATGCAACTTCTGTGGTTCATCAACACTTTGAAGGTCCACAGTTTGCAGAATGCCTCCAGTTGTGCATCGGATACTTCTACTGGTCTTGCAGGGAACGATCAAAGCGTAAAGTGTTTGAGACGTTACTCCCATGGAGGAAAGTGCGCATAGTGCTCGCTGTATCCAATCCTGATGCAATTTCTGTGTTTCATCAACACTCTGTTAGTCCACACATTACAGAATGTACCCAGATGTGTATCAGAAACTACAACTTGTCTTCCAGGGAACGATCAAGGCGTAATCTGTTTGAGACATTACTCCCATGGAGGAATGTGCGCATGGTGACTGTTGTATTGAATCCCGATACCATTTTGGGTTTCATCAACTCTTTGAAGAACCAAAGATTACTGAATGCCACGTGATGTGCATCGGAAACTACTACTGGTCTTCCAGGAAACGATCAAACCATAGACTGTTAGAGACATTACTTCCATGGAGGAAAGTGCGCATGGTGGCTGTTGTATTCACTCCCGAAGCAATTTCTGTGTTTCATCAACACTCTGACAGTCCACACATTACAAAATGTCCCCAGATGACCATCGGAAACTACTAACGTTCTTCCAGGGAACGATCAAAGCGTAAACTGTTTGAGACATTACTCCCATGGAGGAAAGTGCGCATGGTGACTGTTGTATTCAATCCCGATGCAATTTCTGTGTTTTATCAACACTCTGGTAGTCCACAGACTACAGAATGCCTCCAGGTGTGCATCGGAAACTACTACTGGTCTTCCAGGGTACGATCAAAGCGTAGAATGCTTGCGACATTACTCCCATGTAGGAAAGTGCGCATCGTGATTGTTGTATTCAATGCTGATGCAATTTCTGTGTTTCATCAACACTTTGAAAGTACACAGATTACAGAATGATTCCAAATGTGCATCGGAAACTACTACTGGTCTTGCAGGGAACGATAAAAGCGTACACTGTTTGAGACATTACTCCCATGGAGGAAAGTGCGTATGGTGACTGTTGTATTAAACCCCGATGCAATTTCTGTGTTTATCAACACTCTGATAGTCCACAGGTTACAGAATGCCTCCATATGTGCATCGGAAACTACTACTGGTCTTCCAGGGAACGATCAAAGCGTAAACTCTTTGAGACATTACTCCCTTGGAAGAAAGTGCGCATGGTGACTGTTGTGTTCAAACCCGATGCAATTTCTGTGTTTCATCAACACTTTGAGGGTCCACAGATTACAGAATGCGTCCAGATCTGCATCGGAAACTAGTACTGGTCTTGCAGGGAACGATCAAAGCGTAGACTGTTTGAGACATTACTCCCATGGAGGAAAGTGCGAATGGTGACTGTTGTATTCAATCCCGATGCAATTTCTGTGTTTCATCAACACTCTGATAGTCCACACATTACAGAATTCCCACAGATGTGCATCGGAAACTGCTACTGGTCTTCCAGGGAACGATCAAAGCGTAGACTGTTTGAGACATTACTCCCATGGCGGTAAGTGCGCATGGTGACTGTTGAATTCAATCCTGATGCAATTTCTGTGTTTCATCATCACTCTGATAGTACACAGATTACAGAATGCCTCCAGATGTGCATCGGAAACTACTACTGGTCTTCCAGGGAACGATCAAATCGTAAACTCTTTGAGACATTACTCCCATAGAGGAAAGTGCGCATGGTGACTGTTGTATTCAATCCCGATGCCATTTCTGTGTTTCATCAACACTCTGATAGTCCACAGACTACAGAATGCCTCCAGATGTGCATCGGAAACTACTTCTGGTCTTCCAGGGATCGATCAAAGCGTAGAATGCTTGCGACATTACTCCCGTGTAGGAAAGTGGGCATGGTGACTGTTGTATTCAATCCCGATGCAATTTCTGTATTTCATCAACACTCTGATAGTTCACACAATACAGAATCTCCCCAGATGTGCATCGGAAACTACTACTGGTTCTCCAGGGAACGATCAAAGCGTAAAGTGTTTGAGACATTACTCCCATGGAGGAAAATGCTCATGGTGATTGTTGTATTCAATCCCGACGCAAAATCTCTGTTTCATCAACACTCTGGTAGTCCACATATTACAGAATGCCTCCAGATGTGCCTCGGAAACTACTACTGGTCTTCCAGGGAACGATCAAAGCGTAGACTCTTTGTGACATTACTCCCATGGAGGAAAGTGCGCATGGTGACTGTTGTATTCAATGCTGATGCAATTACTGTGTTTCATCAACACTCTGAAAATCCACACATTACAGATTGCCCCCAGATATGCATCGGAAACTACTACTGGTCTTCCAGGGAACGATCAAAGCATAAACTATTTGAGACATTACTGCCATGGAGGAGAGTGCGCATAGTGACTGTTGTATTCAATCCCTATGCAATTTCTGTGTTTCATCAAAACTCTGATAGTCCACACATTACAGAATGCCCCCAGATGTGGATCGGAAACACTACTGGTCTTCCAGGGAACGATCAAAGCGGAAACTGTTTGAGACGTTGCTCCCATGGACGAAAGTGCGCATGGTGACTGTTGTATTCAATCCTGATGCAATTTATGTGTTTCATCAACGCTCTGATAGACCACAGATTACAGAATGCCTCCAGATGTGCATCGGAAACTACTTCTGGTCTTCCAGGGATCGATCAAAGCGTAGAATGCTTGCGACATTACTCCCATGTAGGAAAGTGGGCATGGTGACTGTTGTATTCAATCCCGATGCAATTTCTGTATTTCATCAACACTCTGATAGTCCACACATTACAGAATGTCCCCAGATGTGCATCGGAAACTACTACTGGTTCTCCAGGGAACGATCAAAGCGTAAAGTCTTTGAGACATTACTCCCATGGAGGAAAATGCGCATGGTGATTGTTTTATTCAATCCCGACGCAAAATCTCTGTTTCATCAACACTCTGGTAGTCCACATAAAACAGAATGCCTCCAGATGTGCCTCGGAAACTACTACTGGTCTTCCAGAGAACGATTAAAGCGTAGACTCTTTGTGACATTACTCCCATGGAGGAAAGTGCGCATGGTGACTGTTGTTCTCAATTCTGATGCAATTTCTGTGTTTCATCAACACTCTGAAAATCCACACATTACAGAATGCCCAAAGATATGCATCGGAAACTACTACTGGTCTTCCAGGGAACGATCAAAGCATAAACTGTTTGAGACATTACTCCCATGGAGGAAAGTGCGCATAGTGACTGTTGTATTCAATCCCGATGATATTTCTGTGTTTCATCATCACTCTGGTAGTACACAGATTACAGAATGCCTCCAGATGTGCATCGGAAACTACTACTGGTCTTGCAGGAAACGACCAAAGCGTAAACTCTTTGAGACATTACTCCCATAGAGGAAAGTGCGCATGGTGACTATTGTATTCAATCCCGATGCCATTTCTGTGTTTCATCAACACTCTGATAGTCCACACATAACAGAATACCCACAGATGTGCATCGGAAACTACTACTGGTGTTCCATCGAACGATCAAAGCCTAAACTGTTAGTGACATTACTCCCATGGAGGAAAGTGCGCACGGTGACTGTTGTATTCAATCCCGATGCAATTTCTGTGTTTCATCAACACTCTGATAGTCCACAGATTACAGAATGCCTCCAGATGTGCATCGAGAAACTACTACTGGTCTTCCAGGGAACGAACAAAGCGTAGACTGTTTGTGACATTACTCCCATGGAGGAAAGTGCGCATGGTGACTGTTGTATTCAAACTCGATGCAATTTCTGTGTTTCATCAACACTCTGATAGTCCACGCATTACAGAATGTCGCCAGGTGACCATCGGAAACTACTAATGTTCTTCCAGGGAACGATCAAATCGTAAACTGTTTGAGACATTACTCCCATGGAGGAAAGTGCGCATGGTGACTGTTGTATTCAATCCCGATGCAATTTCTGTGTTTTATCAACACCCTGATAGTCCACAGACTACAGAATGCCTCCAGGTGTGCATCGGAAACTACTACTGGTTTTCGAGGGTACGATCAAAGCGTAGAATGCTTGCGACATTACTCCAATGTAGGAAAGTGCGCATGGTGACTGTTGTATTCAATCCCGATGCAATTTCTGTGTTTCATCAAAACTTTGAAGGTCCACAGATTACAGAATGATTCCAAATGTGCATCGGAAACTACTACTGGTCTTGCAGGGAACGATCAAAGCGTAGACTGATTAAGACATTACTCCCATGGAGGAAAGTGCGTATGGTGACTGTTGTATTCAATCCCGATGCAATTTCTGTGTTTCATCAACACTCTGATAGTGCACAGATTACAGAATGCCTCCAGATGTGCATCGGAAACTACTACTGGTCTTCTAGGGAACGATCAATTCGTAGACTGTTACTCCCATGGGGGAAAGTGAGCATGGTGACTGATGTATTCAATCCCGATGCAACTTCTGTGGTTCATCAACACTTTGAAGGTCCACAGTTTGCAGAATGCCTCCAGTTGTGCATCGGATACTTCTACTGGTCTTGCAGGGAACGATCAAAGCGTAAAGTGTTTGAGACGTTACTCCCATGGAGGAAAGTGCGCATAGTGCTCGCTGTATCCAATCCTGATGCAATTTCTGTGTTTCATCAACACTCTGTTAGTCCACACATTACAGAATGTACCCAGATGTGTATCAGAAACTACAACTTGTCTTCCAGGGAACGATCAAGGCGTAATCTGTTTGAGACATTACTCCCATGGAGGAATGTGCGCATGGTGACTGTTGTATTGAATCCCGATACCATTTTGGGTTTCATCAACTCTTTGAAGAACCAAAGATTACTGAATGCCACGTGATGTGCATCGGAAACTACTACTGGTCTTCCAGGAAACGATCAAACCATAGACTGTTAGAGACATTACTTCCATGGAGGAAAGTGCGCATGGTGGCTGTTGTATTCACTCCCGAAGCAATTTCTGTGTTTCATCAACACTCTGACAGTCCACACATTACAAAATGTCCCCAGATGACCATCGGAAACTACTAACGTTCTTCCAGGGAACGATCAAAGCGTAAACTGTTTGAGACATTACTCCCATGGAGGAAAGTGCGCATGGTGACTGTTGTATTCAATCCCGATGCAATTTCTGTGTTTTATCAACACTCTGGTAGTCCACAGACTACAGAATGCCTCCAGGTGTGCATCGGAAACTACTACTGGTCTTCCAGGGTACGATCAAAGCGTAGAATGCTTGCGACATTACTCCCATGTAGGAAAGTGCGCATCGTGATTGTTGTATTCAATCCTGATGCAATTTCTGTGTTTCATCAACACTTTGAAAGTACACAGATTACAGAATGATAACAAATGTGCATCGGAAACTACTACTGGTCTTGCAGGGAACGATAAAAGCGTACACTGTTTGAGACATTACTCCCATGGAGGAAAGTGCGTATCGTGACTGTTGTATTCAATCCCGATGCAATTTCTGTGTTTATCAACACTCTGATAGTCCACAGGTTACAGAATGCCTCCATATGTGCATCGGAAACTACTACTGGTCTTCCAGGGAACGATCAAAGCGTAAACTCTTTGAGACATTACTCCCTTGGAAGAAAGTGCGCATGGTGACTGTTGTGTTCAATCCCGATGCAATTTCTGTGTTTCATCAACACTTTGAGGGTCCACAGATTACAGAATGCGTCCAGATCTGCGTCGGAAACTAGTACTGGTCTTGCAGGGAACGATCAAAGCGTAGACTGTTTGAGACATTACTCCCATGGAGGAAAGTGCGAATGGTGACTGTTGTATTCAATCCCGATGCAATTTCTGTGTTTCATCAACACTCTGATAGTCCACACATTACAGAATTCCCACAGATGTGCATCGGAAACTGCTACTGGTCTTCCAGGGAACGGTCAAAGCGTAGACTGTTTGAGACATTACTCCCATGGCGGTAAGTGCGCATGGTGACTGTTGAATTCAATCCTGATGCAATTTCTGTGTTTCATCATCACTCTGATAGTACACAGATTACAGAATGCCTCCAGATGTGCATCGGAAACTACTACTGGTCTTCCAGGGAACGATCAAATCGTAAACTCTTTGAGACATTACTCCCATAGAGGAAAGTGCGCATGGTGACTGTTGTATTCAATCCCGATGCCATTTCTGTGTTTCATCAACACTCTGATAGTCCACAGACTACAGAATGCCTCCAGATGTGCATCGGAAACTACTTCTGGTCTTCCAGGGATCGATCAAAGCGTAGAATGCTTGCGACATTACTCCCGTGTAGGAAAGTGGGCATGGTGACTGTTGTATTCAATCCCGATGCAATTTCTGTATTTCATCAACACTCTGATAGTTCACACAATACAGAATCTCCCCAGATGTGCATCGGAAACTACTACTGGTTCTCCAGGGAACGATCAAAGCGTAAAGTGTTTGAGACATTACTCCCATGGAGGAAAATGCTCATGGTGATTGTTGTATTCAATCCCGACGCAAAATCTCTGTTTCATCAACACTCTGGTAGTCCACATATTACAGAATGCCTCCAGATGTGCCTCGGAAACTACTACTGGTCTTCCAGGGAACGATCAAAGCGTAGACTCTTTGTGACATTACTCCCATGGAGGAAAGTGCGCATGGTGACTGTTGTATTCAATGCTGATGCAATTTCTGTGTTTCATCAACACTCTGAAAATCCACACATTACAGATTGCCCCCAGATATGCATCGGAAACTACTACTGGTCTTCCAGGGAACGATCAAAGCATAAACTATTTGAGACATTACTGCCATGGAGGAAAGTGCGCATAGTGACTGTTGTATTCAATCCCTATGCAATTTCTGTGTTTCATCAAAACTCTGATAGTCCACACATTACAGAATGCCCCCAGATGTGGATCGGAAAGACTACTGGTCTTCCAGGGAACGATCAAAGCGGAAACTGTTTGAGACGTTGCTCCCATGGACGAAAGTGCGCATGGTGACTGTTGTATTCAATCCTGATGCAATTTATGTGTTTCATCAACGCTCTGATAGACCACAGATTACAGAATGCCTCCAGATGTGCATCGGAAACTACTTCTCGTCTTCCAGGGATCGATCAAAGCGTAGAATGCTTGCGACATTACTCCCATGTAGGAAAGTGGGCATGGTGACTGTTGTATTCAATCCCGATGCAATTTCTGTATTTCATCAACACTCTGATAGTCCACACATTACAGAATGTCCCCAGATGTGCATCGGAAACTACTACTGGTTCTCCAGGGAACGCTCAAAGCGTAAAGTCTTTGAGACATTACTCCCATGGAGGAAAATGCGCATGGTGATTGTTTTATTCAATCCCGACGCAAAATCTCTGTTTCATCAACACTCTGGTAGTCCACATAAAACAGAATGCCTCCAGATGTGCCTCGGAAACTACTACTGGTCTTCCAGAGAACGATTAAAGCGTAGACTCTTTGTGACATTACTCCCATGGAGGAAAGTGCGCATGGTGACTGTTGTACTCAATTCTGATGCAATTTCTGTGTTTCATCAACACTCTGAAAATCCACACATTACAGAATGCCCAAAGATATGCATCGGAAACTACTACTGGTCTTCCAGGGAACGATCAAAGCATAAACTGTTTGAGACATTACTCCCATGGAGGAAAGTGCGCATAGTGACTGTTGTATTCAATCCCGATGATATTTCTGTGTTTCATCATCACTCTGGTAGTACACAGATTACAGAATGCCTCCAGATGTGCATCGGAAACTACTACTGGTCTTGCAGGAAACGACCAAAGCGTAAACTCTTTGAGACATTACTCCCATAGAGGAAAGTGCGCATGGTGACTATTGTATTCAATCCCGATGCCATTTCTGTGTTTCATCAACACTCTGATAGTCCACACATAACAGAATACCCACAGATGTGCATCGGAAACTACTACTGGTGTTCCATCGAACGATCAAAGCCTAAACTGTTAGTGACATTACTCCCATGGAGGAAAGTGCGCACGGTGACTGTTGTATTCAATCCCGATGCAATTTCTGTGTTTCATCAACACTCTGATAGTCCACAGATTACAGAATGCCTCCAGATCTGCATCGAGAAACTACTACTGGTCTTCCAGGGAACGAACAAAGCGTAGACTGTTTGTGACATTACTCCCATGGAGGAAAGTGCGCATGGTGACTGTTGTATTCAAACTCGATGCAATTTCTGTGTTTCATCAACACTCTGATAGTCCACGCATTACAGAATGTCGCCAGGTGACCGTCGGAAACTACTAATGTTCTTCCAGGGAACGATCAAATCGTAAACTGTTTGAGACATTACTCCCATGGAGGAAAGTGCGCATGGTGACTGTTGTATTCAATCCCGATGCAATTTCTGTGTTTTATCAACACCCTGATAGTCCACAGACTACAGAATGCCTCCAGGTGTGCATCGGAAACTACTACTGGTTTTCGAGGGTACGATCAAATCGTAGAATGCTTGCGACATTACTCCCATGTAGGAAAGTGCGCATGGTGACTGTTGTATTCAATCCCGATGCAATTTCTGTGTTTCATCAAAACTTTGAAGGTCCACAGATTACAGAATGATTCCAAATGTGCATCGGAAACTACTACTGGTCTTGCAGGGAACGATCAAAGCGTAGACTGATTAAGACATTACTCCCATGGAGGAAAGTGCGTATGGTGACTGTTGTATTCAATCCCGATGCAATTTCTGTGTTTCATCAACACTCTGATAGTGCACAGATTACAGAATGCCTCCAGATGTGCATCGGAAACTACTACTAGTCTTCTATGGAACGATCAACGCGTAGACTGTTTGAGACATTACTCCCATGGGGGAAAGTGAGCATGGTGACTGATGTATTCAATCCCGAAGCAACTTCTGTGTTTCATCAACACTTTGAAGGTCCACAGTTTGCAGAATGCCTCCAGTTGTGCATCGGATACTTCTACTGGTCTTGCAGGGAACGATCAAAGCGTAAAGTGTTTGAGACGTTACTCCCATGGAGGAAAGTGCGCATAGTGCTTGCTGTATCCAATCCTGATGCAATTTCTGTGTTTCATCAACACTCTGTTAGTCCACACATTACAGAATGTACCCAGATGTGTATCGGAAACTACAACTTGTCTTCTAGGGAACGATCAAAGCGTAAACTGTTTGAGACATTACTCCCATGGAGGAAAGTGCGCATGGTGACTGTTGTATTGAATCCCGATACCATTTTGGGTTTCATCAACTCTTTGAAGAACCAAAGATTACTGTATGCCACCAGATGTGCATCGGAAACTACTACTGGTCTTCCAGGAAACGATCAAACCATAGACTGTTAGAGACATTACTTCCATGGAGGAAAGTGCGCATGGTGGCTGTTGTATTCACTCCCGACGCAATTTCTGTGTTTCATCAACACTCTGACAATCCACACATTACAAAATGTCCCCAGATGACCATCGGAAACTACTAACGTTCTTCCAGGGAACAATCAAAGCGTAAACTGTTTGAGACGTTACTCCCATGGAGGAAAGTGCGAATGGTGACTGTTGTATTCAATCCCGATGCAATTACTGTGTTTCATCAACACTCTGATAGTCCACACATTACAGAATTCCCACAGATGTGCATCGGAAACTGCTACTGGTCTTCCAGGGAACGATCAAAGCGTAGACTGTTTGAGACATTACTCCCATGGCGGTAAGTGCGCATGGTGACTGTTGAATTCAATCCTGATGCAATTTCTGTGTTTCATCATCACTCTGATAGTACACAGATTACAGAATGCCTCCAGATGTGCATCGGAAACTACTACTGGTCTTCCAGGGAACGATCAAATCGTAAACTCTTTGAGACATTACTCCCATAGAGGAAAGTGCGCATGGTGACTGTTGTATTCAATCCCGATGCCATTTCTGTGTTTCATCAACACTCTGATAGTCCACAGACTACAGAATGCCTCCAGATGTGCATCGGAAACTACTTCTGGTCTTCCAGGGATCGATCAAAGCGTAGAATGCTTGCGACATTACTCCCGTGTAGGAAAGTGGGCATGGTGACTGTTGTATTCAATCCCGATGCAATTTCTGTATTTCATCAACACTCTGATAGTTCACACAATACAGAATCTCCCCAGATGTGCATCGGAAACTACTACTGGTTCTCCAGGGAACGATCAAAGCGTAAAGTGTTTGAGACATTACTCCCATGGAGGAAAATGCTCATGGTGATTGTTGTATTCAATCCCGAAGCAAAATCTCTGTTTCATCAACACTCTGGTAGTCCACATATTACAGAATGCCTCCAGATGTGCCTCGGAAACTACTACTGGTCTTCCAGGGAACGATCAAAGCGTAGACTCTTTGTGACATTACTCCCATGGAGGAAAGTGCGCATGGTGACTGTTGTATTCAATGCTGATGCAATTTCTGTGTTTCATCAACACTCTGAAAATCCACACATTACAGATTGCCCCCAGATATGCATCGGAAACTACTACTGGTCTTCCAGGGAACGATCAAAGCATAAACTATTTGAGACATTACTGCCATGGAGGAAAGTGCGCATAGTGACTGTTGTATTCAATCCCTATGCAATTTCTGTGTTTCATCAAAACTCTGATAGTCCACACATTACAGAATGCCCCCAGATGTGGATCGGAAACACTACTGGTCTTCCAGGGAACGATCAAAGCGGAAACTGTTTGAGACGTTGCTCCCATGGACGAAAGTGCGCATGGTGACTGTTGTATTCAATCCTGATGCAATTTATGTGTTTCATCAACGCTCTGATAGACCACAGATTACAGAATGCCTCCAGATGTGCATCGGAAACTACTTCTGGTCTTCCAGGGATCGATCAAAGCGTAGAATGCTTGCGACATTACTCCCATGTAGGAAAGTGGGCATGGTGACTGTTGTATTCAATCCCGATGCAATTTCTGTATTTCATCAACACTCTGATAGTCCACACATTACAGAATGTCCCCAGATGTGCATCGGAAACTACTACTGGTTCTCCAGGGAACGATCAAAGCGTAAAGTCTTTGAGACATTACTCCCATGGAGGAAAATGCGCATGGTGATTGTTTTATTCAATCCCGACGCAAAATCTCTGTTTCATCAACACTCTGGTAGTCCACATAAAACAGAATGCCTCCAGATGTGCCTCGGAAACTACTACTGGTCTTCCAGAGAACGATTAAAGCGTAGACTCTTTGTGACATTACTCCCATGGAGGAAAGTGCGCATGGTGACTGTTGTACTCAATTCTGATGCAATTTCTGTGTTTCATCAACACTCTGAAAATCCACACATTACAGAATGCCCAAAGATATGCATCGGAAACTACTACTGGTCTTCCAGGGAACGATCAAAGCATAAACTGTTTGAGACATTACTCCCATGGAGGAAAGTGCGCATAGTGACTGTTGTATTCAATCCCGATGATATTTCTGTGTTTCATCATCACTCTGGTAGTACACAGATTACAGAATGCCTCCAGATGTGCATCGGAAACTACTACTGGTCTTGCAGGAAACGACCAAAGCGTAAACTCTTTGAGACATTACTCCCATAGAGGAAAGTGCACATGGTGACTATTGTATTCAATCCCGATGCCATTTCTGTGTTTCATCAACACTCTGATAGTCCACACATAACAGAATACCCACAGATGTGCATCGGAAACTACTACTGGTGTTCCATCGAACGATCAAAGCCTAAACTGTTAGTGACATTACTCCCATGGAGGAAAGTGCGCACGGTGACTGTTGTATTCAATCCCGATGCAATTTCTGTGTTTCATCAACACTCTGATAGTCCACAGATTACAGAATGCCTCCAGATGTGCATCGAGAAACTACTACTGGTCTTCCAGGGAACGGAGAAAGCGTAGACTGTTTGTGACATTACTCCCATGGAGGAAAGTGCGCATGGTGACTGTTGTATTCAAACTCGATGCAATTTCTGTGTTTCATCAACACTCTGATAGTCCACGCATTACAGAATGTCGCCAGGTGACCATCGGAAACTACTAATGTTCTTCCAGGGAACGATCAAATCGTAAACTGTTTGAGACATTACTCCCATGGAGGAAAGTGCGCATGGTGACTGTTGTATTCAATCCCGATGCAATTTCTGTGTTTTATCAACACCCTGATAGTCCACAGACTACAGAATGCCTCCAGGTGTGCATCGGAAACTACTACTGGTTTTCGAGGGTACGATCAAAGCGTAGAATGCTTGCGACATTACTCCCATGTAGGAAAGTGCGCATGGTGACTGTTGTATTCAATCCCGATGCAATTTCTGTGTTTCATCAAAACTTTGAAGGTCCACAGATTACAGAATGATTCCAAATGTGCATCGGAAACTACTACTGGTCTTGCAGGGAACGATCAAAGCGTAGACTGATTAAGACATTACTCCCATGGAGGAAAGTGCGTATGGTGACTGTTGTATTCAATCCCGATGCAATTTCTGTGTTTCATCAACACTCTGATAGTGCACAGATTACAGAATGCCTCCAGATGTGCATCGGAAACTACTACTAGTCTTCTATGGAACGATCAACGCGTAGACTGTTTGAGACATTACTCCCATGGGGGAAAGTGAGCATGGTGACTGATGTATTCAATCCCGAAGCAACTTCTGTGTTTCATCAACACTTTGAAGGTCCACAGTTTGCAGAATGCCTCCAGTTGTGCATCGGATACTTCTACTGGTCTTGCAGGGAACGATCAAAGCGTAAAGTGTTAGAGACGTTACTCCCATGGAGGAAAGTGCGCATAGTGCTTGCTGTATCCAATCCTGATGCAATTTCTGTGTTTCATCAACACTCTGTTAGTCCACACATTACAGAATGTACCCAGATGTGTATCGGAAACTACAACTTGTCTTCCAGGGAACGATCAAAGCGTAAACTGTTTGAGACATTACTCCCATGGAGGAAAGTGCGCATGGTGACTGTTGTATTGAATCCCGATACCATTTTGGGTTTCATCAACTCTTTGAAGAACCAAAGATTACTGTATGCCACCAGATGTGCATCGGAAACTACTACTGGTCTTCCAGGAAACGATCAAACCATAGACTGTTAGAGACATTACTTCCATGGAGGAAAGTGCGCATGGTGGCTGTTGTATTCAATCCCGATGCAATTTCGGTGTTTTATCAACACTCTGATAGTCCACAGACTACAGAATGCCTCCAGGTGTGCATCGGAAACTACTACTGGTCTTCCAGGGTACGATCAAAGCGTAGAATGCTTGCGACATTACTCCCATGTAGGAAAGTGCGCATTGTGACTGTTGTATTCAATCCCGGTGCAATTTCTGTGTTTCATCAACACTTTGAAAGTACACAGATTACAGAATGATTCCAAATGTGCATCGGAAACTACTACTGGTCTTGCAGGGAACGATAAAAGCGTAGACTGTTTGAGACATTACTCCCATGGAGGAAAGTGCGTATGGTGACTGTTGTAATCAATCCCAATGCAATTTCTGTGTTTATCAACACTCTGATAGTCCACAGGTTACAGAATGCCTCCATATGTGCATCGGAAACTACTACTGGTCTTCCAGGGAACGATCAAAGCGTAAACTCTTTGAGACATTACTCCCTTGGAGGAAAGTGCGCATGGTGACTGTTGTATTCAATCCCGATGCAATTTCTGTGTTTCATCAACACTCTGTGGGTCCACAGATTACAGAATGCCTCCAGATCTGCATCGGAAACTAGTACTGGTCTTGCAGGGAACGATCAAAGCGTAGAATTTTTGAGACATTACTCCCATGGAGGAAAGTGCGAATGGTGGCTGTTGTATTCAATCCCGATGCAATTTCTGTGTTTCATCAACACTCTGATAGTCCACACATTACAGAATTCCCACAGATGTGCATCGGAAACTGCTACTGGTCTTCCAGGGAACGATCAAAGCGTAGACTGTTTGAGACATTACTCCCATGGAGGTAAGTGCGCATGGTGACTGTTGAATTCAATCCTGATGCAATTTCTGTGTTTCATCAACACTCTGAAAATCCACACATTACAGAATGCCCCCATATATGCATCGGAAACTACTACTGGTCTTCCAGGGAACGATCAAAGCGTAAACTGTTTGAGACATTACTCCCATGGAGGAAAGTGCGCATAGTGACTGTTTTATACAATCCCGATGCAATTTCTGAGTTTCATCATCACTCTGATAGTACACAGATTACAGAATGCCTCCAGATGTGCATCGGAAACTACTACTGGTCTTCCAGGGAACGATCAAATCGTAAACTCTTTGAGACATTACTCCCATAGAGGAAAGTGCGCATGGTGACTGTTGTATTCAATCCCGATGCCATTTCTGTGTTTCATCAACACTCTGATAGTCCACAGACTACAGAATGCCTCCAGATGTGCATCGGAAACTACTTCTGGTCTTCCAGGGATCGATCAAAGCGTAGAATGCTTGCGACATTACTCCCGTGTAGGAAAGTGGGCATGGTGACTGTTGCATTCAATCCCGATGCAATTTCTGTATTTCATCAACACTCTGATAGTTCACACATTACAGAATCTCCCCAGATGTGCATCGGAAACTACTACTGGTTCTCCAGGGAACGATCAAAGCGTAAAGTGTTTGAGACATTACTCCCATGGAGGAAAGTGCGCATGGTGACTGTTGTATTCAATCCCGATGCAATTTATGTGTTTCATCAAAACTCTGATAGTCCACACATTACAGAATGCCCCCAGATGTGGATCGGAAACACTACTGGTCTTCCAGGGAACGATCAAAGCGGAAACTGTTTGAGACGTTACTACCATGGACGAAAGTGCGCATGGTGACTGTTGTAATCAATCCTGATGCAATTTATGTGTTTCATCAACGCTCTGATAGACCACAGATTACAGAATGTCCCCAGATGTGCATCGGAAACTACTTCTGGTCTTCCAGGGAACGATCAAAGCGTAAAGTGTTTGAGACATTACTCCCATGGAGGAAAATGCGCATGTTGATTGTTTTATTCAATCCCGACGCAAAATCTCTGTTTCATCAACACTCTGGTAGTCCACATATTACAGAATGCCTCCAGATGTGCCTCGGAAACTACTACTGGTCTTCCAGGGAACGATCAAAGCGTAGACTCTTTGTGACATTACTCCCATGGAGGAAAGTGCGCATGGTGACTGTTGTATTCAATGCTGATGCAATTTCTGTGTTTCATCAACACTCTGAAAATCCACACATTACAGAATGCCCAAAAATATGCATCGGAAACTACTACTGGTCTTCCAGGGAACGATCAAAGCATAAACTGTTTGAGACATTACTCCCATGGAGGAAAGTGCGCATAGTGACTGTTGTATTCAATCCCGATGCAATTTCTGTGTTTCATCATCACTCTGGTAGTACACAGATTACAGAATGCCTCCAGATGTGCATCGGAAACTACTACTGGTCTTCCAGGGAACGACCAAAGCGTAAAAACTTTTAGACATTACTCCCATAGAGGAAAGTGTGCATGGTGACTGTTGTATTCAATCCCGATGCCATTTCTGTGTTTCATCAACACTCTGATAGTCCACAGACTACAGAATGCCTCCAGAAGTGCATCGGAAACTACTTCTGGTCTTCCAGGGATCGATCAAAGCGTAGAATGCTTGCGACATTACTCCCATGTAGGAAAGTGGGCATGGTGACTGTTGTATTCAATCCCGATGCAATTTCTGTATTTCATCAACACTCTGATAGTCCACACATTACAGAATGTCCCCAGATGTGCATCGGAAACTACTACTGGTTCTCCAGGGAACGATCAAAGCGTGAAGTGTTTGAGACATTACTCCCGTGGAGGAAAATGCGCATGGTGTTTGTTGTATTCAATCCCGACGCAAAATCTCTGTTTCATCAACACTCTGGTAGTCCACATATTACAGAATGCATCCAGATGTGCCTCGGAAACTACTACTGGTCTTCCAGGGAACGATCAAAGCGTAGACTCTTTGTGACATTACTCCCATGGAGGAAAGTGCGCATGGTGACTGTTGTATTCAATGCTGATGCAATTTCTGTGTTTCATCAACACTCTGAAAATACACACATTACAGAATGCCCCCAGATATCCATCGGAAACTACTACTGGTCTTCCAGGGAACGATCAAAGCGTAAAGTGTGTGAGACATTACTCCCATGGAGGAAAGTGCGCATAGTGACTGTTGTATTCAATCCCGATGCAATATCTGTGTTTCGTCAACACTCTGATAGTACACAGCTTACACAATGCCTCCAGATGTGCATGGGAAACTACTACTGGTCTTCCAGGGAACGATCAAAGCGTAGACTGTTTGTGACATTACTCCCATGGAGGAAAGTGCGCATGGTGACTGTTGTATTCAATGCTGATGCAATTTCTGTGTTTCATCAACACTCTGAAAATCCACACATTACAGAATGCCCCCATATATGCATCGGAAACTACTACTGGTCTTCCAGGGAACGATCAAAGCTTAAACTGTTTGAGACATTACTCCCATGGAGGAAAGTGCGCATAGTGACTGTTGTATTCAATCCCGATGCAATTTCTGTGTTTCATCATCACTCTGGTAGTACACAGATTACAGAATGCCTCCAGATGTGCATCGGAAACTACTACTGGTCTTCCAGGGAACGACCAAAGCGTAAACACTTTGAGACATTACTCCCATAGAGGAAAGTGTGCATGGTGACTGTTGTATTCAATCCCGATGCCATTTCTGTGTTTCATCAACACTCTGATAGTCCACAGACTACAGAATGCCTCCAGAAGTGCATCGGAAACTACTTCTGGTCTTCCAGGGATCGATCAAAGCGTAGAATGCTTGCGACATTACTCCCATGTAGGAAAGTGGGCATGGTGACTGTTGTATTCAATCCCGATGCAATTTCTGTATTTCATCAACACTCTGATAGTCCACACATTACAGAATGTCAACAGATGTGCATCGGAAACTACTACTGGTTCTCCAGGGAACGATCAAAGCGTAAAGTGTTTGAGACATTACTCCCATGGAGGAAAATGCGCATGGTGTTTGTTGTATTCAATCCCGACGCAAAATCTCTGTTTCATCAACACTCTGGTAGTCCACATATTACAGAATGCATCCAGATGTGCCTCGGAAACTACTACTGGTCTTCCAGGGAACGATCAAAGCGTAGACTCTTTGTGACATTACTCCCATGGAGGAAAGTGCGCATGGTGACTGTTGTATTCAATGCTCATGCAATTTCTGTGTTTCATCAACACTCTGAAAATCCACACATTACAGAATGCCCCCAGATATCCATCGGAAACTACTACTGGTCTTCCAGGGAACGATCAAAGCGTAAAGTGTGTGAGACATTACTCCCATGGAGGAAAATGCGCATGTTGACTGTTGTATTCAATCCCGATGCAATTTCTGTGTTTCATCAACACTTTGAAGGTCCACAGACTACAGAATGCCTCCAGGTGTGCATCGAAAACTACTACTGGTTTTCGAGGGTACGATCAAAGCGTAGAATGCTTGCGACATTACTCCCATGTAGGAAAGTGCGCATGGTGACTGTTGTATTCAATCCCGATGCAATTTCTGTGTTTCATCAAAACTTTGAAGGTCCACAGATTACAGAATGATTCCAAATGTGCATCGGAAACTACTACTGGTCTTGCAGGGAACGATCAAAGCGTAAACTGTTTGAGACATTACACCCATGGAGGAAAGTGCGCATGGTGACTGTTGTATTGAATCCCGATATCATTTTGGGTTTCATCAACTCTTTGAAGAACCAAAGATTACTGAATGCCACCAGATGTGCATCGGAAACTACTACTGGTCTTCCAGGAAACGATCAAACCATAGACTGTTAGAGACTTTACTTCCATGGAGGAAAGTGCGCATGGTGACTGTTGTATTCATTCCCGACGCAATTTCTGTGTTTCATCAACACTCTGACAGTCCACACATTACAAAATGTCCCCAGATGACCATCGAAAACTACTAACGTTCTTCCAGGGAACTATCAAAGCGTAAACTGTTTGAGACATTACTCCCATGGAGGAAAGTGCGCATGGTGACAGTTGTATTCAATCCCGATGCAATTTCTGTGTTTTAACAACACTCTGATAGTCCACAGACTACAGAATGCCTCCAGGTGTGCTTCGGAAACTACTACTGGTCTTCCAGGGAACGATCAAAGCGTAAACTCTTTGAGACATTACTCCCTTGGAGGAAAGTGCGCATGGTGACTGTTGTATTCAATCCCGATGCAATTTCTGTGTTTCATCAACACTTTGAGGGTCCACAGATTACAGAATGCCTCCAGATCTGCATCGGAAACTACTACTGGTCTTGCAGGGAACGATCAAACCGTAGACTGTTTGAGACATTACTCCCATGGAGGAAAGTGCGAATGGTGACTGTTGTATTCAATCCCGATGCAATTTCTGTGTTTCATCAACACTCTGATAGTCCACACATTACAGAATTCCCACAGATGTGCATCGGAAACTGCTACTGGTCTTGCAGGGAACGATCAAAGCGTAGACTGTTTGAGACATTACTCCCATGGAGATAAGTGCGCATGGTGACTGTTGAATTCAATCCTGATGCAATTTCTGTGTTTCATCAACACTCTGATAGTCCCCACATTACAGAATGTCCCCAGATGTGCATCGGAAACTACTACTGGTTCTCCAGGGAACGATCAAAGCGTAAAGTGTTTGAGACATTACTCCCATGGAGGAAAGTGCGCATGGTGATTGTTGTATTCAATCCCGATGCAAATTCTGTGTTTCATCAAAACTCTGGTAGTCCACAGATTACAGAATGCCTCCAGATGTGCCTCGGAAACTACTACTGGTCTTCCAGGGAACGATCAAAGCGTAGACTGTTTGTGACATTACTTCCATGGAGGAATGTGCGCATGGTGTCTGTTGTATTCAATGCTGATGCAATTTCTGTGTTTCATCAACACTTTGAGGGTCCACAGATCACAGAATGCCTCCAGATCTGTATCGGAAACTACTACTGGTCTTGCAGGGAACGATCAAAGCGTAGACTGTTTGAGACATTACTCCCATGGAGGTAAGTGCGCATGGTGACTGTTGAATTGAATCATGATGCAATTTCTGTGTTTCATCAACACTCTGATAGTCCCCACATTACAGAATGTCCCCAGATGTGCATCGGAAACTACTACTGGTTCTCCAGGGAACGATCAAAGCGTAAAGTGTTTGAGACATTACTCCCATGGAGTAAAGTGCGCATGGTGATTGTTTTATTCAATCCCGATGCAAATTCTGTGTTTCATCAAAACTCTGGTAGTCCACAGATTACAGATTGCCTCCAGATGTGCCTCGGAAACTACTACTGGTCTTGCAGGGAACGATCAAAGCGTAGACACTTTGTGACATTACTCCCATGGAGGAAAGTGCGCATGGTGCCTGTTGTATTCAATGCTGATGCAATTTCTGTGTTTCATCAACACTCTGAAAATCCACACATTACAGAATGCCCCCAGATATGCATCGGAAACTACTACTGGTCTTCCAGGGAACGATCAAAGCGTAAAGTGTGTGAGACATTACTCCCATGGAGGAAAGTGCGCATAGTGACTGTTGTATTCAATCACGATGCAATATCTGTGTTTCATCAACACTCTGATAGTACACAGATTACACAATGCCTCCAGATGTGCATCGGAAACTACTACTGGTCTTCCAGGGAACGATCAAAGCGTAGACAGTTTGTGACATTACTCCCATGGAGGGAAGTGCGCATGGTGACTGTTGTATTCAATCCCGATGCAATTTTTGTGTTTCATCAACACTCTGAGAATCCACACATTACAGAATGCCCCCATATATGCATCGGAAACTACTACTGGTCTTCCAGGGAACGATCAAAGCGTAAACTGTTTGAGACATTACTCCCATGGAGGAAAGTGCGCATAGTGACTGTTGTATTCAATCCCGATGCAATTTCTGTGTTTCATCATCACTCTGATAGTACACAGATTACAGAATGCCTCCAGATGTGCATCGGAAAATACTACAGGTCTTCCAGGGAACGATCAATGCGTAGACTGTTAGAGATATTACTCCCATGGAGGAAAATGCGCATGTTGACTGTTGTATTCAATCCCGATGCAATTTCTGTGTTTCATCAACACTATGAAGGTCCACAGATTACAGAATGCCTCCAGATGTGCATCGGAAACTACTACTGGTCTAGCAGGAAACGATCAAAGCGTAGACTGTTTGAGACATTACTCCCATGGAGGAAAGTGCGCATGGTGACTGTTGTATTCAATCCCGATGCAATGTCTGTGTTTCATCAACACTCTGATAGTCCACACATAACAGAATGCCCACAGATGTGCATCGGAAACTACAACTGGTCTTCCATCGAACAATCAAAGCGTAAACTGTTAGTGACATTACTCCCATGGAGGAAAGTGCGCAAGGTGTCTGTTGTATTCAATCCCGATGCAATTTTTGTGTTTCATCAACACTCTGATAGTCCACAGATTACAGAATGCCTCCAGATGTGCATCGGAAACTACTACTGGTCTTCCAGGGAACGAACAAAGCGTAGACTGTTTGTGACATTACTCCCATGAAGGAAAGTGCGCATGGTGACTGTTGTATTCAATCTCGATGCAATTTCTGTGTTTCATCAACACTCTGATAGTCCACGCATTACAGAATGTCCCCAGTGACCATCGGAAACTACTAATGTTCTTCCAGGGAACGATCAAATCGTAAACTGATTGAGACATTACTCCCATGGAGGAAAGTGCGCATGGTGACTGTTGTATTCAATCCCGATGCAATTTCTGTGTTTTATCAACACCCTGATAGTCCACAGACTACAGAATGCCTCCAGGTGTGCATCGGAAACTACTACTGGTTTTCGAGGGTACGATCAAAGCGTAGAGTGCTTGCGACATTACTCCCATGTAGGAAAGTGCGCATGGTGACTGTTGTATTCAATCGCGATGCAATTTCTGTGTTTCATCAAAACTTTGAAGGTCCACAGATTACAGAATGATTCCAAATGTGCATCGGAAACTACTACTGGTCTTGCAGGGAACGATCAAAGCGTAAACTGTTTGAGACATTACTCCCATGGAGGAAAGTGCGCATGGTGACTGTTGTATTGAATCCCGATACCATTTTGGGTTTCTCCAACTCTTTGAAGAACCAAAGATTACTGAATGCCACCAGATGTGCATCGGAAACTACTACTGGTCTTCCAGGAAACGACCAAACCATAGACTGTTAGAGACATTACTTCCATGGAGGAAAGTGCGCATGGTGACTGTTGTATTCACTCCCGACGCAATTTCTGTGTTTCATCAACACTCTGACAGTCCACACATTACAAAATGTCCCCAGATGACCATCGGAAACTACTAACGTTCTTCCAGGGAACGATCAAAGCGTAAACTGTTTGAGACATTACTCCCATGGAGGAAAGTGCGCATGGTGACTGTTGTATTCAATCCCGATGCAATTTCTGTGTTTCATCAACACTCTGATAGTCCACAGATTACAGAATGCCTCCAGATGTGCATCGGAAACTACTACTGGTCTTCCAGGGAACCAACAAAGCGTAGACTGTTTGTGACATTACTCCCATGGATTAAAGTGCGCATTGTGACTGTTGTATTCAATCTCGATGCAATTTCTGTGTTTCATCAACACTCTGATAGTCCACGCATTACAGAATGTCCCCAGGTGACCATCGGAAACTACTAATGTTCTTCCAGGGAACGATCAAATCGTAAACTGTTTGAGGCATTACTCCCATGGAGGAAAGTGCGCATGGTGACAGTTGTATTCAATCCCGATGCAATTTCTGTGTTTCATCAAAACTTTGAAGGTCCACAGATTACAGAATGATTCCAAATGTGCATCGGAAACTACTACTGGTCTTGCAGGGAACGATAAAAGCGTAGACTGTTTGAGACATTACTCCCATGGAGGAAAGAGCGTATGGTAACTGTTGTATTCAATCCCGATGCAATTTCTGTGTTTATCAACACTCTGATAGTCCACAGGTTACAGAATGCCTCCATACGTGCATCGGAAACTACTACTGGTCTTCCAGGGAACGATCAAAGCGTAATCTCTTTGAGACATTACTCCCTTGGAGGAAAGTGCGCATGGTGCCTGTTGTATTCAATCCCGATGCAATTTCTGTGTTTCATCAACACTTTGAGGGTCCACAGATTACAGAATGCCTCCAGATCTGCATCGGAAACTACTACTGGTCTTGCAGGGAACGACCAAAGCGTAGACTGTTTGAGACATTACTCCCATGGAGAAAAGTGCGAATGGTGACTGTTGTATTCAATCCCGATGCAATTTCTGTGTTTCATCAACACTCTGATAGTCCACACATTACAAAATGCCCACAGATGTGCATCGGAAACTGCCACTGGTCTTCCAGGGAACGATCAAAGCGTAGACTGTTTGAGACATTACTCCCATGGAGGTAAGTGCGCATGGTGATTGTTTTATTCAATCCCGATGCAAATTCTGTGTTTCATCAAAACTCTGGTAGTCCACAGATTACAGAATGCCTCCAGATGTGCCTCGGAAACTACTACTGGTCTTCCAGGGAACGATCAAAGCGTAGACTGTTTGTGACATTACTCCCATGGAGGAAAGTGCGCATGGTGACTGTTGTATTCAATCCCGATGCAATATCTGTGTTTCATCAACACTTTGAAGGTCCACAGATTACAGAATGCCCCCAGATATGCATCGGAAACTACTACTGGTCTACCAGGGAACGATCAATGCGTAGACTGTTTGAGACATTACTCCCATGGAGGAAAGTGCGCATGGTGACTGTTGTATTCAATCCCGATGCAATATCTGTGTTTCATCAACACTTTGAAGGTCCACAGATTACAGAATGCCTCCAGATGTGCATCGGAAACTACTACTGGTGCTGCAGGACACGATCAAAGCGTAGACTGTTTGAGACATTACTCCCATGGAGGAAAGTGCGCATGGTGCCTGTTGTATTCAATCCCGATGCAATTTCTGTGTTTCATCAACACTCTGATAGTCCACACATTACAGAATGCCCACAGATGTGCATCGCAAACTACTACTGGTCTACCAGGGAACGATCAAAGCGTAAACTGTTAGAGACATTACTCCCATGGAGGAAAGTGCGCATGGTGACTGTTGTATTCAATCCCGATGCAATTTCTGTGTTTGATCGACACTCTGATAGTCCACAGATTACAGAATGCCTCCAGACGTACATCGGAAACTATTACTGGTCTTCCAGGGAACGATCAAAGTGTATACTGTTTGTGACATTACTCCCATGGAGGAAAGTGCGCATGGTGACTGTTGTATTTAATCCCGATGCAATTTCTGTGCTTCATCAACACTTTAAAAGTCCACAGATTACAGAAAGATCCCAGATGTGCATCGGATACTACTGCTGGTCTTCCAGGAAAAGATCAAATTGTAGACAGTTTGAGACATTACTCCCATGGAGGAAAGTGCGCATGGTGCTGTTGTATTCAATCCCGATGTAATTTCTGTGTTTCATCAACACTCTGATAGTACACAGGTTACAGAATGCCTCCAGATGTGCATCGGAAACTATTACTGGTCTTCCAGCTAACGATCAAAGCGTAAACTGTTTGAGACATTACTCCCATGGAGGAAAGTGCGCATGGTGACTGTTGTATTCAATCCCGATGCAATTTCTGTGTTTCATCAACACTCTGATAGTCCACACATTACAGAAAGATCCCAGATGTGCATCGGAAACTACTACTGGCCTTCCAGGGAACGATCAAAGCGTAAACTATTTGAGGCATTACTCCCATGGAGGAAATTGCACATGGTGACTGTTGTATTCATCCCGGTTCAATTTCTGTGTTTCATCAACACTTTGAAGGTCCACAGATTGCAGAATGCCTCCAGATGTGCATCGGATACTTATACTGGTCGTGCAGGGAACGATCAAAGCGTAAACTGTTTGAGACATTACTCCCATGGAGGAAAGTGCGCATGGTGACTGCTGTATTCAATCCTGATGCAATTTCTGTGTTTCATCAACACTCTGATAGTCCACACATTACAGAAAGCCCCCAAATGTGCATCGGAAACTACTACTGGCCTTCCAGGGAACGATAAAAGCGTAAACTATTTGAGGCATTACTCCCATGGAGAAAATTGCACATGGCGACTGTTGTATTCAATCCCGGTTCAATTTCTGTGTTTCATCAACACTGTGAAGGTCCACAGATTGCAGAATGTCCCCAGATGTGCATCGGAAACTACTACTGGTCTTCCAGGGAACGATCAAAACGTAAACTGTTTGAGACATTACTCCCATGGAGGAAAGTGCGCATGGTGACTTTTGTATTGAATCCCGATTCAATTTTGTGTTTCATCAACACTTTGAAGATCCAAAGATTACTGAATGCCTCCAGATGTGCATCGGAAACTACTGCTGGTCTTCCAGCTAACGATCAAAGCGTAAACTGTTTGAGTTATTACTCCCATGGAGAAAAGTGCGCATGGTGATTGTTGTATTCAATCCTGATGCAATTTCTGTGTTTCATCAACACTCTGATAGTCCACACATTACAGAAAGCCCCCAGATGTGCATCGGAAACTACTACTGGCCTTCCAGGGAACGATCAAAGCGTAAACTGTTTGAGGCATTACTCCCATGGACGAAATTGCACATAGTGACTGTTGTATTCAATCCCGGTGCAATTTCTGTGTTTCATCAGCACTTTGAAGGCCCACAGCTTGCAGAATGCCTCCAGATGTGCATCGGATACTTATACTGGTCTTGCAGGGAACGATCAAAGCGTAAACTGTTTGAGACCTTACTCCCATGGAAGAAAGTGCGCATGGTGACTGCTGTATTCAATCCTGATGCAATTTCTGTGTTTCATCAACACTCTGTTAGTCCACACATTACAGACTGTCCCCAGATGTGCAACGGAAACTACTACTGGCCTTCCAGGGAACGATCAAAACGTAAACTGTTTGAGACATTACTCCCATGGAGGAAAGTGGACATGGTGACTGTTGTATTGAATGCCGATGCAATTTTGTGTTTCATCAACACTTTGAAGATCCAAAGATTAATGAATGCCTTCAGATGTGCATCGGAAACTACTACTGGCCTTCCAGGAAATAAACAAACCGTAGACTGTTTGAGACATTACTCCCATGGAGGAAAGTGCGCATGGTGACTGTTGTATTCAATCCCGATGCAATTTCAGTGTTTCAACAACACTCTGATAGTCCACAGATTACAGAATGCCTCCATATGTACATCGAAAACTACTACTGGTCTTCCAAGGAACGATCAAAGCGTTGACTGTTTGAGACATTACTCCCATGGAGGAAAGTGTGCATGGTGACTGTTGTATTCAATCCCGATGCAATTTGTGTGTTTCATCAACAATTTGAAGGTCCACAGATTACAGAATGCCTCCATATGTGCATCGGAAACTACTACTGGTCCTCCAGGAAACGATCAAAGCGTAGCCTCTTTGAGACATTACTCCCATGGAGGAAAGTGCGCATGGTGACTGTTGTATTCAATCCCGATTCAATTTCCGTGTTTCATCAACACTCTGATAGTCCACAGATTACAGAATGCCTAGAGATGTGCATCGAAAACTACTACTGGTCTTCCAGGGAACGATCGAAGCGTAGACTGTTTGAGACATTACTCCCATGGAGGTAAGTGCGCATGGTGACTGTTGTATTCAATCCCGATTCAATTTCTGTGTTTCATCAACAATTTGAAGGTCCACAGATTACAGAATGCCTCCATATGTGCATCGGAAACTACTACTGGTCCTCCAGGAAACGATCAAAGTGTAGACTCTTTGAGACATTACTCCCTTGGAGGAAAGTGCGCATGGTGACTGTTGTATTCAATCCCGATTCAATTTCTGTGTGTCATCAACACTCTGATAGTCCACAGATTACAGTATGCCTCCAGATGTGCATTGAAAGCTACTACTGGTCTTCCAGGGAACGATCAAATCGTAGACTGTTTGAGACATTACTCCCATTGAGGTAAGTGTGCATGGTGACAGTTGTATTCAATCCCCATTCAATTTCTGTGTTTCGTAAGCAATTTGAAGGTCCACAGATCACAGAATGCCTTCAGATGTACATCGGAAACCAGTACTGGTCTTCCAGGGAACGATCGAAGCGTACACTGTTTGAGACATTACTCCCATGGAGGAAAGTGCGCATGGTGACTTTTGTATTGAATGTTGAGGCAATTTCTGTGTTTCGTCAACACTTTGAAGGTCCACAGATTACAGAATGCCTCCAGATGTGCATCGGAAACTACTACTGGTATTGCAGGAAACGATCAAAGCGTAGACTGTTTGAGACATTACTCCCATGGAGGAAAGTGCGCATGGTGACTGTTGTATTCAATCCCGATGAATTACGATGCAATATCTGTGTTTCATCAACACTCTGATAGTCCGCACATTACAGAATGCCCACGGATGTGCATCGGAAACTACTACTGGTCGTCCAGGGAACGATCAAAGGGTAAACTGTTAGAGACATTACTCCCATGGAGGAAAGTGCGCATGGTGACTGTTGCATTCAATCCCGATGCAATATCTGTGTTTCATCACCACTCTGATAGTCCACAGATGACAGAATGCCTCCAGATGTACATCGGAAACTACTACTGGTCTTCCAGACAACGATCAAAGCGTAGGCTGTTGGTGACATTACTCCCATGGAGGAAAGTGCGCATGGTGACTTGTATTCAATCCCGATGCGATTTCTGTGTTTCATCGACACTTTGAAGGTCCACAGATTACAGAGTGCCTCCAGATGTGCATCGGAAACTACTACTGGTCTTCCAGGAAACGATAAAAGTGTAGACTGTTTGAGACATTACTCCCATGGAGGAAAGTGCGCATGGTGACTGTTGTATTCAATCCCGGTGCAATTTCTGTGTTTTATCAACACTCAGATAGTGCACAGATTACTGAATGCCTCCAGATGTGCTTCGGAAACTGCTACTGGTCTTCCAGGGAACGATCAATGCCTAGACTGTTTGAGACGTTACTGACATGTGGGAAAGTGCGCATGGTGTCTGTTGTATTCTATCCTGTTGCAATTTCTCTGTGTCATCAACACTCCCATAGTCCACACATTACAGAAAGCCCCCAGATGTGCATCGGAAACTTCAACTGGTCTTCCAGGCAACGATCAAAGTGTAAACTGTTTGAGACTTTACTCCCACGGAGGAAAGTGCGCATGGTGACTGCTGTTATCAATCATGATGTAATTTCTGTGTTTCATCAACACCCTGTTAGTCCACACATTACAGAATGTATCCAGATGTGCATCGGAAACTACTACTGGTCTTCCAGGGAACGATCAAAGCGTAAACTGTTTGAGACATTACTCCCATGGAGGAAAGTGCGCATGGTGACTGTTGTATTGAAACCCGATGCAATTTTGTGTTTCATCAACACTTTGAAGATCCAAAGATTACAGAATGCTTCCAGATGTGCATCGGAAACTAGTACTGGTCTTCCAGGGAACGATCAAAACGTAGACTGCTTCAGACTTTACTCCCATGGAGGAATGTGCACATGGTGACTGTTGTATTCAATCCCGATGCAATTTCTGTGTTTCATGAACACTCTTATGGCCAACACATTACAGCTTGCCCACAGATGTGCATCGGAAACTACTACTGGTCTTTCAGGGAACAATCAAAGCGTAAACTGTTTGAGACATTACTCCCATGTGGGAAAGTGCGCATGGTGACTGTTGTATTCAATCCCGATGCCATTTCTGTGTTTCAGCAACACTCTGATAGTCCACACATTACAGAATGCCTCCAGATGTGCGTCGGAAACTACTACTGGTCTTCCAGGGAAAGATCAATGCGTAGACTGTTTGAGACATTACTCCCATGGGGGAATGTGCGCAAGGTGACTGTTGTATTCAATCCCGATGCAATTTCTGTGTTTCATCAACACTTTGATGGTCCACAGATTACAGAATGCCTCCAGATGTGCATCGGATACTTCTACTGATCTTGCAGGGAACGATCAAAGCGTAGACTGTATGAGACATTACTCCCATGGAGGAAATTGCGCATGGTCACTGTTGTATTGAATCCCAATGCAATTTTGTGTTTCATCAACACTCTGAAAGTCCACACATTACAGAATGCCCCCATATATGCATCGGAAACTACTACTGGTCTTCCAGGGAGCGATCAAATAGTAAACTGTTTGAGACATTACTCCCATGGAGGAAAGTGCGCGTGGTGACTGTTGAATTCTATCCCGATGCAATTTCTGTGTTTCATCAACACTCTGATAGTCCACAGATTACAGAATGGCTCCAGATGTGCATCGGAAACTACTACAGGTCTTCCAGGGTACGATCAAAGCGTAGACTGTTTGAGACATTACTCCCATGGAGGAAAGTGCTCATGGTGACTGTTGTATTCAATCCCGATGTAATTTCTGTGTTTCATCAACACTCTGATAGTCCACACATTACAGAATGCCCCCAGATGTGCATCGGAAACTACTACTGGTCTTCCAGGGAACGATCAAAGCGTAAACTGTTAGTGACATTACTCCCAAGGAGGAAAGTGCTCATGGAAACTGTTGTATTCAATCCGGATGCAATTTCTGTGTTTCATTAACACTTTGAACTTCCACACATTACAGGTTGCCCACAGATGTGCATCGGAAACTACTACTGGTCTTCCAGGGAACGATCAAAGCGTAAACTGTTTGAGACATTACTCCCATGGAGGAAAGTGCGCATGGTGACTGCTGTATTCAATCCTGATGCAATTTCTGTGTTTCATCAACACACTGATAGTCCACAGATTACAGAATGCCTCGAGATGTGTATCGGTCTCTACTACTGGTCTTGCAGGGAACGATCAAAGCGTAGACTGTTTGAGACATTACTCCCAGGGAGGAAAGTGCGCATGGTGTCTGTTGTATTCAATCCCGATGCAATTTCTGTGTTTCATCAACACTCTGATAGTCCAAACATTACAGAATGCCCCCAGATGTGCATCGGACTCTACTACTGGTCTTGCAGGGAACGATCAAAGCGTAGACTGTTTGAGACATTACTCCCAGGGAGGAAAGTGCGCATGGTGTCTGTTGTATTCAATCCCGATGCAATTTCTGTGTTTCATCAACACTCTGATAGTCCAAACATTACAGAATGCCCCCAGATGTGCATCGGAAACTACTACAGGTCTTCCAGGGTACGATCCAAGTGTAGAGTGTTTGAGACATTACACAAATGAAGGAAAGTGCGCATGGTGACTGTTGTATTCAATCCCGATGCAATTTCTGTGTTTCATTAACACTTTGAAGGTCCACAGATTACAGAATACCTCCAGATGTGCATCGGATACTTCTACTGGTCTTGCAGGGAACGATCATGTCGTAGACTGTTTGAGACATTACTCCCATGGAGGAAAGTGCGCATGGTGACGGTTGTATTCAATCCCGATGCAATTTCTGTGTTTCATCAACACTCTGATAGTCCACACATTACAGAAGGCCCACAGATGTGCATCGGAAACTACTACTGGTCTTCCCGGGAACGATGAAATCGTAAACTGTTAGAGACAATACTCCCATGGGGGAAAGTGCGCATGGTAACTGTTGTATTCAATCCCGATTCAATTTCTGTGTTTCATCAACAATTTGAGGGTCCACAGATTACAAAATGCCTCCATATGTGCATCGGAAACTACTACTGGTCCTCCAGGAAACGATCAAAGTGTAGACTCTTTGAGACATTACTCCCATGGAGGAAAGTGCGCATGGTGACTGTTGTATTCGATCCCGATTCAATTTTTGTGTTTCATCAACACTCTGATAGTCCACAGATTACAGTATGCCTCCAGATGTGCATCGAAAACTACTACTGGTCTTCCAGGGAACGATCAAAGCGTAGACTGTTTGAGACATTACTCCCATGGAGGTAAGTGTGCATGGTGACTGTTGTATTCAATCCCCATTCAATTTCTGTGTTTCATAAGCAATTTGAAGGTCCACAGATTACATAATGCCTCCAGATGTGCATCGGAAACTACTACTGGTATTGCAGGAAACGATCAAAGCGTAGACTGTTTGAGACATTACTCCCATGGAGGAAAGTGCGCATGGTGACTGTTGTATTCAATCCCGATGAATCCCGATGCAATATCTGTGTTTCATCAACACTCTGATAGTCCGCACATTACAGAATGCCCACAGATGTGCATCGGAAACTACTACTGGTCGTCCAGGGAACGATCAAAGGGTAAACTTCTAGAGACATTACTCCCATGGAGGAAAGTGCGCATGGTGACTGTTGCATTCAATCCCGATGCAATTTCTGTGTTTCATCAACACTCTGATAGTCCACAGATGACAGAATGCCCCCAGATGTACATCGGAAACTACTACTGGTCTTCCAGAGAACGATCAAAGCGTAGGCTGTTGGTGACATTACTCCCATGGAGGAAAGTGCGCATGGTGTCTGTTGTATTCTATCCTGATGCTATTTCTGTGTTTCATCAACACTCTGATAGTCCACACAATACAGAAAGCCCCCAGATGTGAATCGGAACTACTACTGGTCTTCCAGGGTACGATCAAAGCGTAAACTGTTTGAGACTTTACTCCCACGGAGGAAAGTGCGCATGGTGACTGCTGTTATCAATCATGATGTAATTTCTGTGTTTCATCAACACTCTGAAAGTCCACCCATTACAGAATGCCCCCAGATATGCATCGGAAACTACTACTGGTCTTCCAGGGAACGATCAAATGGTAAACTGTTTGAGACATTACTCCCATGGAGGAAAGTGCGCGTGGTGACTGTTGAATTCTATCCCGATGCAATTTCTGTGTTTCATCAACACTCTGATAGTCCACAGATTACAGAATGCCTCCAGATGTGCATCGGAAACTACTACAGGTCTTCCAGGGTACGATCAAAACGTAGACTGTTTGAGACATTACCTCCATGGAGGAAAGTGCTCATGGTGACTGTTGTATTCAATCCCGATGTAATTTCTGTGTTTCATCATTACTCTGATAGTCCAAACATTACAGAATGCCCCCAGATGTGCATCGGAAACTACTACTGGTCTTCCAGGGAACGGTCAAAGCGTAAACTGTTTGAGACATTACTCCCATGGAGGAAAGTGCGCATGGTGACTGTTGTATTCAATCCCGATGCAATTTCTGTGTTTCATCAACACTCTTAAATTCCACACATTACAGAATGCCCCCAGATATGCATCGGAAATTACTACTGGTCTTCCAGGGAACGATCAAAGAGTAAACTGTTTGAGACATTACTCCTAAAGAGGAAAGTGCGCCTGGTGACTGTTGAATTCAATCCCGATGCAATTACTGTGTTTCATAAAAACTCTGATGGTCCACAGATTACAGAATGCCTCCAGATGTGCATCGGAAACTACTACAGGTCTTCCAGGGTACGATCCAAGCGTAGAGTGTTTGAGACATTACTCCCATGAAGGAAAGTGCGCATGGTGACTGTTGTATTCAATCCCGATGCAATTTCTGTGTTTCATTAACACTTTGAAGGTCCACAGATTACAGAATGCCTCCAGATGTGCATCGGATACTTCTACTGGTCTTGCAGGGAACGATCATAGCGTAGACTGTTTGAGACATTACTCCCATGGAGGAAAGTGCGCATGGTGACGGTTGTATTCAATCCCGATGCAATTTCTTTGTTTCATCAACACTATGATAGTGCACATATTACAGAATACCTCCAGATGTGCATCGGAAACTACTACTGGTCTTCCAGGGAACGATCAATGCGTAGACTGTTTGAGACATTACTCCCATGGGGGAAAGTGCGCAAGGTGACTGTTGTATTCAATCCCGATGCAATTTCTGTGTTTCATCAACACTTTGAAGGTCCACACATTACAGAATGCCCCCAGATGTGCATCGGAAACTACTACTGGTCTTCCAGGGAACGATCAAGACGTAGACTGTTTGAGACATTACTCCCATGGAGGAAAGTGCACATGGTGACTGTTGTATTCAATCCCAATGCAATTTCTGTGTTTCATCAACACTCTTATAGTCCACACATTACAGATTGCCCACAGATGTGCATCGGAAACTACTACTGGTCTTCCAGGGAACGATCAAATCGTAAACTGTTTGGGACATTACTCCCATGGAGGAAAGTGCGCATGGTGACTGATGTATTCAATCCTGATGCAATTTCTGTGTTTCATCAACACTCTGTTGGTCCACATATTACAGAATGTCCCCAGATGTGCATCGGAAACTACTACTGGCCTTCCAGAGAACGATCAAAGCGTAAACTGTATGAGACGTTACTCCCTTTGAGGAAAGTGCGCATGGTAACTGTTGTATTGAATCCCGATGCAATTTTGTGTTTCATCAACACTTTGAAGATCTAAAGATTACAGAATGCCTCCAGATGTGCATCGGAAGCTACTACTGGTCTTCCAGGAAACGATCAAACCGTAGACTGTTTGAGACATTTGTCCCATGGAGGAAAGTGCACATGGTGACTGTTGTATTCAATCCCGATGCAATTTCGGTGTTTCATCACCACATTTTGAAAGTTCACACATTACAGAATACCCCCAGATATGCATCGGAAACTACTACTGGTCTTCCAGGGAACGATCAAAGAGTAAACTGTTTGAGACATTACTCCCATGGAGGAAAGTGCGCGTGGTGCTTGTTGAATTCTATCCCGAAGCAATTTCTGTGTTTCATCAACACCCTGATAGTCCACAGATTACAGAATGCTTCCAGATGTGCATCGGAAACTACTACATGTCTTCCAGGGTACGATCAAAGCGTAGACTGTTTGAGACATTACTCCCATGAAGGAAAGTGCGCATGGTGACTGTTGTATTCAAACCCGATGCAATTTCTGTGTTTCATCAACACTTTGAAGGTAAACAGATTACAGAATGCCTCCAGATGTGCATCGGAAACTACTACTGGTCTTGCAGGGTTCGATCAAGCGTAGACTGTTTGAGACATTACTCCCATGAAAGAAAGTGCGCATGGTGACTGTTGTATTCAATCCCGATGCAATTTCTGTGTTTCATCAACACTCTGAAATTCCACACATTACAGGATGCCCCCAGATATGCATCGGAAACTACTACTGGTCTTCCAGGGAACGATCAAAGAGTAAACTGTTTTTTAGACATTACTCCCATGGTGGATAGTGCGCGTGGTGACTGTTGAATTCAATCCCGATGCAATTTCTGTGTTTCATCATAACTCTGATGGTCCACAGATTACAGAATGCCTCCAGATGTGCATCAGAAACTACTACAGGTCTTCCAGGGTACGATCCAAGCGTAGAGTGTTTGAGACATTACTCCAATGAAGGAAAGTGTGCATGGTGACTGTTGTATTCAATCCCGATGCAATTTCTGTGTTTCAATAACACTTTGAAGGTCCACAGATTACAGAATGCCTCCAGATGTGCATCGGATACATCTACTGGTCTCGCAGGGAACGATCAAAGCGTAGACTGTTTGAGACATTATTCCCATGGAGGAAAGTGCGCATGGTGACGGTTGTATTCAATCCCGATGCAATTTCTGTGTTTCATCAACACTGTGATTGTCCACACATTACAGAAGGCCCACAGATGTGCATCGGAAACTACTACTGGTCTTCCAGGGAACGATGAAAT
Source organism: Schistocerca gregaria (assembly GCF_023897955.1). Lineage (NCBI taxonomy): Eukaryota > Metazoa > Arthropoda > Insecta > Orthoptera > Acrididae > Schistocerca > Schistocerca gregaria. The sequence continues at coordinate 19,364,114 of NC_064927.1, read as the reverse complement.
CGTAAACTGTTAGAGACATTACTCCCATGGGGGAAAGTGCGCATGGTAACTGTTGTATTCAATCCCGATGCAATTTCTGTGTTTCATCAACACTATGATAGTGCACAGATTACAGAATGCCTCCAGATGTGCATCGGAAACTACTACTGGTCTTCCTGGGAACGATCAATGCGTAGACTGTTTGAGACATTACTCCCATGGGGGAAAGTGCGCAAGGTGACTGTTGTATTCAATCCCGATGCAATTTCTGTGTTTCATCAACACTTTGAAGGTCCACAGATTACAGAATGCCTCCAGATGTTCATCGGAAACTACTACTGGTCTTGCAGGGAACGATCAAACCGTAGACTGTTTGAGACATTACTCCTTTGGAGGAAAGTGCGCATGGTGACTGTTGTATTCAATCCCGATGCAATTTCGTGTTTCATCAACACTTTGAAGGTAAACAGATTACAGAAAGCCTCCAGATGTGCATCGGAAACTACTACTGGTCTTGCAGGGAACGATCAAAGCGTAGACTGTTTGAGACATTACTGCCATGGATGAAAGTGCGCATGGTGACTGTTGTACTCAATCCCGATGCAATTTCTGTATGTCATTAACACTTTGAAGGTCCACAGATAACAGAATGCCTCCAGATGTTCATCGGAAACTTCTACTGGTCTTGCAGGGAACGATCAAAGCGTAAACTGTTTGAGACATTACTCCCATGGAGGAAAGTGCGCATGGTGACTGTTGTATTCAATCCCGATGCAATTTCTGTGTTTCACCAACACTCTCATAGTCCACACATTACAGAATTTCCACAGATGTGCATCGGAAACTACTACTGGTCTTCCAGGGAACGATCAAAGCGTAAACTGTTTGAGACATTACTCCCATGGAGGAAAGTGCGCATGGTGACTGTTGTATTCAATACTGATGCAATTTCTGTGTTTCATCAACACTCTGATAGTGCACCCATTACAGAATGCCCCCAGATGTGCATCGGAAACTACTACTGGTCTTCCAGGGAACGATCAAAGCGTAAACTGTTAGAGACATAACTCCCATGGAGGGAAGTGCGCATTATAACTGTTGTATTCAATCCCGATGCAATTTCTGTGTTTGATTAACACTTTGAAGGTCCACAGATTTTAGAATGACTCCAGATGTGCATCGGATACTTCTACTGGTCTTGCAGGGAACGATCAAAGCGTAGACTGTTTGAGACATTACTCCCATGGAGGAAAGTGCGCATGGTGACAGTTGTATTCAATCCCGATGCAATTTCTGTGTTTCATCAACACTCTTATAGTCCACACATTACAGATTGCCCACAGATGTGCATCGGAAACTACTACTGCTCTTCCAGGGAACGATCAAAGCGTTAACTGTTTGGGACATTACTCCCATGGAGGAAAGTGCGCTTGGTGACTCCTGTATTCAATCCTGTTGCAATTTCTGTGTTTCATCAACACTCTGATAGTCCACAGATTACAGAATGCCTCCAGATGTGCATCGGACTCTACTACTGGTCTTGCAGGGACTGATCAAAGCGTAGACTGTTTGAGACATTACTCCCATGGAGGAAAGTGCGCATGGTGTCTGTTGTATTCAATCCCGATGCAATTTCTGTGTTTCATCAACACTCTGATAGTCCAAACATTACAGAATGCCCCCAGATGTGCATCGGAATCTACTACTGGTCCTCCAGGGAACGATCAAAGTGTAAACTGTTTGAGACATTACTCCCATGGAGGAAAGTGCGCATGGTGACTGTTGTATTCAATCCCGATGCAATTTCTGTGTTTCATCAACACTCTGAAAGTCCACACATTACAGAATGCCCCCAAATATGCATCGTAAACTACTACTGGTCTTCCAGGGAACGATTAAAGAGTAAACTGTTTGAGACATTACTCCCATGGAGGAAAGTGCGCGTGGTGACTGTTCAATTCAATCCCGATGCAATTTCTGTGTTTCATCAAACCTCTGATGGTCCACAGATTACAGAATGCCTCCAGATGTGCATCGGAAACTACTACAGGTCTACCAGAGAACGATCAAAGCGTAAACTGTTTGAGACATTACTCCCATGGAGGAAAGTGCGCATGGTGACTGCTGTATTTAATCCTGATGCAATTTCTGTGTTTCATCAACACTCTGTTGGTCCACACATTACAGAATGTCCCTAGATGTGCATCGGAAACTACTACTGGTCTTCCATAGAACGATCAAAGCGTAAACTGTATGAGACATTAGTCCCATGGAGGAAAGTGCACATGGTGACGGTTGTATTCAATCCAGATGCAATTTCTGTGTTTCATCAACACTCTGAAAGTCCACACATTACAGAATGCCCCCAGATATGCATCGAAAACTACTACTGGTCTTCCAGGGAACGATCAAATAGTAAACTGTTTGAGACATTACTCCTATGGAGGAAACTGCGCGTGGTGACTGTAGAATTCTATCCCGATGCAATTTCTGTGTGTGTCATCAACACTCTGATAGTCCACAGATTACAGAATGCCTCCAGATGTGCATCGGAAACTACTACAGGTCTTCCAGAGTACGATCAAAGCGTAGACTGTTTGAGACATTACTCCCAGGCAGGAAAGTGCGCATGGTGACTGTTGTATTCACTCCCGATGCAATTTCTGTGTTTCATCAACACTTTGAAGGTAAACAGATTACAGAACGCCTCCAGATGTGCATCGGAAACTACTGCTGGTCTTGCAGGGAACGTTCAAAGCGTAGACTGTTTGAGACATTACTCCCATGGAGGAAAGTGCGCATGGTTACTGTTGTATTCAATCCCGATGCAATTTCTGAGTTTCATCAACACTCTGATAGTCCACACATTACAGAATGCCCACAGATGTGCATCGGAAACTACTACTGGTGTTCCACGGAACGATCAAAGCGTAAACTGTTAGAGACACTACTGACATGGAGGAAAGTGCGCATGGTGACTGTTGTATTCAATCCCGATCCAATTTCTGTGTTTCATCAACACTCTGATAGTCCACAGATTACAGAATGCCTCCAGATGTGCATCGGAAACTACTGCTGGTCTTCCAGGGAACGATCAATGCGTAGATTGTTTGAGACATTACTCCCATGGAGAAAACTGCGCATGGTGACTGTTGTATTCAATCCCGATGCAATTTCTGTATTTCATCAACACTTTGAAGGTCCACAGATTACAGAATGCCTTCAGATGTTCATCGGAAACTTCTACTGGTCTTGCAGGGAACGATCAAAGCGTAGACTGTTAGAGACATTACTCCCATGGAGGAAAGTGCGCATAGTGACTGTTGTATTCAATCCCGATGCAAATTCTGTGTTTCATCAACACTCTGATAGTCCACACATTACAGAATGCCCACAGATGTGCATCGGAAACTACTACTGGTCTTCCAGGGAACGATCAAAGCGTAAACTGTTGGAGACATTACTCCCATGGAGGAAAGTGCGCATGGTTACTGTTGTATTCAATCCTGATGCAATTTCGGTGTTTCATCAACCCTCTCATAGTCCACACATTACAGAATGCCCCCAGATGTGCATCGGAAACTACTACTGGTCTTCCAGGGAACGATCAAAGCGTAAACTGTAAGAGACATTACTCCCATGGAGGAAAGTGCGCATGGTGACTGTTGTACTCAATCCTGATGTAATTTCTGTGTTTCATCAACACTCTGAAAGTCCACACATTACAGAATGCCCCCAGATATGCATAGAAAACTACTACTGGTCTTCCAGGGAACAATCAAATAGTAAACTGTTTGGGACATTACTCCCATGGAGGAAAATGTGTGTGGTGACTGTTGAATTCTATCCCGATGCAATTTCTGTGTTTCATCAACACCCTTAAAGTCCACACATTACAGATTGCCCACAGATGTGCATCGGAAACTACTACTGGTCTTCCAGGGAACGATCAAAGCGTAAACTGTTTGAGACATTACCCCCATGGAGGAAAGTGCGCATGGTAACTGTTGTATTGAATCCCGATGCAATTTTGTGTTTCATCAACACTTTGAAGATCCAAAGATTACAGAAAGCCTCCAGATGTGCATCGGAAACTACTACTGGTCTTCCAGGAAACGATCAAACCGTAGACTGTTTGAGACATTACTCCCATGGAGGAAAGTGCGCATGGTGACTGTTGTACTCAATCCTGATGTAATTTCTGTGTTTCATCAACACTCTGAAAGTCCACACATTACAGAATGCCCCCAGATATGCATAGAAAACTACTACTGGTCTTCCAGGGAACAATCAAATAGTAAACTGTTTGGGACATTACTCCCATGGAGGAAAATGTGTGTGGTGACTGTTGTATTCAATCCTGATGCAATTTCTGTGTTTCATCAACCCTCTCATAGTCCACACATTCCAGAATGCCTCCAGATGTGCATCGGAAACTACTACAGGTCTTCCAGGGTACGATCCAAGCGTAGAGTGTTTGAGACATTTATCCAATGAAGGAAAGTGTGCATGGTGACTGTTGTATTCAATCCCGATGCAATTTCTGTGTTTCATTAACACTTTGAAGGTCCACAGATTACAGAATGCCTCCAGATGTGCATCGGATACTTCTACTGGTCTTGCAGGGAACGATCAAAGCGTAGACTGTTTGAGACATTACTCCCATGGAGGAAAGTGCACATGGTGACTGTTGTACTCAATCCCAATGCAATTTCTGTGTTTCATCAACACTCTTATAGTCCACACATTACAGATTGCCCACAGATGTGCATCGGAAACTACTACTGGTCTTCCAGGGAACGATCAAAGCGTAAACTGTTTGAGACATTACCCCCATGGAGAAAAGTGCGCATGGTGACTGATGTATTCAATCCTGATGCAATTTCTGTGTTTCATCAACACTGTGTTGGTCCACACATTACAGAATGTCCCCAGATGTGCATCGGAAACTATTACTGGCCTTCCAGAGAACGATCAAAGCGTAAACTGTATGAGACGTTACTCCCATGGAGGAAAGTGCGCATGGTAACTGTTGTATTGAATCCCGATGCAATTTTGTGTTTCATCAACACTTTAAAGATCCAAAGATTACAGAATGCCTCCAGATGTGCATCGGAAACTACTACTGGTCTTGCAGGGAACGATCAAAGAGTAAACTGTTTGAGGACATTACTCCCATGGAGGGAAGTGCGCGTGGTGACTGTTGAATTCTATCCCGAAGCACTTTCTGTGTTTCATCAACACCCTGATAGTCCACAGATTACAGAATGCTTCCAGATGTGCATCGGAAACTACTACATGTCTTCCAGGGTACGATCAAAGCGTGACTGTTTGAGACATTACTCCCATGAAGGAAAGAGCGCATGGTGACTGTTGTATTCAATCCCGATGCAATTTCGTGTTTCATCAACACTTTGAAGGTAAACAGATTACAGAAAGCCTCCAGATGTGCATCGGAAACTACTACTGGTCTTGCAGGGAACGATCAAACCGTAGACTGTTTGAGACATTACTCCTATGGAGGAAAGTGCGCATGGTGACTGTTGTATTCAATCCCGATGCAATTTCTGTGTTTCATCAACACTCTGATAGTCCACACATTACAGAATGCCCACAAATGTGCATCGGAAACTACTACTGGTCTTCCTCGGACCGGTCAAAGCGTAAACTGTTAGAGACACTACTGCCATGGAGGAAAGTGCGCATGATGACTGGTGTATTCAATCCCGATGCAATTTCTGTGTTTCATCAACACTCTGATAGTCCACACATTACAGAAAGCCCCCAGATGTGCACCGGAAACTACTACTGGTCTTCCAGGGAACGATCAAAGCGTAAACTGTTTGAGGCATTACTCCCATGGAGGAAAGTGCGCATGGTGACTGTTGTACTCAATCCCGGTGCAACTTCTGTGTTTCATCAACACTCTGATAGTCCACAGATTACAGAATGCCTCCAAATGTGCATCGGAAACTACTGCTGGTCTTCCAGGGAACGATCAATGCGTAGACTGTTAGAGACATAACTCCCATGGAGGGAAGTGCGCATGGTGACTGTTGTATTCAATCCCGATGAAATTTCGTGTTTCATCAACACTTTGAAGGTAAACAGATTACAGAAAGCCTCCAGATGTGAATCGGAAAGTGCTACTGGTCTTGCAGGGAACGATCAAAGCGTAGACTGTTTGAGACATTACTCCCATGGAGGAAAGTGCGCATGGTGACTGTTGTACTCAATCCCGATGCAATTTCTGTATGTCATTAACACTTTGAAGGTCCACAGATAACAGAATGCCTCCAGATGTTCATCGGAAACTTCTACTGGTCTTGCAGGGTACGATCAAAGCGTAAACTGTTTGAGACATTACTCCCATGGAGGAAAGTGCGCATGGTGACTGTTGTATTCAATCCCGATGCAATTTCTGTGTTTCATCAACACTCTCATAGTCCACACATTACAGAATTTCCACAGATGTGCATCGGAAACTACTACTGGTCTTCCAGGGAACGATCAAAGCGTAAACTGTTTGAGACATTACTCCCATGGAGGAAAGTGCGCATGGTGACTGTTGTATTCAATAGTGATGCAATTTCTGTGTTTCATCAACACTCTGATAGTGCACACATTACAGAATGCCCCCAGATGTGCATCGGAAACTACTACTGGTCTTCCAGGGAACGATCAAAGCGTAAACTGTTAGAGACATAACTCCCATGGAGGGAAGTGCGCATTATAACTGTTGTATTCAATCCCGATCCAATTTCTGTGTTTCATCAACACTCTGATAGTCCACAGATTACAGAATGCCTCCAGATGTGCATCGGAAACTACTGCTGGTCTTCCAGGGAACGATCAATGCGTAGATTGTTTGAGACATTACTCCCATGGAGAAAACTGCGCATGGTGACTGTTGTAATCAATCCCGATGCAATTTCTGTATTTCATCAACACTTTGAAGGTCCACAGATTACAGAATGCCTTCAGATGTTCATCGGAAACTTCTACTGGTCTTGCAGGGAACGATCAAAGCGTAGACTGTTAGAGACATTACTCCCATGGAGGAAAGTGCGCATAGTGACTGTTGTATTCAATCCCGGTTCAAATTCTGTGTTTCATCAACACTCTGATAGTCCACACATTACAGAATGCCCACAGATGTGCATCGGAAACTACTACTGGTCTTCCAGGGAACGATCAAAGCGTAAACTGTTGGAGACATTACTCCCATGGAGGAAAGTGCGCATGGTTACTGTTGTATTCAATCCTGATGCAATTTCTGTGTTTCATCAACCCTCTCATAGTCCACACATTACAGAATGCCCCCAGATGTGCATCGGAAACTACTACTGGTCTTCCAGGGAACGATCAAAGCGTAAACTGTAAGAGACATTACTCCCATGGAGGAAAGTGCGCATGGTGACTGTTGTATTCAATCCAGATGTAATTTCTGTGTTTCATCAACACTCTGAAAGTCCACACATTACAGAATGCCCCCAGATATGCATAGAAAACTACTACTGGTCTTCCAGGGAACAATCAAATAGTAAACTGTTTGGGACATTACTCCCATGGAGGAAACTGTGTGTGGTGACTGTTGAATTCTATCCCGATGCAATTTCTGTGTTTCATCAACACTCTGATAGTCCACACATTACAGAATGCCTCCAGATGTGCATCGGAAACTACTACAGGTCTTCCAGGGTACGATCCAAGCGTAGAGTGTTTGAGACATTACTCCAATGAAGGAAAGTGTGCATGGTGACTGTTGTATTCAATCCCGATGCAATTTCTGTGTTTCATTAACACTTTGAAGGTCCACAGATTACAGAATGCCTCCAGATGTGCATCGGATACTTCTACTGGTCTTGCAGGGAACGATCAAAGCGTAGACTGTTTGAGACATTATTCCCATGGAGGAAAGTGCACATGGTGACTGTTGTACTCAATCCCAATGCAATTTCTGTGTTTCATCAACACTCTTATAGTCCACACATTACAGATTGCCCACAGATGTGCATCGGAAACTACTACTGGTCTTCCAGGCAACGATCAAAGCGTAAACTGTTTGAGACATTACCCCCATGGAGGAAAGTGCGCATGGTGACTGATGTATTCAATCCTGATGCAATTTCTGTGTTTCATAAACACTCTGTTGGTCCACACATTACAGAATGTCCCCAGATGTGCATCGGAAACTATTACTGGCCTTCCAGAGAACGATCAAAGCGTAAACTGTATGAGACGTTACTCCCATGGAGGAAAGTGCGCATGGTAACTGTTGTATTGAATCCCGATGCAATTTTGTGTTTCATCAACACTTTAAAGATCCAAAGATTACAGAATGCCTCCAGATGTGCATCGGAAACTACTACTGGTCTTGCAGGGTACGATCAAAGAGTAAACTGTTTGAGACATTACTCCCATGGACGAAAGTGCGCGTGGTGACTGTTGAATTCTATCCCGAAGCAATTTCTGTGTTTCATCAACACCCTGATAGTCCACAGATTACAGAATGCTTCCAGATGTGCATCGGAAACTACTACATGTCTTTCAGGGTACGATCAAAGCGTGACTGTTGAGACACTACTCCCAAGAACGAAAGTGCGCATGGTGACTGTTGTATTCAATCCCGATGCAATTTCTGTGTTTCATCAACACTTTGCAGGTAAACAGATTACAGAAAGCCTCCAGATGTGCATCGGAAACTACTACTGGTCTTGCAGGGAACGATCAAAGCGTAGACTGTTTGAGACATTACTCCCATGGAGGGAAGTGCGCATGGTGACTGTTGTATTCAATCCCGATGCAATTTCTGTGCTTCATCAACACTCTGATAGTCCACACATTACAGAATGCCCACAAATGTGCATCGGAAACTACTACTGGTCTTCCTCGGAACGATCAAAGCGTAAACTGTTAGAGACACTACTGCCATGGAGGAAAGTGCGCATGGTGACTGTTGTAATCAATCCCGATGCAATTTCTGTGTTTCATCAACACTCTGATAGTCCACAGATTACAGAATGCCTCCAAATGTGCATCGGAAACTACTGCTGGTCTTCCAGGGAACGATCAATGCGTAGACTGTTTGATACATTACTCCCATGGAGAAAAGTGCGCATGATGACTGTTGTATTCAATCCCGATGCAATTTCTGTATGTCATTAACACTTTGAAGGTCCACAGATAACAGAATGCCTCCAGATGTTCATCGGAAACTTCTACTGGTCTTGCAGGGAACGATCAAAGCGTAAACTGCTTGAGACATTACTCCCATGGAGGAAAGTGCGCATGGTAGCTGTTGTATTCAATCCCGATGCAATTTCTGTGTTTCATCAACACTCTCATAGTCCACACATTACAGAATTTCCACAGATGTGCATCGGAAACTACTACTGGTCTTCCAGGGAACGATCAAAGCGTAAACTGTTTGAGACATTACTCCCATGGAGGAAAGTGCGCATGGTGACTGTTGTATTCAATACTGATGCAATTTCTGTGTTTCATCAACACTCTGATAGTGCACACATTACAGAATACCCCCAGATGTGCATCGGAAACTACTACTGGTCTTCCAGGGAACGATCAAAGCGTAAACTGTTAGAGACATGACTCCCATGGAGGAAAGTGCGCATGGTAACTGTTGTATTCAATCCCGATGCAATTTCTGTGTTTCATTAACACTTTGAAGGTCCACAGATTTTAGAATGACTCCAGATGTGAATCGGATAATTCTACTGGTCTTGCAGGGAACGATCAAAGCGTAAACTTTTGGAGACATTACTCCCATGGAGGAAAGTGCGCATGGTGACAGTTGTATTCAATCCCGATGCAATTTCTGTGTTTCATCAACACTCTTATAGTCCACACATTACAGATTGCCCACAGATGTGCATGGAAACTACTACTGCTCTTCCAGGGAACGATCATAGCGTAAACTGTTGGAGACATTACTCCCATGGAGGAAAGTGCGCATGGTTACTGTTGTATTCAATCCTGATGCAATTTCTGTGTTTCATCAACCCTCTCATAGTCCACACATTACAGAATGCCCCCACATGTGCATCGGAAACTACTACTGGTCTTCCAGGGAACGATCAAAGCGTAAACTGTAAGAGACATTACTCCCATGGAGGAAAGTGCGCATGGTGACTGTTGTATTCAATCCAGATGTAATTTCTGTGTTTCATCAACACTCTGAAAGTCCACACATTACAGAATGCCCCCAGATATGCATAGAAAACTACTACTGGTCTTCCAGGGAACAATCAAATAGTAATCTGTTTGGGACATTACTCCCATGGAGGAAACTGCGCGTGGTGACTGTTATATTCTATCCCGATGCAATTTCTGTGTTTCATCAACACTCTGATAGTCCACACATTACAGAATGCCTCCAGATGTGCATCGGAAACTACTACAGGTCTTCCAGGGTACGATCCAAGCGTAGAGTGTTTGAGACATTACTCCAATGAAGGAAAGTGTGCATGGTGACTGTTGTATTCAATCCCGATGCAATTTCTGTGTTTCATTAACACTTTGAAGGTCCACAGATTACAGAATGCCTCCAGATGTGCATCGGATACTTCTACTGGTCTTGCAGGGAACGATCAAAGCGTAGACTGTTTGAGACATTACTCCCATGGAGGAAAGTGCACATGGTGACTGTTGTACTCAATCCCAATGCAATTTCTGTGTTTCATCAACACTCTTATAGTCCACACATTACAGATTGCCCACAGATGTGCATCGGAAACTACTACTGGTCTTCCAGGGAACGATCAAAGCGTAAACTGTTTGAGACATTACCCCCATGGAGGAAAGTGCGCATGGTGACTGATGTATTCAATCCTGATGCAATTTCTGTGTTTCATCAACACTCTGTTGGTCCACACATTACAGAATGTCCCCAGATGTGCATCGGAAACTACTACTGGCCTTCCAGAGAACGATCAAAGCGTAAACTGTATGAGACGTTACTCCCATGGAGGAAAGTGCGCATGGTAACTGTTGTATTGAATCCCGATGCAATTTCTGTGTTTCATCAACACTCTGATAGTCCACACATTACAGAATGCCCACAAATGTGCATCGGAAACTACTACTGGTCTTCCTCGGAACGATCAAAGCGTAAACTGTTAGAGACACTACTGCCATGGAGGAAAGTGCGCATGGTGACTGTTGTAATCAATCCCGATGCAATTTCTGTGTTTCATCAACACTCTGATAGTCCACAGATTACAGAATGCCTCCAAATGTGCATCGGAAACTACTGCTGGTCTTCCAGGGAACGATCAATGCGTAGACTGTTTGATACATTACTCCCATGGAGAAAAGTGCGCATGATGACTGTTGTATTCAATCCCGATGCAATTTCTTTATGTCATTAACACTTTGAAGGTCCACAGATAACAGAATGCCTCCAGATGTTCATCGGAAACTTCTCCTGGTCTTGCAGGGAACGATCAAAGCGTAAACTGCTTGAAACATTACTCCCATGGAGGAAAGTGCGCATGGTAGCTGTTGTATTCAATCCCGATGCAATTTCTGTGTTTCATCAACACTCTCATAGTCCACACATTACAGAATTTCCACAGATGTGCATCGGAAACTACTACTGGTCTTCCAGGGAACGATCAAAGCGTAAACTGTTTGAGACATTACTCCCATGGAGGAAAGTGCGCATGGTGACTGTTGTATTCAATACTGATGCAATTTCTGTGTTTCATCAACACTCTGATAGTGCACACATTACAGAATGCCCCCAGATGTGCATCGGATACTACTACTGGTCTTCCAGGGAACGATCAAAGCGTAAACTGTTAGAGATATGACTCCCATGGAGGAAAGTGCGCATGGTAACTCTTGTATTCAATCCCGATGCAATTTCTGTGTTTCATTAACACTTTGAAGGTCCACAGATTTTAGAATGACTCCAGATGTGAATCGGATACTTCTACTGGTCTTGCAGGGAACGATCAAAGCGTAAACTGTTGGAGACATTACTCCCATGGAGGAAAGTGCGCATGGTGACAGTTGTATTCAATCCCGATGCAATTTCTGTGTTTCATCAACACTCTTATAGTCCACACATTACAGATTGCCCACAGATGTGCATCGGAAACTACTACTGCTCTTCCAGGGAACGATCAAAGCGTAAACTGTTTGAGACATTACTCCCATGGAGGAAAGTGCGCATGGTGACTGTTGTATTCAATCCCAATGCAATTTCTGTGTTTCATCAACACTCTGAAAGTCCACACATTACAGAATGCCCCCAAATATGCATCGGAAACTACTACTGGTCTTCCAGGGAACGATCAAAGAGTAAACTGCTTGAGACATTACTCCCACGGAGGAAAGTGCGCGTGGTGACTGTTGAATTCAATCCCGATGCAATTTCTGTGTTTCATCAAAACTCTGATGGTCCACAGATTACCGAATGCCTCCAGATGTGCATCGGAAACTACTACAGGTCTTCCAGAGATCGATCAAATCGTAAACTGTTTGAGACATTACTCCCATGGAGGAAAGTGCGCATGGTTACTGCTGTATTCAATCCTGATGCAATTTCTGTGTTTCATCAACACTCTGTTGGTTCACACATTACAGATTGTCCACAGATGTGCATCGGAAACTACTACTTGTCTTCCAGAGAACGATCAAGGCGTAAACTGTATGAGACATTAGTCCCATGGAGGAAAGTGCACATGGTGACGATTGTATTCAATCCCGATGCAATTTCTGTGTTTCATCAACACTCTGAAAGTCCACACATTACAGAATGCTCCCAGATATGCATCGAAAACTACTACTGGTCTTCCAGGGAACGATCAAATAGTAAACTGTTTGAGACATTACTCCCATGGAGGAAACTGCGCGTGGTGACTGTTGAATTCTATCCCGAAGCAATTTCTGTGTTTCATCAACACTCTGATAGTCCACAGACTACAGAATGCCTCCAGATGTGCATCGGAAACTACTACAGGTCTTCCAGGGTACGATCAAAGCGTAGACTGTTTGAGACATTACTCCCATGAAGGAAAGTGCGCATGGTGACTGTTGTATTCAATCCGGAAGCAATTTCTGTGTTTCATCAACACTTTGAAGGTAAACAGATTACAGAATGAATCCAGATGTGCATTGGAAACTACTACTGGTCTTGCAGGGAACGATCAAAGCGTAGACTGTTTGAGACATTACTCCCATGGAGGGAAGTGCGCATGGTGACTGTTGTATTCAATCCCGATGCAATTTCTGTGTTTCATCAACACTCTGATAGTCCACACATTACAGAATGCCCACAAATGTGCATCGGAAACTACTACTGGTCTTCCTCGGAACGATCAAAGCGTAAACTGTTAGAGACACTACTGCCATGGAGGAAAGTGCGCATGGTGACTGTTGTAATCAATCCCGATGCAATTTCTGTGTTTCATCAACACTCTGATAGTCCACAGATTACAGAATGCCTCCAAATGTGCATCGGAAACTACTGCTGGTCTTCCAGGGAACGATCAATGCGTAGACTGTTTGATACATTACTCCCATGGAGAAAAGTGCGCATGATGACTGTTGTATTCAATCCCGATGCAATTTCTGTATGTCATTAACACTTTGAAGGTCCACAGATAACAGAATGCCTCCAGATGTTCATCGGAAACTTCTACTGGTCTTGCAGGGAACGATCAAAGCGTAAACTGCTTGAGACATTACTCCCATGGAGGAAAGTGCGCATGGTAGCTGTTGTATTCAATCCCGATGCAATTTCTGTGTTTCATCAACACTCTCATAGTCCACACATTACAGAATTTCCACAGATGTGCATCGGAAACTACTACTGGTCTTCCAGGGAACGATCAAAGCGTAAACTGTTTGAGACATTACTCCCATGGAGGAAAGTGCGCATGGTGACTGTTGTATTCAATACTGATGCAATTTCTGTGTTTCATCAACACTCTGATAGTGCACACATTACAGAATACCCCCAGATGTGCATCGGAAACTACTACTGGTCTTCCAGGGAACGATCAAAGCGTAAACTGTTAGAGACATGACTCCCATGGAGGAAAGTGCGCATGGTAACTGTTGTATTCAATCCCGATGCAATTTCTGTGTTTCATTAACACTTTGAAGGTCCACAGATTTTAGAATGACTCCAGATGTGAATCGGATAATTCTACTGGTCTTGCAGGGAACGATCAAAGCGTAAACTTTTGGAGACATTACTCCCATGGAGGAAAGTGCGCATGGTGACAGTTGTATTCAATCCCGATGCAATTTCTGTGTTTCATCAACACTCTTATAGTCCACACATTACAGATTGCCCACAGATGTGCATGGAAACTACTACTGCTCTTCCAGGGAACGATCAAAGCGTAAACTGTTGGAGACATTACTCCCATGGAGGAAAGTGCGCATGGTTACTGTTGTATTCAATCCTGATGCAATTTCTGTGTTTCATCAACCCTCTCATAGTCCACACATTACAGAATGCCCCCACATGTGCATCGGAAACTACTACTGGTCTTCCAGGGAACGATCAAAGCGTAAACTGTAAGAGACATTACTCCCATGGAGGAAAGTGCGCATGGTGACTGTTGTATTCAATCCAGATGTAATTTCTGTGTTTCATCAACACTCTGAAAGTCCACACATTACAGAATGCCCCCAGATATGCATAGAAAACTACTACTGGTCTTCCAGGGAACAATCAAATAGTAATCTGTTTGGGACATTACTCCCATGGAGGAAACTGCGCGTGGTGACTGTTATATTCTATCCCGATGCAATTTCTGTGTTTCATCAACACTCTGATAGTCCACACATTACAGAATGCCTCCAGATGTGCATCGGAAACTACTACAGGTCTTCCAGGGTACGATCCAAGCGTAGAGTGTTTGAGACATTACTCCAATGAAGGAAAGTGTGCATGGTGACTGTTGTATTCAATCCCGATGCAATTTCTGTGTTTCATTAACACTTTGAAGGTCCACAGATTACAGAATGCCTCCAGATGTGCATCGGATACTTCTACTGGTCTTGCAGGGAACGATCAAAGCGTAGACTGTTTGAGACATTACTCCCATGGAGGAAAGTGCACATGGTGACTGTTGTACTCAATCCCAATGCAATTTCTGTGTTTCATCAACACTCTTATAGTCCACACATTACAGATTGCCCACAGATGTGCATCGGAAACTACTACTGGTCTTCCAGGGAACGATCAAAGCGTAAACTGTTTGAGACATTACCCCCATGGAGGAAAGTGCGCATGGTGACTGATGTATTCAATCCTGATGCAATTTCTGTGTTTCATCAACACTCTGTTGGTCCACACATTACAGAATGTCCCCAGATGTGCATCGGAAACTACTACTGGCCTTCCAGAGAACGATCAAAGCGTAAACTGTATGAGACGTTACTCCCATGGAGGAAAGTGCGCATGGTAACTGTTGTATTGAATCCCGATGCAATTTCTGTGTTTCATCAACACTCTGATAGTCCACACATTACAGAATGCCCACAAATGTGCATCGGAAACTACTACTGGTCTTCCTCGGAACGATCAAAGCGTAAACTGTTAGAGACACTACTGCCATGGAGGAAAGTGCGCATGGTGACTGTTGTAATCAATCCCGATGCAATTTCTGTGTTTCATCAACACTCTGATAGTCCACAGATTACAGAATGCCTCCAAATGTGCATCGGAAACTACTGCTGGTCTTCCAGGGAACGATCAATGCGTAGACTGTTTGATACATTACTCCCATGGAGAAAAGTGCGCATGATGACTGTTGTATTCAATCCCGATGCAATTTCTTTATGTCATTAACACTTTGAAGGTCCACAGATAACAGAATGCCTCCAGATGTTCATCGGAAACTTCTCCTGGTCTTGCAGGGAACGATCAAAGCGTAAACTGCTTGAAACATTACTCCCATGGAGGAAAGTGCGCATGGTAGCTGTTGTATTCAATCCCGATGCAATTTCTGTGTTTCATCAACACTCTCATAGTCCACACATTACAGAATTTCCACAGATGTGCATCGGAAACTACTACTGGTCTTCCAGGGAACGATCAAAGCGTAAACTGTTTGAGACATTACTCCCATGGAGGAAAGTGCGCATGGTGACTGTTGTATTCAATACTGATGCAATTTCTGTGTTTCATCAACACTCTGATAGTGCACACATTACAGAATGCCCCCAGATGTGCATCGGATACTACTACTGGTCTTCCAGGGAACGATCAAAGCGTAAACTGTTAGAGATATGACTCCCATGGAGGAAAGTGCGCATGGTAACTCTTGTATTCAATCCCGATGCAATTTCTGTGTTTCATTAACACTTTGAAGGTCCACAGATTTTAGAATGACTCCAGATGTGAATCGGATAATTCTACTGGTCTTGCAGGGAACGATCAAAGCGTAAACTGTTGGAGACATTACTCCCATGGAGGAAAGTGCGCATGGTGACAGTTGTATTCAATCCCGATGCAATTTCTGTGTTTCATCAACACTCTTATAGTCCACACATTACAGATTGCCCACAGATGTGCATCGGAAACTACTACTGCTCTTCCAGGGAACGATCAAAGCGTAAACTGTTTGAGACATTACTCCCATGGAGGAAAGTGCGCATGGTGACTGTTGTATTCAATCCCAATGCAATTTCTGTGTTTCATCAACACTCTGAAAGTCCACACATTACAGAATGCCCCCAAATATGCATCGGAAACTACTACTGGTCTTCCAGGGAACGATCAAAGAGTAAACTGCTTGAGACATTACTCCCACGGAGGAAAGTGCGCGTGGTGACTGTTGAATTCAATCCCGATGCAATTTCTGTGTTTCATCAAAACTCTGATGGTCCACAGATTACCGAATGCCTCCAGATGTGCATCGGAAACTACTACAGGTCTTCCAGAGATCGATCAAATCGTAAACTGTTTGAGACATTACTCCCATGGAGGAAAGTGCGCATGGTTACTGCTGTATTCAATCCTGATGCAATTTCTGTGTTTCATCAACACTCTGTTGGTTCACACATTACAGATTGTCCACAGATGTGCATCGGAAACTACTACTTGTCTTCCAGAGAACGATCAAGGCGTAAACTGTATGAGACATTAGTCCCATGGAGGAAAGTGCACATGGTGACGATTGTATTCAATCCCGATGCAATTTCTGTGTTTCATCAACACTCTGAAAGTCCACACATTACAGAATGCTCCCAGATATGCATCGAAAACTACTACTGGTCTTCCAGGGAACGATCAAATAGTAAACTGTTTGAGACATTACTCCCATGGAGGAAACTGCGCGTGGTGACTGTTGAATTCTATCCCGAAGCAATTTCTGTGTTTCATCAACACTCTGATAGTCCACAGACTACAGAATGCCTCCAGATGTGCATCGGAAACTACTACAGGTCTTCCAGGGTACGATCAAAGCGTAGACTGTTTGAGACATTACTCCCATGAAGGAAAGTGCGCATGGTGACTGTTGTATTCAATCCGGAAGCAATTTCTGTGTTTCATCAACACTTTGAAGGTAAACAGATTACAGAATGAATCCAGATGTGCATTGGAAACTACTACTGGTCTTGCAGGGAACGATCAAAGCGTAGACTGTTTGAGACACTACTGCCATGGAGGAAAGTGCGCATGGTGACTGTTGTATTCAATCCCGATGCAATTTCTGTGTTTCATGAACACTCTGATAGTCCACACATTACAGAAAGCCCCCAGATGTGCACCGGAAACTACTACTGGTCTTCCAGGGGACGATCAAAGCGTAAACTATTTGAGGCATTACTCCCATGGAGGAAAGTGTGCATGGTGACTGTTGTATTCCATCCCGGTGCATTTTCTGTGTTTCATCAACACTCTGATAGTCCACAGATTACAGAATGCTTCCAGATGTGCATCGGAAACTACTGCTGGTCTTCCAGGGAACGATCAATGCGTAGACTGTTTGAGACATTACTCCCATGGAGAAAAGTGCGCATGGTGACTGTTGTATTCAATCCCGATGCAATTTCTGTATTTCATCAACACTTTGAAGGTCCACAGATTACAGAATGCCCTCAGATGTTCATCGGAAACTTCTACTGGTCTTGCGGCGAACGATCAAAGCGTAGACTGTTAGAGACATTACTCCCATGGAGGAAAGTGCGCATAGTGACTGTTGTATTCAATCCCGATTCAAATTCTGTGTTTCAACAACACTCTGATAGTCCACACATTAGAGAATGCCCACAGATGTGCATCGGAAACTACTGCTGGTCTTCCAGGGAACGATCACAGCGTAAACTGTGGGAGACATTACTCCCATGGAGGAAAGTGCGCATGGTTACAGTTGTATTCAATCCTGATGCAATTTCTGTGTTTCATCAACCCTCTCATAGTCCACACATTACAGAATGCCCCCAGATGTGCATCGGAAACTACTACTGGTCTTCCAGGGAACGATCAAAGCGTAAACTGTAAGAGACATTACACCCATGGAGGAAAGTGCGCATGGTGACTGTTGTATTCAATCCAGATGTAATTTCTGTGTTTCATCAACAATCTGAAAGTCCACACATTACAGAATGCCCATAGATATGCATAGAAAACTACTACTGGTCTTCCAGGGAACAATCAAATAGTTAACTGTTTGGGACATTACTTCCATGGAGGAAACTGCGCGTGGTGACTGTTGAATTCTATCCCGATGCAATTTCTGTGTTTCATCAACACTCTGATAGTCCACACATTACAGAATGCCCACAAATGTGCATCGGAAACTACTACTGGTCTTCCTCGGAACGATCAAAGCGTAAACTGTTAGAGACACTACTGCCATGGAGGAAAGTGCGCATGGTGACTGTTGTAATCAATCCCGATGCAATTTCTGTGTTTCATCAACACTCTGATAGTCCACAGATTACAGAATGCCTCCAAATGTGCATCGGAAACTACTGCTGGTCTTCCAGGGAACGATCAATGCGTAGACTGTTTGATACATTACTCCCATGGAGAAAAGTGCGCATGATGACTGTTGTATTCAAACCCGATGCAATTTCTGTATGTCATTAACACTTTGAAGGTCCACAGATAACAGAATGCCTCCAGATGTTCATCGGAAACTTCTACTGGTCTTGCAGGGAACGATTAAAGCGTAAACTGCTTGAGACATTACTCCCATGGAGGAAAGTGCGCATGGTAGCTGTTGTATTCAATCCCGATGCAATTTCTGTGTTTCATCAACACTCTCATAGTCCACACATTACAGAATTTCCACAGATGTGCATCGGAAACTACTACTGGTCTTCCAGGGAACGATCAAAGCGTAAACTGTTTGAGACATTACTCCCATGGAGGAAAGTGCGCATGGTGACTGTTGTATTCAATACTGATGCAATTTCTGTGTTTCATCAACACTCTGATAGTGCACACATTACAGAATGCCCCCAGATGTGCATCGGATACTACTACTGGTCTTCCAGGGAACGATCAAAGCGTAAACTGTTAGAGACATGACTCCCATGGAGGAAAGTGCGCATGGTAACTGTTGTATTCAATCCCGATGCAATTTCTGTGTTTCATTAACACATTGAAGGTCCACAGATTTTAGAATGACTCCAGATGTGAATCGGATAATTCTACTGGTCTTGCAGGGAACGATCAAAGCGTAAACTGTTGGAGACATTACTCCCATGGAGGAAAGTGCGCATGGTGACAGTTGTATTCAATCCCGATGCAATTTCTGTGTTTCATCAACACTCTTATAGTCCACACATTACAGATTGCATACAGATGTGCATCGGAAACTACTACTGCTCTTCCAGGGAACGATCAAAGCGTAAACTGTTTGAGACATTACTCCCATGGAGGAAAGTGCGCATGGTGACTGTTGTATTCAATCCCAATGCAATTTCTGTGTTTCATCAACACTCTGAAAGTCCACACATTACAGAATGCCCCCAAATATGCATCGGAAACTACTACTGGTCTTCCAGGGAACGATCAAAGAGTAAACTGCTTGAGACATTACTCCCACGGAGGAAAGTGCGCGTGGTGACTGTTGAATTCAATCCCGATGCAATTTCTGTGTTTCATCAAAACTCTGATGGTCCACAGATTACCGAATGCCTCCAGATGTGCATCGGAAACTACTACAGGTCTTCCAGAGATCGATCAAATCGTAAACTGTTTGAGACATTACTCCCATGGAGGAAAGTGCGCATGGTTACTGCTGTATTCAATCCTGATGCAATTTCTGTGTTTCATCAACACTCTGTTGGTTCACACATTACAGATTGTCCACAGATGTGCATCGGAAACTACTACTTGTCTTCCAGAGAACGATCAAGGCGTAAACTGTATGAGACATTAGTCCCATGGAGGAAAGTGCACATGGTGACGATTGTATTCAATCCCGATGCAATTTCTGTGTTTCATCAACACTCTGAAAGTCCACACATTACAGAATGCTCCCAGATATGCATCGAAAACTACTACTGGTCTTCCAGGGAACGATCAAATAGTAAACTGTTTGAGACATTACTCCCATGGAGGAAACTGCGCGTGGTGACTGTTGAATTCTATCCCGAAGCAATTTCTGTGTTTCATCAACACTCTGATAGTCCACAGACTACAGAATGCCTCCAGATGTGCATCGGAAACTACTACAGGTCTTCCAGGGTACGATCAAAGCGTAGACTGTTTGAGACATTACTCCCATGAAGGGAAGTGCGCATGGTGACTGTTGTATTCAATCCGGAAGCAATTTCTGTGTTTCATCAACACTTTGAAGGTAAACAGATTACAGAATGAATCCAGATGTGCATTGGAAACTACTACTGGTCTTGCAGGGAACGATCAAAGCGTAGACTGTTTGAGACACTACTGCCATGGAGGAAAGTGCGCATGGTGACTGTTGTATTCAATCCCGATGCAATTTCTGTGTTTCATGAACACTCTGATAGTCCACACATTACAGAATGCCCCCAGATGTGCACCGGAAACTACTACTGGTCTTCCAGGGGACGATCAAAGCGTAAACTATTTGAGGCATTACTCCCATGGAGGAAAGTGTGCATGGTGACTGTTGTATTCCATCCCGGTGCATTTTCTGTGTTTCATCAACACTCTGATAGTCCACAGATTACAGAATGCTTCCAGATGTGCATCGGAAACTACTGCTGGTCTTCCAGGGAACGATCAATGCGTAGACTGTTTGAGACATTACTCCCATGGAGAAAAGTGCGCATGGTGACTGTTGTATTCAATCCCGATGCAATTTCTGTATTTCATCAACACTTTGAAGGTCCACAGATTACAGAATGCCCTCAGATGTTCATCGGAAACTTCTACTGGTCTTGCGGCGAACGATCAAAGCGTAGACTGTTAGAGACATTACTCCCATGGAGGAAAGTGCGCATAGTGACTGTTGTATTCAATCCCGATTCAAATTCTGTGTTTCAACAACACTCTGATAGTCCACACATTAGAGAATGCCCACAGATGTGCATCGGAAACTACTGCTGGTCTTCCAGGGAACGATCAAAGCGTAAACTGTGGGAGACATTACTCCCATGGAGGAAAGTGCGCATGGTTACAGTTGTATTCAATCCTGATGCAATTTCTGTGTTTCATCAACCCTCTCATAGTCCACACATTACAGAATGCCCCCAGATGTGCATCGGAAACTACTACTGGTCTTCCAGGGAACGATCAAAGCGTAAACTGTAAGAGACATTACACCCATGGAGGAAAGTGCGCATGGTGACTGTTGTATTCAATCCAGATGTAATTTCTGTGTTTCATCAACAATCTGAAAGTCCACACATTACAGAATGCCCATAGATATGCATAGAAAACTACTACTGGTCTTCCAGGGAACAATCAAATAGTTAACTGTTTGGGACATTACTTCCATGGAGGAAACTGCGCGTGGTGACTGTTGAATTCTATCCCGATGCAATTTCTGTGTTTCATCAACACTCTGATAGTCCACACATTACAGAATGCCTCCAGATCTGCATCGGAAACTACTACAGGTCTTCCAGGGTACGATCCAAGCGTAGAGTGTTTGAGACATTACTCCAATGAAGGAAAGTGTGCATGGTGACTGTTGTAATCAATCCCGATGCAATTTCTGTGTTTCATTAACACTTTGAAGGTCCACAGATTACAGAATGCCTCCAGATGTGCATCGGATACTTCTACTGGTCTTGCAGGGAACGATCAAAGCGTAGACTGTTTGAGACATTACTCCCATGGAGGAAAGTGCACATGGTGACTGTTGTACTCAATCCCAATGCAATTTCTGTGTTTCATCAACACTCTTATAGTCCACACATTACAGATTGCCCACAGATGTGCATCGGAAACTACTACTGGTCTTCCGGGGAACGATCAAAGCGTAAACTGTTTGAGAAATTACCCCCATGGAGGAAAGTGCGCATGGTGACTGATGTATTCAATCCTGATGCAATTTCTGTGTTTCATCAACACTCTGTTGGTCCACACATTACAGAATGTCCCCAGATGTGCATCGGAAACTACTACTGGCCTTCCAGAGAACGATCAAAGCGTAAACTGTATGAGACGTTACTCCCATGGAGGAAAGTGCGCATGGTAACTGTTGTATTGAATCCCGATGCAATTTTGTGTTTCATCAACACTTTAAAGATCCAAAGATTACAGAATGCCTCCAGATGTGCATCGGAAACTACTACTGGTCTTGCAGGGAACGATCAAAGAGTAAACTGTTTGAGACATTACTCCCATGGACGAAAGTGCGCGTGGTGACTGTTGAATTCTATCCCGAAGCAATTTCTGTGTTTCATCAACACCCTGATAGTCCACAGATTACAGAATGCTTCCAGATGTGCATCGGAAACTACTACATGTCTTCCAGGGTACGATCAAAGCGTGACTGTTGAGACATTACTCCCAAGAAGGAAAGTGCGCATGGTAACTGTTGTATTCAATCCCGATGCAATTTCTGTGTTTCATCAACACTTTGAAGGTAAACAGATTACAGAAAGCCTCCAGATGTGCATCGGAAACTACTACTGGTCTTGCAGGGAACGATCAAAGCGTAGACTGTTTGAGACATTACTCCCATGGAGGAAAGTGCGCATGGTGACTGTTGTATTCAATCCCGATGCAATTTCTGTGTTTCATCAACACTCTGATAGTCCACACATTACAGAATGCCCACAAATGTGCATCGGAAACTACTACTGGTCTTCCTCGGAACGATCAAAGCGTAAACTGTTAGAGACACTACTGCCATGGAGGAAAGTGCGCATGGTGACTGTTGTATTCAATCCCGATGCAATTTCTGTGTTTCATGAACACTCTGATAGTCCACACATTACAGAAAGCCCCCAGATGTGCACCGGAAACTACTACTGGTCTTGCAAGGAACGATCAAAGCGTAGACTGTTTGAGACATTACTCCCAAGAAGGAAAGTGCGCATGGTAACTGTTGTATTCAATCCGATGCAATTTCTGTGTTTCATCAACACTTTGAAGGTAAACAGATTACAGAATGAATCCAGATGTGCATTGGAAACTACTACTGGTCTTGCAGGGAACGATCAAAGCGTAGACTGTTTGAGACACTACTGCCATGGAGGAAAGTGCGCATGGTGACTGTTGTATTCAATCCCGATGCAATTTCTGTGTTTCATGAACACTCTGATAGTCCACACATTACAGAAAGCCCCCAGATGTGCACCGGAAACTACTACTGGTCTTCCAGGGGACGATCAAAGCGTAAACTATTTGAGGCATTACTCCCATGGAGGAAAGTGTGCATGGTGACTGTTGTATTCCATCCCGGTGCATTTTCTGTGTTTCATCAACACTCTGATAGTCCACAGATTACAGAATGCTTCCAGATGTGCATCGGAAACTACTGCTGGTCTTCCAGGGAACGATCAATGCGTAGACTGTTTGAGACATTACTCCCATGGAGAAAAGTGCGCATGGTGACTGTTGTATTCAATCCCGATGCAATTTCTGTATTTCATCAACACTTTGAAGGTCCACAGATTACAGAATGCCCTCAGATGTTCATCGGAAACTTCTACTGGTCTTGCGGCGAACGATCAAAGCGTAGACTGTTAGAGACATTACTCCCATGGAGGAAAGTGCGCATAGTGACTGTTGTATTCAATCCCGATTCAAATTCTGTGTTTCAACAACACTCTGATAGTCCACACATTAGCGAATGCCCACAGATGTGCATCGGAAACTACTGCTGGTCTTCCAGGGAACGATCAAAGCGTAAACTGTGGGAGACATTACTCCCATGGAGGAAAGTGCGCATGGTTACAGTTGTATTCAATCCTGATGCAATTTCTGTGTTTCATCAACCCTCTCATAGTCCACACATTACAGAATGCCCCCAGATGTGCATCGGAAACTACTACTGGTCTTCCAGGGAACGATCAAAGCGTAAACTGTAAGAGACATTACACCCATGGAGGAAAGTGCGCATGGTGACTGTTGTATTCAATCCAGATGTAATTTCTGTGTTTCATCAACACTCTGAAAGTCCACACATTACAGAATGCCCATAGATATGCATAGAAAACTACTACTGGTCTTCCAGGGAACAATCAAATAGTTAACTGTTTGGGACATTACTTCCATGGAGGAAACTGCGCGTGGTGACTGTTGAATTCTATCCCGATGCAATTTCTGTGTTTCATCAACACTCTGATAGTCCACACATGACAGAATGCCTCCAGATGTGCATCGGAAACTACTACAGGTCTTCCAGGGTACGATCCAAGCGTAGAGTGTTTGAGACATTACTCCAATGAAGGAAAGTGTGCATGGTGACTGTTGTATTCAATCCCGATGCAATTTCTGTGTTTCATTAACACTTTGAAGGTCCACAGATTACAGAATGCCTCCAGATGTGCATCGGATACTTCTACTGGTCTTGCAGGGAACGATCAAAGCGTAGACTGTTTGAGACATTACTCCCATGGAGGAAAGTGCACATGGTGACTGTTGTACTCAATCCCAATGCAATTTCTGTGTTTCATCAACACTCTTATAGTCCACACATTACAGATTGCCCACAGATGTGCATCGGAAACTACTACTGGTCTTCCAGGGAACGATCAAAGCGTAAACTGTTTGAGACATTACCCCCATGGAGGAAAGTGCGCATGGTGACTGATGTATTCAATCCTGATGCAATTTCTGTGTTTCATCAACACTCTGTTGGTCCACACATTACAGAATGTCCCCAGATGTGCATCGGAAACTACTACTGGCCTTCCAGAGAACGATCAAAGCGTAAACTGTATGAGACGTTACTCCCATGGAGGAAAGTGCGCATGGTAACTGTTGTATTGAATCCCAATGCAATTTTGTGTTTCATCAACACTTTAAAAATCCAAAGATTACAGAGTGCCTCCAGATGTGCATCGGAAACTACTACTGGTCTTGCAGGGTACGATCAAAGAGTAAACTGTTTGAGACATTACTCCCATGGACGAAAGTGCGCGTGGTGACTGTTGAATTCTATCCCGAAGCAATTTCTGTGTTTCATCAACACCCTGATAGTCCACAGATTACAGAATGCTTCCAGATGTGCATCGGAAACTACTACATGTCTTCCAGGGTACGATCAAAGCGTGACTGTTGAGACATTACTCCCAAGAAGGAAAGTGCGCATGGTAACTGTTGTATTCAATCCCGATGCAATTTCTGTGTTTCATCAACACTTTGAAGGTAAACAGATTACAGAAAGCCTCCAGATGTGCATCGGAAACTACTACTGGTCTTGCAGGGAACGATCAAAGCGTAGACTGTTTGAGACATTACTCCCATGGAGGAAAGTGCGCATGGTGACTGTTGTATTCAATCCCGATGCAATTTCTGTGTTTCATCAACACTCTGATAGTCCACACATTACAGAATGCCCACAAATGTGCATCGGAAACTACTACTGGTCTTCCTCGGAACGATCAAAGCGTAAACTGTTAGAGACACTACTGCCATGGAGGAAAGTGCGCATGGTGACTGTTGTAATCAATCCCGATGCAATTTCTGTGTTTCATCAACACTCTGATAGTCCACAGATTACAGAATGCCCCCAAATATGCATCGGAAACTACTACTGGTCTTCCAGGGAACGATCAAAGAGTAAACTGTTTGAGACATTACTCCCATGGAGGAAAGTGCGCGTGGTGACTGTTGAATTCAATCCCGATGCAATTTCTGTGTTTCATCAACACTCTGATAGTCCACAGACTACAGAATGCCTCCAGATGTGCATCGGAAACTACTACAGGTCTTCCAGGGTACGATCAAAGCGTAGACTGTATGAGACATTACTCCCATGAAGGAAAGTGCGCATGGTGACTGTTGTATTCAATCCGGAAGCAATTTCTGTGTTTCATCAACACTTTGAAGGTAAACAGATTACAGAATGAATCCAGATGTGCATTGGAAACTACTACTGGTCTTGCAGGGAACGATCAAAGCGTAGACTGTTTGAGACACTACTGCCATGGAGGAAAGTGCGCATGGTGACTGTTGTATTCAATCCCGATGCAATTTCTGTGTTTCATGAACACGCTGATAGTCCACACAATACAGAAAGCCCCCAGATGTGCACCGGAAACTACTACTGGTCTTCCAGGGGACGATCAAAGCGTAAACTATTTGAGGCATTACTCCCATGGAGGAAAGTGTGCATGGTGACTGTTGTATTCCATCCCGGTGCATTTTCTGTGTTTCATCAACACTCTGATAGTCCACAGATTACAGAATGCTTCCAGATGTGCATCGGAAACTACTGCTGGTCTTCCAGGGAACGATCAATGCGTAGACTGTTTGAGACATTACTCCCATGGAGAAAAGTGCGCATGGTGACTGTTGTATTCAATCCCGATGCATTTTCTGTATTTCATCAACACTTTGAAGGTCCACAGATTACAGAATGCCTTCAGATGTTCATCGGAAACTTCTACTGGTCTTGCGGCGAACGATCAAAGCGTAGACTGTTAGAGACATTACTCCCATGGAGGAAAGTGCGCATAGTGACTGTTGTATTCAATCCCGATTCAAATTCTGTGTTTCAACAACACTCTGATAGTCCACACATTAGAGAATGCCCACAGATGTGCATCGGAAACTACTGCTGGTCTTCCAGGGACCGTTCAAAGCGTAAACTGTGGGAGACATTACTCCCATGGGGGAAAGTGCGCATGGTTACAGTTGTATTCAATCCTGATGCAATTTCTGTGTTTCATCAACCCTCTCATAGTCCACACATTACAGAATGCCCCCAGATGTGCATCGGAAACTACTACTGGTCTTCCAGGGAACGATCAAAGCGTAAACTGTTAGAGACATTACTCCCATGGAGGAAAGTGCGCATGGTAACTGTTGTATTCAAACCCGATGCAATTTTTGTGATTCAATAACACTTTGAGGGTCCACTGATTACAGAATGCCTCCAGATGTGCATCGGATACTTCTACTGGTCTTTCATGGAACGATCAAAGGGTAGACTGTTTGAGACATTACTCCCATGGAGGAAAGTGCGCATGGTGACTGTTGTATTCAATCCAGATGCAATTTTTGTGCTTCATCAACACCCTGAAAGTCCACACATTACAGAATGCCCCCAGATATATATCGAAAACTACTACTGGTCTTCCAGTGAACGATCAAAGCGTAAACTGTTTGAGGCATTACTCCCATGGAGGAAAGTGCGCATGGTGACTGTTGTATTAAATCCCGGTGCAACTTCTGTGTTTCATCAACACTCTGATAGTCCACAGATTACAGAATGCCTCCAAATGTGCATCGGAAACTACTGCTGGTCTTCCAGGGAACGATCAATGCGTAGACTGTTTGATACATTACTCCCATGGAGAAAAGTGCGCATGATGACTGTTGTATTCAATCCCGATGCAATTTCTGTATGTCATTAACACTTTGAAGGTCCACAGATAACAGAATGCCTCCAGATGTTCATCGGAAACTTCTACTGGTCTTGCAGGGAACGATCAAAGCGTAAACTGCTTGAGACATTACTCCCATGGAGGAAAGTGCGCATGGCAACTGTTGTATTCAATCCCGATGCAATTTTTGTGTTTCATCAACACTCTCATAGTCCACACATTACAGAATTTCCACAGATGTGCATCGGAAACTACTACTGGT
Organism: Schistocerca gregaria; assembly: GCF_023897955.1. Lineage (NCBI taxonomy): Eukaryota > Metazoa > Arthropoda > Insecta > Orthoptera > Acrididae > Schistocerca > Schistocerca gregaria. The sequence goes on along the minus strand of NC_064927.1, from coordinate 19,335,934 downwards.
CTTCCAGGGAACGATCAAAGCGTAAACTGTTTTAGACATTACTCCCATGGAGGAAAGTGCGCATGGTGACTGTTGTATTCAATCCCAATGCAATTTGTGTGTTTCATCAACACTCTGAAAGTCCACACATTACAGAATGCCCCCAAATATGCATCGGAAACTACTACTGGTCTTCCAGGGAACGATCAAAGAGTAAACTGTTTGAGACATTACTCCCATGGAGGAAAGTGCGCGTGGTGACTGTTGAATTCAATCCCGATGCAATTTCTGTGTTTCATCAAAACTCTGATGGTCCACAGATTATCGAATGCCTCCAGATGTGCATCGGAAACTACTACAGGTCTTCCAGAGATCGATCAAATCGTAAACTGTTTGAGACATTACTCCCATGGAGGAAAGTGCGCATGGTTACTGCTGTATTCAATCCTGATGCAATTTCTGTGTTTCATCAACACTCTGATGGTACACACATTACAGATTGTCCCCAGATGTGCATCGGAAACTACTACTTGTCTTCCAGAGAACGATCAAGGCGTAAACTGTATGAGACATTAGTCCCATGGAGGAAAGTGCACATGGTGACGATTGTATTCAATCCCGATGTAATTTCTGTGTTTCATCAACACTCTGAAAGTCCACACATTACAGAATGCTCCCAGATATGCATCGAAAACTACTACTGGTCTTCCAGGGAACGATCAAATAGTAAACTGTTTGAGACATTACTCCCATGGAGGAAACTGCGCGTGGTGACTGTTGAATTCTATCCCGAAGCAATTTCTGTGTTTCATCAACACTCTGATAGTCCACAGACTACAGAATGCCTCCAGATGTGCATCGGAAACTACTACAGGTCTTCCAGGGTACGATCAAAGCGTAGACTGTTTGAGACATTACTCCCATGAAGGAAAGTGCGCATGGTGACTGTTGTATTCAATCCGGAAGCAATTTCTGTGTTTCATCAACACTTTGAAGGTAAACAGATTACAAAATGAATCCAGATGTGCATTGGAAACTACTACTGGTCTTGCAGGGAACGATCAAAGCGTAGACCGTTTGAGACACTACTGCCATGGAGGAAAGTGCGCATGGTGACTGTTGTATTCAATCCCGATGCAATTTCTGTGTTTCATGAACACTCTGATAGTCCACACATTACAGAAAGCCCCCAGATGTGCACCGGAAACTACTACTGGTCTTCCAGAGGACGATCAAAGCGTAAACTATTTGAGGCATTACTCCCATGGAGGAAAGTGTGCATGGTGACTGTTGTATTCCATCCCGGTGCATTTTCTGTGTTTCATCAACACTCTGATAGTCCACAGATTACAGAATGCTTCCAGATGTGCATCGGAAACTACTGCTGGTCTTCCAGGGAACGATCAATGCGTAGACTGTTTGAGACATTACTCCCATGGAGAAAAGTGCGCATGGTGACTGTTGTATTCAATCCCGATGCAATTTCTGTATTTCATCAACAATTTGAAGGTCCACAGATTACCGAATGCCTTCAGATGTTCATCGGAAACTTCTACTGGTCTTGCGGCGAACGATCAAAGCGTAGACTGTTAGAGACATTACTCCCATGGAGGAAAGTGCGCATAGTGACTGTTGTATTCAATCCCGATTCAAATTCTGTGTTTCAACAACACTCTGATAGTCCACACATTAGAGAATGCCCACAGATGTGCATCGGAAACTACTGCTGGTCTTCCAGGGACCGATCAAAGCGTAAACTGTGGGAGACATTACTCCCATGGAGGAAAGTGCGCATGGTTACAGTTGTATTCAATCCTGATGCAATTTCTGTGTTTCATCAACCCTCTCATAGTCCACACATTACAGAATGCCCCCAGATGTGCATCGGAAACTACTACTGGTCTTCCAGGGAACGATCAAAGCGTAAACTGTTAGAGACATTACTCCCATGGAGGAAAGTGCGCATGGTAACTGTTGTATTCAAACCCGATGCAATTTTTGTGATTCAATAAAACTTTGAGGGTCCACTGATTACAGAATGCCTCCAGATGTGCATCGGATACTTCTACTGGTCTTTCATGGAACGATCAAAGGGTAGACTGTTTGAGACATTACTCCCATGGAGGAAAGTGCGCATGGTGACTGTTGTATTCAATCCAGATGCAATTTCTGTGCTTCATCAACACTCTGAAAGTCCACACATTACAGAATGCCCCCAGATATATATCGAAAACTACTACTGGTCTTACAGGGAACGATCAAATAGTAAACTGTTTGAGACATTACTCCCATGGAGGAAACTGCGCGTGGTGACTGTTAAATTCTATCCCGATGCAATTTCTGTGTTTCATCAACACTCTGATAGTCCACACATTACAGAAAGCCCCCAGATGTGCAACGGAAACTACTACTGGTCTTCCAGAGAACGATCAAAGCGTAAACTGTTTGAGGCATTACTCCCATGGAGGAAAGTGCGCATGGTGACTGTTGTATTAAATCCCGGTGCAACTTCTGTGTTTCATCAACACTCTGATAGTCCACAGATTACAGAATGCCTCCAAATGTGCATCGGAAACTACTGCTGGTCTTCCAGGGAACGATCAATGCGTAGACTGTTTGATACATTACTCCCATGGAGAAAAGTGCGCATGATGACTGTTGTATTCAATCCCGATGCAATTTCTGTATGTCATTAACACTTTGAAGGTCCACAGATAACAGAATGCCTCCAGATGTTCATCGGAAACTTCTACTGGTCTTGCAGGGAACGATCAAAGCGTAAACTGCTTGAGACATTACTCCCATGGAGGAAAGTGCGCATGGCGACTGTTGTATTCAATCCCGATGCAATTTTTGTGTTTCATCAACACTCTCATAGTCCACACATTACAGAATTTCCACAGATGTGCATCGGAAACTACTACTGGTCTTCCAGGGAACGATCAAAGCGTAAACTGTTTGAGACATTACTCCCATGGAGGAAAGTGCGCATGGTGACTGTTGTATTCAATACTGATGCAATTTCTGTGCTTCATCAACACTCTGATAGTGCACACATTACAGAATGCCCCCAGATGTGCATCGGAAACTACTACTGGTCTTCCAGGGATCGATCAAAACGTAAACTGTTAGAGACATGACTCCCATGGAGGAAAGTGCGCATGGTAACTGTTGTATTCAATCCCGATGCAATTTCTGTGTTTCATTAACACTTTGAAGGTCCACAGATTTTAGAATGACTCCACATGTGAATCGGATAATTCTACTGGTCTTGCAGGGAACGATCAAAGCGTAAATTGTTGGAGACATTACTCCCATGGAGGAAAGTGCGCATGGTGACAGTTGTATTCAATCCCGATGCAATTTCTGTGTTTCATCAACACTCTTATAGTCCACACATTACAGATTGCCCACAGATGTGCATCGGAAACTACTACTGCTCTTCCAGGGAACGATCAAAGCGTAAACTGTTTGAGACATTACTCCCATGGAGGAAAGTGCGCATTGTGACTGTTGTATTCAATCCCGATGCAATTTCTGTGTTTCATCAACACTCTGAAAGTCCACACATTACAGAATGCCCCCAAATATGCATCGGAAACTACTGCTGGTCTTCCAGGGAACGATCAAAGAGTAAACTGTTTGAGACATTACTCCCATGGAGGAAAGTGCGCGTGGTGACTGTTGAATTCAATCCCGATGCAATTTCCGTGTTTCATCAAAACTCTGATGGTCCACAGATTACAGAATGCCTCCAGATGTGCATCGGAAACTACTACAGGTCTTCCAGAGATCGATCAAAGCGTAAACTGTTTGAGAGATTACTCCCATGGAGGAAAGTGCGCATGGTGACTGCTGTATTCAATCCTGATGCAATTTCTGTGTTTCATCAACACTCTGTTGGTCCACACATTACAGAATGTCCCCAGATGTGCATCGGAAACTACTACTGGTCTTCCAGAGAACGATCAAAGCGTAAACTGTATGAGACATTAGTCCCATGGATGAAAGTGCACATGGTGACGATTGTATTCAATCCCGATGTAATTTCTGTGTTTCATCAACACTCTGAAAGTCCACACATTACAGAATGCCCCCAGTTATGCATCGAAAACTACTACTGGTCTTCCAGGGAACGATCAAATAGTAAACTGTTTGAGACATTACTCCCATGGAGGAAACTGCGCGTGGTGACTGTTGAATTCTATCCCGAAGCAATTTCTGTGTTTCATCAACACTCTGATAGTCCACAGACTACAGAATGCCTCCAGATGTGCATCGGAAACTACTACAGGTCTTCCAGGGTACGATCAAAACGTAGACTGTTTGAGACATTACACCCATGAAGGAAAGTGCGCATGGTGACTGTTGTATTCAATCCGGAAGCAATTTCTGTGTTTCATCAACACTTAGAAGGTAAACAGATTACAGAATGAATCCAGATGTGCATTGGAAACTACTACTGGTCTTGCAGGGAACGATCAAAGCGTAGACTGTTTGAGACACTACTGCCATGGAGGAAAGTGCGCATGGTGACTGTTGTATTCAATCCCGATGCAATTTCTGTGTTTCATGAACACTCTGATAGTCCACACATTACAGAAAGCCCCCAGATGTGCACCGGAAACTACTACTGGTCTTCCAGGGAACGATCAAAGCGTAAACTAATTGAGGCATTACTCCCATGGAGGAAAGTGTGCATTGTGACTGTTGTATTCCATCCCGGTGCAATTTCTGTGTTTCATCAACACTCTGATAGTCCACAGATTACAGAATGCCTCCAGATGTGCATCGGAAACTACTGCTGGTCTTCCAGGGAACGATCAATGCGTACACTGTTTGAGACATTACTCCCATGGAGAAAAGTGCGCATGGTGACTGTTGTATTCCATCCCGATGCAATTTCTGTATTTCATCAACACTTTGAAGGTCCACAGATTACAGAATGCCTTCAGATGTTCATCGGAAACTTCTACTGGTCTTGCGGCGAACGATCAAAGCGTAGACTCTTAGAGACATTACTCCCATGGAGGAAAGTGCGCATAGTGACTGTTGTATTCAATCCCGATTCAAATTCTGTGTTTCATTAACACTCTGATAGTCCACACATTAGCGAATGCCCACAGATGTGCATCGGAAACTACTACTGGTCTTCCAGGGAACGATCAAAGCGTAAACTGTTGGAGACATTACTCCCATGGAGGAAAGTGCGCATGGTTACAGTTGTATTCAATCCTGATGCAATTTCTGTGTTTCATCAACCCTCTCATAGTCCACACATTACAGAATGCCCCCAGATGTGCATCGTAAACTACTACTGGTCTTCCAGGGAACGATCAAAGCGTAAACTGTTAGAGACATTACTCCCATGGAGGAAAGTGCGCATGGTAACTGTTATATTCAAACCCGATGCAATTTTTGTGATTCAATAACACTTTGAAGGTCCACAGATTACAGAATGCCTCCAGATGTGCATCGGTTACTACTACTGGTCTTTCATGGAACGATCAAAGGGTAGACTGTTTGAGACATTACTCCCATGGAGGAAATTGCGCATGGTGACGACTGTATTCAATCCTGAAGCAATTTCTGTGTTTCATCAACACTCTGTTGGTCCACACATTACAGAATGTCCCCAGATGTGCACCGGAAACTACTACTGGTCTTGCAGGGAACGATCAAAGCGTAGACTGTTTGAGACATTACTCCCATGGAGGAAAGTGCGCTTGGTGACTGTTGTATTCAAAACCGATGCAATTTCTGTGTTTCATCAACACTCTGATAGTCCACACATTACAGAATGCCCCCAGATGTGCATCGGAAACTACTACTGGTCTTCCAGGGAACGATCAAAGCGTAAACTGTTTGAGACATTACTCCCATGGAGAAAAGTGCGCATGGTGACTGTTGTATTCAATCCCGATGCAATTTCTGTGTTTCATCAACACTCTGAAAGTCCACACATTACAGAATGCCCCCAGATGTGCATCGGAAACTACTACTGGTCTTCCAGGGAACGATCAAAGCGTAAACTGTTTGAGACATTACTCCCATGGAGGAAAGTGCGCATGGTGACTGTTTAATTCAATCCCGATGCCATTCCTATGTTTCATCAACACTCTTATAGTCCACACATTACAGATTGCCCACAGATGTGCATCGGAAACTACTACTTGTCATCCAGGGAACGATGAATGCGTAAACTGTTAGAGACATTACTCCCATGGGGGAAAGTGCGCATGGTAACTGTTGTATTCAATCCCGATGCAATTTCTGTGTTTCATCAACACTCTGATAGTGCACAGATTACAGATTGCCTCCAGATGTGCATCGGAAACTACTACTGGTCTTGCAGGGAACGATCAAAGCGTAGACTGTTTGAGACATTACTCAAATGGAGGAGAGTGCGCATGGTGACTGTTGTATTCGACCCCGATGCAATTTCAGTGTTTCATCAACACTCTGATAGTCCACACATTACAGAATGCCCCCAGATGTGCATCGGAAACTACTACTGGTCTTCCAGGGAACGATCAAAGCGTAAACTGTTTGAGACATTACTCCCATGGAGGAAAGTGCGCATGGTGACTGTTGTATTCAATCCCGATGCATTTTCTGTGTTTCATCAACACTCTGAAAGTCCACACATTACAGAATGTCCCCTGATGTGCATCGGAAACTACTACTGGCCTTCCAGAGAACGATCAAAGCGTAAACTGTATGAGACATTACTCCCATAGAGGAAAGTGCGCATGGTGACTGTTGTATTCAAACCCGATGCAATTTCTGTGTTTCATTAACACTTTGAAGGTCCACAGATTACAGAATGCCTCCAGATGTGCATCGGATACTTCTACTGTTCTTGCAGGGAACGATCAAAGGGTAGACTGTTTGAGACATTAATCCCATGGAGGAAAGGGCGCATGGTGACTGTTGTATTCAATCCCGATGCAATTTCTGTGTTTTATCAACACTCTTATAGTCCACACATTACAGAAGGCCCACAGATGTGCATCGGAAACTACTACTGGTCTTCCAGGGAACGATCAAATCGTAAACTGTTTGAGACATTACTCCCATGGAGGAAATTGCGCATGGTGACTGCTGTATTCAATCCTGATGCAATTTCTGTGTTTCATCAACACTCTGTTGGTCCACACATTACAGAAATTCCCCAGATGTGCACCGGAAACTACTACTGGTCTTGCAGGGAACGATCAAAGCGTAGACTGTTTGAGACATTACTCCCATGGAGGAAAGTGAGCATGGTGAGTGTTGTATTCAATCCCGATGCAATTTCTGTGTTTCATCAACACTCTGATAGTGCACAGATTACAGAATGCCTCCAGATGTGCATCGGAAACTACTACTGGTCTTCCAGGGAACGATCAAAGCGTAGACTGTTTGAGACATTACTCAAATGGAGGAGAGAGCGCATGGTGACTGTTGTATTCAACCCCGTTGCAATTTCTGTGTTTCATCAACACTCTGATAGTCCACACATTACAGAATGCCCCCAGATGTGCATCGGAAACTACTACTGGTCTTCCAGGGAACGATCAAAGCGTAAACTGTTTGAGACATTACTCCCATGGAGGAAAGTGCGCATGGAGACTGTTGTATTCAATCCCGATGCATTTTCTGTGTTTCATCAACACTCTGAAAGTCCACACATTACAGAATGCCCCCAGATATGCATCGGAAACTACTACTGGTCTTCCAGGGAACGATCAAATAGTAAACTGTTTGAGACATTACTCCCATGGAGGAAAGTGCGCGTGGTGACTGTTGAATTCAATCCAGATGCAATTTCTGTGTCTCATCAAAACTCTGATGGTGCACAGATTACAGAATGCCTCCAGATGTGCATCGAAAACTACTACAGGTCTTCCAGGGTACGATCAAAGCGTAGAGTGTTTGAGACATTACTCCCATGAAGTAATGTGCGCATGGTGACTGTTGTATTCAATCCCGATGCAATTTCTGTGTTTCATTAACACTTTGAACGTCCACAGATTACAGAATGCCTCCAGATGTGCATCGGATACTTCTACTGGTCTTGCAGGGAACGATCAAAGCGTAGACTGTTTGAGACATTACTCCCATGGAGGGAAGTGCGCATGGTGACGTTTGTATTCAATCCCGATGCAATTTCTGTGTTTCATCAACACTCTGATAGTCCACACATTACAGAAGGCCCACAGATGTGCATCGGAAACTACTACTTGTCATCCAGGGAACGATCAAAGCGTAAACTGTTGGAGACATTACTCCCATGGAGGAAAGTGCGCATGGTTACAGTTGTATTCAATCCTGATGCAATTTCTGTGTTTCATCAACCCTCTCATAGTCCACACATTACAGAATGCCCCCAGATGTGCATCGTAAACTACTACTGGTCTTCCAGGGAACGATCAAAGCGTAAACTGTTAGAGACATTACTCCCATGGAGGAATGTGCGCATGGTAACTGTTATATTCAAACCCGATGCAATTTTTGTGATTCAATAACACTTTGAAGGTCCACAGATTACAGAATGCCTCCAGATGTGCATCGGATACTACTACTGGTCTTTCATGGAACGATCAAAGGGTAGACTGTTTGAGACATTACTCCCATGGAGGAAATTGCGCATGGTGACGACTGTATTCAATCCTGAAGCAATTTCTGTGTTTCATCAACACTCTGTTGGTCCACACATTACAGAATGTCCCCAGATGTGCACCGGAAACTACTACTGGTCTTGCAGGGAACGATCAAAGCGTAGACTGTTTGAGACATTACTCCCATGGAGGAAAGTGCGCTTGGTGACTGTTGTATTCAAAACCGATGCAATTTCTGTGTTTCATCAACACTCTGATAGTCCACACATTACAGAATGCCCCCAGATGTGCATCGGAAACTACTACTGGTCTTCCAGGGAACGATCAAAGCGTAAACTGTTTGAGACATTACTCCCATGGAGAAAAGTGCGCATGGTGACTGTTGTATTCAATCCCGATGCAATTTCTGTGTTTCATCAACACTCTGAAAGTCCACACATTACAGAATGCCCCCAGATATGCATCGGAAACTACTACTGGTCTTCCAGGGAACGATCAAATAGTAAACTGTTTGAAACATTACTCCCATGGAGGAAAGTGCGCATGGTGACGGTTGTATTCAATCCCGATGCAATTCCTGTGTTTCATCAACACTCAGATAGTCCACACATTACAGAAGGCCCACAGATGCGCATCGGAAACTACTACTTGTCATCCAGGGAACGATGAAAGCGTAAACTGTTAGAGACATTACTCCCATGGGGGAAAGTGCGCATGGTAACTGTTGTATTCAATCCCGATGCAACTTCTGTGTTTCATCAACACTATGATAGTGCACAGATTACAGAATGCCTCCAGATGTGCATCGGAAACTACTACAGGTCTTCCAGGAAACGATCAATGCGTAGACTGTTTGAGACATTACTCCCATGGGGGAAAGTGCGCAAGGTGACTGTTGAATTCAATCACGATGCAATTTCTGTGTTTCATCAACACTTTGAAGGTCCACAGATTACAGAATGCCTCCATATGTGCATCGGATACTTCTACTGGTCTTGCAGGGAACGATCAAAGCGTAGACTGTTTGAGACATTACTCCCATGGAGGAAAGTGCGCATGGTGACTGTTTAATTCAATCCCGATGCCATTCCTATGTTTCATCAACACTCTTATAGTCCACACATTACAGATTGCCCACAGATGTGCATCGGAAACTACTACTTGTCATCCAGGGAACGATGAATGCGTAAACTGTTAGAGACATTACTCCCATGGGGGAAAGTGCGCATGGTAACTGTTGTATTCAATCCCGATGCAATTTCTGTGTTTCATCAACACTCTGATAGTGCACAGATTACAGATTGCCTCCAGATGTGCATCGGAAACTACTACTGGTCTTGCAGGGAACGATCAAAGCGTAGACTGTTTGAGACATTACTCAAATGGAGGAGAGTGCGCATGGTGACTGTTGTATTCGACCCCGATGCAATTTCAGTGTTTCATCAACACTCTGATAGTCCACACATTACAGAATGCCCCCAGATGTGCATCGGAAACTACTACTGGTCTTCCAGGGAACGATCAAAGCGTAAACTGTTTGAGACATTACTCCCATGGAGGAAAGTGCGCATGGTGACTGTTGTATTCAATCCCGATGCATTTTCTGTGTTTCATCAACACTCTGAAAGTCCACACATTACAGAATGTCCCCTGATGTGCATCGGAAACTACTACTGGCCTTCCAGAGAACGATCAAAGCGTAAACTGTATGAGACATTACTCCCATAGAGGAAAGTGCGCATGGTGACTGTTGTATTCAAACCCGATGCAATTTCTGTGTTTCATTAACACTTTGAAGGTCCACAGATTACAGAATGCCTCCAGATGTGCATCGGATACTTCTACTGTTCTTGCAGGGAACGATCAAAGGGTAGACTGTTTGAGACATTACTCCCATGGAGGAAAGGGCGCATGGTGACTGTTGTATTCAATCCCGATGCAATTTCTGTGTTTCATCAACACTCTTATAGTCCACACATTACAGAAGGCCCACAGATGTGCATCGGAAACTACTACTGGTCTTCCAGGGAACGATCAAAGCGTAGACTGTTTGAGACATTACTCAAATGGAGGAGAGAGCGCATGGTGACTGTTGTATTCAACCCCGTTGCAATTTCTGTGTTTCATCAACACTCTGATAGTCCACACATTACAGAATGCCCCCAGATGTGCATCGGAAACTACTACTGGTCTTCCAGGGAACGATCAAAGCGTAAACTGTTTGAGACATTACTCCCATGGAGGAAAGTGCGCATGGTGACTGTTGTATTCAATCCCGATGCATTTTCTGTGTTTCATCAACACTCTGAAAGTCCACACATTACAGAATGCCCCCAGATATGCATCGGAAACTACTACTGGTCTTCCAGGGAACGATCAAATAGTAAACTGTTTGAGACATTACTCCCATGGAGGAAAGTGCGCGTGGTGACTGTTGAATTCAATCCAGATGCAATTTCTGTGTCTCATCAAAACTCTGATGGTGCACAGATTACAGAATGCCTCCAGATGTGCATCGAAAACTACTACAGGTCTTCCAGGGTACGATCAAAGCGTAGAGTGTTTGAGACATTACTCCCATGAAGTAAAGTGCGCATGGTGACTGTTGTATTCAATCCCGATGCAATTTCTGTGTTTCATTAACACTTTGAACGTCCACAGATTACAGAATGCCTCCAGATGTGCATCGGATACTTCTACTGGTCTTGCAGGGAACGATCAAAACGTAGACTGTTTGAGACATTACTCCCATGGAGGGAAGTGCGCATGGTGACGTTTGTATTCAATCCCGATGCAATTTCTGTGTTTCATCAACACTCTGATAGTCCACACATTACAGAAGGCCCACAGATGTGCATCGGAAACTACTACTTGTCATCCAGGGAACGATGAATGCGTAAACTGTTAGAGACATTACTCCCATGGGGGAAAGTGCGCATGGTAACTGTTGTATTCAATCCCGATGCAATTTCTGTGTTTCATCAACACTCTGATAGTGCACAGATTACAGATTGCCTCCAGACGTGCATCGGAAACTACTACTGGTCTTGCAGGGAACGATCAAAGCGTAGACTGTTTGAGACATTACTTAAATGGAGGAGAGTGCGCATGGTGACTGTTGTATTCGACCCCGATGCAATTTCAGTGTTTCATCAACACTCTGATAGTCTACACATTACAGAATGCCCCCAGATGTGCATCGGAAACTACTACTGGTCTTCCAGGGAACGATCAAAGCGTAAACTGTTTGAGACATTACTCCCATGGAGGAAAGTGCGCATGGTGACTGTTGTATTCAATCCCGATGCAATTTCTGTGTTTCATCAACACTCTGAAAGTCCACACATTACAGAATGCCCCCAGATATGTATCGGAAACTACTACTGGTCTTCCAGGGAACGTTCAAATAGTAAACTGTTTGAGACATTACTCCCATGGAGGAAAGTGCGCGTGGTGACTGTTGAATTCAATCCCGATGCAATTTCTGTGTTTCATCAAAACTCTGATGGTCCACAGATTACAGAATGCCTCCAGATGTGCATCGGAAACTACTACAGGTCTTCCAGGGTACGATCAAAGCGTAGAGTGTTTGAGACATTACTCCCATGAAGGAAAGTGCGCATGGTGACTGTTGTATTCAATCCCGATGCAATTTCTGTGTTTCATTAACACTTTGAACGTCCACAGATTACAGAATGCCTCCAGATGTGCATCGGATACTTCTACTGGTCTTGCAGGGAACGATCAAAGCGTAGACTGTTTGAGACATTACTCCCATGGAGGAAAGTGCGCATGGTGACGGTTGTATTCAATCCCGATGCGATTTCTGTGTTTCATCAACACTCTGATAGTCCACACATTACAGAAGGCCCACAGATGTGCATCGGAAACTACTACTTGTCATCCAGGGAACGATGAATGCGTAAACTGTTAGAGACATTACTCCCATGGGGGAAAGTGCGCATGGTAACTGATGTATTCAATCCCGATGCAATTTCTGTGTTTCATCAACACTATGATAGTGCACAGATTACAGAATGCCTCCAGATGTGCATCGGAATCTACTACAGGTCTTCCAGGAAACGATCAATGCGTAGACTGTTTGAGACATTACTCCCATGTGGGAAAGTGCGCAAGGTGACTGTTGAATTCAATCACGATGCAATTTCTGTGTTTCATCAACACTTTGAAGGTCCACAGATTACAGAATGCCTCCATAAGTGCATCGGATACTTCTACTCGTCTTGCAGGGAACGATCAAAGCGTAGACTGTTTGAGACATTACTCCCATGGAGGAAAGTGCGCATGGTGACTGTTTTATTCAATCCCGATGCCATTCCTCTCTTTCATCAACACTCTTATAGTCCACACATTACAGATTGCCCACAGATGTGCATCGGAAACTACTACTGGTCTTCCAGGGAACGATCAAAGCGTAAACTGTTTGAGATATTACTCCCATGTTGGAAAGTGCGCATGGTGACTGATGTATTCAATCCTGATGCAATTTCTGTGTTTCATCAACACTCTGTTGGTCCACACATTACAGAATGTCCACAGATGTGCATCGGAAACTACTACTGGCCTTCCAGAGAACGATCAAAGCGTAAACTGTATGAGACATTACTCCCATGGAGGAAAGTGCGCATGGTGACTGTTGTATTCAATCCTGATACAATTTCTGTGTTTCATCAACACTCTCATAGTCCGCACATTACAGAATGCCCCCAGATGTGCATCAGAAACTACTACTGGTCTTCCAGGGAACGATCAAAGCGTAAACTGTTAGAGACATTACTCCCATGGAGGAAAGTGCGCATGGTAAGTGTTGTATTCAATCCCGATGCAATTTTTGTGTTTCATCAACACTTTGAAGGTAAACAGGTTACAGAATGCCTCCAGATGTGCATCGGAAACTACTACAGGTCTTACAGGGTACGATCAAAGCATAGAATGTTTGAGACATTACTCCCATGGAATAAAGTGCACATGGTGACTGTTGTATTCAGTCCCGATGCAATTTCTGTGTTTCATCAACACTCTGAAAGTCCACACATTACAGAATGCCTCCAGATATGCATCGGAAACTGCTACTGGTCTTCCAGGGAACGATCAAGCAGTAAACTGTTTGAGACATTACTCCCATGGAGGAAAGTGCGCGTGGTGACTGTTGAATTCTATCCCGAAGCAATTTCTGTGTCTCATCAACACTCTGATAGTCCACAGATTACAGAATGCCCGCAGATATGCATCGGAAACTACTACTGGTCTTGCAGGGAACGATCAAACCGTAGACTGTTTGAGACATTACTATCATGGAGGAAAGTGCGCGTGGTGACTGTTGAATTCTATCCCGATGCAATTTCTGTGTTTCATCAACACTCTGATAGTCCACAGATTACAGAATGCCTCCAGATGTCCATCGGATTCTAGTTCTGGTCTTCCAGGGAACGATCAAAGCGTAGACTGTTTGAAACATTACTCCCATGGAGGAATCTGCTCATGGTGACTGTTGTATTCAATCCTGATGCACTTTCTATGTTTCATCAACACTCTGATAGTCCACAGATTGCAGAATGCCTCCAGATGTGCATCGGAAACTACTACTGGTCTTCCAGGGAACGATCAAAGCGTAGACTGTTTGAGACATTACTCCCATGGAGGAAAGGGCGCATGGTGACTGTTGTATTCAATCCCAATGAAATTTCTGTGTTTCATCAACACTCTGATAGTCCACAGATTACAGAATGCCTCCAGATGTGCATTTGATACTACTTCTGGTCTTCCAGGGAACGATCAAAGCGTAGACTGTTTGAAACATTACTCCCATGGAGGAAAGTGCTCATGGTGACTGTTGTATTCAATCCTGATGCAATTTCTGTGTTTCATTAACACTCTGATAGCCCACAGATTACAGAATTCATCCAGATGTGCATCGGAAACTACTAGTGGTCTTCCAGGGAACGATCAAAGCGTAGACTGTTTGAGACATTACATCTGTGGAGGAAAGTGCGCATGGTGACTGTTGTATTCAATCCCGCTGCAATTTCTGTGTTTCATCAACACTCTGATAGTCCACAGATTACAGAAAGCCACCAGACGTGTATCGGAAACTGCTACTGGCCTTCCAGCGAACGATCAAATCGTAGACTGTTTGAGACATTACTCCCATGGAGGAAAGTGCGCATGGTGACTGTTGTATTCAATCCCGATGAAATTTCTGTGTTTCATAAACACTCTGATAGTCCACAGATTACAGAATGCCACCAGATGTTCTTCGGAAACTACTACTGGTCTTCCAGGGAACGATCAAAGCGTAGACTCTTTGAGACATTACTCCCATGGAGAAAAGTGCGCATGGTGAATGTTGTATTCAATCCCGATGCAATTTCTGTGTTTCATCAACACTATGATAGTCCACAGATTACAGAATGCCTCCAGATATGCATCGGAACCTACGTCTGGTCTTCCATGGAACGATCAAAGCGTAGACTGTTTGACACACTACTCCCATGGAGGAAAGTGCGCATGGTGACTGTTGTATTCAATCCCGATGCAATTTCTGTGTCTCATCAACACTCTTATAGTCCACAGATTACAGAATGCCTCCAGATGTGCATCGGAAAGTACTACTGGTCTTAGAGGGGACGATCAAAGCGTAAACCCTTTGAGACACTACTCCAATGGAGAAAGGTGCGCATGGAGACTGTTGTATTCAATCCCGATGCAATTTCCGTCTTTCATCACCACTCTGATACTCCACACATTACAATATGCCTCCAGATGTGCATCGGAAACTACTTCTGGTCTTACAGGGAACGATCAAAGCGTAGACTCTTTGGCACACTACGCCCATGGAGGACAGTGCGCATGGTGAGTGTTGTATTCAATCCCGATGCAATTTCTGTGTTTCATCAACACTCTGATACTCCACAGATTACAGAATGCCTCCAGATGTGCATCGGAAACTACTACTGGTCTTACATGGAACGATCACCGTAGACTGTTTGAGACATTACTAACGTGGAGGAAAGTGCGCATGGTGACTGTTGTATTCAATCCCGATGCAATTTCTGTGATTCATCAACACTCTGATAGTCCACAGACTACAGAATGACACCAGATGTGCATCGGAAACTATTACTGGTCTTCCAGGGAACGATCAAAGCGTAGACTGTTTGAGACATTACTCCCGTGGGGAAACTGCGCATGGTGACTGTTGTATTAAATCCCGATGCAATTTCTGTGTTTCATCAACACTCTGATAGTCCACAGATGACAGAATGCCACCAGACGTGCATTGGAAACTACTACTGGTCTTCCAGGGAACGATCAAAGCGTAGACTGTTTGAGACAGGAAAGTGCGCATCTTGACTGTTCTATTCAATACCGATGAAATTTCTGTGTTTCATCAACACTCTGATAGTCCACAGATTACAGAATGCCACCAGATGTGCATCGGAAACTACTACTGGTCTTAGAGGAAACGATCAAAGCGTAGACTGTTTGAGACATTACTCCCGTGGAGTAAAGTGCGCATGGTGACTGTTGTATTCAATCCCGATGCAATTCATGTGTTTCATCAACACTCTGATACTCCACAGATTACAGAATTCATCCAGATGTGCATCGGAAACTACTACTGGTCTTCCTGGGAACGATCAAAGTGTAGACTGTTTGAGACATTACATCTGTGGAGGAAAGTGCGCATGGTGACTGTTGTATTCAATCCCGCTGCAATTTCTGTGTTTCATCAACACTCTGATAGTCCACAGATTACAGAAAGCCACCAGACGTGTATCGGAAACTGCTACTGGCCTTCCAGCGAACGATCAAAGCGTAGACTGTTTGAGACATTACTCCCGTGGAGGAAAGTGCACATGGTGACTGTTGTATTCAATCCCGATGAAATTTCTGTGTTTCATCAACACTCTGATAGTCCACAGATTACAGAATGCCTCCAGATGTGCATTTGATACTACTTCTGGTCTTCCAGGGAACGATCAAAGCGTAGACAGTTTGAAACATTACTCCCATGGAGGAAAGTGCTCATGGTGACTGTTGTATTCAATCCTGATGCAATTTCTGTGTTTCATTAACACTCTGATAGCCCACAGATTACAGAATTCATCCAGATGTGCATCGGAAACTACTAGTGGTCTTCCAGGGAACGATCAAAGCGTAGACTGTTTGAGACATTACATCTGTGGAGGAAAGTGCGCATGGTGACTGTTGTATTCAATCCCGCTGCAATTTCTGTGTTTCATCAACACTCTGATAGTCCACAGATTACAGAAAGCCACCAGACGTGTATCGGAAACTGCTACTGGCCTTCCAGCGAACGATCAAAGCGTAGACTGTTTGAGACATTACTCCCATGGAGGAAAGTGCGCATGGTGACTGTTGTATTCAATCCCGATGAAATTTCTGTGTTTCATAAACACTCTGATAGTCCACAGATTACAGAATGCCACCAGATGTTCTTCGGAAACTACTACTGGTCTTCCAGGGAACGATCAAAGCGTAACTTCTTTGAGACATTACTCCCATGGAGAAAAGTGCGCATGGTGAATGTTGTATTCAATCCCGATGCAATTTCTGTGTTTCATCAACACTATGATAGTCCACAGATTACAGAATGCCTCCAGATATGCATCGGAACCTACGTCTGGTCTTCCATGGAACGATCAAAGCGTAGACTGTTTGACACACTACTCCCATGGAGGAAAGTGCGCATGGTGACTGTTGTATTCAATCCCGATGCAATTTCTGTGTCTCATCAACACTCTTATAGTCCACAGATTACAGAATGCCTCCAGATGTGCATCGGAAAGTACTACTGGTCTTAGAGGGGACGATCAAAGCGTAAACCCTTTGAGACACTACTCCAATGGAGAAAGGTGCGCATGGAGACTGTTGTATTCAATCCCGATGCAATTTCCGTCTTTCATCACCACTCTGATACTCCACACATTACAATATGCCTCCAGATGTGCATCGGAAACTACTTCTGGTCTTACAGGGAACGATCAAAGCGTAGACTCTTTGGCACACTACGCCCATGGAGGACAGTGCGCATGGTGAGTGTTGTATTCAATCCCGATGCAATTTCTGTGTTTCATCAACACTCTGATACTCCACAGATTACAGAATGCCTCCAGATGTGCATCGGAAACTACTACTGGTCTTACATGGAACGATCACCGTAGACTGTTTGAGACATTACTAACGTGGAGGAAAGTGCGCATGGTGACTGTTGTATTCAATCCCGATGCAATTTCTGTGATTCATCAACACTCTGATAGTCCACAGACTACAGAATGACACCAGATGTGCATCGGAAACTATTACTGGTCTTCCAGGGAACGATCAAAGCGTAGACTGTTTGAGACATTACTCCCGTGGGGAAACTGCGCATGGTGACTGTTGTATTGAATCCCGATGCAATTTCTGTGTTTCATCAACACTCTGATAGTCCACAGATGACAGAATGCCACCAGACGTGCATTGGAAACTACTACTGGTCTTCCAGGGAACGATCAAAGCGTAGACTGTTTGAGACAGGAAAGTGCGCATCTTGACTGTTCTATTCAATACCGATGAAATTTCTGTGTTTCATCAACACTCTGATAGTCCACAGATTACAGAATGCCACCAGATGTGCATCGGAAACTACTACTGGTCTTAGAGGAAACGATCAAAGCGTAGACTGTTTGAGACATTACTCCCGTGGAGTAAAGTGCGCATGGTGACTGTTGTATTCAATCCCGATGCAATTCATGTGTTTCATTAACACTCTGATACTCCACAGATTACAGAATTCATCCAGATGTGCATCGGAAACTACTACTGGTCTTCCTGGGAACGATCAAAGTGTAGACTGTTTGAGACATTACATCTGTGGAGGAAAGTGCGCATGGTGACTGTTGTATTCAATCCCGCTGCAATTTCTGTGTTTCATCAACACTCTGATAGTCCACAGATTACAGAAAGCCACCAGACGTGTATCGGAAACTGCTACTGGCCTTCCAGCGAACGATCAAAGCGTAGACTGTTTGAGACATTACTCCCGTGGAGGAAAGTGCACATGGTGACTGTTGTATTCAATCCCGATGAAATTTCTGTGTTTCATAAACACTCTGATAGTCCACAGATTACAGAATGCCACCAGATGTTCTTCGGAAACTACTACTGGTCTTCCAGGGAACGATGAAAGCGTAGGCTGTTTGAGACATTACTCCCATGGAGAAAAGTGCGCATGGTGAATGTTGTATTCAATCCCGATGCAATTTCTGTGTTTCATCAACACTATGATAGTCCACAGATTACAGAATGCCTTCAGATGTGCATCGGAAACTACTTCTGGTCTTACAGGGAACGATCAAAGCGTAGACTGTTTGACACACTACCCCCATGGAGGAAAGTGCGCATGGTGACTGTTGTATACAATCCCGATGCAATTTCTGTGTTTCATCAACACTCTGATAGTCCACAGATTACAGAATGCCACCAGATGCGAATCGGAAACTACTACTGGTCTTCCAGGGAACGATCAAAGCGTAGACTGTATGAGACATTACTCCCGTGGAGGAAAGTGCGCATAGTGACTGTTGTATTCAATCCCGATGAAATTTCTGTGTTTCATCAACACTCTCATAGTCCACAGATTACAGAAAGCCACCAGACGTGTATCGGAAACTGCTACTGGCCTTCCAGGGAACGATCAAAGCGTAGACTGTTTGAGACATTACTCCCGTGGAGGAAAGTGCGCATGGTGACTGTTGTATTCAATCCCGATTCAATTTCTGTGATTCATCAACACTCTGATAGTCCACAGATTACAGAATGACACCAGATGTTAATCGGAAACTATTACTGGTCTTCCAGGGAACGATCAAAGCGTAGACTGTTTCAGACATTACTCCCGTGGAGAAACTGCGCGTGGTGACTGTTGTATTGAATCCCGATGCAATTTATGTGTTTCATCAACACTCTGATAGTCCACAGATTACAGAATGCCACCAGACGTGCATCGGAAACTACTACTGGTCTTCCAGGGAACGATCAAAGCGTAGACTGTTTGAGACAGGAAAGTGCGCATCTTGAGTGTTCTATTCAATACCGATGCAATTTCTGTGTTTCATCAACACTCTGATAGTCCACAGATTACAGAATGCCACCAGATGTGCATCGGAAACTACTACTGGTCTTAGAGGAAACGATCAAAGCGTAGACTGTTTGAGACATTACTCCCGTGGAGTAAAGTGCGCATGGTGAGTGTTGTATTCAATCCCGATGCAATTCATGTGTTTCATTAACACTCTGATAGCCCACAGATTACAGAATTCATCCAGATGTGCATCGGAAACTACTACTGGTCTTCCAGGGAACGATCAAAGCGTAGACTGTTTGAGACATTACATCTGTGGAGGAAAGTGCGCATGGTGACTGTTGTATTCAATCCCGCTGCAATTTCTGTGTTTCATCAACACTCTGTTGGTCCACACATTACAGAATGTCCCCAGATGTGCATCGGAAACTACTACTGGTCTTCCAGAGAACGATCAAAGCGTAAACTGTATGAGACATTACTCCCATGGAGGAAAGTGCGCATGGTGACTGTTGTATTGAATCCCGATGCAATTTTGTGTTTCATCAACACTTTGAAGACCCAAAGATTACAGAATGCCTCCAGATGTTCATCGGAAACTACTACTGGTCTTCCAGGAAACGATCAAACCGTAGACTGTTGGAGACATTACTCCCATGGAGAAAAGTGCGTATGGTGACTGTTGTATTCAATCCCGATGCAATTTCTGTGTTTCATAAACACTCTGATAGTCCACAGATTACAGAATGCCACCAGATGTTCTTCGGAAACTACTACTGGTCTTCCAGGGAACGATCAAAGCGTAGACTGTTTGAGACATTACTCCCATGGAGAAAAGTGCGCATGGTGAATGTTGTATTCAATCCCGATGCAATTTCTGTGTTTCATCAACACTATGATAGTCCACAGATTACAGAATGCCTCCAGATATGCATCGGAAACTACTTCTGGTCTTCCATGGAACGATCAAAGCGTAGACTGTTTGACACACTACTCCCATGGAGGAAAGTGCGCATGGTGACTGTTGTATTCAATCCCGATGCAATTTCTGTGATTCATCAACACTCTTATAGTCCACAGATTACAGAATGCCTCCATATGTGCATCGGAAAGTACTACTGGTCTTCCAGGGGACGATCAAAGCGTAAACTCTTTGAGACACTACTCCCATGGAGAAAGGTGCGCATGGAGACTGTTGTATTCAATCCCGATGCAATTTCCGTGTTTCATCAACACTCTGATACTCCACAAATTACAGAATGCCTCCAGATGTACATCGGAAACTACTACTGGTCTTCCAGGGAACGATCAAAGGGTAAACTGTTTGAGACATTACTCCCATGGAGCAAAATGCGCATGGTGACTGCTGTATTCAATCCTGATGCAATTTCTGTGTTTCATCAACACTTTGAAGATCCAAAGATTACAGAATGCCTCCAGATGTTCATCGGAAACTACTACTGGTCTTCCAGGAAACGATCAAACCGTAGACTGTTGGAGACATTAGTCCCACGGAGGAAAGTGCACTTGGTGAGTGTTGTATTCAATCCCGATGCAATTTTTGTGTTTCATCAACACTTTGAAGGTAAAAAGGTTACAGAATGCCTCCAGATGTGCATTGGAAACTACTACAGGACTTACAGGGTACGATCAATGCATAGAATGTTTGAGACATTACTCCCATGGAATAAAGTGCACATGGTGACTGTTGTATTCAGTCCCGATGCAATTTCTGTGTTTCATCAACACTCTGATAGTCCACACATTACAGAATGCCTCCAGATATGCATCGGAAACTGTTACTGGTCTTCCAGGGAACGATCAAACAGTAAACTGTTTGAGACATTACTCCCATGGAGGAAAGTGCGCGTGGTGACTGTTGAATTCTATCCCGAAGAAATTTCTGTGTTTCATCAACACTCTGATAGTCCACAGATTACAGAATGCCTCCAGATGTGCATCGGAAACTACTACAGGTCTTACAGGGTACGATCAAAGCATAGAATGTTTGAGACATTACTCCCATGGAAGAAAGTGCGCATGGTGACTGTTGTATTCAATCCCGATGCAATTTTTGTGTTTCATCAACACTTTGAAGGTAAACAGGTTACAGAATGCCTCCAGATGTGCATCGGAAACTACTACAGGTCTTACAGGGTACGATCAAAGCATAGAATGTTTGAGACATTACTCCCATGGAGGAAAGTGCGCGTGGTGAGTGTTGTATTCAATCCCGATGCAATTTCTGTGTTTCATCAACACTCTGATAGTCCACAGTTTACAGAATGCCACCAGATGCGAATCGGAAACTACTATTGGTCTTCCAGGGAACGATCAAAGCGTAAACTGTTTGAGACGTTACTCATATGGAGGAAAGTGCGCATGGTGACTGTTGTATTGAATCCCGATGCAACTTCTGTGTTTCATCAACACTTTGAAGATCCAAAGATTACAGAATGCCTCCAGATGTGCATCGGAAACTACTACTGGTCTTCCAGGAAACGATCAAACCGTAGACTGTTTGAGACATTACTCCCATGGAGGAAAGTGCGCATGGTGACTGTTGTATTCAATCCCGATGCAATTTCTGTGTTTCATCAACACTCTGAAAGTCCACACATTACAGAATGCCCCCAGATTTGCATCGGAACCTACCACTGGTCTTCCAGGGAACGATCAAAGAGTAAACTGTTTGAGACATTACTCCCATGGTGGAAAGTGCGCGTGGTGACTGTTGAATTCAATCCCGATGCAATTTGTGTGTTTCATCAACTCTCTGATAGTCCACAGATTACAGAATGCCTCCAGATGTGCATTGGAAACTACTACAGGACTTCCAGGCTACGATCAAAGCGTAGACTGTTTGAGACATAACTCCCATTGAGGAAAGTGCGCATGGTGATTGTTGTATTCAATCCTGATGCAATATCTGTGTTTCATCAACACTTTGAAGGTCCACAGATTACAGAATGCCTCCAGATGTGCGTCGGAAACTACTAATTGTCTTGCAGGGAAAGATCAAAGCGTAGACTGTTTGAGACATTACTCCCATGGTGGAAAGTGCGCATGGTGACTGTTGTATTCAATCCCGGTGTAATTTCTGTGTTTCATCAACACTCTGATAGTCCACAGATTACAGAATGCCTCCAGATGTGCAACTGAAACTACTACTGGTCTTCCAGGGAACGATCAATGCGTAGACTGTTGAGACATTACTCCCATGGAGGAAAGTGCGCATGGTGACTGTTGTATTCAATCCCGATGCAATTTCTGTATTTCATTAACACTTTGAAGGTCCATAGATTACAGAATGCCTCCAGATGTTCATGGGAAACTTCAACTGGTCTTGCAGGGAACGATCAAAGCGTAGACTGTTTGAGACATTACTCCCATGGAGGAAAGCGTGCATGGTGACTGATGTATTCAATCCCAATGAAATTTCTGTGTTTCATCAACACTCTGATAGTCCACACATTACAGAATGCCCACAGATGTGCATCGGAAACTACTACTGGTCTCCCGGGGATCGAACAAAGCGTAAACTGTTTGAGACATTACTCCCATGGACGAAAGTGCGCATGGTGAATGCTGTATTCAATCCTGATGCAATATCTGTGTTTCATCAACACTCTGATAGTCCACAGATTACAGAATGCCTCCAGATGTGCATCGGACTCTACTACTGGTCTTGCAGGGAACGATCAAAGCGTAGACTATTTGAGACATTACTCCCATGGAGGAAAGTGCGCATGGTGTCTGGTGTATTCAATCCCGTTGCAATTTCTGTGTTTCATCAACACTCTGATAGTCCAAACATTACAGAATGTCCCCAGATGTGCATCGGAAACTACTACTGGTCTTCCAGGGAACGATCACTGCGTAAACTGTTTGAGACATTACTCCCATGGAGGAAAGTGCGCATGGTGACTGTTGTATTCAACCCCGATGCAATTTCTGTTTTTGAACAACACTCTGATAGTTTACAGATTACAGAGGGCCTCCAGATGTGCATCATAAGCTACTACTGGTCTTCCATGGAACGATCAAAGCGTAAACTGTTTGAGACATTGCTCCCATCGAGGAAAGTGCGCATGGTGACTGTTGTATTCAATCCCGATGCAATTTCAGTGTTTCATCAACACTCTGATAGTCCACAGATTACAGAATGCCTCCAGATGTGCATCGGAAACTACTACTGATCTTCCAGGGAACGATCGAAGCGTAAACTGTTGGAGACATTACTCCCATGGAGGAAAGTGCGCATGGTGACTGTTGTATTCAATCCCGATGCAATTTCTGTGTTTCATCAACACTTTGAAGGTCCACAGATTACAGAATGCCTCCATTATGCATCGGAAACTACTAGCGGTCTTCCAGCTAATGATCAAAGCGTAAACTGTTTGAGGCATACCTCCCATGGAGGAAAGTGCGCATGGTGACTGTTGTATTCAATCCAAGTGCAATTTCTGTGTTTCATCAACACTCTGATAGTCCTCAGATTACAGAATGCCTGCAGATGTGCATCGGAAACTACTACTGGTCTTCTAGGGAACGATCAATGCGTAGACTGTTTGAGACATTACTATCGTGGAGGAAAGTGCGCATGGTGACTGTTGTATTCAATTTCGGGTTAATTTCTGTGTTTCATCAACACTTTGAAGGTCCACAGATTACAGAATGCCTCCACATGTTCATCGGAAACTACTATTGGTATTCCAGGGCACCAGCAAATCGTAGACTGTTTGAGACATTACTCCCATGGAGGAAAGTGCGCATGGTGACTGTTGTATTCAATCCCGATGCAATTTCTGTGTTTCATCAACACTTTGAAGGTCCACAGATTACAGAATGCCCCCATTATGCATCGGAAACTACTAACGGTCTTCCCGCTAATGAACAAAGCGTAAACTGTTTGAGGCATACCTCCCATGGAGGAAAGTGCGCATGGTGACTGTTGTATTCAATCCAAGTGCAATTTCTGTGTTTCATCAACACTCTGATACTCCACAGATTACAGAATGCCTCCAGATGTGCATCGGAAACTACTACTGGTCTTCCTGGGAACGATCAAATTGTAGACTGTTTGAGACATTACATCTGTGGAGGAAAGTGCGCATGGTGACTGTTGTATTCAATCCTGCTGCAATTTCTGTGTTTCATCAACACTCTGATAGTCCACAGATTACAGAAAGCCACCAGACGTGTATCGGAAACTGCTACTGGCCTTCCAGCGAACGATCAAAGCGTAGACTGTTTGAGACATTACTCCCGTGGAGGAAAGTGCGCATGGTGACTGTTGTATTCAATCCCGATGAAATTTCTGTGTTTCATAAACACTCTGATAGTCCACAGATTACAGAATGCCACCAGATGTTCTTCGGAAACTACTACTGGTCTTCCAGGGAACGATCAAAGCGTAGGCTGTTTGAGACATTACTCCCATGGAGAAAAGTGCGCATGGTGAATGTTGTATTCAATCCCGATGCAATTTCTGTGTTTCATCAACACTATGATAGTCCACAGATTACAGAATGCCTCCAGATGTGCATCGGAAACTACTTCTGGTCTTACAGGGAACGATCAAAAAGTAGACTGTTTGACACACTACCCCCATGGAGGAAAGTGCGCATGGTGTCTAATGTATACAATCCCGATGCAATTTCTGTGTTTCATCAACACTCTTATAGTCCACAGATTACAGAATGCCTCCAGATGTGCATCGGAAAGTACTACTGGTCTTCCAGGGGACGATCAAAGCGTAAACTCTTTGAGACACTACTCCCATGGAGAAAGGTGCGCATGGAGACTGTTGTATTCAATCCCGATGCAATTTCCGTGTTTCATCAACACTCTGATACTCCACACATTACAGAATGCCTCCATATGTGCCTCGGAAACTACTTCTGGTCTTCCAGGGAACGATCAAAGCGTAGAGTCTTTGGCACACTACGCCCATGGAGGAAAGTGCGCATGGTGAGTGTTGTATTCAATCCCGATGCAATTTCTGTGTTTCATCAACACTCTGATAGTCCACAGTTTACAGAATGCCACCAGATGCGAATCGGAAACTACTACTGGTCTTCCAGGGAACGATCAAAGCGTAGACTGTTTGAGACATTACTCCCGTGGAGGAAAGTGCGCATAGTGACTGTTGTAATTAATCCCGATGAAATTTCTGTGTTTTATCAACACTCTGATAGTCCACAGATTACAGAAAGCCACCAGACGTGTATCGGAAACTGCTACTGGCCTTCCAGGGAACGATCAAAGCGTAGACTGTTTGAGACATTACTCCCGTGGAGGAAAGTGCGCATGGTGACTGTTGTATTCAAACCCGATGCAATTTCTGTGATTCATCAACACTCTGATAGTCCACAGATTACAGAATGACACCAGATGTGCATCGGAAACTATTACTGGTCTTCCAGGGAACGATCAAAGCGTAGACTGTTTGAGACATTACTCCCGTGGAGAAACTGCGCGTGGTGACTGTTGTATTGAATCCCGATGCAATTTATGTGTTTCATCAACACTCTGATAGTCAACAGATTACAGAATGCCACCAGACGTGCATCGGAAACTACTACTGGTCTTCCAGGGAACGATCAAAGCGTAGACTGTTTGAGACAGGAAAGTGCGCATCTTGACTGTTCTATTCAATTCCGATGCAATTTCTGTGTTTCATCAACACTCTGATGGTCCACAGATTACAGAATGCCACCAGATGTTCTTCGGAAACTACTACTGGTCTTCCAGGGAACGATCAAAGCGTAGGCTGTTTGAGACATTACTCCCATGGAGAAAAGTGCGCATGGTGAATGTTGTATTCAATCCCGATGCAATTTCTGTGTTTCATCAACACTATGATAGTCCACAGATTACAGAATGCCTCCAGATGTGCATCGGAAACTACTTCTGGTCTTACAGGGAACGATCAAAGCGTAGACTGTTTGACACACTACCCCCATGGAGGAAAGTGCGCATGGTGACTGTAGTATACAATCCCGATGCAATTTCTGTGTTTCATCAACACTCTTATAGTCCACAGATTACAGAATGCCTCCAGATGTGCGTCGGAAAGTACTACTGGTCTTCCAGGGGACGATCAAAGCGTAAACTCTTTGAGACACTACTCCCTTGGAGAAAGGTGCGCATGGAGACTGTTGTATTCAATCCCGATGCAATTTCCGTGTTTCATCAACACTCTGATACGCCACACATTACAGAATGCCTCCATATGTGCCTCGGAAACTACTTCTGGTCTTCCAGGGAATGATCAAAGCGTAGACTCTTTGGCACACTACGCCCATTGAGGAAAGTGCGCATGGTGAGTGTTGTATTCAATCCCGATGCAATTTCTGTGTTTCATCAACACTCTGATGGTCCACAGTTTACAGAATGCCACCAGATGCGAATCGGAAACTACTACTGGTCTTCCAGGGAACGATCAAAGCGTAGACTGTTTGAGACATTACTCCCGTGGAGGAAAGTGCGCATAGTGACTGTTGTATTCAATCCCGATGAAACTTCTGTGTTTCATCAACACTCTGATAGTCCACAGATTACAGAAAGCCACCAGACGTGTATCGGAAACTGCTACTGGCCTTCCAGGGAACGATCAAAGCGTAGACTGTCTGAGACATTACTCCCGTGGAGGAAAGTGCGCATGGTGACTGTTGTATTCAAACCCGAAGCAATTTCTGTGATTCATCAACACTCTGATAGTCCACAGATTACAGAATGACACCAGATGTGCATCGGAAACTATTACTGGTCTTCCAGGGAACGATCAAAGCGTAGACTGTTTGAGACATTACTCCCGTGGAGAAACTGCGCGTGGTGACTGTTGTATTGAATCCCGATGCAATTTATGTGTTTCATCAACACTCTGATAGTCCACAGATTACAGAATGCCACCAGACGTGCATCGGAAACTACTACTGGTCTTCCAGGGAACGATCAAAGCGTAGACTGTTTGAGACAGGAAAGTGCGCATCTTGACTGTTCTATTCAATACCGATGCAATTTCTGTGTTTCATCAACACTCTGATAGTCCACAGATTACAGAATGCCACCAGATGTTCTTCGGAAACTACTACTGGTCTTCCAGGGAACGATCAAAGCGTAGGCTGTTTGAGACATTACTCCTATGGAGAAAAGTGCGCATGATGAATGTTGTATTCAATCCCGATGCACTTTCTGTGTTTCATCAACACTATGATAGTCCACAGATTACAGAATGCCTCCAGATGTGCTTCGGAAACTACTTCTGGTCTTACAGGGAACGATCAAAGCGTAGACTGTTTGACACACTACCCCCATGGAGGAAAGTGCGCATGGTGACTGTTGTATACAATCCCGATGCAATTTCTGTGTTTCATCAACACTCTTATAGTCCACAGATTACAGAATGCCTCCAGATGTGCATCGGAAAGTACTACTGGTCTTCCAGGGGACGATCAAAGCGTAAACTCTTTGAGACACTACTCCCATGGAGAAAGGTGCGCATGAAGACTGTTGTATTCAATCCCGATGCAATTTCCGTGTTTCATCAACACTCTGATACTCCACACATTACAGAATGCCTCCATATGTGCCTCGGAAACTACTTCTGGTCTTCCAGGGAACGATCAAAGCGTAGACTCTTTGGCACACTACGCCCATGGAGGAAAGTGCGCATGGTGAGTGTTGTATTCAATCCCGATGCAATTTCTGTGTTTCATCAACACTCTGATAGTCCACAGTTTACAGAATGCCACCTGATGCGAATTGGAAACTACTACTGGTCTTCCAGGGAACGATCAAAGCGTAGACTGTTTGAGACATTACTCCCGTGGAGGAAAGTGCGCATGGTGACTGTTGTATTCAAACCCGATGCAATTTCTGTGATTCATCAACACTCTGATAGTCCACACATTACAGAATGACACCAGATGTGCATCGGAAACTATTACTGGTCTTCCAGGGAACGATCAAAGCGTAGACTGTTTGAGACATTACTCCCGTGGAGAAACTGCGCGTGGTGACTGTTGTATTGAATCCCGATGCAATTTATGTGTTTCATCAACACTCTGATAGTCCACAGATTACAGAAGCCCACCAGACGTGCATCGGAAACTACTACTGGTCTTCCAGGGAACGATCAAAGCGTAGACTGTTTGAGACAGGAAAGTGCGCATCTTGACTGTTCTATTCAATACCGATGCAATTTCTGTGTTTCATCAACACTGTGATAGTCCACAGATTACAGAATGCCTCCAGATGTGCATCGGAAACTACTACTGGTCTTAGAGGAAACGATCAAAGCGTAGACTGTTTGAGACATTACTCCCGTGGAGTAAAGTGCGCATGGTGAGTGTTGTATTCAATCCCGATGCAATTCATGTGTTTCATTAACACTCTGATAGCCCACAGATTACAGAATTCATCCAGATGTGCATCGGAAACTACTACTGGTCTTCCAGGGAACGATCAAAGCGTAAACTGTTTGAGACATTGCTCCCATGGAATAAAGTGCACATGGTGACTGTTGAATTCTATCCCGATGCAATTTCTGTGTTTCATCAACACTCTGATAGTCCACAGATTACAGAATGCCCCCAGATATGCATCGGAAACTACTACTGGTCTTGCAGGGAACGATCAAAGCGTAGACTGTTTGAGACATTACTATCATGGAGGAAAGTGCGCGTGGTGACTGTTGAATTCTATCCCGATGCAATTTCTGTGTTTCATCAACACTCTGATAGTCCACAGATTACAGAATGCCTCCAGATGTCCATCGCAAACTACTGCTGGTCTTCCAGGGAACGATCAATGCGTAGACCGTTTGAGACATTACTCCCATGGAGGAAAGTGCGCATGGTGACTGTTGTATTCAATCACGGTACAATTTCTGTATTTCATTAACACTTTGAAGGTCCACAGATTACAGAATGCCTCCAGATGTTCATCGGAAACTTCTACTGGTCTTGCATTGAACGATCAATGCGTAGACTGTTTGAGACATTACTCCCACGGAGGAAAGTGCGCATGGTGACTGTTGTATTCAATGCCGATGCAATTTCTGTCTTTCATCAACACTCTGATAGTCCACACATTACAGAATGCCCCCAGATATGCATCGGAAACTACTATTGGTCTTCCAGGGAACGATCAAAGCGTAAACTGTTTGAGACGTTACTCATATGGAGGAAAGTGCGCATGGTGACTGTTGTATTGAATCCCGATGCAACTTCTGTGTTTCATCAACACTTTGAAGATCCAAAGATTACAGAATGCCTCCAGATGTGCATCGGAAACTACTACTGGTCTTCCAGGAAACGATCAAACCGTAGACTGTTTGAGACATTACTCCCATGGAGGAAAGTGCGCATGGTGACTGTTGTATTCAATCCCGATGCAATTTCTGTGTTTCATCAACACTCTGAAAGTCCACACATTACAGAATGCCCCCAGATTTGCATCAGAACCTACCACTGGTCTTCCATTGAACGATCAAAGAGTAAACTGTTTGAGACATTACTCCCATGGAGGAAAGTGCGCGTGGTGACTGTTGAATTCAATCCCGATGCAATTTGTGTGTTTCATCAACTCTCTGATAGTCCACAGATTACAGAATGCCTCCAGATGTGCATCGGAAACTACTACAACACTTCCAGGCTACGATCAAAGCGTAGACTGTTTGAGACATAACTCCCACTGAGGAAAGTGCGCATGGTGATTGTTGTATTCAATCCTGATGCAATATCTGTGTTTCATCAACACTTTGAAGGTCCACAGATTACAGAATGCCTCCAGATGTGCGTCGGAAACTACTACTTGTCTTGCAGGGAAAGATCAAAGCGTAGACTGTTTGAGACATTACTCCCATGGAGGAAAGTGCGCATGGTGACTGTTGCATTCAATCCCGATGCAATTTCTGTGTTTCATCAACACTCTGATAGTCCACACATTACAGAAAGCCCCTAGATATGCACCGGAAACTACTACTGGTTTTCCAGACAACGATCAAAGCGTAAACTGTTTGAGGCATTACTCCCATGGAGGAAAGTGCGCATGGTGACTGTTGTATTCAATCCCGGTGTAATTTCTGTGTTTCATCAACACCCTGATAGTCCACAGATTACAGAATGCCTCCAGATGTGCAACGGAAACTACTGCTGGTCTTCCAGGGAAAGATCAATGCGTAGACTGTTGAGACATTACTCCCATGGACGAAAGTGCGCATGGTGACTGTTGTATTCAATCCCGATGCAATTTCTGTATTTCAACAACACTTTGAAGGTCCATAGATTACAGAATGCCTCCAGATGTTCATGGGAAACTTCAACTGGTCTTGCAGGGAACGATCAAAGCGTAGACTGTTTGAGACATTACCCCCATGGAGGAAAGCGTGCATGGTGACTGATGTATTCAATCCCAATGAAATTTCTGTGTTTCATCAACACTCTGATAGTCCACACATTACAGAATGCCCACAGATGTGCATCGGAAACTACTACTGGTCTCCCGGGGAACGAACAAAGCGTAAACTGTTTGAGACATTACTCCCATGGAGGAAAGTGCGCATGGTGTCTGGTGTATTCAATCCCGTTGCAATTTCTGTGTTTCATCAACACTCTGATAGTCCAAACATTACAGAATGTCCCCAGATGTGCATCGGAAACTACTACTGGTCTTCCAGGGAACGAACACAGCGTAAACTGTTTGAGACATTACTCCCATGGAGGAAAGTGCGCATGGTGACTGTTGTATTCAACCCCGATGCAATTTCTGTTTTTAAACAACACTCTGATAGTTTACAGATTACAGAGGGCCTCCAGATGTGCATCATAAGCTACTACTGGTCTTCCATGGAACGATCAAAGCGTAAACTGTTTGAGACATTGCTCCCATCGAGGAAAGTGCGCATGGTCACTGTTGTATTCAATCCCGATGCAATTTCAGTGTTTCATCAACACTCTGATAGTCCACAGATTACAGAATGCCTTTAGATGTGCATCGGAAACTACTACTGATCTTCCAGGGAACGATCAAAGCGCAAACTGTTGGAGACATTACTCCCATGGAGGAAAGTGCGCATGGTGACTGTTGTATTCAATCCCGATGCAATTTCTGTGTTTCATCAACACTTTGAAGGTCCACAGATTACAGAATGCCTCCATTATGCATCGGAAACTACTAACGGTCTTCCAGCTAATGATCAAAGCGTAAACTGTTTGAGGCATACCTCCCATGGAGGAAAGTGCGCATGGTGACTGTTGTATTCAATCCAAGTGCAATTTCTGTGTTTCATCAACACTCTGATAGTCCACAGATTACAGAATGCCTCCAGATGTGCATCCGAAACTACTAGTGGTCTTCTAGGGAACGATCAATGCGTAGACTGTTTGAGACATTACTCCCATGGAGGAAAGTGCGCATGGTGACTGTTGTATTCAATTTCGGGTTAATTTCTGTGTTTCATCAACACTTTGAAGGTCCACAGATTACAGAATGCCTCCACATGTTCATCGGAAGCTACTATTGGTCTTCCAGGGCACCAGCAAATCGTAGACTGTTTGAGACATTACTCCCATGGAGGAAAGTGCGCATGGTGACTGTTGTATTCATTCCCGATGCAATCTCTGTGTTTCATCAACACTTTGAAGGTCCACAGATTACAGAATGCCTCCAGATGTACATTGGAAACTTCTACTGGTCTTCCAGGGAACGATCAATGCGTAGACTGTTTGAGACATTACTCCCTTGGGGGAAAGTGCGCATGGTGACTGTTGTATTCAATCCCGATGCAATTTCTGTGTTTCATCAACACTCTGAAAGTCCACACATTACAGAATGCCCCCAGATTTGCATCGGAACCTACCACTGGTCTTCCATTGAACGATCAAAGAGTAAACTGTTTGAGACATTACTCCCATGGAGGAAAGTGCGCGTGGTGACTGTTGAATTCAATCCCGATGCAATTTGTGTGTTTCATCAACTCTCTGATAGTCCACAAATTACAGAATGCCTCCAGATGTGCATCGGAAACTACTACAACACTTCCAGGCTACGATCAAAGCGTAGACTGTTTGAGACATAACTCCCATTGAGGAAAGTGCGCATGGTGATTGTTGTATTCAATTCTGATGCAATATCTGTGTTTCATCAACACTTTGAAGGTCCACAGATTACAGAATGCCTCTAGATGTGCGTCGGAAACTACTACTTGTCTTGCAGGGAAAGATCAAAGCGTAGACTGTTTGAGACATTACTCCCATGGAGGAAAGTGCGCATGGTGACTGTTGTATTCAATCCCGGTGTAATTTCTGTGTTTCATCAACACCCTGATAGTCCACAGATTACAGAATGCCTCCAGATGTGCAACGGAAACTACTGCTGGTCTTCCAGGGAAAGATCAATGCGTAGACTGTTGAGACATTACTCCCATGGAGGAAAGTGCGCATGGTGACTGTTGTATTCAATCCCGATGCAATTTCTGTATTTCAACAACACTTTGAAGGTCCATAGATTACAGAATGCCTCCAGATGTTCATGGGAAACTTCAACTGGTCTTGCAGGGAACGATCAAAGCGTAGACTGTTTGAGACATTACCCCCATGGAGGAAAGCGTGCATGGTGACTGATGTATTCAATCCCAATGAAATTTCTGTGTTTCATCAACACTCTGATAGTCCACACATTACAGAATGCCCACAGATGTGCATCGGAAACTACTACTGGTCTCCCGGGGAACGAACAAAGCGTAAACTGTTTGAGACATTACTCCCATGGAGGAAAGTGCGCATGGTGTCTGGTGTATTCAATCCCGTTGCAATTTCTGTGTTTCATCAACACTCTGATAGTCCAAACATTACAGAATGTCCCCAGATGTGCATCGGAAACTACTACTGGTCTTCCAGGGAACGATCACAGCGTAAACTGTTTGAGACATTACTCCCATGGAGGAAAGTGCGCATGGTGACTGTTGTATTCAACCCCGATGCAATTTCTGTTTTTAAACAACACTCTGATAGTTTACAGATTACAGAGGGCCTCCAGATGTGCATCATAAGCTACTACTGGTCTTCCATGGAACGATCAAAGCGTAAACTGTTTGAGACATTGCTCCCATCGAGGAAAGTGCGCATGGTCACTGTTGTATTCAATCCCGATGCAATTTCAGTGTTTCATCAACACTCTGATAGTCCACAGATTACAGAATGCCTTTAGATGTGCATCGGAAACTACTACTGATCTTCCAGGGAACGATCAAAGCGCAAACTGTTGGAGACATTACTCCCATGGAGGAAAGTGCGCATGGTGACTGTTGTATTCAATCCCGATGCAATTTCTGTGTTTCATCAACACTTTGAAGGTCCACAGATTACAGAATGCCTCCATTATGCATCGGAAACTACTAACGGTCTTCCAGCTAATGATCAAAGCGTAAACTGTTTGAGGCATACCTCCCATGGAGGAAAGTGCGCATGGTGACTGTTGTATTCAATCCAAGTGCAATTTCTGTGTTTCATCAACACTCTGATAGTCCACAGATTACAGAATGCCTCCAGATGTGCATCCGAAACTACTAGTGGTCTTCTAGGGAACGATCAATGCGTAGACTGTTTGAGACATTACTCCCATGGAGGAAAGTGCGCATGGTGACTGTTGTATTCAATTTCGGGTTAATTTCTGTGTTTCATCAACACTTTGAAGGTCCACAGATTACAGAATGCCTCCACATGTTCATCGGAAGCTACTATTGGTCTTCCAGGGCACCAGCAAATCGTAGACTGTTTGAGACATTACTCCCATGGAGGAAAGTGCGCATGGTGACTGTTGTATTCATTCCCGATTCAATCTCTGTGTTTCATCAACACTTTGAAGGTCCACAGATTACAGAATGCCTCCAGATGTACATTGGAAACTTCTACTGGTCTTCCAGGGAACGATCAATGCGTAGACTGTTTGAGACATTACTCCCTTGGGGGAAAGTGCGCATGGTGACTGTTGTATTCAATCCCGATGCAATTTCTGTGTTTCATCAACACTCTGAAAGTCCACACATTACAGAATGCCCCCAGATTTGCATCGGAACCTACCACTGGTCTTCCATTGAACGATCAAAGAGTAAACTGTTTGAGACATTACTCCCATGGAGGAAAGTGCGCGTGGTGACTGTTGAATTCAATCCCGATGCAATTTGTGTGTTTCATCAACTCTCTGATAGTCCACAGATTACAGAATGCCTCCAGATGTGCATCGGAAACTACTACAACACTTCCAGGCTACGATCAAAGCGTAGACTGTTTGAGACATAACTCCCATTGAGGAAAGTGCGCATGGAGATTGTTGTATTCAATTCTGATGCAATATCTGTGTTTCATCAACACTTTGAAGGTCCACAGATTACAGAATGCCTCTAGATGTGCGTCGGAAACTACTACTTGTCTTGCAGGGAAAGATCAAAGCGTAGACTGTTTGAGACATTACTCCCATGGAGGAAAGTGCGCATGGTGACTGTTGCATTCAATCCCGATGCAATTTCTGTGTTTCATCAACACTCTGATACTCCACACATTACAGAATGCCTCCATATGTGCCTCGGAAACTACTTCTGGTCTTCCAGGGAACGATCAAAGCGTAGACTCTTTGGCACACTACGCCCATGGAGGAAAGTGCGCATGGTGAGTGTTGTATTCAATCCCGATGCAATTTCTGTGTTTCATCAACACTCTGATAGTCCACAGTTTACAGAATGCCACCAGATGCGAATCGGAAACTACTACTGGTCTTCCAGGGAACGATCAAAGCGTAGACTGTTTGAGACATTACTCCCGTGGAGGAAAGTGCGCATAGTGACTGTTGTATTCAATCCCGATGAAATTTCTGTGTTTCATCAACACTCTGATAGTCCACAGATTACAGAAAGCCACCAGACGTGTATCGGAAACTGCTACTGGCCTTCCAGGGAACGATCAATGCGTAGACTGTTTGAGACATTACTCCCGTGGAGGAAAGTGCGCATGGTGACTGTTGTATTCAAACCCGATGCAATTTCTGTGATTCATCAACACTCTGATAGTCCACACATTACAGAATGACACCAGATGTGCATCGGAAACTATTACTGGTCTTCCAGGGAACGATCAAAGCGTAGACTGTTTGAGACATTTCTCCCGTGGAGAAACTGCGCGTGGTGACTGTTGTATTGAATCCCGATGCAATTTATGTGTTTCATCAACACTCTGATAGTCCACAGATTACAGAATGCCACCAGACGTGCATCGGAAACTACTACTGGTCTTCCAGGGAACGATCAAAGCGTAGACTGCTTAAGACAGGAAAGTGCGCATCTTGACTGTTCTATTCAATACCGATGCAATTTCTGTGTTTCATCAACACTCTGATAGTCCACAGATTACAGAATGCCACCAGATGTGCATCGGAAACTACTACTGGTCTTAGAGGAAACGATCAAAGCGTACACTGTTTGAGACATTACTCCCGTGGAGTAAAGTGCGCATGGTGAGTGTTGTATTCAATCCCGATGCAATTCATGTGTTTCATTAACACTCTGATAGCCCA
Organism: Schistocerca gregaria; assembly: GCF_023897955.1. Taxonomy (NCBI): domain Eukaryota; kingdom Metazoa; phylum Arthropoda; class Insecta; order Orthoptera; family Acrididae; genus Schistocerca; species Schistocerca gregaria. The sequence continues at coordinate 19,299,667 of NC_064927.1, read as the reverse complement.
CAGATTACAGAATTCATCCAGATGTGCATCGGAAACTACTACTGGTCTTCCAGGGAACGATCAAAGCGTAGACTGTTTGAGACATTACATCTGTGGAGGAAAGTGCGCATGGTGACTGTTGTATTCAATCCCGCTGCAATTTCTGTGTTTCATCAACACTCTGTTGGTCCACACATTACAGAATGTCAGCAGATGTGCATCGGAAACTACTACTGGTCTTCCAGAGAACGATCAAAGCGTAAACTGTATGAGACATTACTCCCATGGAGAAAAGTGCGCATGGTGACTGTTGTATTCAATCCCGATGCAATTTCTGTGTTTCATCAACACTCTTATAGTCCACAGATTACAGAATGCCACCAGATGTTCTTCGGAAACTACTACTGGTCTTCCAGGGAACGATCAAAGCGTAGACTGTTTGAGACATTACTCCCATGGAGAAAAGTGCGCATGGTGAATGTTGTATTCAATCCCGATGCACTTTCTGTGTTTCATCAACACTCTGATAGTCCACAGATTACAGAAAGCCACGAGACGTGTATCGGAAACTGCTACTGGCCTTCCAGCGAACGATCAAAGCGTAGACTGTTTGAGACATTACTCCCGTGGAGGAAAGTGCGCATGGTGACAGTTGTATTCAATCCCGATGAAATTTCTGTGTTTCATAAACACTCTGATAGTCCACAGATTACAGAATGCCACCAGACGTGCATCGGAAACTACTACTGGTCTTCCAGGGAACGATCAAAGCGTAGACTCTTTGAGACATTACTCCCATGGAGAAAAGTGCGCATGGTGAATGTTGTATTCAATCCCGATGCGCTTTCTGTGTTTCATCAACACTCTGATAGTCCACAGATTACAGAAATCCACCAGACGTGTATCGGAAACTGCTACTGGCCTTCCAGCGAACGATCAAAGCGTAGACTGTTTGAGACATTACTCCCGTGGAGGAAAGTGCGCATGGTGACTGTTGTATTGAATCCCGATGCAATTTTGTGTTTCATCAACACTTTGAAGATCCAATGATTACAGAATGCCTCCAGATGTTCATCGGAAACTACTACTGGTCTTCCAGGAAACGATCAAACCGTAGACTGTTGGAGACATTAGTCCCATGGAGGAAAGTGCACTTGGTGAGTGTTGTATTCAATCCCGATGCAATTTTTGTGTTTCATCAACACTTTGAAGGTAAACAGGTTACAGAATGCCTCCAGATGTGCATCGGAAACTACTACAGGACTTACAGGGTACGATCAAAGCATAGAATGTTTGAGACATTACTCCCATGGAATAAAGTGCACATGGTGACTGTTGTATTCAGTCCCGATGCAATTTCTGTGTTTCATCAACACTCTGAAAGTCCACACATTACAGAATGCCTCCAGATATGCATCGGAAACTGTTACTGGTCTTCCAGGGACAGATCAAACAGTAAACTGTTTGAGACATTACTCCCATGGAGGAAAGTGCGCGTGGTGACTGTTGAATTCTATCCCGAAGAAATTTCTGTGTTTCATCAACACTCTGATAGTCCACAGATTACAGAATGCCTCCAGATGTGCATCGGAAACTACTACAGGTCTTACAGGGTACGATCAAAGCATAGAATGTTTGAGACATTACTCCCATGGAAGAAAGTGCGCATGGTGACTGTTGTATTCAATCCCGATGCAATTTTAGTGTTTCATCAACACTTTGAAGGTAAACAGGTTACAGAATGCCTCCAGATGTGCATCGGAAACTACTACAGGTCTTACAGGGTACGATCAAAGCATAGAATGTTTGAGACATTACTCCCATGGAGGAAAGTGCGCGTGGTGACTGTTGAATTCTATCCCGATGCAATTTCTGTGTTTCATCAACACTCTGATAGTCCACAGATTACAGAATGCCCCCAGATATGCATCGGAAACTACTACTGGTCTTGCAGGGAACGATCAAAGCGTAGACTGTTTGAGACATTACTATCATGGAGGAAAGTGCGCGTGGTGACTGTTGAATTCTATCCCGATGCAATTTCTGTGTTTCATCAACACTCTGATAGTCCACAGATTACAGAATGCCTCCAGATGTCCATCGGAAACTACTGCTGGTCTTCCAGGGAACGATCAATGCGTAGACCGTTTGAGACATTACTCCCATGGAGGAAAGTGCGCATGGTGACTGTTGTATTCAATCACGATACAATATCTGTATTTCATTAACACTTTGAAGGTCCACAGATTACAGAATGCCTCCAGATGTGCGTCGGAAACTACTACTTGTCTTGCAGGGAAAGAACAAAGCGTAGACTGTTTGAGACATTACTCCCATGGAGGAAAGTGCGCATGGTGACTGTTGCATTCAATCCCGATGCAATTTCTGTGTTTCATCAACACTCTGATAGTCCACACATTACAGAAAGCCCCTAGATATGCACCGGAAACTACTACTGGTTTTCCAGACAACGATCAAAGCGTAAACTGTTTGAGGCATTACTCCCATGGAGGAAAGTGCGCATGGTGACTGTTGTATTCAATCCCGGTGTAATTTCTGTTTTTTATCAACACTCTGATAGTCCACAGATTACAGAATGCCTCCAGATGTGCAACGGAAACTACTACTGGTCTTCCAGGGAACGATCAATGCGTAGACTGTTGAGACATTACTCCCATGGAGGTAAGTGCGCATGGTGACTGTTGTATTCAATCCCGATGCAATTTCTGTATTTGAACAACACTTTGAAGGTCCATAGATTACAGAATGCCTCCAGATGTTCATGGGAAACTTCAACTGGTCTTGCAGGGAACGATCAAAGCGTAGACTGTTTGAGACATTACTCCCATGGAGGAAAGCGTGCATGGTGACTGATGTATTCAATCCCAATGAAATTTCTGTGTTTCATCAACACTCTGATAGTCCACACATTACAGAATGCCCACAGATGTGCATCGGAAACTACTACTGGTCTCCCGGGGAACGAACAAAGCGTAAACTGTTTGAGACATTACTCCCATGGAGGAAAGTGCGCATGGTGTCTGGTGTATTCAATCACGTTGCAATTTCTGTGTTTCATCAACACTCTGATAGTCCAAACATTACAGAATGTCCCCAGATGTGCATCGGAAACTACTACTGGTCTTCCAGGGAACGATCACAGCGTAAACTGTTTGAGACATTACTCCCATGGAGGAAAGTGCGCATGGTGACTGTTGTATTCAACCCCGATGCAATTTCTGTATTTGAACAACACTCTGATAGTTTACAGATTACAGAGGGCCTCCAGATGTGCATCATAAGCTACTACTGGTCTTCCATGGAACGATCAAAGCGTAAACTGTTTGAGACATTGCTCCCATCGAGGAAAGTGCGCATGGTGACTGTTGTATTCAATCCCGATGCAATTTCAGTGTTTCATCAACACTCTGATAGTCCACAGATTACAGAATGCCTCCAGATGTGCATCGGACACTACTACTGATCTTCCAGGGAACGATCAAAGCGCAAACTGTTGGAGACATTACTCCCATGGAGGAAAGTGCGCATGGTGACTGTTGTATTCAATCCCGATGCAATTTCTGTGTTTCATCAACACTTTGAAGGTCCACAGGTTACAGAATGCCTCCATTATGCATCGGAAACTACTAACGGTCTTCCAGCTAATGATCAAAGCGTAAACTGTTTGAGGCATACCTCCCATGGAGGAAAGTGCGCATGGTGACTGTTGTATTCAATCCAAGTGCAATTTCTGTGTTTCATCAACACTCTGATAGTCCACAGATTACAGAATGCCTCCAGATGTGCATCCGAAACTACTAGTGGTCTTCTAGGGAACGATCAATGCGTAGACTGTTTGAGACATTACTCCCATGGAGGAAAGTGCGCATGGTGACTGTTGTATTCAATTTCGGGTTAATTTCTGTGTTTCATCAACACTTTGAAGGTCCACAGATTACAGAATGCCTCCACATGTTCATCGGAAGCTACTATTGGTCTTCCAGGGCACCAGAAAATCGTAGACTGTTTGAGACATTACTCCCATGGAGGAAAGTGCGCATGGTGACTGTTGTATTCATTCCCGATGCAATCTCTGTGTTTCATCAACACTTTGAAGGTCCACAGATTACAGAATGCCTCCAGATGTTCATTGGAAACTTCTACTGGTCTTCCAGGGAACGATCAATGCGTAGACTGTTTGAGACATTACTCCCTTGGGGGAAAGTGCGCATGGTGACTGTTGTATTCAATCCCGATGCAATTTCTGTGTTTCATCAACACTCTTATAGTCCACACAATCCAGAATGCCCACAGATGTGCATCGGAAACTACTACTGGTCTCCCAGGGAACGAACAAAGCGTAAACTGTTTGAGACATTACTCCCATGGACGAAAGTGCGCATGGTGAATGCTGTATTCAATCCTGATGCAATTTCTGTGTTTGATCAACACTCTGATAGTCCACAGATACAGAATGCCTCCAGATGTGTATCGGAAACTACTACTGGTCTTCCAGGAAACGATCAATGTGTAGACTGCTTGAGACATTACTCCCTTGGAGTAAAGTGCTCATGGTGACTGTTGTATTCATTCCCGATGCAATTTCTGTGGTCATCAACACTTTGAAGGTCCACAGATTACAGAATGCCCACAGATGTGCATCGGAAACTACTACTGGTCTCCCAGGGAACGAACAAAGCGTAAACTGTTTGAGACATTACTCCCATGGAGGAAAGTGCGCATGGTGAATGCTGTATTGAATCCTGATGCAATTTCTGTGTTTCATCAACACTCTGATAGTCCACAGATACAGAATGCCTCCAGATGTGCATCGGACACTACTACTGGTCTTGCAGGGAACGATCAAAGCGTAGACTGTTTGAGACATTACTCCCATGGAGGAAAGTGCGCATGGTGTCTGTTGTATTCAATCCCGATGCAATTTCTGTGTTTCATCAACACTCTGATAGTCCAAACATTACAGAATGTCCCCAGATGTGCATCGGAAACTACTACTGGTCTTCCAGGGAACGATCACAGCGTAAACTGTTTGAGACATTACTCCCATGGAGGGAAGTGCGCATGGTGACTGTTGTATTCAATCCCGATGCAATTTCTGTTTTTGAACAACACTCTGATAGTTTACAGATTACAGAAGGCCTCCAGATGTGCATCGGAAGCTACTACTGGTCTTCCAGTGAACGATCAAAGCATAAACTGTTTGAGACATTGCTCCCATGGAGGAAAGTGCGCATGGTGACTGTTGTATTCAATCCCGATGCAATTTCAGTGTTTTATCAACACTCTGATAGTCCACAGATTACTGAATGCCTCCAGATGTGCATCGGAAACTACTACTGGTCTTCCAGGGAACGATAAAGGTGTAGATAGTTTGAGACATTACTCCCATGGAGGAAAGTGCGCATGGTGACTGTTGTATTCAATCCCGATGCAATTTCTGTGTGTCATCAACACTCTGAAAGTCCACACATTACAGAATGACCCCAGATATGCATCGGAAACTACTACTGGTCTTCCAGGGAACGATCAAAGAGTAAACTGTCTGAGGCATACCTCCCATGGAGGAAAGTGCGCATGGTGACTGTTGTATTCAGTCCCGGTGCAATTTCTGTGTTTCATCAACACTCTGATAGTCCACAGATTATAGAATGCCTCCAGATGTGCATCGGAAACTACTACTGGTCTTCCAGGGAACGATCAATGCGTAGACTGTTTGAGACATTACTCCCATGGAGGAAAGTGCGCATGGTGACTGTTGTATTCAATCACAATGCAATTTCTGTGTTTCATCAACACTCTGAGAGTCCACAGATTACAGAATGCCTCCAGATGTGCATCGGAAACTACTACTGGTCTTCCAGGAAACGATCAAACCGTAGGCAGTTTGAGACATTACTCCCATGGAGGAAAGTGCGCATGGTGACTGTTGTATTCAATCCCGATGCAATTTCTTTTGTTTCATCAAAACTCTGAAAGTCCACACATTACAGAATGCCCCCAGATATGCATCGGAAACTACTACTGGTCTTCCAGGGAACGATCAAAAAGTAAACTGTTTGAGACATTACTCCCATGGAGGAAAGTGCGCGTGGTGACTGTTGAATTCAATCCCGATGCAATTTCTATGTTTCATCAACACTCTGATAGTCCACAGATTACAGAATGCCCCCAGATGTGCATCAGAAACTACTACTGGTCTTCCAGGGATCGATCAAAGCGTAAACTTTTTGAGACATTACTCCAATGGAGGAAAGTGCGCGTGGTGACTTTTGTATTCAATCCTGATGCAATTTCTGTGATTCATTAACACTCTGATAGTCCACACATTTCAGAATGCCCCCAGATGTGCATCGGAAACTACTACTGTTCTTCCAGGGAACGATAAAAGCGTAGACTGTTTGAGACATTATTCCCGTGGAGGAAAGTGCGCATGGTGACTGTTGTATTCAATCCCGATGCAATTTCTGTGTTTCATCAACACTCTGTTGGTCCAAATTTTACAGAACGAATCCAGATGTGCATCGAAAACTACTACTGGTCTTCCAGGGAACGATCAAAGCGTAGACTGTTTAAGACATTACTCCCGTGGACGAAAGTGCGCATGGTGACTGTTGTATTCAATACCGATGCAATTTCTGTGTTTCATCAACACTCTGATGGTCCAAATATTACAGAATGTCTCCAGATGTGCATCGGAAACTACTACTGGTCTTCCAGGGAACGATCAAAGCGTACACTGTTAGAGACATTAATCCCATGGAGGAAAGTGCGCATGGTAAGTGTTGTATTCAATCCCGATGCAATTTCTGTATTTCATCAACACTCTGATAGTCCACACATTACAGAATGTCCCCAGATGTGCATCGGATACTTCTACTGGACTTCCAGGGAACGATCAAAGCGTAAACTGTTTGAGACATTACTCCCATGGAGGAAAGTGGGCATGGTGCTTGTTGTATTCAATCCTGATGCAATTTCTGTGTTTCATCAACACTATGATTTTCCACAGATTACACAATGACACCAGATGTGCATCGGAAACTACTACTTGTCTTCCAGGGAACGATCAAAGCGTAGACTGTTTGAGACATTACTCCCATGGAGGAAAGTGCGCATGGTGACTTGTATTCAATGGCGATGCAATTTCTGTGTTTCAACAACACTCTCATGGTCCAAATATTACAGAATGCCTCCAGATGTGCATCGGAAACTACTACTGGTCTTCCAGGTAACGATCAAAGCGTAGACTGTTTAAGACATTACTCCCGTGGACGAAAGTGCACATGGTGACTGTTGTATTCAATCCCGCGGCAATTCCTGTGTTTCATCAACACTTTGAAGGTCCACAGTTTACAGAATGCCTCCAGCTGTTCATCGGAAACTACTAGTGGTCTTGCAGGGAACGTTCAAAGCGTAGACTGTAAGAGACATTACTCTCATGGAGGAAAGTGCGCATGGTGACTGTTGTATTCAATCCCGATGCAATTTCTGTGTTTCATCAACACTCTGATAGTCCACACATTACAGAATGCCCACAGATGTGCATCGGAAACTACAACTGGTCTTCCAGGGAACGATCAAAGCGTAAACTGTTTGAGACATTACTCCCATGGAGGAAAGTGCGCATGGTGACTGCTGTATTCAATCATGATGCAATTTCTGTGTTTCATCAACACTCTGTTGGTCCACACATTACAGAATGTCCCCAGATGTGCATCGGAAACTACTACTGGTCTTCCAGAGAACGATCAAACCGTAAACTATTTGAGACATTACTTCCATGGAGGAAAATGCGCATGGTGACTGTTGTATTGAATCCCGATGCAATTTCTGTGTTTCATCAACACTTTGAAGATCCAAAGATTACAGAATGCCTCCAGATGTGCATCGGAAACTACTACTGGTCTTCCAGGAAACGATCAAACCGTAGACTGTTTGAGACATTACTCCCATGGAGGAAAGTGCGCATGGTGACTGTTGTATTCAATCCCGATGCAATTTCTGTGTTTCATCAACACTCTGAAAGTCCACACATTACAGAATGCCCCCAGATATGCATCGGAAACTACTACTGGTCTTCCAGGGAACGATCAAAAAGTAAACAGTTTGAGACATTACTCCCATGGAGGAAAGTGCGCGTGGTGACTGTTGAATTCAATCCCGATGCAATTTCTGTGTTTCATCAACACTCTGATAGTCCACAGATTACAGAATGCCTCCAGATGTGCATCGAAAACTACTACAGGGCTTCCAGCGTACGATCAAAGCGTAGACTGTTTGAGACATTACTTCCATGGAGGGAAGTGCGCATGGTGATTGTTGTATTCAATCCTGATGCTATTTCTGTGTTTCATCAACACTTTGAATGTCCACAGATTACAGAATGCCTCCAGATGTGCATCGGAAACTCCTACTGGTCTTGCAGGGAACGATCAAAGCGTAGACTGTTTGAGACATTACTCCCATGGAGGAAAGTGCGCATGGTGACTGTTGTATTCAATCATGATGCAATTTCTGTGTTTCATCAAAACTCTGATAGTCCATACATTACAGAATGCCCACAGATGTGCATCGGAAACTACTACTGGTCTTCCACAGAACTATCAAAGCGTAAACTGTTAGAGACACTACTGTCATGGAGGAAAGTGCGCATGGTGACTGTTGTATTCAATTCCGATGCAATTTCTGTGTTTCATCAACACTCTGATTGTCCACACATTACAGAAAGCCCCCAGATGTGCACCGGAAACTACTACTGGACTTCCAGGGAGCGATTAAAGCGTAAACTGTTTGAGGCATTACTCCCATGGAGGAAAGTGCGCATGGTGACTTGTATTCAATGGCGATGCAATTTCTGTGTTTCATCAACACTCTCATGGTCCAAATATTACAGAATGCCTCCAGATGTGCATCGGAAACTACTACTGGTCTTCCAGGTAACGATCAAAGCGTAGACTGTTTAAGACATTACTCCCGTGGACGAAAGTGCGCATGGTGACTGTTGTATTGAATCCCGATGCAATTTCTGTGTTTCATCAACACTTTGAAGATCCAAAGATTACAGAATGCCTCCAGATGTGCATCGGAAACTACTACTGGTCTTCCAGGAAACGATCAAACCGTAGACTGTTTGAGACACTACTCCCATGGAGGAAAGTGCGCATGGTGACTGTTGTATTCAATCCCGATGCAATTTCTGTGTTTCATCAACAAACTGAAAGTCCACACATTACAGAATGCCCCCAGATATGCATCGGAAACTACTACTGGTCTTCCAGGGAACGATCAAAGAGTAAACTGTTTGAGACATTACTCCCATGGAGGAAAGTGCGCGTGGTGACTGTTGAATTCAATCCCGATGCAATTTCTGTGTTTCATCAACACTCTGATACTCCACAGATTACAGAATGCCTCCAGATGTGCATCGAAAACTACTACAGGTCTTCCAGGGTACGATCAAAGCGTAGACTGTTTGAGACATTACTCCCATGGAGGGAAGTGAGCATGGTGATTGTTGTATTCAATCCTGATGCAATTTCTGTGTTTCATCAACACTTTGAATGTCCACAGGTTACAGAATGGCTCCAGATGTGCATCGGAAACTACTACTGGTCTTGCAGGGAACGATCAAAGCGTAGACTGTTTGAGACATTACTCCCATGGAGGAAAGTGCGCATGGTGACTGTTGTATTCAATCCCGATGCAATTTCTGTGTTTCATCAAAACTCTGATAGTCCACACATTACAGAATGCCCACAGATGTGCATCGGAAACTACTACTGGTCTTCCACAGAAATATCAAAGCGTAAACTGTTAGAGACACTACTGTCATGGAGGAAAGTGCGCATGGTGACTGTTGTATTCAATTCCGATGCAATTTCTGTGTTTCATCAACACTCTGATTGTCCACACTTTACAGAAAGCCCCCAGATGTGCACCACAAACTACTACTGGTCTTCCAGGGAACGATCAACGCGTAAACTGTTTGAGGCATTACTCCCTTGGAGGAAAGTGCGCATGGTGACTGTTGTATTCAATCCTGATGCAATTTCTGTGTTTCATCAACACTCTGATAGTCCACAGATTACAGAATGCCTCCAGATGTGCATCGGAAACTACTACTTGTCTTCCAGGGAACGATCAATGCGTAGACTGTGTGAGACATTACTCCCTTGGGGAAAGTGCGCATGGTGACTGTTGTATACAATCCCAATGCAATTTCTGTGTTTCATCAACACTTTGAAGGTCCACAGATTACAGAATGCCCCCAGATATGCATCGGAAACTACTACTGGTCTTCCAGGGAACGATCAAAGAGTAAACTGTTTGAGACATTACTCCCATGGAGGAAAGTGCGCGTGGTGACTGTTGAGTTCAATCCCGATGCAATTTCTGTGTTTAATCAACACTCTGATAGTCCACAGATTACAGAATGCCTCCAGATGTGCATCGAAAACTACTACAGGTCTTCCAGGGTACGATCAAAGCGTAGACTGTTTGAGACATTACTCCCATTGAGGGAAGTGCGCATGGTGACTGTTGTATTCTATTCCGATGCAATATCTGTGTTTCATCAAAACTCTTATAGTCCACACATTCCAGAATGCCCCCAGATGTGCATATGAAACTACTACTGGTCTTCCAGGGAACGATCAAAGCGTAAACTGTTAGAGACATTATTCCCATGGAGGAAAGAGCGCATGGGAACTGTTGTATTCGATCCCGATGCAATTTCTATGTTTCATCAACACTCTGATAGTTCACAGATTATAGAATGCCTTCAGATGTGCATCGGAAACTACTACTGGACTTCCAGGGAACGATCAATGCGTAGACTGTTCGAGACATTACTCCCTTGGGGGAATGTGCGCATGGTGACTGTTGTATTCAATCCCAATGTAATTTCTGTGTTTCATCAACACTTTGAAGGTCCACAGATTACAGAATGCCTCCAGATGTGCATCGGATACTTCTACTGGTCTTGCAGGAAACGATCAAACCGTAGACTGTTTGAGACATTACTCCCATGGAGGAAAGTGCGCATGGTGACTGTTGTATTCAATCCCGATGCAATTTCTGTGTTTCATCAACACTCTGAAAGTCCACACATTACAGAATGCCCCCAGATATGCATCGGAATCTACTACTGGTCTTCCAGGGAACGATCAAAGCGTAAACTGTTAGAGACATTATTCCCATGGAGGAAAGAGCGCATGGGAACTGTTGTATTCGATCCCGATGCAATTTCTATGTTTCATCAACACTCTGTTGGTCCACACATTACAGAATGTCCCCAGATGTGCATCGGAAACTACTACTGGTCTTCCAGAGAACGATCAAACCGTAAACTATTTGAGACATTACTCCCATGGAGGAAAATGCGCATGGTGACTGTTGTATTGAATCCCGATGCAATTTCTGTGTTTCATCAACACTTTGAAGATCCAAAGTTTACAGAATGCCTCCAGATGTGCATCGGAAACTACTACTGGTCTTCCAGGAAACGATCAAACCGTAGACTGTTTGAGACATTACTCCCATGGAGGAAAGTGCGCATGGTGACTGTTGTATTCAATCCCGATGCAATTTCTGTGTTTCATCAACACTCTGAAAGTCCACACATTACCGAATGCCCCCAGATATGCATCGGAAACTACTACTGGTCTTCCAGGGAACGATCAAAGAGTAAACAGTTTGAGACATTACTCCCATGGAGGAAAGTGCGCATGGTGACTGTTGTATTCAATCCCGATGCAATTTCTGTGTTTCATCAACACTCTGAAAGTCCACCCATTACAGAATGCCCCCAGATATGCATCGGAAACTACTACTGGTCTTCCAGGGAACGATCAAAGAGTAAACAGTTTGAGACATTACTCCCATGGAGGAAAGTGCGCATGGTGACTGTTGTATTCAATCCCGATGCAATTTCTGTGTTTCATCAAAACTCTGATAGTCCACACATTACAGAATGCACACAGATGTGCATCGCAAACTACTACTGGTCTTCCACAGAACTATCAAAGCGTAAACTGTTAGAGACACTACTGTCATGGAGGAAAGTGCGCATGGTGACTGTTGTATTCAATTCCGATGCAATTTCTGTGTTTCATCAACACTCTGATTGTCCACACATTACAGAAAGCCCCCAGATGTGCACCGGAAACTACTACTGGTCTTCCAGGGAGCGATTAAAGCGTAAACTGTTTGAGGCATTACTCCCATGGAGGAAAGTGCGCATGGTGACTTGTATTCAATGGCGATGCAATTTCTGTGTTTCATCAACAATCTCATGGTCCAAATATTACAGAATGCCTCCAGATAAGCATCGGAAGCTACTACTGGTCTTCCAGGTAACGATCAAAGCGTAGACTGTTTGAGACATTACTCCCATGGAGGGAAGTGAGCATGGTGATTGTTGTATTCAATCCTGATGCAATTTCTGTGTTTCATCAACACTTTGAATGTCCACAGATTACAGAATGCCTCCAGATGTGCATCGGAAACTACTACTGGTCTTCCAGGTAACGATCAAAGCGTAGACTGTTTGAGACATTACTCCCATGGAGAAAAGTGCGCATGGTGACTGTTGTATTCAATCCCGATGCAATTTCTGTGTTTCATCAACACTCTGAAAGTCCACACATTACAGAATGCCCACAGATATGCATCGGAAACTACTACTGGTCTACCAGGGAACGATCAAAGAGTAAACAGTTTGAGTCAGTACTCCCATGGAGGAAAGTGCGCGTGGTGACTGTTGAATTCAATCCCGATGCAATTTCTGTGTTTCATCAACACACTGATAGTCCACAGATTACAGAATGCCTCCAGATGTGCATCGAAAACTACTACAGGGCTTCCAGCGTACGATCAAAGCGTAGACTGTTTGAGACATTACTCCCATGGAGGGAAGTGAGCATGGTGATTGTTGTATTCAATCCTGATGCTATTTCTGTGTTTCATCAACACTTCGAATGTCAACAGATTACAGAATGCCTCCAGATGTGCATCGGAAACTCCTACTGGTCTTGCAGGGAACGATCAAACCGTAGACTGTTTGAGACATTACTCCCATGGAGGAAAGTGCGCATGGTGACTGTTGTATTCAATCAGGATGCAATTTATGTGTTTCATCAAAACTCTGATAGTCCACACATTACAGAATGCCCACAGATGTGCATCGGAAACTACTACTGGTCTTCCACAGAACTATCAAAGCGTAAACTGTTAGAGACACTACTGTCATGGAGGAAAGTGCGCATGGTGACTGTTGTATTCAATTCCGATGCAATTTCTGTGTTTCATCAACACTCTGATTGTCCACACATTACAGAAAGCCCCCAGATGTGCACTGGAAACTACTACTGGTCTTCCAGGGAGCGATTAAAGCGTAAACTATTTGAGGCATTACTCCCATGGAGGAAAGTGCGCATGGTGACTTGTATTCAATGGCGATGCAATTTCTGTGTTTCATCAACACTCTCATGGTCCAAATATTACAGAATGCCTCCAGATGTGCATCGGAAACTACTACTGGTCTTCCAGGTAACGATCAAAGCGTAGACTGTTTAAGACATTACTCCCGTGGACGAAAGTGCGCATGGTGACTGTTGTATTGAATCCCGATGCAATTTCTGTGTTTCATCAACACTTTGAAGATCCAAAGATTACAGAATGCCTCCAGATGTGCAGCGGAAACTACTACTGGTCTTCCAGGAAACGATCAAACCGTAGACTGTTTGAGACACTACTCCCATGGAGGAAAGTGAGCATGGTGACTGTTGTATTCAATCCCGATGCAATTTCTGTGTTTAATCAACACTCTGATACTCCACAGAATACAGAATGCCTCCAGATGTGCATCGAAAACTACTACAGGTCTTCCAGGGTACGATCAAAGCGTAGACTGTTTGAGACATTACTCCCATGGAGGGAAGTGAGCATGGTGATTGTTGTATTCAATCCTGATGCAATTTCTGTGTTTCATCAACACTTTGAATGTCCACAGATTACAGAATGCCTCCAGATGTGCATCGGAAACTACTACTGGTCTTCCACAGAAATATCAAAGCGTAAACTGTTAGAGACATTACTCCCATGGAGGAAAGTGCGCATGGTGACTGTTGTATTCAATTCCGATGCAATTTCTGTGTTTCATCAACACTCTGATTGTCCACACTTTACAGAAAGCCCCCAGATGTGCACCGGAAACTACTACTGGTCTTCCAGGGAACGATCAACGCGTAAACTGTTTGAGGCATTACTCCCTTGGAGGAAAGTGGGCGTGGTGACTGTTGTATTCAATCCTGATGCAATTTCTGTGTTTCATCAACACTCTGATAGTCCACAGACTACAGAATGCCTCCAGATGTGCATCGGAAACTACTACTGGTCTTCCAGGGAACGATCAATGCGTAGACTGTTTGAGACATTACTCCCTTGGGGAAAGTGCGCATGGTGACTGTTGTATTCAATCCCAATGCAATTTCTGTGTTTCATCAACACTTTGAAGGTCCACAGATTACAGAATGCCCCCAGATATGCATCGGAAACTACTACTGGTCTTCCAGGGAACGATCAAAGAGTAAACTGTTTGAGACATTACTCGCATGGAGGAAAGTGCGCGTGGTGACTGTTGAGTTCAATCCCGATGCAATTTCTGTGTTTAATCAACACTCTGATAGTCCACAGATTACAGAATGCCTCCAGATGTGCATCGAAAACTACTACAGGTCTTCCAGGGTACGATCAAAGCGTAGACTGTTTGAGACATTACTCCCATTGAGGGAAGTGCGCATGGTGATTGCTGTATTCAATCCTGATGCAATTTCTGTGTTTCATCAACACTTTTAATGTCCACAGATTACAGAATGCCTCCAGATGTGCATCTGAAACTACTACTGGTCTTGCAGGGAAAGATCGAAGCGTAGACTGTTTGAGACATTACTCCCATGGAGGAAAGTGCGCATGGTGACTGTTGTATGCAATCCCGATGCAATTTCTATGTTTCATCAAAACTCTGATAGTCCACACATTACAGAATGCCCACAGATGTGCATCGGAAACTACTACTGGTCTTCCACAGAACTATCAAAGCGTAAACTGTTAGAGACACTACTGTCATGGAGGAAAGTGCGCATGGTGACTGTTGTATTCTATTCCGATGCAATATCTGTGTTTCATCAAATCTCTTATAGTCCACACATTCCAGAATGCCCCCAGATGTGCATATGAAACTACTACTGGTCTTCCAGGGAACGATCAAAGCGTAAACTGTTAGAGACATTATTCCCATGGAGGAAAGAGCGCATGGGAACTGTTGTATTCGATCCCGATGCAATTTCTATGTTTCATCAACACTCTGATAGTTCACAGATTACAGAATGCCTCCAGATGTGCATCGGAAACAACTACTGGACTTCCAGGGAACGATCAATGCGTAGACTGTTTGAGACATTACTCCCTTGGGGGAATGTGCGCATGGTGACTGTTGTATTCAATCCCAATGTAATTTCTGTGTTTCATCAACACTTTGAAGGTCCACAGATTACAGAATGCCTCCAGATGTGCATCGGATACTTCTACTGGTCTTGCAGGGAACGATCAAAGCGTAGACTGTTTGAGGCATTACTCCCATGGAGGAAAGAGCGCATGGTGACTGTTGTATTCAATCCTGATGCAATTTCTGTGTTTCATCAACACTCTGATAGTCCAATCATTACAGAATGCCCCCAGATATGCATCGGAAACTACTAGTGGTCTTAAAGGGAACGATCACAACGTAAACTGTTTGAGACATTACTCCTATGGAGGAAAGTGCGCATGGTGACTGTTGTATTCAATCCCGATGCAACTTCAGTGTTTCATCAACACTCTGATAGTCCGCAGTTTACAGAATGCCTCCAGATGTGCATCGGAAACTACTACTGGTCTCCCAGGGAACGACCAAAGCGTAAACTGTTTGAGACATTACTCCCATGAAGGAAAGTGCGCATGGTGACTGTTGTATTCAATTCTAACGCAATTTCTGTGTTTCATCCACACTCTGTTGGTCCACACATTACAGAATGTCCCCAGATGTGCATCGGAAACTACTACAGGTCTTCCAGGGAACGATCATAGCGTAAACTGTTTGAGACATTACTCCCATGGAGGAAAGTGCGCATGGTGACTGTTGTATTCAATCCCGATCCAATTTCTGTTTTTGAACAACACTCTGATATTTTACAGATTACAGAATGCCTCCAGATGTGCATCGAAAGCTACTACTGGTCTTCCAGGAAACGATCAAAGCGTAAACTGTTTGAGACATTGCTCCCAGGGAGGAAAGTGCGCATGGTGACTGTTGTATCCAATCCCGATGCTATTTCAGTGTTTCATCAACACTCTGATAGTCCACAGATTACAGAATGCCTGCAGATGTGCATCGAAAACTACTACAGGTCTTCCAGGGAACGATCATAGCGTAAACTGTTAGAGACACTACTGTCATGGAGGAAAGTGCGCATGGTGACTGTTGTATTCAATCCCGATGCAATTTCTGTTTTTGAACAACACACTGATATTTTACAGATTACAGAATGCCTCCAGATGTGCATCGAAAGCTACTACTGGTCTTCCAGGGAACGATCATAGCGTAAACTTCTTAAGACATTGCTCCCATGGAGGAAAGTGCGCATGGTGACTGTTGTATTCAATCCCGATGCTATTTCAGTGTTTCATCAACACTCTGATAGTCCACAGATTACAGAATGCCTCCAGATGTGCATCGGAAACTACTACAGGTCTTCCAGGGAACGATCAATGCGTAGACTGTTTGAGACATTACTCCCTTGGGGGAAAGTGCGCATGGTGACAGTTGTATTCAATCCCAATGCAATTTCTGTGTTTCATCAACACTTTGAAGGTCCACAGATTACAGAATGCCCCCAGATATGCATCGGAAACTACTACTGGTCTTCCAGGGAACGATCAAAGAGTAAACTGTTTGAGACATTACTCCCATGGAGGAAAGTGCGCGTGGTGACTGTTGAATTCAATCCCGATGCAATTTCTGTGTTTCATCAACACTCTGATAGTCCACAGATTACAGAATGCCTCCAGATGTGCATAGAAAACTACTACAGGTCTTCCAGGGTACGATCAAAGCGTAGACTGTTTGAGACATTACTCCCATGAAGGGAAGTGCGCATGGTGATTGTTGTATTCAATCCTGATGCAATTTCTGTGTTTCATCAACACTTTGAATGTCCACAGATTACAGAATGCCTCCAGATGTGCATCGGAAACTACTACTGGTCTTGCAGGGAACGATCAAAGCGTAGACTGTTTGAGACATTACTCCCATGGAGGAAAGTGCGCATGGTGACTGTTGTATTCAATCCCGATGCAATTTCTGTGTTTCATCAAAACTCTGATAGTCCACACATTACAGAATGCCCACAGATGTGCATCGGAAACTACTACTGGTCTTCCACAGAACTATCAAAGCGTAAACTGTTAGAGACACTACTGTCATGGAGGAAAGTGCGCATGGTGACTGTTGTATTCAATTCCGATGCAATTTCTGTGTTTCATCAACACTCTGATTGTCCACACATTACAGAAAGCCCCCAGATGTGCACCGGAAACTACTACTGGTCTTCCAGGGAAAGATCAAAGCGTAGACTGTTTGAGACATTACTCCCATGGAGGAAAGTGCGCATGGTGACTGTTGTATTTAATCCCGATGCAATTTCTGTTTTTGAACATAGCTCTGATGTTTTACAGATTACAGAAGGCCTCCAGATGTGCATCGGAAGCTACTACTGGTCTTCCAGGGAACGATCAAAGCGTAAACTGTTTGAGACATTGCTCCCATGGAGGAAAGTGCGCATGGTGACTGTTGTGTTCATTCCCGATGATATTTCTGTGTTTCATCAACACTTTGAAGGTCCACAGATTACAGAACGCCTCCAGATGTGCATCGGAAACTACTACACGTCCTCCAGGAAACGATCAAAGCGTAGACTCTTTGAGACAATACTCCCATGGAGGAAAGTGCGCATGGTGGCTGCCGTATTCAATCCCGATGCAATTTCTGTGTTTCATCAACACTCGGATAGTCCACACATTACAGAATGCCCCCAGATGTGCATCGGAAACTACTGTTGGTCTTCGAGGGTACGATCAAAGCGTAAACTGTTTGAGACGTTACTCATATGGAGGAAAGTGCGCATGGTGACTGTTGTATTCAATCCTGATGCAATTTCTGTGTTTCATCAACACTCTGATAGTCCACACATTACAGAATGCCCCCAGATGTGCATCGGAAACTACTACTGGTCTTCCAGGGAACGATCAAAGCGTAAACTGTTAGAGACATTATTCCCATGGAGAAAAGAGCGCATGGGAACTGTTGTTTTCGATCCCGATGCAATTTCTGTGTTTCATCAACACTCTAATAGTTCACAGATTACGGAATGCCTCCAGATGTGCATCGGAAACTACTACTGGACTTCCAGGGAACGATCAATGCGTAGACTGTTTGAGACATTACTCCCTTGGGGGAATGTGCGCATGGTGACTGTTGTATTCAATCCCAATGTAATTTCTGTGTTTCATCAAAACTTTGAAGGTTCACAGATTACAGAATGCCTCCAGATGTGCATCGGATACTTCTACTGGTCTTGCAGGGAACGATCAAAGCGTAGACTGTTTGAGGCATTACTCCCATGGAGGAAAGAGCGCATGGTGACTGTTGTATTCAATCCTGATGCAATTTCTGTGTTTCATCAACACTCTGATAGTCCAATCATTACAGAATGCCCCCAGATGTGCATCGGAAACTACTAGTGGTCTTAAAGGGAACGATCACAACGTAAACTGTTTGAGACATTACTCCTATGGAGGAAAGTGCACATGGTGACTGTTGTATTCAATCCCGATCCAATTTCTGTTTTTGAACAACACTCTGATATTTTACAGATTACAGAATGCTTCCAGATGTGCATCGGAAACTACTACTGGTCTTCCAGGGAACTATCAAAACGTAAAGTGTTTGAGACATTGCTCCCATGGAGGAAAGTGCGCATGGTGACTGTTGTGTTCAATCCCGATGCAACTTCAGTGTTTCATCAACACTCTGATAGTCCGCAGATTACAGAATGCCTCCAGATGTGCATAGGAAACTACTACTGGTCTTCCAGGGAATGATCAAAGCGTAGACTGTTAGAGACATTACTCCTATGGAGGAATGTGCGCATGGTAACTGCTGTATTCAATCCCGATGCAATTTCTGTGTTTTATCAACACTTTGAAGGTCCACAGATTACAGAATGCCTCCAGATGTGCATAGGAAACTACTACTGGTCTTCAAGGAAACGATCAAACCGTAGACTGTTTTAGACATTACTCCCATGGAGGTAAGTGCGCATGGTGACTGTTGTATTCAATCCCGATGGAATTTCTGTGTTTCATCAAAACTCTGATAGTCCACACATTACAGAATGCCCACAGATGTGCATCGGTAACTACTACTGGTCTTCCACAGAACTATCAAAGCGTAAACTGTTAGAGACACTACTGTCATGGAGGAAAGTGCGCATGGTGACTGTTGTATTCAATTCCGATGCAATTTCTGTGTTTCATCAACACTCGGATTGTCCACACATTACAGAAAGCCAACAGATGTGCACCGGAAACTACTACTGGTCTTCCAGGGAACGATCAAAGCGTAAACTGTTTGAGGCAATACTCCCATGGAGGAAAGTGCGCATGGTGACTGTTGTATTCAATCCTGATGCAGTTTTCTGTGTTTCATCAACACTCAGATAGTCCACATATTACAGAATGCCTCCAGATGTGCATCGGAAACTACTACTGGTCTTCCAGGGAACGATCAATGCGTAGACTGTTAGAGACATTACTCCCTTGGGGGAAAGTGCGCATGGTGACTGTTGTATTCAATCCCAATGCAATTTCTGTGTTTCATCAACACTTTGAAGGTCCACAGATTACAGAATGCCCCCAGATATGCATCGGAAAGTACTACTGGTCTTCCAGGGAACGATCAAAGAGTAAACTGTTTGAGACATTACTCCCATGGAGGAAAGTGCGCGTGGTGACTGTTGAATTCAATCCCGATGCAATTTCTGTGTTTCATCAACACTCTGATAGTCAACAGATTACAGAATGCCTCCAGATGTGCATCGAAAACTACTACAGGTCTTCCAGGGTACGATCAAAGCGTAGACTGTTTGAGACATTACACCCATGGAGGGAAGTGCGCATGGTGATTGTTGTATTCAATCCTGATGCAATTTCTGTGTTTCATCAACACTTTGAATGTCCACAGATTACAGAATGCCTCCAGATGTGCATCGGAAACTACTACTGGTCTTGCAGGGAACGATCAAAGCGTAGACTGTTTGAGACATTACTCCCATGGAGGAAAGAGCACATGGTGACTGTTGTATTCAATCCTGATGCAATTTCTGTGTTTCATCAACACTCTGATAGTCCAATCATTACAGAATGCCCCCAGAAGTGCATCGGAAACTACTAGTGGTCTTAAAGGGAACGATCACAACGTAAACTGTTTGAGACATTACTCCTATGGAGGAAAGTGCGCATGGTGACTGTTGTATTCAATCCCGATCCAATTTCTGTTTTTGAACAACACTCTGATATTTTACAGATTACAGAATGCTTCCAGATGTGCATCGGAAACAACTACTGGTATTCCAGGGAACTATCAAAGCGTAAAGTGTTTGAGACATTGCTCCCATGGAGGAAAGTGCGCATGGTGACTGTTGTATTCAATCCCGATGCAACTTCAGTGTTTCATCAACACTCTGATAGTCCGCAGATTACAGAATGCCTCCAGATGTGCATAGGAAACTACTACTGGTCTTCCAGGGAATGATCAAAGCGTAGACTGTTTGAGACATTACTCCTTTGGAGGAATGTGCGCATGGTAACTGCTGTATTCAATACCGATGCAATTTCTGTGTTTTATCAACACTTTGAAGGTCCACAGATTACAGAATGCCTCCAGATGTGCATAGGAAACTACTACTGGTCTTCAAGGAAACGATCAAACCGTAGACTGTTTTAGACATTACTCCCATGGAGGTAAGTGCGCATGGTGACTGTTGTATTCAATCCCGATGGAATTTCTGTGTTTCATCAAAACTCTGATAGTCCACACATTACAGAATGCCCACAGATGTGCATCGGTAACTACTACTGGTCTTCCACAGAACTATCAGAGCGTAAACTGTTAGAGACACTACTGTCATGGAGGAAAGTGCGCATGGTGACTGTTGTATTCAATTCCGATGCAATTTCTGTGTTTCATCAACACTCGGATTGTCCACACATTACAGAAAGCCAACAGATGTGCACCGGAAACTACTACTGGTCTTCCAGGGAACGATCAAAGCGTAAACTGTTTGAGGCATTACTCCCATGGAGGAAAGTGCCCATGGTGACTGTTGTATTCAATCCTGATGCAGTTTTCTGTGTTTCATCAACACTCAGATAGTCCACATATTACAGAATGCCTCCAGATGTGCATCGGAAACTACTACTGGTCTTCCAGGGAACGATCAATGCGTAGACTGTTAGAGACATTACTCCCTTGGGGGAAAGTGCACATGGTGACTGTTGTATTCAATCCCAATGCAATTTCTGTGTTTCATCAACACTTTGAAGGTCCACAGATTACAGAATGCCCCCAGATATGCATCGGAAAGTACTACTGGTCTTCCAGGGAACGATCAAAGAGTAAGCTGTTTGAGACATTACTCCCATGGAGGAAAGTGCGCGTGGTGACTGTTGAATTCAATCCCGATGCAATTTCTGTGTTTCATCAACACTCTGATAGTCCACAGATTACAGAATGCCTCCAGATGTGCATCGAAAACTACTACAGGTCTTCCAGGGAACGATCAAAGCGTAGACTGTTTGAGACATTACTCCCATGGAGGGAAGTGCGCATGGTGATTGTTGTATTCAATCCTGATGCAATTTCTGTGTTTCATCAACACTTTGAATGTCCACAGATTACAGAATGCCTCCAGATGTGCATCGGAAACTACTACTGGTCTTGCAGGGAACGATCAAAGCGTAGACTGTTTGAGACATTACTCCCATGGAGGAAAGTGCGCATGGTGACTGTTGTATTCAATCCCGATGCAATTTATGTGTTTCATCAAAACTCTGATAGTCCACACATTACAGAATGCCCACAGATGTGCATCGGAAACTACTACTGGTCTTCCAGGGAACGATCAAAGCGTAAACTGTTAGAGACACTACTGTCATGGAGGAAAGTGCGCATGGTGAATGTTGTATTGAATTCCGATGCAATTTCTGTGTTTCATCAACACTCTGATTGTCCACACATTACAGAAAGCCCCCAGATGTGCACCGGAAACTACTACTGGTCTTCCAGGGAACGATCAAAGCGTAAACTGTTTGAGGCATTACTCCCATGGAGGAAAGTGCGCATGGTGACTGTTGTATTCAATCCTGAAGCAATTTCTGTGTTTCATCAACACTCTGATAGTCCACAAATTACAGAATGCCTCCAGATGTGCATCAGAAACTACTACTGGTCTTCCAGGGAACGATCAATGCGTAGACTGTTTGAGACATTACTCCCTTGGGGGAAAGTGCGCATGGTGACTGTTGTATTCAATCCCAATGCAATTTCTGTGTTTCATCAACACTTTGAAGGTCCACATATTACAGAATGCATCCAGATGTGCATCGGATACTTCTACTGGTCTTGCAGGGGACAATCAAAGCGTAGACAGTTTGAGACATTAATCCCATGGAGGAAAGAGCGCATGGTGACTGTTGTATACAATCCCGATGCAATATCTGTGTTTCATCAACACTCTTATAGTTCACACATTCCAGAATGCCCCCAGATGAGCATCGGAAACTACTACTGGTCTTCCAGGGAACGATCACAGCGTAAACTGTTTGAGACATTACTCCCATGGAGGAAAGTGCGCATGGTGACTGTTGTATTTAATCCCGATGCAATTTCTGTTTTTGAACATCACTCTGATGTTTTACAGATTACAGAAGGCCTCCAGATGTGCATCGGAAGCTACTACTGGTCTTCCAGGGAACGATCAAAGCGTAAACTGTTTGAGACATTGCTCCCATGGAGGAAAGTGCGCATGGTGACTGTTGTGTTCATTCCCGATGATATTTCTGTGTTTCATCAACACTTTGAAGGTCCACAGATTACAGAACGAAACCAGATGTGCATCGGAAACTACTACCCGTCCTCCAGGAAACGATCAAAGCGTAGACTCTTTGAGACAATACTCCCATGGAGGAAAGTGCGCATGGTGGCTGCCGTATTCAATCCCGATGCAATTTCTGTGTTTCATCAACACTCTGATAGTCCACACATTACACAATGCCCCCAGATGTGCATCGGAAACTACTGTTGGTGTTCGAGGGTACGATCAAAGCGTAAACTGTTTGAGACGTTACTCATATGGAGGAAAGTGCGCATGGTGACTGTTGTATTCAATCCTGATGCAATTTCTGAGTTTCATCAACACTCTGATAGTCCACACATTACAGAATGCCCCCAGATGTGCATCGGAAACTACTACTGGTCTTCCAGGGAACGATCAAAGCGTAAACTGTTAGAGACATTATTCCCATGGAGGAAAGAGCGCATGGGAACTGTTGTATTCGATCCCGATGCAATTTCTGTGTTTCATCAACACTCTGATAGTTCACAGATTACAGAATGCCCTCAGATGTGCATCGGAAACTACTACTGGACTTCCAGGGAACGATCAATGCGTAGACTGTTTGAGACATTACTCCCTTGGGGGAATGTGCGCATGGTGACTGTTGTATTCAATCCCAATGTAATTTCTGTGTTTCATCAACACTTTGAAGGTCCACAGATTACAGAATGCCTCCAGATGTGCATCGGATACTTCTACTGGTCTTGCAGGGAACGATCAAAGCGTAGACTGTTTGAGGCATTACTCCCATGGAGGAAAGAGCGCATGGTGACTGTTGTATTCAATCCTGATGCAATTTCTGTGTTTCATCAACACTCTGATAGTCCAATCATTACAGAATGCCCCCAGATGTGCATCGGAAACTACTAGTGGTCTTAAAGGGAACGATCATAGCGTAAACTGTTTGAGACATTACTCCCATGGAGGAAAGTGCGCATGGTGACTGTTGTATTCAAAGCCGATGGTATTTCTGTTTTTGAACAACACTCTGATATTTTACAGATTACAGAATGCCTCCAGATGTGCATCGGAAACTACTACTGGTCTTCCAGGGAACGATCAATGCGTAGACTGTTAGAGACATTACTCCCTTGGGGGAAAGTGCGCATGGTGACTGTTGTATTCAATCCCAATGCAATTTCTGTGTTTCATCAACACTTTGAAGGTCCACAGATTACAGAATGCCCCCAGATATGCATCGGAAAGTACTACTGGTCTTCCAGGGAACGATCAAAGAGTAAACTGTTTGAGACATTACTCCCATGGAGGAAAGTGCGCGTGGTGACTGTTGAATTCAATCCCGATGCAATTTCTGTGTTTCATCAACACTCTGATAGTCCACAGATTACAGAATGCCTCCAGATGTGCATCGAAAACTACTACAGGTCTTCCAGGGTACGATCAAAGCGTAGACTGTTTGAGACATTACACCCATGGAGGGAAGTGCGCATGGTGATTGTTGTATTCAATCCTGATGCAATTTCTGTGTTTCATCAACACTTTGAATGTCCACAGATTACAGAATGCCTCCAGATGTGCATCGGAAACTACTACTGGTCCTGCAGGGAACGATCAAAGCGTAGACTGTTTGAGACATTACTCCCATGGAGGAAAGTGCGCATGGTGACTGTTGTATTCAATCCCGATGCAATTTATGTGTTTCATCAAAACTCTGATAGTCCACACATTACAGAATGCCCACAGATGTGCATCGGAAACTACTACTGGTCTTCCACAGAACTATCAAAGCGTAAACTGTTAGAGACACTACTGTCATGGAGGAAAGTGCGCATGGTGAATGTTGTATTGAATTCCGATGCAATTTCTGTGTTTCATCAACACTCTGATTGTCCACACATTACAGAAAGCCCCCAGATGTGCACCGGAAACTACTACTGGTCTTCCAGGGAAAGATCAAAGCGTAAACTTTTAGAGACATTATTCCCATGGAGGAAAGAGCGCATGGGAACTGTTGTTTTCGATCCCGATGCAATTTCTGTGTTTCAACAACACTCTGATAGTTCACAGATTACGCAATGCCTCCAGATGTGCATCGGAAACTACTACTGGACTTCCAGGGAACGATCAATGCGTAGACTGTTTGAGACATTACTCCCTTGGGGGAATGTGCGCATGGTGACTGTTGTATTCAATCCCAATGTAATTTCTGTGTTTCATCAACACTTTGAAGGTCCACAGATTACAGAATGCCTCCAGATGTGCATCGGATACTTCTACTGGTCTTGCAGGGAACGATCAAAGCGTAGACTGTTTGAGGCATTACTCCCATGGAGGAAAGAGCGCATGGTGACTGTTGTATTCAATCCTGATGCAATTTCTGTGTTTCATCAACACTCTGATAGTCCAATCATTACAGAATGCCCCCAGATGTGCATCGGAAACTACTAGTGGTCTTAAAGGGAACGATCACAACGTAAACTGTTTGAGACATTACTCCTATGGAGGAAAGTGCGCATGGTGACTGTTGTACTCAATCCCGATCCAATTTCTGTTTTTGAACAACACTCTGATATTTTACAGATTACAGAATGCTTCCAGATGTGCATCGGAAACTACTACTGGTCTTCCAGGGAACTATCAAACCGTAAAGTGTTTGAGACATTGCTCCCATGGAGGAAAGTGCGCATGGTGACTGTTGTATTCAATCCCGATGCAACTTCAGTGTTTCATCAACACTCTGATAGTCCGCAGATTACAGAATGCCTCCAGATGTGTATAGGAAACTACTACTGGTCTTCCAGGGAATGATCAAAGCGTAGACTGTTTGAGACATTACTCCTATGGAGGAATGTGCGCATGGTAACTGCTGTATTCAATCCCGATGCAATTTCTGTGTTTTATCAACACTTTGAAGGTCCACAGATTACAGAATGCCTTCAGATGTGCATAGGAAACTACTACTGGTCTTCAAGGAAACGATCAAACCGTAGACTGTTTTAGACATTACTCCCATGGAGGTAAGTGCGCATGGTGACTGTTGTATTCAATCCCGATGGAATTTCTGTGTTTCATCAAAACTCTGATAGTCCACACATTACAGAATGCCCACAGATGTGCATCGGTAACTACTACTGGTCTTCCACAGAACTATCAAAGCGTAAACTGTTAGAGACACTACTGTCATGGAGGAAAGTGCGCATGGTGACTGTTGTATTCAATTCCGATGCAATTTCTGTGTTTCATCAACACTCGGATTGTCCACACATTACAGAAAGCCAACAGATGTGCATCGGAAGCTACTACTGGTCTTCCAGGGAACGATCAAAGCGTAAACTGTTTGAGACATTGCTCCCATGGAGGAAAGTGCGCATGGTGACAGTTGTGTTCATTCCCGATGATATTTTTGTGTTTCATCAACCCTTTGAAGGTCCACAGATTACAGAACGAAACCAGATGTGCATCGGAAACTACTACCCGTCCTCCAGGAAACGATCAAAGCGTAGACTGTTTGAGACATTACACCCATGGAGGGAAGTGCGCATGGTGATTGTTGTATTCAATGCTGATGCAGTTTTCTGTGTTTCATCAACACTCAGATAGTCCACATATTACAGAATGTCTCCAGATGTGCATCGGAAACTACTACTGGTCTTCCAGGGAACGATCAATGCGTAGACTGTTAGAGACATTACTCCCTTGGGGGAAAGTGCGCATGGTGACTGTTGTATTCAATCCCAATGCAATTTCTGTGTTTCATCAACACTTTGAAGGTCCACAGATTACAGAATGCCCCCAGATATGCATCGGAAAGTACTACTGGTCTTCCAGGGAACGATCAAAGAGTAAACTGTTTGAGACATTACTCCCATGGAGGAAAGTGCGCGTGGTGACTGTTGAATTCAATCCCGATGCAATTTCTGTGTTTCATCAACACTCTGATAGTCCACAGATTACAGAATGCCTCCAGATGTGCATCGAAAACTACTACAGGTCTTCCAGGGTACGATCAAAGCGTAGACTGTTTGAGACATTACACCCATGGAGGGAAGTGCGCATGGTGATTGTTGTATTCAATGCTGATGCAATTTCTGTGTTTCATCAACACTTTGAATGTCCACAGATTACAGAATGCCTCCAGATGTGCATCGGAAACTACTACTGGTCCTGCAGGGAACGATCAAAGCGTAGACTGTTTGAGACATTACTCCCATGGAGGAAAGTGCGCATGGTGACTGTTGTATTCAATCCCGATGCAATTTATGTGTTTCATCAAAACTCTGATAGTCCACACATTACAGAATGCCCACAGATGTGCATCGGAAACTACTACTGGTCTTCCACAGAACTATCAAAGCGTAAACTGTTAGAGACACTACTGTCATGGAGGAAAGTGCGCATGGTGAATGTTGTATTGAATTCCGATGCAATTTCTGTGTTTCATCAACACTCTGATTGTCAACACATTACAGAAAGCCCCCAGATGTGCACCGGAAACTACTACTGGTCTTCCAGGGAAAGATCAAAGCGTAGACTGTTTGAGACATTACTCCCATGGAGGAAAGTGCGCATGGTGACTGTTGTATTTAATCCCGATGCAATTTCTGTTTTTGAACATAGCTCTGATGTTTTACAGATTACAGAAGGCCTCCAGATGTTCATCGGAAGCTACTACTGGTCTTCCAGGGAACGATCAAAGCGTAAACTGTTTGAGACATTGCTCCCATGGAGGAAAGTGCGCATGGTGACTGTTGTGTTCATTCCCGATGATATTTCTGTGTTTCATCAACACTTTGAAGGTCCACAGATTACAGAACGCCTCCAGATGTGCATCGGAAACTACTACACGTCCTCCAGGAAACGATCAAAGCGTAGACTCTTTGAGACAATACTCCCATGGAGGAAAGTGCGCATGGTGGCTGCCGTATTCAATCCCGATGCAATATCTGTGTTTCATCAACACTCTGATAGTCCACACATTACAGAATGCCCCCAGATGTGCATCGGAAACTACTACTGGTCTTCCAGGGAACGATCAAAGCGTAAACTGTTAGAGACATTATTCCCATGGAGGAAAGAGCGCATGGGAACTGTTGTTTTCGATCCCGATGCAATTTCTGTGTTTCAACAACACTCTGATAGTTCACAGATTACGCAATGCCTCCAGATGTGCATCGGAAACTACTACTGGACTTCCAGGGAACGATCAATGCGTAGACTGTTTGAGACATTACTCCTATGGAGGAATGTGCGCATGGTAACTGCTGTATTCAATCCCGATGCAATTTCTGTGTTTTATCAACACTTTGAAGGTCCACAGATTACAGAATGCCTCCAGATGTGCATAGGAAACTACTACTGGTCTTCAAGGAAACGATCAAACCGTAGACTGTTTTAGACATTACTCCCATGGAGGTAAGTGCGCATGGTGACTGTTGTATTCAATCCCGATGGAATTTCTGTGTTTCATCAAAACTCTGATAGTCCACACATTACGGAATGCCCACAGATGTGCATCGGTAACTACTACTGGTCTTCCACAGAACTATCAAAGCGTAAACTGTTAGAGACACTACTGTCATGGAGGAAAGTGCGCATGGTGACTGTTGTATTCAATTCCGATGCAATTTCTGTGTTTCATCAACACTCGGATTGTCCACACATTACAGAAAGCCAACAGATGTGCACCGGAAACTACTACTGGTCTTCCAGGGAACGATCAAAGCGTAAACTGTTTGAGGCATTACTCCCATGGAGGAAAGTGCGCATGGTGACTGTTGTATTCAATCCTGATGCAGTTTTCTGTGTTTCATCAACACTCAGATAGTCCACATATTACAGAATGCCTCCAGATGTGCATCGGAAACTACTACTGGTCTTCCAGGGAACGATCAATGCGTAGACTGTTAGAGACATTACTCCCTTGGGGGAAAGTGCGCATGGTGACTTTTGTATTCAATCCCAATGCAATTTCTGTGTTTCATCAACACTTTGAAGGTCCACAGATTACAGAATGCCCGCAGATATGCATCGGAAAGTACTACTGGTCTTCCAGGGAACGATCAAAGAGTAAACTGTTCGAGACATTACTCCCATGGAGGAAAGTGCGCGTGGTGACTGTTGAATTCAATCCCGATGCAATTTCTGTGTTTCATCAACACTCTGATAGTCCACAGATTACAGAATGCCTCCAGATGTGCATCGAAAACTACTACAGGTCTTCCAGGGAACGATCAAAGCGTAGACTGTTTGAGACATTACTCCCATGGAGGGAAGTGCGCATGGTGATTGTTGTATTCAATCCTGATGCAATTTCTGTGTTTCATCAACACTTTGAATGTCCACAGATTACAGAATGCCTCCAGATGTGCATCGGAAACTACTACTGGTCTTGCACGGAACGATCAAAGCGTTGACTGTTTGAGACATTACTCCCATGGAGGAAAGTGCGCATGGTGACTGTTGTATTCAATCCCGATGCAATTTATGTGTTTCATCAAAACTCTGATAGTCCACACATTACAGAATGCCCACAGATGTGCATCGGAAACTACTACTGGTCTTCCACAGAACTATCAAAGCGTAAACTGTTAGAGACACTACTGTCATGGAGGAAAGTGCGCATGGTGAATGTTGTATTGAATTCCGATGCAATTTCTGTGTTTCATCAACACTCTGATTGTCCACACATTACAGAAAGCCCCCAGATGTGCACCGGAAACTACTACTGGTCTTCCAGGGAACGATCAAAGCGTAAACTCTTTGAGGCATTACTCCCATGGAGGAAAGTGCGCATGGTGACTGTTGTATTCAATTCTGAAGCAATTTCTGTGTTTCATCAACACTCTGATAGTCCACAGATTACAGAATGCCTCCAGATGTGCATCAGAAACTACTACTGGTCTTCCAGGGAACGATCAATGCGTAGACTGTTTGAGACATTACTCCCTTGGGGGAAAGTGCGCATGGTGACTGTTGTATTCAATCCCAATGCAATTTCTGTGTTTCATCAACACTTTGAAGGTCCACAGATTACAGAATGCATCCAGATGTGCATCGGATACTTCTACTGGTCTTGCAGGAGACAATCAAAGCGTAGACAGTTTGAGACATTAATCCCATGGAGGAAAGAGCGCATGGTGACTGTTGTATTCAATCCCGATGCAATATCTGTGTTTCATCAACACTCTTATAGTTCACACATTCCAGAATGCCCCCAGATGAGCATCGGAAACTACTACTGGTCTTCCAGGGAACGATCACAGCGTAAACTGTTTGAGACATTACTCCCATGGAGGAAAGTGCGCATGGTGACTGTTGTATTTAATCCCGATGCAATTTCTGTTTTTGAACATCACTCTGATGTTTTACAGATTACAGAAGGCCTCCAGATGTGCATCGGAAGCTACTACTGGTCTTCCAGGGAACGATCAAAGCGTAAACTGTTTTAGACATTGCTCCCATGGAGGAAAGTGCGCATGGTGACTGTTGTGTTCATTCCCGATGATATTTCTGTGTTTCATCAACACTTTGAAGGTCCACAGATTACAGAACGAAACCAGATGTGCATCGGAAACTACTACCCGTCCTCCAGGAAACGATCAAAGCGTAGACTCTTTGAGACAATACTCCCATGGAGGAAAGTGCGCATGGTGGCTGCCGTATTCAATCCCGATGCAATTTCTGTGTTTCATCAACACTCTGATAGTCCACACATTACACAATGCCCCCAGATGTGCATCGGAAACTACTGTTGGTCTTCGAGGGTACGATCAAAGCGTAAACTTTTTGAGACGTTACTCATATGGAGGAAAGTGCGCATGGTGACTGTTGTATTCAATCCTGATGCAATTTCTGAGTTTCATCAACACTCTGATAGTCCACACATTACAGAATGCCCCCAGATGTGCATCGGAAACTACTACTGGTCTTCCAGGGAACGATCAAAGCGTAAACTGTTAGAGACATTATTCCCATGGAGGAAAGAGCGCATGGGAACTGTTGTATTCGATCCCGATGCAATTTCTGTGTTTCATCAACACTCTGATAGTTCACAGATTACAGAATGCCTCCAGATATGCATCGGAAACTACTACTGGACTTCCAGGGAACGATCAATGCGTAGACTGTTTGAGACATTACTCCCTTGGGGGAATGTGCGCATGGTGACTGTTGTATTCAACCCCAATGTAATTTCTGTGTTTCCTCAACACTTTGAAGGTCCACAGATTACAGAATGCCTCCAGATGTGCATCGGATACTTCTACTGGTCTTGCAGGGAACGATCAAAGCGTAGACTGTTTGAGGCATTACTCCCATGGAGGAAAGAGCGCATGGTGACTGTTGTATTCAATCCTGATGCAATTTCTGTGTTTCATCAACACTCTGATAGTCCAATCATTACAGAATGCCCCCAGATATGCATCGGAAACTACTAGTGGTCTTAAAGGGAACGATCACAACATAAACTGTTTGAGACATTACTCCTATAGAGGAAAGTGCGCATGGTGACTGTTGTATTCAATCCCGATGCAATTTCTGTTTTTGAACAACACTCCGATATTTTACAGATTACAGAATGCCTCCAGATGTGCATCGGAAACTACTACTGGTCTTCCAGGGAACTATCAAAGCGTAAACTGTTTGAGACATTGCTCCCATGGAGGAAAGTGCGCATGGTGACAGTTGTATTCAATCCCGATGCAACTTCAGTGTTTCATCAACACTCTGATGGTCCGCAGATTACAGAATGCCTCCAGATGTGCATCGGAAACTACTACTGGTCTTCCAGGGAATGATCAAAGCGTAGACTGTTTGAGACATTACTCCCATGGAGGAATGTGCGCATGGTAACTGCAGTATTCAATCCCGATGCAATTTCTGTGTTTCATCAACACTTTGAAGGTCCACAGATTACAGAATGCCTCCAGATGTGCATCGGAAACTACTACTGGTCTTCAAGGAAACGATCAAACCGTAGACTGTTTGAGACATGACTCCCATGGAGGTAAGTGCCCATGGTGGCTGTTGTATTCAATCCTGATGGAATTTCTGTGTTTCATCAACACTCTGATAGTCCACACATTCCATAATGCCCACAGATGTGCATCGGAAACTACTACTGGTCTCCCAGGGAACGACCAAAGCGTAAACTCTTTGAGACATTACTCCCATGGAGGAAAGTGCGCATGAAGACTGCTGTATTCAATCCTAACGCAATTTCTGTGTTTCATCAACACTCTGTTGGTCCACACATTAGAGAATGTCCCCAGATGTGCATCGGAAACTACGACTGGTCTTCCAGGAACCGATCAAACCGTACACTGTTTGAGACATTACTTCCATGGATGAAAGTGCGCATGGTGACTGTTGTATTCAATCCCGATGCAATTTCTGTGTTTCATCAACACTCTGATAGTCCAAACATTACAGAATGCCCCCAGATGTGCATCGGAAACTACTACTGGTCTTCCAGGGAACGATCATAGCGTAAACTGTTTGAGACATTACTCCCATGGAGGAAAGTGCGCATGGTGACTGTTGTATTCAAACCCGATGCTATTTCTGTTTTTGAACAACACTCTGATATTTTACAGATTACAGAATGCCTCCAGATGTGCATCGGAAACTACTACTGGTCTTCCAGGGAACGATCAATGCGTAGACTGTTAGAGACATTACTCCCTTGGGGGAAAGTGCGCATGGTTACTGTTGTATTCAATCCCAATGCAATTTCTGTGTTTCATCAACACTTTGAAGGTCCACTGATTACAGAATGCCCCCAGATATGCATCGGAAAGTACTACTGGTCTTCCAGGGAACGATCAAAGAGTAAACTGTTTGAGACATTACTCCCATGGAGGAAAGTGCGCGTGGTGACTGTTGAATTCAATCCCGATGCAATTTCTGTGTTTCATCAACACTCTGATAGGCCACAGATTACAGAATGCCTCCAGATGTGCATCGAAAACTACTACAGGTCTTCCAGGGTACGATCAAAGCGTAGACTGTTTGAGACATTACTCCCATGGAGGGAAGTGCGCATGGTGATTGTTGTATTCAATCCTGATGCAATTTCTGTGTTTCATCAACACTTTGAATGTCCACAGATTACAGAATGCCTCCAGATGTGCATCGGAAACTACTACTGGTCTTGCAGGGAACGATCAAAGCGTAGACTGTTTGAGACATTACTCCCATGGAGGAAAGTGCGCATGGTGACTGTTGTATTCAATCCCGATGCAATTTACGTGTTTCATCAAAACTCTGATAGTCCACACATTACAGATTGCCCACAGATGTGCATCGGAAACTACTACTGGTCTTCCACAGAACTATCAAAGCGTAAACTGTTAGAGACACTACTGTCATGGAGGAAAGTGCGCATGGTGAATGTTGTATTCAATTCCGATGCATTTTCTGTGTTTCATCAACACTCTGATTGTCCACACATTACAGAAAGCCCCCAGATGTGCACCGGAAACTACTACTGGTCTTCCAGGGAACGATCAAAGCGTAAACTGTTTGAGGCATTACTCCCATGGAGGAAAGTGCGCATGGTGACTGTTGTATTCAATCCTGATGCAATTTCTGTGTTTCATCAACACTCTGATAATCCACAGATTACAGAATGCCTCCAGATGTGCATCAGAAACTACTACTGGTCTTCCAGGGAACGATCAATGCGTAGACTGTTTGAGACATTACTCCGTTGGGGGAAAGTGCGCATGGTGACTGTTGTATTCAATCCCAATGCAATTTCTGTGTTTCATCAAAACTTTGAAGGTCCACAGATTACAGAATGCCTCCAGATGTGCATCGGATACTTCTACTGGTCTTGCAGGGGACAATCAAAGCGTAGACAGTTTGAGACATTAATCCCATGGAGGGAAGAGCGCATGGTGACTGTTGTATTCAATCCCGATGCAATATCTGTGTTTCATCAACACTCTTATGGTTCACACATTCCAGAATGCCCCCAGATGTGCATCGGAAACTACTACTGGTCTTCCAGGGAACGATCACAGCGTAAACTGTTTGAGACATTACTCCCATGGAGGAAAGTGCGCATGGTGACTGTTGTATTTAATCCCGATGCAATTTCTGTTTTTGAACATCACTCTGATGTTTTACAGATTACAGAAGGCCTCCAGATGTGCATCGGAAGCTACTACGGGTCTTCCAGGGAACGATCAAAGCGTAAACTGTTTGAGACATTGCTCCCATGGAGGAAAGTGCGCATGGTGACAGTTGTGTTCATTCCCGATGATATTTCTGTGTTTCATCAACACTTTGAAGGTCCACAGATTACAGAACGAAACCAGATGTGCATCGGAAACTACTACCCGTCCTCCAGGAAACGATCAAAGCGTAGACTATTTGAGACAATACTCCCATGGAGGAAAGTGCGCATGGTGGCTGCCGTATTCAATCCCGATGCAATTTCTGTGTTTCATCAACACTCTGATAGTCCACACATTACACAATGCCCCCAGATGTGCATCGGAAACTACTGTTGGTCTTCGAGGGTACGATCAAAGCATAAACTGTTTGAGACGTTATTCATATGGAGGAAAGTGCGCATGGTGACTGTTGTATTCAATCCTGATGCAATTTCTGAGTTTCATCAACACTCTGATAGTCCACACATTACAGAATGCCCCCAGATGTGCATCGGAAACTACTACTGGTCTTCCAGGGAACGATCAAAGCGTAAACTGTTAGAGACATTATTCCCATGGAGGAAAGAGCGCATGGGAACTGTTGTATTCGATCCCGATGCAATTTCTGTGTTTCATCAACACTCTGATAGTTCACAGATTACAGAATGCCTCCAGATGTGCATCGGAAACTACTACTGGACTTCCAGGGAACGATCAATGCGTAGACTGTTTGAGACATTACTCCCTTGGGGGAATGTGCGCATGGTGACTGTTGTATTCAATCCCAATGTAATTTCTGTGTTTCATCAACACTTTGAAGGTCCACAGATTACAGAATGCCTCCAGATGTGCATCGGATACTTCTACTGGTCTTGCAGGGAACGATGAAAGCGTAGACTGTTTGAGGCATTACTCCCATGGAGGAAAGAGCGCATGGTGATTGTTGTATTCAATCCTGATGCAATTTCTGTGTTTCATCAACACTCTGATAGTCCAATCATTACAGAATGCCCCCAGATGTGCATCGGAAACTACTAGTGGTCTTAAAGGGAACGATCACAACGTAAACTGTTTGAGACATTACTCCTATAGAGGAAAGTGCGCATGGTGACCGTTGTATTCAATCCCGATGCAATTTCTGTTTTTGAACAACACTCCGATATTTTACAGATTACAGAATGCCTCCAGATGTGCATCGGAAACTACTACTGGTCTTCCAGGGAACTATCAAAGCGTAAACTGTTTGAGATATTGCTCCCATGGAGGAAAGTGCGCATGGTGACTGTTGTATTCAATCCCGATGCAACTTCTGTGTTTCATCAACACTCTGATGGTCCGCAGATTACAGAATGCCTCCAGATGTGCATCGGAAACTACTACTGGTCTTCCAGGGAATGATCAAAGCGTAGACTGTTTGAGACATTACTCCCATGGAGGAATGTGCGCATGGTAACTGCTGTATTCAATCCCGATGCAATTTCTGTGTTTCATCAACACCTTGAAGGTCCACAGATTACAGAATGCCTCCAGATGTGCATCGGAAACTACTACTGGTCTTCAAGGAAACGATCAAACCGTAGACAGTTTGAGACATTACTCCCATGGAGGTAAGTGCCCATGGTGGCTGTTGTATTCAATCCTGATGCAATTTCTGTGTTTCATCAACACTCTGATAGTCCACACATTCCATAATGCCCACAGATGTGCATCGGAAACTACTACTGGTCTCCCAGGGAACGACCAAAGCGTAAACTGTTTGAGACATTACTCCCATGGAGGAAAGTGCGCATGAAGACTGCTGTATTCAATCCTAACGCAATTTCTGTGTTTCATCAACACTCTGTTGGTCCACAGATTACAGAATGTCCCCAGATGTGCATCGGAATCTACGACTGGTCTTCCAGGAACCGATCAAACCGTAGACTGTTTGAGACATTACTTCCATGGATGAAAGTGCGCATGGTGACTGTTGTATTCAATCCCGATGCAATTTCTGTGTTTCATCAACACTCTGATAGTCCAAACATTACAGAATGCCCCCAGATGTGCATCGGAAACTACTACTGGTCTTCCAGGGAACGATCATAGCGTAAACTGTTTGAGACATTACTCCCATGGAGGAAAGTGCGCATGGTGTCTGTTGTATTCAAACCCGATGCTATTTCTGTTTTTGAACAACACTCTGATATTTTACAGATTACAGAATGCCTCCAGATGTGCATCGAAAGCTACTACTGGTCTTCCAGGGAACGATCAAAGCGTAAACTGTTTGAGACATTGCTCCCATGGAGGAAAGTGCGCATGGTCTCTGTTGTATTCAATCCCGATGCTATTTCAGTGTTTCATCAACACTCTGATAGTCCACAGATTACAGAATGCCTCCAGATGTGCATCGGACTCTACTACTGGTCTTGCAGGGAACGATCAAAGCGTAGACTGTTTGAGACATTACTCCCATGGAGGAAAGTGCGCATGGTGTCTGTTGTATTCAATCCCGATGCAATTTCTGTGTTTCATCAACACTCTGATAGTCCAAACATTACAGAATGCCCCCAGATGTGCATCGGAAACTACTACTGGTCTTCCAGGGAACCATCACATCGTAAACTGTTTGAGACATTACTCCCATGGAGGAAAGTGCGCATGGTGACTGTTGTATTCAATCCCGATGCAATTTCTGTTTTTGAACAACACTCTGATATTTTACAGGTTACAGAATGCTTCCAGATGTGCATCGGAAGCTACTACTGGTCTTCCAGGGAACTATCAAAGCGTAAACTGTTTGAGACATTGCTCCCATGGAGGAAAGTGTGCATGGTGACTGTTGTATTCAATCCCGATGCAATTTCTGTGTTTCATCAACACTCTGATAGTTCACAGATTACAGAATGCCTCCAGATGTGCATCGAAAACTACTACTGGACTTCCAGGGAACGATCAATGCGTAGACTGTTTGAGACATTACTCCCTTTGGTTGAATGTGCGCATGGTGACTGTTGTATTCAATCCCAATGTAATTTCTATGTTTCATCAACACTTTGAAGGTCCACAGATTACAGAATGCCTCCAGATGTGCATCGGATACTTCTACTGGTCTTGCAGGGAACGATCAAAGCGTAGACTGTTTGAGGCATTACTCCCATGGAGGAAAGAGCGCATGGTGATTGTTGTATTCAATCCTGATGCAATTTCTGTGTTTCATCAACACTCTGATAGTCCAATCATTACAGAATGCCCCCAGATGTGCATCGGAAACTACTAGTGGTCTTAAAGGGAACGATCACAACGTAAACTGTTTGAGACATTACTCCTATAGAGGAAAGTGCGCATGGTGACTGTTGTATTCAATCCCGATGCAATTTCTGTTTTTGAACAACACTCCGATATTTTACAGATTACAGAATGCCTCCAGATGTGCATCGGAAACTACTACTGGTCTTCCAGGGAACTATCAAAGCGTAAACTGTTTGAGATATTGCTCCCATGGAGGAAAGTGCGCATGGTGACTGTTGTATTCAATCCCGATGCAACTTCTGTGTTTCATCAACACTCTGATGGTCCGCAGATTACAGAATGCCTCCAGATGTGCATCGGAAACTACTACTGGTCTTCCAGGGAATGATCAAAGCGTAGACTGTTTGAGACATTACTCCCATGGAGGAATGTGCTCATGGTAACTGCTGTATTCAATCCCGATGCAATTTCTGTGTTTCATCAACACCTTGAAGGTCCACAGATTACAGAATGCCTCCAGATGTGCATCGGAAACTACTACTGGTCTTCAAGGAAACGATCAAACCGTAGACAGTTTGAGACATTACTCCCATGGAGGTAAGTGCCAATGGTGGCTGTTGTATTCAATCCTGATGCAATTTCTGTGTTTCATCAACACTCTGATAGTCCACACATTCCATAATGCCCACAGATGTGCATCGGAAACTACTACTGGTCTCCCAGGGAACGACCAAAGCGTAAACTGTTTGAGACATTACTCCCATGGAGGAAAGTGCGCATGAAGACTGCTGTATTCAATCCTAACGCAATTTCTGTGTTTCATCAACACTCTGTTGGTCCACACATTACAGAATGTCCCCAGATGTGCATCGGAAACTACGACTGGTCTTCCAGGAACCGATCAAACCGTAGACTGTTTGAGACATTACTTCCATGGATGAAAGTGCGCATGGTGACTGTTGTATTCAATCCCGATGCAATTTCTGTGTTTCATCAACACTCTGATAGTCCGAACATTACAGAATGCCCCCAGATGTGCATCGGAAACTACTACTGGTCTTCCAGGGAACGATCATAGCGTAAACTGTTTGAGACATTACTCCCATGGAGGAAAGTGCGCATGGTGACTGTTGTATTCAAACCCGATGCTATTTCTGTTTTTGAACAACACTCTGATATTTTACAGATTACAGAATGCCTCCAGATGTTCATCGAAAGCTACTACTGGTCTTCCAGGGAACGATCAAAGCGTAAACTGTTTGAGACATTGCTCCCATGGAGGAAAGTGCGCATGGTCTCTGTTGTATTCAATCCCGATGCTATTTCAGTGTTTCATCAACACTCTGATAGTCCACAGATTACAGAATGCCTCCAGATGTGCATCGGACACTACTACTGGTCTTGCAGGGAACGATCAAAGCGTAGACTGTTTGAGACATTACTCCCATGGAGGAAAGTGCGCATGGTGTCTGTTGTATTCAATCCCGATGCAATTTCTGTGTTTCATCAACACTCTGATAGTCCAAACATTACAGAATGCCCCCAGATGTGCATCGGAAACTACTACTGGTCTTCCAGGGAACCATCACATCGTAAACTGTTTGAGACATTACTCCCATGGAGGAAAGTGCGCATGGTGACTGTTGTATTCAATCCCGATGCAATTTCTGTTTTTGAACAACACTCTGATATTTTACAGGTTACAGAATGCTTCCTGATGTGCATCGGAAGCTACTACTGGTCTTCCAGGGAACGATCAAAGCGTAAACTGTTTGAGACATTGCTCCCATGGAGGAAAGTGTGCATGGTGACTGTTGTATTCAATCCCGATGGAATTTCTGTGTTTCATCAACACTTTGAAGGTCCACAGATTACAGAATGCCTCCAGATGTGCATCGGAAACTACTACTGGTCCTCCAGGAAACGATCAAAGCGTAGACTCTTTGAGACAATACTCCCATGGAGGAAAGTGCGCATGGTGGCTGCCGTTTTCAATCCCGATGCAATTTCTGTGTTTCATCAACACTCTGATAGTCCACACACTACAGAATGCCTCCAGATGTGCATCGGAAACTACTATTGGTCTTCCAGGGACCATCACATCGTAAAGTGTTTGAGACATTACTCCCATGGAGGAAAGTGCGCATGGTGACTGTTGTATTCAATCCCGATGCAATTTCTGTTTTTGAACAACACTCTGATATTTTACAGGTTACAGAATGCTTCCAGATGTGCATCGGAAGCTACTACTGGTCTTCCAGGGAACGACCAAAGCGTAAACTGTTTGAGACATTACTCCCATGGAGGAAAGTGCGCATGAAGACTGCTGTATTCAATCCTGATGCAATTTCTGTGTTTCATCAACACTCTGATAGTTCACAGATTACAGAATGCCTCCAGATGTGCATCGAAAACTACTACTGGACTTCCAGGGAACGATCAATGCGTAGACTGTTTGAGACATTACTCCCTTTGGTTGAATGTGCGCATGGTGACTGTTGTATTCAATCCTGATGCAATTTCTGTGTTTCATCAACACTCTGATAGTCCAATCATTACAGAATGCCCCCAGATGTGCATCGGAAACTACTAGTGGTCTTAAAGGGAACGATCACAACGTAAACTGTTTGAGACATTACTCCTATGTAGGAAAGTGCGCATGGTGACTGTTGTATTCAATCCCGATGCAATTTCTGTTTTTGAACAACACTCAGATATTTTATAGATTACAGAATGCCTCCAGATGTGCATCGGAAACTACTACTGGTCTTCCAGGGAACTATCAAAGCGTAAACTGTATGAGACATTGCTCCCATGGAGGAAAGTGCGCATGGTGACTGTTGTATTCAATCCCGATGCAAC
Organism: Schistocerca gregaria; assembly: GCF_023897955.1. Classification (NCBI taxonomy): domain Eukaryota; kingdom Metazoa; phylum Arthropoda; class Insecta; order Orthoptera; family Acrididae; genus Schistocerca; species Schistocerca gregaria. The sequence goes on along the minus strand of NC_064927.1, from coordinate 19,259,181 downwards.
TTCAGTGTTTCACCAACACTCTGATAGTCCGCAGATTACAGAATGCCTCCAGATGTGCATCGGAAACTACTACTGGTCTTCCAGGGAATGATCAAAGCGTAGACTGTTTGAGACATTACTCCCATGGAGGAATGTGTGCATGGTAACTGCTGTATTCAATCCCGATGCAATTTCTGTGTTTCATCAACACTTTGAAGGTCCACAGATTACAGAATGCCTCCAGATGTGCATCGCAAACTACTACTGGTCTTCAAGGAAACGATCAAACCGTAGACTGTTTGAGACATTACTCCCATGGAGGTAAGTGCGCATGGTGGCTGTTGTATTCAATCCTGATGCAATTTCAGTGTTTCATCAACACTCTGATAGTCCGCACATTCCATAATGCTCACAGATGTGCATCGGAAACTACTACTGGTCTCCCAGGGAACGACCAAAGCGTAAACTGTTTGAGACATTACTCCCATGGAGGAAAGTGCGCATGAAGACTGCTGTATTCAATCCTAATTCAATTTCTGTGTTTCATCAACACTCTGTTGGTCCACACATTACAGAATGTCCCCAGATGTGCATCGGAAACTACGACTGGTCTTCCAGGAACCGATCAAACCGTAGACTGTTTGAGACATTACTTCCATGGATGAAAGAGCGCATGGTGACTGTTGTATTCAATCCCGATGCAATTTCTGTGTTTCATCAACACTCTGATAGTCCAAACATTATAGAATGCCCCCAGATGTGCATCGGAAACTACTACTGGTCTTACAGGGAACGATCATAGCGTAAACTGTTTGAGACATTACTCCCATGGAGGAAAGTGCGCATGGTGACTGTTGTATTCAAACCCGATGCAATTTCTGTTTTTGAACAACACTCTGATATTTTACAGATTACAGAATGCCTCCAGATGTGCATCGAAAGCTACTACTGGTCTCCAGGGAACGATCAAAGCGTAAACAGTTTGAGACATTGCTCCCATGGAGGAAGGTGCGCATGGTGACTGTTGTATTCAATCCCGATGCTATTTCAGTGTTTCATCAACACTCTGATAGTCCACAGATTACAGAATGCCTCCAGATGTGCATCGGACTCTACTACTGGTCTTGCAGGGAACGATCAAAGCGTAGACTGTTTGAGACATTACTCCCATGGAGGAAAGTGCGCATGGTGTCTGTTGTATTCAATCCCGATGCAATTTCTGTGTTTCATCAACACTCTGATAGTCCAAACATTACAGAATGCCCCCAGATGTGCATCGGAAACTACTACTGGTCTTCCAGGGAACCATCACATCGTAAACTGTTTGAGACATTACTCCCATGGAGGAAAGTGCGCATGGTGACTGTTGTATTCAATCCCGATGCAATTTCTGTTTTTGAACAACACTCTGATATTTTAAAGGTTACAGAATGCTTCCAGATGTGCATCGGAAGCTACTACTGGTGTTCCAGGGAACGATCAAAGCGTAAACTGTTTGAGACATTGCTCCCATGGAGGAAAGTGTGCATGGTGACTGTTGTATTCAATCCCGATGCAATTTCAGTGTTTCATCAACAATCTGATAGTCCACAGATTACAGAATGCCTCCAGATGTGCATCGGAAACTACTACAGGTCTTCCAGGGAATGATCAAAGCGTAGACTGTTTGAGGCATACCCCCCACGGAGGAAAGTGCGCATGGTAACTGTTGTATTCAATCCCGATGCAATTTCTGTGTTTCATCAACACCTTGAAGGTCCACAGATTACAGAATGCCTCCAGATGTGCATCGGAAACTACTACTGGTCTTCAAGGAAACGATCAAACCGTAGACAGTTTGAGACATTACTCCCATGGAGGTAAGTGCCCATGGTGGCTGTTGTATTCAATCCTGATGCAATTTCTGTGTTTCATCAACACTCTGATAGTCCACACATTTCATAATGCCCACAGATGTGCATCGGAAACTACTACTGGTCTCCCAGGGAACGACCAAAGCGTAAACTGTTTGAGACATTACTCCCATGGAGGAAAGTGCGCATGAAGACTGCTGTATTCAATCCTAACGCAATTTCTGTGTTTCATCAACACTCTGTTGGTCCACACATTACAGAATGTCCCCAGATGTGCATCGGAAACTACGACTGGTCTTCCAGGAACCGATCAAACCGTAGACTGTTTGAGACATTACTTCCATGGATGAAAGTGCGCATGGTGACTGTTGTATTCAATCCCGATGCAATTTCTGTGTTTCATCAACACTCTGATAGTCCAAACATTACAGAATGCCCCCAGATGTGCATCGGAAACTACTACTGGTCTTCCAGGGAACGATCATAGCGTAAACTGTTTGAGACATTACTCCCATGGAGGAAAGTGCGCATGGTGACTGTTGTATTCAAACCCGATGCTATTTCTGTTTTTGAACAACACTCTGATATTTTACAGATTACAGAATGCCTCCAGATGTGCATCGAAAGCTACTACTGGTCTTCCAGGTAACGATCAAAGCGTAAACTGTTTGAGACATTGCTCCCATGGAGGAAAGTGCGCATGGTCTCTGTTGTATTCAATCCCGATGCTATTTCAGTGTTTCATCAACACTCTGATAGTCCACAGATTACAGAATGCCTCCAGATGTGCATCGGACTCTACTACTGGTCTTGCAGGGAACGATCAAAGCGTAGACTGTTTGAGACATTACTCCCATGGAGGAAAGTGCGCATGGTGTCTGTTGTATTCAATCCCGATGCAATTTCTGTGTTTCATCAACACTCTGATAGTCCAAACATTACAGAATGCCCCCAGATGTGCATCGGAAACTACTACTGGTCTTCCAGGGAACTATCACATCGTAAACTGTTTGAGACATTACTCCCATGGAGGAAAGTGCGCATGGTGAATGTTGTATTCAATCCCGATGCAATTTCTGTTTTTGAACAACACTCTGATATTTTACAGGTTACAGAATGCTTCCAGATGTGCATCGGAAGCTACTACTGGTCTTCGAGGGAACGATCAAAGCGTAAACTGTTTGAGACATTGCTCCCATGGAGGAAAGTGTGCATGGTGACTGTTGTATTCTATCCCGATGGAATTTCTGTGTGTCATCAACACTTTGAAGGTCCACAGATTACAGAAAGCCTCCAGATGTGCATCGGAAACTACTACTGGTCCTCCAGGAAACGATCAAAGCGTAGACTCTTTGAGACAATACTCCCATGGAGGAAAGTGCGCATGGTGGCTGCCGTTTTCAATCCCGATGCAATTTCTGTGTTTCATCAACACTCTGATAGTCCACACACTACAGAACGCCTCCAGATGTGCATCGGAAACTACAATTGGTCTTCCAGGGACCATCACATCGTAAACTGTTTGAGACATTACTCCCATGGAGGTAAGTGCGCATGGTGACTGTTGTATTCAATCCCGATGAAATTTCTGTTTTTGAACAACACTCTGATATTTTACAGGTTACAGAATGCTTCCAGATGTGCATCGGAAGCTACTACTGGTCTTCCAGGGAACGACCAAAGCGTAAACTGTTTGAGACATATCTCCCATGGAGGAAAGTGCGCATGAAGACTGCTGTATTCAATCCTGATGCAATTTCTGTGTTTCATCAACACTCTGTTGATCCACACATTACAGAATGTCCCCAGATGTGCATCGGAAACTACGATTGGTCTTCCAGGAAACGACCAACCGTAGACTGTATGAGACATTACTTCCATGGAGGAAAGTGCGCATGGTGACTGTTGTATTCAATCCCAATGCAATTTCTGTGTTTCATCAACACTCTGATAGTGCACAGATTACAGAATGCCTCCAGATGTGCATCGGAAACTACTACTGGACGTCCAGGGAACGATCAATGCGTAGACTGTTTGAGACATTACTCCCTTGGGGTAAAGTGAGCATGGTGACTGTTGTATTCAATCCTGATGCAATTTCTGTGTTTCATCAACACTTTGAAGGTCCACAGATTACAGAATGCCTCCAGATGTGCATCGGATACTTCTACTGGTCTTGCAGGGAACGATCAAAGCGTAGACTGTTTGAGGCATTACTCCCATGGAGGAAAGAGCGCATGGTGACTGTTGTATTCAATCCTGATGCAATTTCTGTGTTTCATCAACACTCTGATAGTCCAATCATTACAGAATGCCCCCAGATGTGCATCGGAAACTACTAGTGGTCTTAAAGGGAACGATCACAACGTAAACTGTTTGAGACATTACTCCTATGGAGGAAAGTGCGCATGGTGACTGTTGTATTCAATCCCGATGCAATTTCTGTTTTTGAACAACACTCCGATATTTTACAGATTACAGAATGCCTCCAGATGTGCATCAGAAACTACTACTGGTCTTCCAGGGAACTATCAAAGCGTAAACTGTTTGAGACATTGCTCCCATGGAGGAAAGTGCGCATGGTGACTGTTGTATTCAATCCCGATGCAACTTCAGTGTTTCACCAACACTCTGATAGTCCGCAGATTACAGAATGCCTCCAGATGTGCATCGGAAACAACTACTGGTCTTCCAGGGAATGATCAAAGCGTAGACTGTTTGAGACATTACTCCCATGGAGGAATGTGTGCATGGTAACTGCTGTATTCAATCCCGATGCAATTTCTGTGTTTCATCAACACTTTGAAGGTCCACAGATTACAGAATGCCTCCAGATGTGCATCGCAAACTACTACTGGTCTTCAAGGAAACGATCAAACCGTAGACTGTTTGAGACATTACTCCCATGGAGGTAAGTGCGCATGGTGGCTGTTGTATTCAATCCTGATGCAATTTCTGTGTTTCATCAACACTCTGATAGTCCACACATTCCATAATGCTCACAGATGTGCATCGGAAACTACTACTGGTCTCCCAGGGAACGACCAAAGCGTAAACTGTTTGAGACATTACTCCCATGGAGGAAAGTGCGCATGAAGACTGCTGTATTCAATCCTAACGCAATTTCTGTGTTTCATCAACACTCTGTTGGTCCACACATTACAGAATGTCCCCAGATGTGCATCGGAAACTACGACTGGTCTTCCAGGAACCGATCAAACCGTAGACTGTTTGAGACATTATTTCCATGGATGAAAGTGCGCATGGTGACTGTTGTATTCAATCCCGATGCACTTTCTGTGTTTCATCAACACTCTGATAGTCCAAACATTACAGAATGCCCCCAGATGTGCATCGGAAACTACTACTGGTCTTCCAGGGAACGATCATAGCGTAAACTGTTTGAGACATTACTCCCATGGAGGAAAGTGCGCATGGTGACTGTTGTATTCAAACCCGATGCAATTTCTGTTTTTGAACAACACTCTGATATTTTACAGATTACAGAATGCCTCCAGATGTGCATCGAAAGCTACTACTGGTCTTCCAGGGAACGATCAAAGCGTAAACAGTTTGAGACATTGCTCCCATGGAGGAAGGTGCGCATGGTGACTGTTGTATTCAATCCCGATGCTATTTCAGTGTTTCATCAACACTCTGATAGTCCACAGATTACAGAATGCCTCCAGATGTGCATCGGACTCTACTACTGGTCTTGCAGGGAACGATCAAAGCGTAGACTGTTTGAGACATTACTCCCATGGAGGAAAGTGCGCATGGTGTCTGTTGTATTCAATCCCGATGCAATTTCTGTGTTTCATCAACACTCTGATAGTCCACACATTACAGAATGCAAACAGATGTGCATCGGAAACTACTACTGGGATTCCAGGGAGCGATCAAAGCGTAAACTGTTAGAGACATTACTCCCATGGAGGTAAGTGCGCATGGTGACTGTTGTATTCAATCCTGATGCAATTTCTGTGTATCATCAACACTCTGATAGTCCACACATTCCATAATGCCCACAGATGTGCATCGGAAACTACTACTAGTCTTCCAGGGAACGACCAAAGCGTAAACTGTTTGAGACATTACTCCCATGGAGGAAAGTGCGCATGAAGACTGCTATATTCAATCCTGATGCAATTTCTGTGTTTCATCAACACTCTGTTGGTCCACACATTACAGAATGTCCCCAGATGTGCATCGGAAACTACGATTGGTCTTCCAGGAAACGACCAACCGTAGACTGTATGAGACATTACTTCCATGGAGGAAAGTGCGCATGGTGACTGTTGTATTCAATCCCGATGCAATTTCTGTGTTTCATCAACACTCTGATGGTGCACAGATTACAGAATGCCTCCAGATGTGCATCGGAAACTACTACTGGACTTCCAGGGAACGATCAATGCGTAGACTGTTTGAGACATTACTCCCTTGGGGGAAAGTGCGCATGGTGACTGTTGTATTCAATCCTGATGCAATATCTGTGTTTCATCAACACTTTGAAGGTCCACAGATTACAGAATGCCTCCAGATGTACATCGGATACTTCTACTGGTCTTGCAGGGAACGATCAAAGCGTAGAATGTTTGAGACATTACTCCCATGGAGGAAAGAGCGCATGGTGGCTGTTGTATTCAATCCCGATGCAATTTCTGTGTTTCATCAACACTCTTATAGTCCACACATTCCAGAATGCCCACAGATGTGCATCGGAAACTACTACTGGTCTTCCAGAGAACGATCACAGCGTAAACTGTTTGAGACATTACTCCCATGGAGGAAAGTGCGCATGGTGACTGTTGTATTCGATCCCGATGCAATTTCTGTGTTTCATCAACACTCTGATAGTCCACACATTGCAGAATACCCACAGATGTGCATTGGAAACTACTGCTGGTCTTCCAGGGAACGATCAAAGCGTAAACTGTTTGAGACATTACTCCCATGGATATAAGTGCGCATGGTGGCTCTTGTATTCACTCGTGATGCAATTTCTGTGTTTCATCAACACTCCGATAGTCCACACTTTACAGAATGCTCCCAGATATGCATCGGAAGCTGCTACTGGTCTTCCAGGGAACGATCAAAGCGTAAACTGTTAGAGACATTACTCCCATGGAGGAAAGTGCGCATGGTAACTGTTGTATTCAATCCCAATACAATATCTGTGTTTCATCAACACACTGATAGTCCACAGATTACAGAATGCCTCCAGATGTGCATCGGAAATTACTACTGGTCTTCCAGGGAACGATCACAGCGTAAACTGTTTGAGACATTACTCCAATGGAGGAAAGTGCGCATGGTGACTGTTGTATTTAATCCCGATGCAATTTCTGTGTTTCATCAACACTTTGAAGGTCCAAAGTTTACAGAATGCCTCGAGATGTGCATCGGAAACTACTACTGGTCATCCAGGAAACGATCAAATCGTAGACTGTTTGAGACATTACTCCCATGGAGGAAAGTGAGCATGGTGACAGTTGTATTTAATCCCGATGCAATTTCTGTTTTTGAACAACACTCTGATACTTTACAGGTTACAGAATGCCTCCAGATGTGCATTGGAAGCTAATACTGGTCTTCCAGGGAACGATCAACGCGTAGACTGTTTGAGACATTACTCCGTTGGGGGAAAGTGCGCATGGTGACTGTTGTATTCAATCCCAATGCAATTTCTGTGTTTCATCAAAACTTTCAAGGTCCACAGATTACAGAATGCCTCCAGATGCGCATCGGATACTTCTACTGGTCTTGCAGGGGACAATCAAAGCGTAGACAGTTTGAGACATTAATCCCATGGAGGGAAGAGCGCATGGTGACTGTTGTATTCAATCCCGATGCAATAGCTGTGTTTCATCAACACTCTTATAGTTCACACATTCCAGAATGCCCCCAGATGTGCATCGGAAACTACTACTGGTCTTCCAGGGAACGATCACAGCGTAAACTGTTTGAGACATTACTCCCATGGAGGAAAGTGCGCATGGTGACTGTTGTATTTAATCCCGATGCAATTTCTGTTTTTGAACATCACTCTGATGTTTTACAGATTACAGAAGGCCTCCAGATGTGCATCGGAAGCTACTACTGGTCTTCCAGGGAACGATCAAAGCGTAAACTGTTTGAGACATTGCTCCCATGGAGGAAAGTGCGCATGGTGACAGTTGTGTTCATTCCCGATGATATTTCTGTGTTTCATCAACACTTTGAAGGTCCACAGATTATAGAACGAAACCAGATGTGCATCGGAAACTACTACCCGTCCTCCAGGAAACGATCAAAGCGTAGACTATTTGAGACAATACTCCCATGGAGGAAAGTGCGCATGGTGGCTGCCGTATTCAATCCCGATGCAATTTCTGTGTTTCATCAACACTCTGATAGTCCACACATTACACAATGCCCCCAGATGTGCATCGGAAACTACTGTTGGTCTTCGAGGGTACGATCAAAGCATAAACTGTTTGAGACGTTACTCATATGGAGGAAAGTGCGCATGGTGACTGTTGTATTCAATCCTGATGCAATTTCTGAGTTTCATCAACACTCTGATAGTCCACACATTACAGAATGCCCCCAGATGTGCATCGGAAACTACTACTGGTCTTCCAGGGAACGATCAAAGCGTAAACTGTTAGAGACATTATTCCCATGGAGGAAAGAGCGCATGGGAACTGTTGTATTCGATCCCGATGCAATTTCTGTGTTTCATCAACACTCTGATAGTTCACAGATTACAGAATGCCTTTAGATGTGCATCGGAAACTACTACTGGACTTCCAGGGAACGATCAATGCGTAGACTGTTTGAGACATTACTCCCTTGGGGGAATGTGCGCATGGTGACTGTTGTATTCAATCCCAATGTAATTTCTGTGTTTCATCAACACTTTGAAGGTCCACAGATTACAGAATGCCTCCAGATGTGCATCGGATACTTCTACTGGTCTTGCAGGGAACGATCAAAGCGTAGACTGTTTGAGGCATTACTCCCATGGAGGAAAGAGCGCATGGTGATTGTTGTATTAAATCCTGATGCAATTTCTGTGTTTCATCAACACTCTGATAGTCCAATCATTACAGAATGCCCCCAGATGTGCATCGGAAACTACTATTGGTCTTAAAGGGAACGATCACAACGTAAACTGTTTGAGACATTACTCCTATAGAGGAAGGTGCGCATGGTGACTGTTGTATTCAATCCCGATGCAATTTCTGTTTTTGAACAACACTCCGATATTTTACAGATTACAGAATGCCTCCATATGTGCATCGGAAACTACTACTGGTCTTCCAGGGAATGATCAAAGCGTAGACTGTTTGAGACATTACTCCCATGGAGGAATGTGCGCATGGTAACTGCTGTATTCAATCCCGATGCAATTTCTGTGTTTCATCAACACCTTGAAGGTCTACAGATTACAGAATGCCTCCAGATGTGCATCGGAAACTACTACTGGTCTTCAAGGAAACGATCAAACCGTAGACAGTTTGAGACATTACTCCCATGGAGGTAAGTGCCCATGGTGGCTGTTGTATTCAATCCTGATGCAATTTCTGTGTTTCATCAACACTCTGATATTCCACACATTCCATAATGCCCACAGATGGGCATCGGAAACTACTACTGGTCTCCCAGGGAACGACCAAAGCGTAAACTGTTTGAGACATTACTCCCATGGAGGAAAGTGCGCATGAAGACTGCTGTATTCAATCCTAACGCAATTTCTGTGTTTCATCAACACTCTGTTGGTCCACACATTACAGAATGTCCCCAGATGTGCATCGGAAACTACGACTGGTCTTCCAGGAACCGATCAAACCGTAGACTGTTTGAGACATTACTTCCATGGATGAAAGTGCGCATGGTGACTGTTGTATTCAATCCCGATGCAATTTCTGTGTTTCATCAACACTCTGATAGTCCAAACATTACAGAATGCCCCCAGATGTGCATCGGAAACTACTACTGGTCTTCCAGGGAACGATCATAGCGTAAACTGTTTGAGACATTACTCCCATGGAGGAAAGTGCGCATGGTGACTGTTGTATTCAAACCCGATGCTATTTCTGTTTTTGAACAACACTCTGATATTTTACAGATTACAGAATGCCTCCAGATGTGCATCGAAAGCTACTACTGGTCTTCCAGGGAACGATCAAAACGTAAACTGTTTGAGACATTGCTCCCATGGAGGAAAGTGCGCATGGTGACTGTTGTATTCAATCCCGATGCTATTTCAGTGTTTCATCAACACTCTGATAGTCCACAGATTACAGAATGCCTCCAGATGTGCATCGGACTCTACTACTGGTCTTGCAGGGAACGATCAAAGCGTAGACTGTTTGAGACATTACTCCCATGGAGGAAAGTGCGCATGGTGTCTGTTGTATTCAATCCCGACGCAATTTCTGTGTTTCATCAACACTCTTATAGTCCAAACATTACAGAATGCCCCCAGATGTGCATCGGAAACTACTACTGGTCTTCCAGGGAACCATCACATCGTAAACTGTTTGAGATATTACTCCCATGGAGGAAAGTGTGCATGGTGACTGTTGTATTCAATCCCGATGCAATTTCTGTTTTTGAACAACACTCTGATATTTTACAGGTTACAGAATGCTTCCAGATGTGCATCGGAAGCTACTACTGGTCTTCCAGGGAACGATGAAAGCGTAAACTGTTTGAGACATTGCTCCCATGGAGGAAAGTGTGCATGGTGACTGTTGTATTCAATCCCGATGGAATTTCTGTGTTTCATCAACACTTTGAAGGTCCACAGATTACAGAATGCCTCCAGATGTGCATCGGAAACTACTACTGGTCCTCCAGGAAACGATCAAAGCGTAGACTGTTTGAGACATTACTCCCATGGAGGAAAGTGCGCATGGTGTCTGTTGTATTCAATCCCGACGCAATTTCTGTGTTTCATCAACACTCTTATAGTCCAAACATTACAGAATGCCCCCAGATGTGCATCGGAAACTACTACTGGTCTTCCAGGGAACCATCACATCGTAAACTGTTTGAGATATTACTCCCATGGAGGAAAGTGTGCATGGTGACTGTTGTATTCAATCCCGATGCAATTTCTGTTTTTGAACAACACTCTGATATTTTACAGGTTACAGAATGCTTCCAGATGTGCATCGGAAGCTACTACTGGTCTTCCAGGGAACGACCAAAGCGTAAACTGTTTGAGACATTACTCCCATGGAGGAAAGTGCGCATGAAGACTGCTGTATTCAATCCTGATGCAATTTCTGTGTTTCATCAACACTCTGTTGATCCACACATTACAGAATGTCCCCAGATGTGCATCGGAAACTACGATTGGTCTTCCAGGAAACGACCAACCGTAGACTGTATGAGACATTACTTCCATGGAGGAAAGTGCGCATGGTGACTGTTGTATTCAATCCCAATGCAATTTCTGTGTTTCATCAACACTCTGATAGTGCACAGATTACAGAATGCCTCCAGATGTGCATCGGAAACTACTACTGGACTTCCAGGGAACGATCAATGCGTAGACTGTTTGAGACATTACTCCCTTGGGGTAAAGTGCGCATGGTGACTGTTGTATTCAATCCTGATGCAATTTCTGTGTTTCATCAACACTTTGAAGGTCCACAGATTACAGAATGCCTCCAGATGTGCATCGGATACTTCTACTGGTCTTGCAGGGAACGATCAAAGCGTAGACTGTTTGAGGCATTACTCCCATGGAGGAAAGAGCGCATGGTGACTGTTGTATTCAATCCTGATGCAATTTCTGTGTTTCATCAACACTCTGATAGTCCAATCATTACAGAATGCCCCCAGATGTGCATCGGAAACTACTAGTGGTCTTAAAGGGAACGATCAAAGCGTAAACTGTTAGAGACATTATTCCCATGGAGGAAAGAGCGCATGGGAACTGTTGTATTCGATCCCGATGCAATTTCTGTGTTTCATCAACACTCTGATAGTTCACAGATTACAGAATGCCTCCAGATGTGCATCGGAAACTACTACTGGACTTCCAGGGAACGATCAATGCGTAGACTGTTTGAGACATTACTCCCTTGGGGGAATGTGCGCATGGTGACTGTTGTATTCAATCCCAATGTAATTTCTGTGTTTCATCAACACTTTGAAGGTCCACAGATTACAGAATGCCTCCAGATGTGCATCGGATACCTCTACTGGTCTTGCAGGGAACGATCAAAGCGTAGACTGTTTGAGGCATTACTCCCATGGAGGAAAGAGCGCATGGTGATTGTTGTATTAAATCCTGATGCAATTTCTGTGTTTCATCAACACTCTGATAGTCCAATCATTACAGAATGCCCCCAGATGTGCATCGGAAACTACTATTGGTCTTAAAGGGAACGATCACAACGTAAACTGTTTGAGACATTACTCCTATAGAGGAAGGTGCGCATGGTGACTGTTGTATTCAATCCCGATGCAATTTCTGTTTTTGAACAACACTCCGATATTTTACAGATTACAGAATGCCTCCATATGTGCATCGGAAACTACTACTGGTCTTCCAGGGAACTATCAAAGCGTAAACTGTTTGAGATATTGCTCCCATGGAGGAAAGTGCGCATGGTGACTGTTGTATTCAATCCCAATGCAACTTCAGTGTTTCATCAACACTCTGATGGTCCGCAGATTACAGAATGCCTCCAGATGTGCATCGGAAACTACTACTGGTCTTCCAGGGAATGATCAAAGCGTAGACTGTTTGAGACATTACTCCCATGGAGGAATGTGCGCATGGTAACTGCTGTATTCAATCCCGATGCAATTTCTGTGTTTCATCAACACCTTGAAGGTCTACAGATTACAGAATGCCTCCAGATGTGCATCGGAAACTACTACTGGTCTTCAAGGAAACGATCAAACCGTAGACAGTTTGAGACATTACTCCCATGGAGGTAAGTGCCCATGGTGGCTGTTGTATTCAATCCTGATGCAATTTCTGTGTTTCATCAACACTCTGATATTCCACACATTCCATAATGCCCACAGATGTGCATCGGAAACTACTACTGGTCTCCCAGGGAACGACCAAAGCGTAAACTGTTTGAGACATTACTCCCATGGAGGAAAGTGCGCATGAAGACTGCTGTATTCAATCCTAACGCAATTTCTGTGTTTCATCAACACTCTGTTGGTCCACACATTACAGAATGTCCCCAGATGTGCACCGGAAACTACGACTGGTCTTCCAGGAACCGATCAAACCGTAGACTGTTTGAGACATTACTTCCATGGATGAAAGTGCGCATGGTGACTGTTGTATTCAATCCCGATGCAATTTCTGTTTTTGAACAACACTCTGATATTTTACAGGTTACAGAATGCTTCCAGATGTGCATCGGAAGCTACTACTGGTCTTCCAGGGAACGATCAAAGCGTAAACTGTTTGAGACATTGCTCCCATGGAGGAAAGTGTGCATGGTGACTGTTGTATCCAATCCCGATGGAATTTCTGTGTTTCATCAACACTTTGAAGGTCCACAGATTACAGAATGCCTCCAGATGTGCATCGGAAACTACTACTGGTCCTCCAGGAAACGATCAAATCGTAGACTCTTTGAGACAATACTCCCATGGAGGAAAATGCGCATGGTGGCTGCCGTTTTCAATCCCGATGCAATTTCTGTGTTTCATCAACACTCTGATAGTCCACACACTACAGAATGCCTCCAGATGTGCATCGGAAACTACTATTGGTCTTCCAGGGACCATCACATCGTAAACTGTTTGAGACATTACTCCCATGGAGGAAAGTGCGCATGGTGACTGTTGTATTCAATCCCGATGCAATTTCTGTTTTTGAACAACACTCTGATATTTTACAGGTTACAGAATGCTTCCAGATGTGCATCGGAAGCTACTACTGGTCTTCCAGGGAACGACCAAAGCGTAAACTGTTTGAGACATTACTCCCATGGAGGAAAGTGCGCATGAAGACTGCTGTATTCAATCCTGATGCAATTTCTGTGTTTCATCAACACTCTGTTGATCCACACATTACAGAATGTCCCCAGATGTGCATCGGAAACTACGATTGGTCTTTCAGGAAACGACCAACCGTAGACTGTATGAGACATTACTTCCATGGAGGAAAGTGCGCATGGTGATTGTTGTATTCAATCCCAATGCAATTTCTGTGTTTCATCAACACTCTGATAGTGCACAGATTACAGAATGCCTCCAGATGTGCATCGGAAACTACTACTGGACTTCCAGGGAACGATCAATGCGTAGACTGTTTGAGACATTACTCCCTTGGGGTAATGTGCGCATGGTGACTGTTGTATTCAATCCTGATGCAATTTCTGTGTTTCATCAACACTTTGAAGGTCCACAGATTACAGAATGCCTCCAGATGTGCATCGGATACTTCTACTGGTCTTGCAGGGAACGATCAAAGCGTAGACTGTTTGAGGCATTACTCCCATGGAGGAAAGAGCGCATGGTGACTGTTGTATTCAATCCTGATGCAATTTCTGTGTTTCATCAACACTCTGATAGTCCAATCATTACAGAATGCCCCTAGATGTGCATCGGAAACTACTAGTGGTCTTAAAGGGAACGATCACAACGTAAACTGTTTGAGACATTACTCCTATGGAGGAAAGTGCGCATGGTGACTGTTGTATTCAATCCCGATGCAATTTCTGTTTTTGAACAACACTCCGATATTTTACAGATTACAGAATGCCTCCAGATGTGCATCGGAAACTACTACTGGTCTTCCAGGGAACTATCAAAGCGTAAACTGTTTGAGACATTGCTCCCATGGAGGAAAGTGCGCATGGTGACTGTTGTATTCAATCCCGATGCAACTTCAGTGTTTCACCAACACTCTGATAGTCCGCAGATTACAGAATGCCTCCAGATGTGCATCGGAAACTACTACTGGTCTTCCAGGGAATGATCAAAGCGTAGACTGTTTGAGACATTACTCCCATGGAGGAATGTGTGCATGGTAACTGCTGTATTCAATCCCGATGCAATTTCTGTGTTTCATCAACACTTTGAAGGTCCACAGATTACAGAATGCCTCCAGATGTGCATCGCAAACTACTACTGGTCTTCAAGGAAACGATCAAACCGTAGACTGTTTGAGACATTACTCCCATGGAGGTAAGTGCGCATGGTGGCTGTTGTATTCAATCCTGATGCAATTTCTGTGTTTCATCAACACTCTGATAGTCCACACATTCCATAATACTCACAGATGTGCATCGGAAACTACTACTGGTCTCCCAGGGAACGACCAAAGCGTAAACTGTTTGAGACATTACTCCCATGGAGGAAAGTGCGCATGAAGACTGCTGTATTCAATCCTAACGCAATTTCTGTGTTTCATCAACACTCTGTTGGTCCACACATTACAGAATGTCCCCAGATGTGCATCGGAAACTACGACTGGTCTTCCAGGAACCGATCAAACCGTAGACCGTTTGAGACATTACTTCCATGGATGAAAGTGCGCATGGTGACTGTTGTATTCAATCCCGATGCAATTTCTGTGTTTCATCAACACTCTGATAGTCCAAACATTACAGAATGCCCCCAGATGTGCATCGGAAACTACTACTGGTCTTCCAGGGAACGATCATAGCGTAAACTGTTTGAGACATTACTCCCATGGAGGAAAGTGCGCATGGTGACTGTTGTATTCAAACCCGATGCAATTTCTGTTTTTGAACAACACTCTGATATTTTACAGATTACAGAATGCCTCCAGATGTGCATCGAAAGCTACTACTGGTCTTCCAGGGAACGATCAAAGCGTAAACAGTTTGAGACATTGCTCCCATGGAGGAAGGTGCGCATGGTGACTGTTGTATTCAATCCCGATGCTATTTCAGTGTTTTATCAACACTCTGATAGTCCACAGATTACAGAATGCCTCCAGATGTGCATCGGACTCTACTACTGGTCTTGCAGGGAACGATCAAAGCGTAGACTGTTTGAGACATTACTCCCATGGAGGAAAGTGCGCATGGTGTCTGTTGTATTCAATCCCGATGCAATTTCTGTGTTTCATCAACACTCTGATAGTCCAACATTACAGAATGCCCCCAGATGTGCATCGGAAACTACTACTGGCCTTCCAGGGAACGATCATAGCGTAAACTGTTTGAGACATTACTCCCATGGAGGAAAGTGCGCATGGTGACTGTTGTATTCAAACCCGATGCAATTTCTGTTTTTGAACAACACTCTGATATTTTACAGATTACAGAATGCCTCCAGATGTGCATCGGAAACTACTACAGGTCTTCCAGGGAATGATCAAAGCGTAGACTGTTTGAGGCATACCCCCCACGGAGGAAAGTGCGCATGGTAACTGTTGTATTCAATCCCGATGCAATTTCTGTGTTTCATCAACACTTTGAAGGTCCACAGATTACAGAATGCCTCCAGATGTGCATCGGAAACTACTACTGGTCCTCCAGGAAACGATCAAAGCGTAGACTCTTTGAGACAATACTCCCATGGAGGAAAGTGCGCATGGTGGCTGCCGTTTTAAATCCCGATGCAATTTCTGTGTTTCATCAACACTCTGATAGTCCACACACTACAGAATGCCTCCAGATGTGCATCGGAAACTACTATTGGTCTTCCAGGGAACGATCAAAGCGTAAACGGTTTGAGACGTTACTCATATGGAGGAAAGTGCGCATTTTGACTGTTGTATTCAATCCTGATGCAATTTATGTGTTTCATCAACACTCTGATAGTCCACACATTACAGAATGCAAACAGATGTGCATCGGAAACTACTACTGGGATTCCAGGGAACGATCAAAGCGTAAACTGTTAGAGACATTACTCCCATGGAGGTAAGTGCGCATGGTGACTGTTGTATTCAATCCTACTGCAATTTCTGTGTATCATCAACACTCTGATAGTCCACACATTCCATAATGCCCACAGATGTGCATCGGAAACTACTACTAGTCATCCAGGGAACGACCAAAGCGTAAACTGTTTGAGACATTACTCCCATGGAGGAAAGTGCGCATGAAGACTGCTGTATTCAATCCTGATGCAATTTCTGTGTTTCATCAACACTCTGTTGGTCCACACATTACAGAATGTCCCCAGATGTGCATCGGAAACTACGATTGTTCTTCCAGGAAACGACCAACCGTAGACTGTATGAGACATTACTTCCATGGAGGAAAGTGCGCATGGTGACTGTTGTATTCAATCCCGATGCAATTTCTGTGTTTCATCAACACTCTGATGGTGCACAGATTACAGAATGCCTCCAGATGTGCATCGGAAACTACTACTGGACTTCCAGGGAACGATCAATGCGTAGACTGTTTGAGACATTACTCCCTTGGGGGAGAGTGCGCATGGTGACTGTTGTATTCAATCCTGATGCAATTTCTGTGTTTCATCAACACTTTGAAGGTCCACAGATTACAGAATGCCTCCAGATGTACATCGGATACTTCTACTGGTCTTGCAGGGAACGATCAAAGCGTAGACTGTTTGAGACATTACTCCCATGGAAGAAAGAGCGCATGGTGGCTGGTGTATTCAATCCCGATGCAATTTCTGTGTTTCATCAACACTCTTATAGTCCACACATTCCAGAATGCCCACAGATGTGCATCGGAAACTACTACTGGTCTTCCAGAGAACGATCACAGCGTAAACTGTTTGAGACATTACTCCCATGGAGGAAAGTGCGCATGGTGACTGTTGTATTCGATCCCGATGCAATTTCTGTGTTTCATCAACACTCTGATAGTCCACACATTGCAGAATACCCACAGATGTGCATTGGAAACTACTGCTGGTCTTCCAGGGAACGATCAAAGCGTAAACTGTTTGAGACATTACTCCCATGGATATAAGTGCGCATGGTGGCTCTTGTATTCACTCGTGATGCAATTTCTGTGTTTCATCAACACTCCGATAGTCCACACTTTACAGAATGCTCCCAGATATGCATCAGAAACTGCTACTGGTCTTCCAGGGAACGATCAAAGCGTAAACTGTTAGAGACATTACTCCCATGGAGGAAAGTGCGCATGGTAACTGTTGTATTCAATCCCAATACAATATCTGTGTTTCATCAACACACTGATAGTCCACAGATTACAGAATGCCTCCAGATGTGCATCGGAAACTACTACTGGTCTTCCAGGGAACGATCACAGCGTAAACTGTTTGAGACATTACTCCCATGGAGGTAAGTGCCCATGGTAACTGTTGTATTCAATCCCGATGCAATTTCTGTGTTTCATCAACACTTTGAAGGTCCAAAGATTACAGAATGCCTCGAGATGTGCATCGGAAACTACTACTGGTCATCCAGGAAACGATCAAATCGTAGACTGTTTGAGACATTACTCCCATGGAGGAAAGTGCGCATGGTGACAGTTGTATTTAATCCCGATGCAATTTCTGTTTTTGAACAACACTCTGATACTTTACAGGTTACAGAATGCCTCCAGATGTGCATTGGAAGCTACTACTGGTCTTCCAGTTAACGATCAAAGCGTAAACTGTTTGAGACATTGCTCCCATGGAGGAAAGTGTGCATGGTGACTGTTGTATTCAATCCCGATGCAATTTCAGTGTTTCATCAACAATCTGATATCCACAGATTACAGAATGCCTCCAGATGTGCATCGGAAGCTACTACTGGTCTTCCAGGGAATGATCAAAGCGTAGACTGTTTGAGACATTACTCCCATGGAGGAAAGTGCGCATGGTAACTGTTGTATTCAATCCCGATGCAATTTCTGTGTTTCATCAACACTTTGGAGGTCCACAGATTACAGAATGCCTCCAGATGTGCATCGGAAACTACTACTGGTCCTCCAGGTAACGATCAAAGCGTAGACTCTTTCAGACAATACTCCCATGGGGGAAAGTGCGCATGGTGGCTGCCGTATTCAATCCCGATGCAATTTCTGTGTTTCATCAACACTCTGATAGTCCACACACTACAGAATGCCCCCAGATGTGCATCGGAAACTACTATTGGTCTTCCATGGAACGATCGAAGCGTAAACGGTTTGAGACGTTACTCATGTGGAGGAAAGTGCGCAAGGTGACTGTTGTATTCAATCCTGATGCAATTTATGTGTTTCATCAACACTCTGATAGTCCACACATTACAGAATGCCCACAGATGTGCATCGGAAACTACTACTGGGATTCCAGGGAACGATCAAAGCGTAAACTGTTAGAGACATTACTCCCATGGAGGTAAGTGCGCATGGTGACTGTTGTATTCAATCCTGATGCAATTTCTGTGTTTCATCAACACTCTGATAGTCCACACATTCCATAATGCCCACAGATGTGCATCGGAAACTACTACTAGTCTTCCAGGGAACGACCAAAACGTAAACTGTTTGAGACATTACTCCCATGGAGGAAAGTGCGCATGAGGACTGCTGTATTCAATCCTGATGCAATTTCTGTGTTTCATCAACACTCTGTTGGTCCACACATTCCAGAATGCCCACAGATGTGCATTGGAAACTACTGCTGGTCTCCCAGGGAACGATCAAAGCGTAAACTGATTGAGACATTACTCCCATGGAGATAAGTGCGCATGGTGGCTCTTGTATTCACTCGTGATGCAATTTCTGTGTTTCATCAACACTCCGATAGTCCACACATTACAGAATGCTCCCAGATGTGCATCGGAAACTGATACTGGTCTTCCAGGGAACGATCAAATCGTAAACTGTTTGAGATATTACTCCCATGGAGTAAAGTGCGCACGGTGCTTGTTGTATTCAATCCTGATGTAATTTCTGTGTTTCATCAACACTCTGTTTGACTACAGATTACAGAATGACACCAGATGTGCATCGGAAACTACTACTGGTCTTCCATTGAACGATCAAAGCGTAGGCTGTTTGAGACATTACTCCCATGGAGGAAAGTGCGCATGGTGACTGTTGTATTTAATCCCGATGCAATTTCTGTGTTCCATCAACACTTTGAAGGTCCAAAGATAACAGAATGCCTCGAGATGTGCATCGGAAACTACTACTGGTCTTCCAGGAAACGATCAAATCGTAGACTGTTTGAGACATTACTCCCATGGAGGCAAGTGCGCATGGTGACTGTTGTATTCAATTTCGAGGCAATTTCTGTGTTTCATCAACACTTTGAAGGTCCACACATTACAGAATGCCTCCAGTTGTGCGTCGGAAACTACTACTGGTCTTGCAGGGAACGATCAAAGCGTAGACTGTTTGAGATATTGCTCACATGGAGTAAAGTGCGCATGGTGCTTGTTGTATTCAATCCTGATGCAATTTCTGTGTTTCATCAACACTCTGTTTGTCCACAGATTACAGAATGACACCAGATGTGCATCGGAAACTACTACTTGTCTTCCAGGGAACGATCAAAGCGTAGACTGTTTGAGACATTACTCCCATGGAGGAAAGTGCGCATGGTGACTTGTATTCAATCGCGATGCAATTTCTGTGTTTCATCAACACTTTGAAGGTCCACAGATTACAGAATGTCTCCAGATGTGTATCAGAAACTACAACTGGTCCTCCAGGAAACGATCAAAGCGTAGACTCTTTGAGACAATACTCCCATGGAGGAAAGTGCGCATAGTGGCTGCCGTATTCAATCCCGATGCAATTTCTTTTTTTCATCAACACTCTGATAGTCCACACACTACAGAATGCCCCCAGATGTGCATCGGAAACTACTATTGGTCTTCCAGGGAACGATCAAAGCGTAAACGGTTAGAGACATTACTCCCATGGAGGAAAGTGCGCATGAGGACTGCTGTATTCAATCCTGATGCAATTTCTGTGTTTCATCAACACTCTGTTGGTCCACACATTCCATAATGCCCACAGATGTGCATCGGAAACTACTACTAGTCTTCCAGGGAACGACCAAAGCGTAAACTGTTTGAGACATTACTCCCATGGAGGAAAGTGCGCATGAAGACTGCTGTATTCAATCCTGATGCAATTTCTGTGTTTCATCAACACTCTGTTGGTCCACACATTACAGAATGTCCCCAGATGTGCATCGGAAACTACGACTGGTCTTCCAGGAAACGACCAACCGTAGACTGTATGAAACATTACTTCCATGGAGGAAAGTGCGCATGGTGACTGTTGTATTCTATCCCGATGCAATATCTGTGTTTCATCAACACTCTGATAGTGCACAGATTACAGAATGCCCCCAGATGTGCATCGGAAACTACTATTGGTCTTCCATGGAACGATCGAAGCGTAAACGGTTTGAGACGTTACTCATGTGGAGGAAAGTGCGCAAGGTGACTGTTGTATTCAATCCTGATGCAATTTATGTGTTTCATCAACACTCTGATAGTCCACACATTACAGAATGCCCACAGATGTGCATCGGAAACTACTACTGGGATTCCAGGGAACGATCAAAGCGTAAACTGTTAGAGACATTACTCCCATGGAGGTAAGTGCGCATGGTGACTGTTGTATTCAATCCTGATGCAATTTCTGTGTTTCATCAACACTCTGATAGTCCACACATTCCATAATGCCCACAGATGTGCATCGGAAACTACTACTAGTCTTCCAGGGAACGACCAAAACGTAAACTGTTTGAGACATTACTCCCATGGAGGAAAGTGCGCATGAGGACTGCTGTATTCAATCCTGATGCAATTTCTGTGTTTCATCAACACTCTGTTGGTCCACACATTCCAGAATGCCCACAGATGTGCATTGGAAACTACTGCTGGTCTCCCAGGGAACGATCAAAGCGTAAACTGATTGAGACATTACTCCCATGGAGATAAGTGCGCATGGTGGCTCTTGTATTCACTCGTGATGCAATTTCTGTGTTTCATCAACACTCCGATAGTCCACACATTACAGAATGCTCCCAGATGTGCATCGGAAACTGCTACTGGTCTTCCAGGGAACGATCAAATCGTAAACTGTTTGAGATATTACTCCCATGGAGTAAAGTTCGCACGGTGCTTGTTGTATTCAATCCTGATGTAATTTCTGTGTTTCATCAACACTCTGTTTGACTACAGATTACAGAATGACACCAGATGTGCATCGGAAACTACTACTGGTCTTCCATTGAACGATCAAAGCGTAGGCTGTTTGAGACATTACTCCCATGGAGGAAAGTGCGCATGGTGACTGTTGTATTTAATCCCGATGCAATTTCTGTGTTTCATCAACACTTTGAAGGTCCAAAGATAACAGAATGCCTCGAGATGTGCATCGGAAACTACTACTGGTCTTCCAGGAAACGATCAAATCGTAGACTGTTTGAGACATTACTCCCATGGAGGCAAGTGCGCATGGTGACTGTTGTATTCAATTTCGAGGCAATTTCTGTGTTTCATCAACACTTTGAAGGTCCACACATTACAGAATGCCTCCAGTTGTGCGTCGGAAACTACTACTGGTCTTGCAGGGAACGATCAAAGCGTAGACTGTTTGAGATATTGCTCACATGGAGTAAAGTGCGCATGGTGCTTGTTGTATTCAATCCTGATGCAATTTCTGTGTTTCATCAACACTCTGTTTGTCCACAGATTACAGAATGACACCAGATGTGCATCGGAAACTACTACTTGTCTTCCAGGGAACGATCAAAGCGTAGACTGTTTGAGACATTACTCCCATGGAGGAAAGTGCGCATGGTGACTTGTATTCAATCGCGATGCAATTTCTGTGTTTCATCAACACTTTGAAGGTCCACAGATTACAGAATGTCTCCAGATGTGTATCAGAAACTACAACTGGTCCTCCAGGAAACGATCAAAGCGTAGACTCTTTGAGACAATACTCCCATGGAGGAAAGTGCGCATAGTGGCTGCCGTATTCAATCCCGATGCAATTTCTTTTTTTCATCAACACTCTGATAGTCCACACACTACAGAATGCCCCCAGATGTGCATCGGAAACTACTATTGGTCTTCCAGGGAACGATCAAAGCGTAAACGGTTAGAGACATTACTCCCATGGAGGAAAGTGCGCATGAGGACTGCTGTATTCAATCCTGATGCAATTTCTGTGTTTCATCAACACTCTGTTGGTCCACACATTCCATAATGCCCACAGATGTGCATCGGAAACTACTACTAGTCTTCCAGGGAACGACCAAAGCGTAAACTGTTTGAGACATTACTCCCATGGAGGAAAGTGCGCATGAAGACTGCTGTATTCAATCCTGATGCAATTTCTGTGTTTCATCAACACTCTGTTGGTCCACACATTACAGAATGTCCCCAGATGTGCATCGGAAACTACGACTGGTCTTCCAGGAAACGACCAACCGTAGACTGTATGAAACATTACTTCCATGGAGGAAAGTGCGCATGGTGACTGTTGTATTCTATCCCGATGCAATATCTGTGTTTCATCAACACTCTGATAGTGCACAGTTTACAGAATGCCTCCAGATGTGCATCGGAAACTACTACTGGACTTCCAGGGAACGATCAATGCGTAGACTGTTTGAGACATTACTCCCTTGGGGGAAAGTGCGCATGGTGACTGTTGTATTCAATCCTGATGCAATTTCTGTGTATCATCAACACTTTGAACGTCCACAGATTACAGAATGAATCCAGATGTGCATCGGATACTTCTACTGGTCTTGCAGGGAACGATCAAAGCGTAGACTGTTTGAGACATTACTCCCATGGAGGAAAGAGCGCATGGTGGCTGTTGTATTCAATCCCGATGCAATTTCTGTGTTTCATCAACACTCTTATAGTCCACACATTCCAGAATGCCCACAGATGTGCATCGGAAACTACTACTGGTCTTCCAGGGAACGATCATAGCGTAAACTGTTTGAGACATTACTCCCATGGAGGAAAGTGCGCATGGTGACTGTTGTATTCAATCCCGATAAAATTTCTGTGTTTCATCAACACTCTGATAGTCCACACATTGCAGAAAACCCACAGATGTGCATTGGAAACTACTGCTGGTCTTCCAGGGAACGATCAAAGCGTAAACTGTTTGAGACATTACTCCCATGGAGATAAGTGCGAATGGTGGCTCTTGTATTCACTCGTGATGCAATTTCTGTGTTTCATCAACACTCCGATAGTCCACACATTACAGAATGCTCCCAGATGTGCATCGGAAACTGCTACTGGTCTTCCAGGGAACGATCAAAGCGTATACTGTTTGAGACATTACTCCCATGGAGGAAAGTGCGCATGGTGCTTGTTGTATTCAATCCTGATGCAATTTCTGTGTTTCATCAACACTCTGTTTGTCCACAGATTACAGAATGACACCAGATGTGCATCGGAAACTACTACTTGTCTTCCAGGGAACGATCAAAGCGTAGACTGTTTGAGACATTACTCCCATGGAGGAAAGTGCGCATGGTGACTTGTATTCAATCGCGATGCAATTTCTGTGTTTCATCAACACTTTGAAGGTCCACAGATTACAGAATGTCTCCAGATGTGTATCAGAAACTACAACTGATCTTGCAGGGAACGATGAAACCGTAGACTATTTGAGACATTACTTCCATGGTGGATAGTGCGCATGGTGACTGTTGTATTCAATCCCGATGCAATTTCTGTGTTTCATCAACACTCTGATAGTCCACACATTACAGAATGCCACCAGATGAGCATCAGAAACTACTACTGGTCTTCCAGGGATCGATCAAAGCGTAAACTTTTTGAGACATTACCCCAATGGAGGAAAGTGGGCGTGGTGACTGTTGTATTCAATCGCGATGCAATTTCTGTGTTTCATCAACACTTTTATAGTCCACACATTCCAGAATGCCCACAGATGTGCATCGGAAACTTTTACTGGTCTCCCAGGGAACGAACAAAGCGTAAACTGTTTGAGACATTACTCCCATGGAGGAAAGTGCGCATGGTGGCTACCGTATTCAATCCCGATGCAATTTCTGTGTTTCATCAACACTCTGACAGTCCACACATTACAGAATGCCCCCAGATGTGCATCGGAAACTACTATTGGTCTTCCAGGGAACGATCAAAGCGTAAACTGTTTGAGACGTTACTCATATGGAGGAAAGTGCGCATGCTGACTGTTGTATTCTGCCGGCCGCGGTGGTCTCGCGGTTCTAGTCGCGCAGTCCGGAACCGCGCGACTGCTACGGTCGCAGGTTCGAATCCTGCCTCGGGCATGGGCGTGTGTGATGTCCTTAGGTTAGTTAGGTTTAAGTAGTTCTAAGTTCTAGGGGACTAATGACCACAGCAGTTGAGTCCCATAGTGCTCAGAGCCATTTGAACCATTTGTTGTATTCTATCCTGATGCAATTTCTGTGTTTCATCAACACTCTGATAGTCCACACATTTCAGAATGCCCACAGATGTGCATCGGAAACTACTACTGGTCTTCCAGGGAACGATCAAAGAGTAAACTGTTTTAGACATTACTCCCATGGAGGAAAGTGCGCGTGGTGACTGTTGAATTCAATCCCGATGCAATTTCTGTGTTTCATCAACACTCTGATAGTCCACAGATTACAGAATGCCTCCAGATGTGCATCGGAAACTACTACAGGTCTTCCAGGGTACGATCAAAGCGTAGACTTTTTGAGACATTACTTCCATGGAGGAAAGTGCGCATGGTGATTATTGTATTCAATCCTGATGCAATTTCTGAGTTTCATCAACACTTTGAAGGTCCCCAGATTACAGAATGCCTCCAGATGTGCATCGGAAACTACTACTGGTTTTGCAGGGAACGATCAAAGCGTAAACTGTTAGAGACATTGATCCCATGGAGGAAAGTGCGCATGGTGACTGTTGTATTCAATCCCGATGCAATTTCTGTGTTTCATCAACACTCTTATAGTCCACACATTACAGATTGCCCACAGATGTGCATCGGAAACTATTACTGGTCTTCCAGAGAACGATCAAAGCGTAAACTGTTTGAGACATTACTCCCTTGGAGGAAGGTGCGCATGGTGACTGTTATATTGAATCCCGATGCAATTTCTGTGTTTCATCAACACTCTGACTGTCCACACATTACAGAATGCCCCCAGATGTGCATCGGAAACTACTATTGGTCTTCCAGGGAACGATCAAAGCGTAAACTGTTTGAGACGTTACTCATATGGAGGAAAGTGCGCATGCTGACTGTTGTATTCTATCCTGATGCAATTTCTGTGTTTCATCAAAAATCTGATAGTCCACACATAACAGAAAGCCCCCAGTGTGCACCGGAAACTACTACTGGTCTTCCAGGGAACGATCAATGCGTAGGCTGTTTGAGACATACTCCCTTGGGGGAAAGTGCGCATGGTGACAGTTGTATTCAATCCCGATGCAATATCTGTGTTTCATCAACACTCTGTTGGTCCACACATTACAGAATGCCCCCAGATGTGCATCGGACTCTACTACTGGTCTTGCAGGGATCGATCAAAGCGTAGGCTGTTTGAGACATTACCCCCATGGAGGAAAGTGCGCATGGTGTCTGTTGTATTCAATCCCGATGCAATTTCTGTGTTTCATCAACACTCTGATAGTCCAAACATTACATAATGCCCCCAGATGTGCATCGGAAACTACTACTGCTCTTCCAGGGAACGATCACAGCTTAAACTGTTTGAGACATTACTCCCATGGAGGAATGGGCGCATGGTGTCTGTTGTATTCAATCCCGATGCAATATCTGTGTTTCATCAACACTCTGATAGTCCAAACATTACAGAATGCCCCCAGATGTGCATCGGAAACTACTATTGGTCTTCCAGGGAACGATCAAAGCGTAAACTGTTTGAGACGTTACTCATATGGAGGAAAGTGTGCATGGTGACTGTCGTATTCAATCCTGATGCAATTTCTGTGTTTCATCAACACTCTGATAGTCCACACATTTCAGAATGCCCACAGATGTGCATCGGAAACTACTACTGGGCTTCCAGGGAACGATCAAAGCGTAAACTGTTAGAGACATTACTCCCATGAAGGTAAGTGCGCATGGTGACTGTTGTATTCAATTCCGATGCAATTTCAGTGTTTCATCAACACTCCGATAGTCCACAGATTACAGAATGCCTCCAGATGTGCATCGGAAACTACTACCGGTGTTGCAGGGAACGATCAATGCGTAGACTGTTTGAGACATTACTCCCATGGAGGAAAGTGCGCATGGTGAATGTTGTATTCAATCCCGATGCAATATCTGTGTTTCATCAACACTCTGATAGTCCACACATTACAGAATGCCCACAGATGTGCATCGGAAATTACTACTGGTCTACCACGGAACGATCAAAACGTAAACTGTTAGAGACGCTACTGCCATGGGGGAAAGTGCGCATGGTGACTGTTGTATTCAATCCCAATGCAATTTCTGTGTTACATCAACACTCTTATAGTCCACACATTCCAGAATGCCCACAAATGTGCATCGGAAACATTTACTGGACTCCCAGGGAACGAACAAAGCGTAAACTGTTTGAGACAGTACTCCCATGGAGGAAAGTGCGCATGGTGACTGCTTTATTCAATCCTGATGCAATTTCTGTGTTTCATCAACACTCTGTTGGTCCACACATTACAGAATGTCCCCAGATGTGCATCGGAAACTACTACTGGTCTTCCAGGAGACGATCAAACCGTAGACAGTTTGAGACATTACTCCCATGGAGGAAAGTGCGCATGGTGACTGTTGTATTCAATCCCGATGCAATTTCTGTGTTTCATCAACACTCTGATAGTCCAAACATTACAGAATGCCCCCAGATGTGCATCGGAAACTACTACTGCTCTTCCAGGGAACGATCACAGCGTAAACTCTTTGAGACATTACTCCCATGGAGGAAAGTGCGCATGCTGACTGTTGTATTCAATCCCGATGCAATTTCTGTGTTTCATCAACACTTTGAAGGTCCACAGATTACAGAATGCCTCCAGATGTGCATCGGAAACTACTACTGGTCCTCCAGGAAACGATCAAAGCGTAGACTCTTTGAGACAATACTCCCATGGAGGAAAGTGCGCATGGTGGCTGCCGTATTCAATCCCGACGCAATTTCTGTGTTTCATCAACACTCAGATAGTCCACACATTACAGAATGCCCCCAGATGTGCTTCGGAAACTACTATTGGTCTTCCAGGGAACGATCAAAGCGTAAACTGTTTGAGACGTTACTCATATGGAGGAAAGTGCGCATGGTGACTGTTGTATTCAATCCTGATGCAATTTCTGTGTTTCATCAACACTCTGATAGTCCACACATTTCAGAATGCCCACAGATGTGCATCGGAAACTACTACTGGGCTTCCAGGGAACGATCAAAGCGTAAACTGTTAGAGACATTACTCCCATGGAGGTAAGTGCGCATGGTGACTGTTGTATTTAATCCTGATGCAATTTCTGTGTTTCATCAACACTCTGATAGTCCACACATTACGGAATGCCCCCAGATGTGCATCGGAAACTACTACTGGTCTTCCAGGGAGCGAACAAAGCGTAAACTGTTAGAGACGTTACTCCCATGGAGGAAAGAGCGCATGGTAATTGTTGTATTCAATCAAAATGCAATTTCTGTGTTTCATCAACACTTTGAAGGTCCACAGATTATAGAATGCCTCCAGATGTGCATCGGATACTTCTACTGGTCTAGCAGGGAACGATCAAAGCGTAGACTCTTTGAGACATTACTCCCATGGAGGAAAGTGCGCATGGTGACTGCTGTATTCAATCCTGATGCAATTTCTGTGTTTCATCAATACTCTGTTGGTCCACACATTACAAAATGGCCCCAATTGTGCATCGGAAACTACTACTGGTCTTCCAGGAAACGATCAAACCGTAGTCTGTTTGAGACATTACTCCCATGGAGGAAAGTGCGCATGGTGACTGTTGTATTCAATCCCGATGCAATTTCTGTGTTTCATCAACACTCTTATAGTCCACACATTACAGATTGCCCACAGATGTGCATCGGAAACTATTACTGGTCTTCCAGAGAACGATCAAAGCGTAAACTGTTTGAGACATTACTCCCTTGGAGGAAAGTGCGCATGGTGACTGTTATATTGAATCCCGATGCAATTTCTGTGTTTCATCAACACTCTGACTGTCCACACATTACAGAATGCCCCCAGATGTGCATCGGAAACTACTATTGGTCTTCCAGGGAACGATCAAAGCGTAAACTGTTTGAGACGTTACTCATATGGAGGAAAGTGCGCATGCTGACTGTTGTATTCTATCCTGATGCAATTTCTGTGTTTCATCAAAAATCTGATAGTCCACACATAACAGAAAGCCCCCAGTGTGCACCGGAAACTACTACTGGTCTTCCAGGGAACGATCAATGCGTAGACTGTTTGAGACATACTCCCTTGGGGGAAAGTGCGCATGGTGACTGTTGTATTCAATCCCGATGCAATATCTGTGTTTCATCAACACTCTGTTGGTCCACACATTACAGAATGCCCCCAGATGTGCATCGGACTCTACTACTGGTTTTGCAGGGAACGATCAAAGCGTAGGCTGTTTGAGACATTACCCCCATGGAGGAAAGTGCGCATGGTGTCTGTTGTATTCAATCCCGATGCAATTTCTGTGTTTCATCAACACTCTGATAGTCCAAACATTACATAATGCCCCCAGATGTGCATCGGAAACTACTACTGCTCTTCCAGGGAACGATCACAGCTTAAACTGTTTCAGACATTACTCCCATGGAGGAATGGGCGCATGGTGTCTGTTGTATACAATCCCGATGCAATATCTGTGTTTCATCAACACTCTGATAGTCCAAACATTACAGAATGCCCCCAGATGTGCATCGGAAACTACTATTGGTCTTCCAGGGAACGATCAAAGCGTAAACTGTTTGAGACGTTACTCATATGGAGGAAAGTGTGCATGGTGACTGTCGTATTCAATCCTGATGCAATTTCTGTGTTTCATCAACACTCTGATAGTCCACACATTTCAGAATGCCCACAGATGTGCATCGGAAACTACTACTGGGCTTCCAGGGAACGATCAAAGCGTAAACTGTTAGAGACATTACTCCCATGAAGGTAAGTGCGCATGGTGACTGTTGTATTCAATTCCGATGCAATTTCAGTGTTTCATCAACACTCCGATAGTCCACAGATTACAGAATGCCTCCAGATGTGCATCGGAAACTACTACCGGTCTTGCAGGGAACGATCAATGCGTAGACTGTTTGAGACATTACTCCCATGGAGGAAAGTGCGCATGGTGAATGTTGTATTCAATCCCGATGCAATATCTGTGTTTCATCAACACTCTGATAGTCCACACATTACAGAATGCCCACAGATGTGCATCGGAAACTACTACTGGTCTACCACGGAACGATCAAAACGTAAACTGTTAGAGACGCTACTGCCATGGGGGAAAGTGCGCATGGTGACGGTTGTATTCAATCCCAATGCAATTTCTGTGTTTCATCAACACTCTTATAGTCCACACATTCCAGAATGCCCACAATTGTGCATCGGAAACATTTACTGGACTCCCAGGGAACGAACAAAGCGTAAACTGTTTGAGACAGTACTCCCATGGAGGAAAGTGCGCATGGTGACTGCTTTATTCAATCCTGATGCAATTTCTGTGTTTCATCAACACTCTGTTGGTCCACACATTACAGAATGTCCCCAGATGTGCATCGGAAACTACTACTGGTCTTCCAGGAGACGATCAAACCGTAGACAGTTTGAGACATTACTCCCATGGAGGAAAGTGCGCATGGTGACTGTTGTATTCAATCCCGATGCAATTTCTGTGTATCATCAACACTCTGATAGTCCACAGATTACAGAATGCCACAGACGTGAATCGGACTCTACTACTGGTCTTGCAGGGAACGATCGAAGCGTAGGATGTTTGAGACGTTACTCCCATGGAGGAAAGTGCGCATTGTGTCTGTTGTATTCAATCCCGATGCAATTTCTGTGTTTCATCAACACTCTGATAGTCCAAACATTACAGAATGCCCCCAGATGTGCATCGGAAACTACTACTGCTCTTCCATTGAACGATCACAGCGTAAACTCTTTGAGACATTACTCCCATGGAGGAAAGTGCGCATGCTGACTGTTGTATTCAATCCCGATGCAATTTCTGTGTTTCATCAACACTTTGAAGGTCCACAGATTACATAATGCCTCCAGATGTGCATCGGAAACTACTACTGGTCCTCCAGGAAACGATCAAAGCGTAGACTCTTTGAGACAATACTCCCATGGAGGGAAGTGCGCATGGTGGCTGCCGTATTCAATCCCGATGCAATTTCTGTGTTTCATCAACACTCTGATAGTCCACACATTACAGAATGCCCCCAGATGTGCTTCGGAAACTACTATTGGTCTTCCAGGGAACGATCAAAGCGTATACTGTTTGAGACATTACTGTCATGGAGGAAAGAGTTCATGGTAACTGTTGTATTCAATCCCAATGCAATTAATGTGTTTCATCAACACTCTTATAGTCCACACATTCCAGAATGCCCACAGATGTGCATCGGAAACTACTACTTGGCTCCCAGGGAACGAACGAAGCGTAAACTGTTTGAGACATTACTCCCATGGAGGAAAGTGCGCATGGTGACTGCTGTATTCAATCCTGATGCAATTTCTGTGTTTCATCAACACTCTGTTGGTCCACACATTACAGAATGTCCCCAGTTGTGTATCGGAAACTACTACTGGTCTTCCAGGAAACGATCAAACCGTAGTCTGTTTGAGACATTACTCCCATGGAGGAAAGTACGCATGGTGACTGTTGTATTCAATCCCGATGCAATTTCTGTGTTTCATCAACACTCTGAGAGTCCACAGATTACAGAATGCCTCCAGATGTTCATCGGACTCTACTACTGGTAATGCAGGGAACGATCAAAGCGTAGACTGTTTGGGACATTACTACCATGGAGGAAAGTGCGCATGGTGTCTGTTGTATTCAATCCCGATGCAATATCTGTGTTTCATCATCACTCTGATAGTCCAAACATTACAGAATGCCCACAGATGTGCATCGGAAACTACTACTGGTCTTCCACGGAACGGTCAAAGCGTAAACTGTTAGAGACGCTACTGCCATGGGGGAAAGTGCGCATGGTGACTGTTGTATTCAATCCCAATGCAATTTCTGTGTTTCATCAACACTCTTATAGTCCACACACTCCAGAATGCCCACAGATGTGCATCGGAAACATTTACTGGACTCCCAGGGAACGAACAAAGCGTAAACTGTTTGAGACAGTACTCCCATGGAGGAAAGTGCGCATGGTGACTGCTTTATTCAATCCTGATGCAATTTCTGTGTTTCATCAACACTCTGTTGGTCCACACATTACAGAATGTCCCCAGATGTGCATCGGAAACTACTACTGGTCTTCCAGGAGACGATCAAACCGTAGACTGTTTGAGACATTACTCCCATTGAGGAAAGTGCGCATGGTGACTGTTGTATTCAAACCCGATGCAATTTCTGTGTATCATCAACACTCTGATAGTCCACAGATTACAGAATGCCACAGACGTGAATCGGACTCTACTACTGGTCTTGCAGGGAACGATCAAAGCGTAGGATGTTTGAGACATTACTCCCATGGAGGAAAGTGCGCATTGTGTCTGTTGTATTCAATCCCGATGCAATTTCTGTGTTTCATCAACACTCTGATAGTCCAAACATTACAGAATGCCCCCAGATGTGCATCGGAAACTACTACTGCTCTTCCAGGGAACGATCACAGCGTAAACTCTTTGAGACATTACTCCCATGGAGGAAAGTGCGCATGCTGACTGTTGTATTCAATCCCGATGCAATTTCTGTGTTTCATCAACACTTTGAAGGTCCACAGATTACAGAATGCCTCCAGATGTGCATCGGAAACTACTACTGGTCCTCCAGGAAACGATCAAAGCGTAGACTCTTTGAGACAATACTCCCATGGAGGAAAGTGCGCATGGTGGCTGCCGTATTCAATCCCGACGCAATTTCTGTGTTTCATCAACACTCTGATAGTCCACACATTACAGAATGCCCCCAGAAGTGCTTCGGAAACTACTATTGGTCTTCCAGGGAACGATCAAAGCGTAAACTGTTTGAGACGTTACTCATATGGAGGAAAGTGCGCATGGTGACTGTTGTATTCAATCCTGATGCAATTTCTCTGTTTCATCAACACTCTGATAGTCCACACATTTCAGAATGCCCACAGATGTGCATCGGAAACTACTACTGGGCTTCCAGGGAACGATCAAAGCGTAAACTGTTAGAGACATTACTCCCATGGAGGTAAGTGCGCATGGTGACTGTTGTATTTAATCCTGATGCAATTTCTGTGTTTCATCAACACTCTGATAGTCCACACATTACGGAATGGCCCCAGATGTGCATCGGAAACTACTACTTTTCTTCCAGGGAACGAACAGAGCGTAAACTGTTAGAGACGTTACTCCCATGGAGGAAAGAGCGCATGGTAATTGTTGTATTCAATCAAAATGCAATTTCTGTGTTTCATCAACACTTTGAAGGTCCACAGATTATAGAATGCCTCCAGATGTGCATCGGATACTTCTACTGGTCTAGCAGGGAACGATCAAAGCGTAGACTGTTTGAGACATTACTCCCATGGAGGAAAGAGTTCATGGTAACTGTTGTATTCAATCCCAATGCAATTAATGTGTTTCATCAACACTCTTATAGTCCACACATTCCAGAATGCCCACAGATGTGCATCGGAAACTAATACTTGGCTCCCAGGGAACGAACGAAGCGTAAAGTGTTTGAGACATTACTCCCATGGAGGAAAGTGCGCATGGTGACTGCTGTATTCAATCCTGATGCAATTTCTGTGTTTCATCAACACTCTGTTGGTCCACACATTACAAAATGGCCCCAATTGTGCATCGGAAACTACTACTGGTCTTCCAGGAAACGATCAAACCGTAGTCTGTTTGAGACATTACTCCCATGGAGGAAAGTACGCATGGTGACTGTTGTATTCAATCCCGATGCAATTTCTGTGTTTCATCAACACTCTGAGAGTCCACAGATTACAGAATGCCTCCAGATGTTCATCGGACTCTACTACTGGTATTGCAGGGAACGATCAAAGCGTAGACTGTTTGAGACATTACTACCATGGAGGAAAGTGCGCATGGTGTCTGTTGTATTCAATCCCGATGCAATATCTGTGTTTCATCAACACTCTGATAGTCCAAACATTACAGAATGCCCCCAGATGTGCATCGGAAACTACTACTGGTCTTAAAGGGAACGATCACAGCGTAAACTGTTTGAGACATTACTCCTATGGAGGAAAGTGCGCATGGTGACTGTTGTATTCAATCCCGATGCAATTTCTGTTTTTGAACAACACTCTGATAGTCCACAGAATACAGAATGCCTCCAGATGTGCATCGGAAGCTACTACTGGTCTTCCAGGGAACGATCAAAGCGTAAACTGTTTGAGACATTGCTCCTATGGAGGAAAGTGCGCATGGTGACTGTTGTATTCAATCCCGATGCATTTTCAGTGTTTCATCAACACCCTGATAGTCCACAGATTACAGAATGCCTCAAGATGTGCATCGGAAACCACTACTGGTCTTCCAGGGAACGATCAAAGAGTAGACTGTTTGAGACATTACTCCCATGGAGGAAAGTGCGCATGGTAACTGTTGTATTCAATCAAGATCCAATTTCTGTGTTTCATCAACACTTTGAAGGTCCACACATTACAGAATGCCCCCAGATATGCATCGGAAACTACTACTGGTCTTCCAGGGAACGATCAATGAGTAAACTGTTTGAGACATTACTCCCATGGAGCGAAGTGCGTATGGTGACTGTTGAAGTCAATCCCGATGCAATTTCTGTGATTCATCAACACTCTGATAGTCCATAGATTACAAAATGCCTCCAGATGTGCATCGGAAACTACTACAGGTCTTCGAGGGTACGAACAAAGCGTAGACTGTTTGAGACACTACTCCCATGGAGGAAAGTGAACATGGTGACTGTTGTATTCAATCCCATTGCAATTTCTGTGTTTCATCAACACTTTGAAGGTCCACAGTTTACAGAATGCCTCCAGATGTGCATCGGAAACTACTAACGGTCTTCCAGCCAATGATCAAAGCGTAAACTGTTTGAGGCATACCTCCCATGGAGGAAAGTGCGCATGGTGACTGTTGTATTCAATCCCGGTGCAATTTCTGTGTTTCATCATCACTCTGATAGTCCACAGATTACAGAATGCCTCCAGATGTGCATCGGAAACTACTACTGGTCTTCCAGGGAACGATCAAAGCGTAGACTGTTTGAGACATTACTCCCATGGGGGAAAGTGCGCAACGTGACTGTTGTATTCAATCCCGATGCAATTTCCTTGTTTCATCAACTCTTTGAAGGTCCACAGATTACAGAATGCCTCCAGATGTGCATCGGAAACTACTACTGGTCCTCCAGGAAACGATCAAAGCATAGACTCTTTGAGACAATACTCCCATGGAGGAAAGTGCGCATGGTGGCTGCCGTATTCAATCCCGATGCAATTTCTGTGTTTCATCAACACTCTGATAGTCCACACATTCCAGAATGCCCACAGATGTGCATCGGAAACTACTACTGGTCTCCCAGGGAACGAACGAAGCGTAAACTGTTTGAGACATTACTCCCATGGAGGAAAGTGCGCATGGTGACTGCTGTATTCAATCCTGATGCAATTTCTGTGTTTCATCAACACTCTGTTGGTCCACACATTACAAATGTCCCCAGATGTGCATCGGAAACTACTACTGGTCTTCCAGGAAACGATCAAACCGTAGTCTGTTTGAGACATTACTCCCATGGAGGAAAGTGCGCATGGTGTCGGTTGTATTCAATCCCGATGCAATAACTGTGTTTCATCAACACACTGATAGTCCAAACATTACAGAATGCCCCCAGATGTGCATCGGAAACTACTACTGGTCTTAAAGGGAACGATCACAGCGTAAACTGTTTGAGACATTACTGCTATGGAGGAAAGTGCGCATGGTGACTGTTGTATTCAATCCCGATGCAATTTCTGTTTTTGAACAACACTCTGATAGTCCACAGATTACAGAATGCCTCCAGATGTGCATCGGAAGCTACTACTGGTCTTCCAGGGAACGATCAAAGCGTAAACTGTTTGAGACATTGCTCCCATGGAGGAAAGTGCGCATGGTGACTGTTGTATTCAATCCCGATGAAATTTCAGTGTTTCATCAACACTCTGATAGTCCACAGAATACAGAATGCCTCAAGATGTGCATCGGAAACCACTACTGGTCTTCCAGGGAACGATCAAACCGTAGACTGTTTGAGACATTACTCCCATGGAGGAAACTGCGCATGGTAACTGTTGTATTCAATCCCGATCCAATTTCTGTGTTTCATCAACACTTTGAAGGTCCACACATTACAGATTGATCCCAGATATGCATCGGAAACTACTACTAGTCTTCCAGGGAACGATCAAAAAGTAAACTGTTTGAGACATTACTCCCATGGAGCGAAGTGCGTATGGTGACTGTTGAATTCAATCCCATTGCAGTATCTGTGTTTCATCAACACTCTGATAGTCCATAGATTACAGAATGCCTCCAGATGTGCATCGGAAACTACTACAGGTCTTCCAGGGTACGATCAAAGCGTAGACTGTTTGAGACACTACTCCCATGGAGAAAGGTGAACATGGTTACTGTTGTATTCAATACCATTGCAATTTCTGTGTTTCATCAAAACTTTGAAGGTCCACAGTTTACAGAATGCCTCCAGATGTGCATCGGAAACTACTAACGGTCTTCCAGCTAATGATCAAAGCGTAAACTGTTTGAGGCATACCTCCCATGGAGGAAAGTGCGCATGGTGACTGTTGTATTCAATCCCAGTGCAATTTCTGTGTTTCATCAACACTCTGATAGTCCACACATTGCAGAATGCCTACAGATGTGCGTCGGAAACTACTACTGGTCTTCCAGGGGACGTTAAAATCGTAAACTGTTTGAGACATTACTCCCATGGAGGAAAGTGCGCATGGTGACTGTTGTATTCAATCCCAGTGCAATTTCTGTGTTTCAGAAACACTCTGATAGTCCACACATTACAGAATGCTCCAGATGTGCATCGGAAACTGCTACTTGTCTTCCAGGGAACGATCAAGGCGTAAACTGTTGGAGACATTACTCCCATGGAGGAAAGTGCGCATGGTAACTGTTGTATTCAATCCCAATGCCATTTCTGTGTTTCATCAACACTCTGATAGTCCACAGAATACAGAATGCCTCAAGATGTGCATCGGAAACCACTACTGGTCTTCCATTGAACGATCAAAGCGTAGACTGTTTGAGACATTACTCCCATGGAGGAAACTGCGCATGGTAACTGTTGTATTCAATCCCGATCCAATTTCTGTGTTTCATCAACACTTTGAAGGTCCACACATTACAGATTGATCCCAGATATGCATCGGAAACTACTACTGGTCTTCCAGGGAACGATCAAAAAGTAAACTGTTTGAGACATTACTCCCATGGAGCGAAGTGCGTATGGTGACTGTTGAATTCAATCCCATTGCAGTATCTGTGTTTCATCAACACTCTGATAGTCCATAGATTACAGAATGCCTCCAGATGTGCATCGGAAACTACTACAGGTCTTCCAGGGTACGATCAAAGCGTAGACTGTTTGAGACACTACTCCCATGGAGAAAGGTGAACATGGTTACTGTTGTATTCAATACCATTGCAATTTCTGTGTTTCATCAAAACTTTGAAGGTCCACAGTTTACAGAATGCCTCCAGATGTGCATCGGAAACTACTAACGGTCTTCCAGCTAATGATCAAAGCGTAAACTGTTTGAGGCATACCTCCCATGGAGGAAAGTGCGCATGGTGACTGTTGTATTCAATCCCAGTGCAATTTCTGTGTTTCATCAACACTCTGATAGTCCACACATTGCAGAATGCCCACAGATGTGCGTCGGAAACTACTACTGGTCTTCCAGGGGACGTTCAAAGCGTAAACTGTTTGAGACATTACTCCCATGGAGGAAAGTGCGCATGGTGACTGTTGTATTCAATCCCAGTGCAATTTCTGTGTTTCGGCAACACTCTGATAGTCCACACATTACAGAATGCTCCAGATGTGCATCGGAAACTGCTACTTGTCTTCCAGGGAACGATCAAGGCGTAAACTGTTGGAGACATTACTCCCATGGAGGAAAGTGCGCATGGTAACTGTTGTATTCAATCCCAATGCAATTTCTGTGTTTCATCAACACTCTGATAGTCCACAGATTACAGAATGCCTCCAGATGTGCATCGGAAACTACTACTGGTCTTCCATTGAACGATCAAAGCGTAGACTGTTTGAGACATTACTCCCATGGAGGAAAGTGCGCATGGTGACTGTTGTATTCAATCCCGATGAAATTTCAGTGTTTCATCAACACTCTGATAGTCCACAGAATACAGAATGCCTCAAGATGTGCATCGGAAACCACTACTGGTCTTCCAGGGAACGATCAAACCGTAGACTGTTTGAGACATTACTCCCATGGAGGAAACTGCGCATGGTAACTGTTGTATTCAATCCCGATCCAATTTCTGTGTTTCATCAACACTTTGAAGGTCCACACATTACAGATTGATCCCAGATATGCATTGGAAACTACTACTGGTCTTCCAGGGAACGATCAAAGCGTAGAATGTTTGAGACATTACTCCCATGGGGGAAAGTGCGCAACGTGACTGTTGTATTCAATCCCGATGCAATTTCTGTGTTTCATCAACACTTTGAAGGTCCACAGATTACAGAATGCCTCCAGATGTGCATCGGAAACTACTACTGGTCCTCCAGGAAACGATCAAAGCATAGACTCTTTGAGACAATACTCCCATGGAGGAAAGTGCGCATGGTGGCTGCCGTATTCAATCCCGATGCAATTTCTGTGTTTCATCAACACTCTGATAGTCCACACATTCCAGAATGCCCACAGATGTGCATCGGAAACTACTACTGGTCTCCCAGGCAACGAACGAAGCGTAAACTGTTTGAGACATAACTCCCATGGAGGAAAGTGCGCATGGTGACTGCTGTATTCAATCCTGATGCAATTTCTGTGTTTCATCAACACTCTGTTGGTCCACACATTACAAATGTCCCCAGATGTGCATCGGAAACTACTACTGGTCTTCCAGGAAACGATCAAACCGTAGTCTGTTTGAGACATTACTCCCATGGAGGAAAGTGCGCATGGTGTCGGTTGTATTCAATCCCGATGCAATAACTGTGTTTCATCAACACACTGATAGTCCAAACATTACAGAATGCCCCCAGATGTGCATCGGAAACTACTACTGGTCTTAAAGGGAACGATCACAGCGTAAACTGTTTGAGACATTACTGCTATGGAGGAAAGTGCGCATGGTGACTGTTGTATTCAATCCCGATACAATTTCTGTTTTTGAACAACACTCTGATAGTCCACAGATTACAGAATGCCTCCAGATGTGCATCGGAAGCTACTACTGGTCTTCCAGGGAACGATCAAAGCGTAAACTGTTTGAGACATTGCTCCCATGGAGGAAAGTGCGCATGGTGACTGTTGTATTCAATCCCGATGAAATTTCAGTGTTTCATCAACACTCTGATAGTCCACAGAATACAGAATGCCTCAAGATGTGCATCGGAAACCACTACTGGTCTTCCAGGGAACGATCAAACCGTAGACTGTTTGAGACATTACTCCCATGGAGGAAACTGCGCATGGTAACTGTTGTATTCAATCCCGATCCAATTTCTGTGTTTCATCAACACTTTGAAGGTCCACACATTACAGATTGATCCCAGATATGCATCGGAAACTACTACTGGTCTTCCAGGGAACGATCAAAAAGTAAACTGTTTGAGACATTACTCCCATGGAGCGAAGTGCGTATGGTGACTGTTGAATTCAATCCCATTGCAGTATCTGTGTTTCATCAACACTCTGATAGTCCATAGATTACAGAATGCCTCCAGATGTGCATCGGAAACTACTACAGGTCTTCCAGGGTACGATCAAAGCGTAGACTGTTTGAGACACTACTCCCATGGAGAAAGGTGAACATGGTTACTGTTGTATTCAATACCATTGCAATTTCTGTGTTTCATCAAAACTTTGAAGGTCCACAGTTTACAGAATGCCTCCAGATGTGCATCGGAAACTACTAACGGTCTTCCAGCTAATGATCAAAGCGTAAACTGTTTGAGGCATACCTCCCATGGAGGAAAGTGCGCATGGTGACTGTTGTATTCAATCCCAGTGCAATTTCTGTGATTCATCAACACTCTGATAGTCCACACATTGCAGAATGCCCACAGATGTGCGTCGGAAACTACTACTGGTCTTCCAGGGGACGTTCAAAGCGTAAACTGTTTGAGACATTACTCCCATGGAGGAAAGTGCGCATGGTGACTGTTGTATTCAATCCCAGTGCAATTTCTGTGTTTCAGCAACACTCTGATAGTCCACACATTACAGAATGCTCCAGATGTGCATCGGAAACTGCTACTTGTCTTCCAGGGAACGATCAAGGCGTAAACTGTTGGAGACATTACTCCCATGGAGGAAAGTGCGCATGGTAACTGTTGTATTCAATCCCAATGCAATTTCTGTGTTTCATCAACACTCTGATAGTCCACAGATTACAGAATGCCTCCAGATGTGCATCGGAAACTACTACTGGTCTTCCATTGAACGATCAAAGCGTAGACTGTTTGAGACATTACTCCCATGG
This sequence comes from Schistocerca gregaria, assembly GCF_023897955.1. NCBI lineage: Eukaryota > Metazoa > Arthropoda > Insecta > Orthoptera > Acrididae > Schistocerca > Schistocerca gregaria. The sequence continues at coordinate 19,218,519 of NC_064927.1, read as the reverse complement.
AGGAAAGTTCGCATGGTGACTGTTGTATTCAATCCCGATGCAATTTCTGTGATTCATCAACACTCTGATGGTCCACAGAATACCTCCAGATGTGCATCGGACACTACTACTGGTCTTCCAGGGAACGATCAAAGCGTAGACTGTTTGAGACATTACTCCCATGGGGGAAAGTGCGCAACGTGACTGTTGTATTCAATCCCGATGCAATTTCTTTGTTTCATCAACACTTTGAAGGTCCACAGATTACAGAATGCCTCCAGATGTGCATCGGAAACTACTACTGGTCCTCCAGGAAACGATCAAAGCATAGACTCTTTGAGACAATACTCCCATGGAGGAAAGTGCGCATGGTGGCTGCCGTATTCAATCCCGATGCAATTTCTGTGTCTCATCAACACTCTGATAGTCCACACATTCCAGAATGCCCACAGATGTGCATCGGAAACTACTACTGGTCTCCCAGGGAACGAACGAAGCGTAAACTGTTTGAGACATTACTCCCATGGAGGAAAGTGCGCATGGTGACTGCTGTATTCAATCCTGATGCAATTTCTGTGTTTCATCAACACTCTGTTGGTCCACACATTACAAATGTCCCCAGATGTGCATCGGAAACTACTACTGGTCTTCCAGGAAACGATCAAACCGTAGTCTGTTTGAGACATTACTCCCATGGAGGAAAGTGCGCATGGTGTCGGTTGTATTCAATCCCGATGCAATAACTGTGTTTCATCAACACACTGATAGTCCAAACATTACAGAATGCCCCCAGATGTGCATCGGAAACTACTACTGGTCTTAAAGGGAACGATCACAGCGTAAACTGTTTGAGACATTACTGCTATGGAGGAAAGTGCGCATGGTGACTGTTGTATTCAATCCCGATGCAATTTCTGTTTTTGAACAACACTCTGATAGTCCACAGATTACAGAATGCCTCCAGATGTGCATCGGAAGCTACTACTGGTCTTCTAGGGAACGATCAAAGCGTAAACTGTTTGAGACATTGCTCCCATGGAGGAAAGTGCGCATGGTGACTGTTGTATTCAATCCCGATGAAATTTCAGTGTTTCATCAACACTCTGATAGTCCACAGAATACAGAATGCCTCAAGATGTGCATCGGAAACCACTACTGGTCTTCCAGGGAACGATCAAACCGTAGACTGTTTGAGACATTACTCCCATGGAGGAAACTGCGCATGGTAACTGTTGTATTCAATCCCGATCCAATTTCTGTGTTTCATCAACACTTTGAAGGTCCACACATTACAGATTGATCCCAGATATGCATCGGAAACTACTACTTGTCTTCCAGGGAACGATCAAAGAGTAAACTGTTTGAGACATTACTCCCATGGAGCGAAGTGCGTATGGTGACTGTTGAATTCAATCCCATTGCAGTATCTGTGTTTCATCAACACTCTGATAGTCCATAGATTACAGAATGCCTCCAGATGTGCATCGGAAACTACTACAGGTCTTCCAGGGTACGATCAAAGCGTAGACTGTTTGAGACACTACTCCCATGGAGAAAGGTGAACATGGTTACTGTTGTATTCAATACCATTGCAATTTCTGTGTTTCATCAAAACTTTGAAGGTCCACAGTTTACAGAATGCCTCCAGATGTGCATCGGAAACTACTAACGGTCTTCCAGCTAATGATCAAAGCGTAAACTGTTTGAGGCATACCTCCCATGGAGGAAAGTGCGCATGGTGACTGTTGTATTCAATCCCAGTGCAATTTCTGTGTTTCATCAACACTCTGATAGTCCACACATTGCAGAATGCCCACAGATGTGCGTCGGAAACTACTACTGGTCTTCCAGGGGACGTTCAAAGCGTAAACTGTTTGAGACATTACTCCCATGGAGGAAAGTGCGCATGGTGACTGTTGTATTCAATCCCAGTGCAATTTCTGTGTTTCAGCAACACTCTGATAGTCCACACATTACAGAATGCTCCAGATGTGCATCGGAAACTGCTACTTGTCTTCCAGGGAACGATCAAGGCGTAAACTGTTGGAGACATTACTCCCATGGAGGAAAGTGCGCATGGTAACTGTTGTATTCAATCCCAATGCAATTTCTGTGTTTCATCAACACTCTGATAGTCCACAGAATGCCTCCAGATGTGCATCGGAAACTACTACTGGTCTTCCATTGAACGATCAAAGCGTAGACTGTTTGAGACATTACTCCCATGGAGGAAAGTGCGCATGGTGACTGTTGTATTCAATCCCGATGAAATTTCAGTGTTTCATCAACACTCTGATAGTCCACAGAATACAGAATGCCTCAAGATGTGCATCGGAAACCACTACTGGTCTTCCAGGGAACGATCAAACCGTAGACTGTTTGAGACATTACTCCCATGGAGGAAACTGCGCATGGTAACTGTTGTATTCAATCCCGATCCAATTTCTGTGTTTCATCAACACTTTGAAGGTCCACACATTACAGATTGATCCCAGATATGCATCGGAAACTACTACTGGTCTTCCAGGGAACGATCAAAGCGTAGACTGTTTGAGACATTACTCCCATGGGGGAAAGTGCGCAACGTGACTGTTGTATTCAATCCCGATGCAATTTCTGTGTTTCATCAACACTTTGAAGGTCCACAGATTACAGAATGCCTCCAGATGTGCATCGGAAACTACTACTGGTCCTCCAGGAAACGATCAAAGCATAGACTCTTTGAGACAATACTCCCATGGAGGAAAGTGCGCATGGTGGCTGCCGTATTCAATCCCGATGCAATTTCTGTGTTTCATCAACACTCTGATAGTCCACACATTCCAGAATGCCCACAGATGTGCATCGGAAACTACTACTGGTCTCCCAGGGAACGAACGAAGCGTAAACTGTTTGAGACATTACTCCCATGGAGGAAAGTGCGCATGGTGACTGCTGTATTCAATCCTGATGCAATTTCTGTGTTTCATCAACACTCTGTTGGTCCACACATTACAAATGTCCCCAGATGTGCATCGGAAACTACTACTGGTCTTCCAGGAAACGATCAAACCGTAGTCTGTTTGAGACATTACTCCCATGGAGGAAAGTGCGCATGGTGTCGGTTGTATTCAATCCCGATGCAATAACTGTGTTTCATCAACACACTGATAGTCCAAACATTACAGAATGCCCCCAGATGTGCATCGGAAACTACTACTGGTCTTAAAGGGAACGATCACAGCGTAAACTGTTTGAGACATTACTGCTATGGAGGAAAGTGCGCATGGTGACTGTTGTATTCAATCCCGATGCAATTTCTGTTTTTGAACAACACTCTGATAGTCCACAGATTACAGAATGCCTCCAGATGTGCATCGGAAGCTACTACTGGTCTTCCAGGGAACGATCAAAGCGTAAACTGTTTGAGACATTGATCCCATGGAGGAAAGTGCGCATGGTGACTGTTGTATTCAATCCCGATGAAATTTCAGTGTTTCATCAACACTCTGATAGTCCACAGAATACAGAATGCCTCAAGATGTGCATCGGAAACCACTACTGGTCTTCCAGGGAACGATCAAACCGTAGACTGTTTGAGACATTACTCCCATGGAGGAAACTGCGCATGGTAACTGTTGTATTCAATCCCGATCCAATTTCTGTGTTTCATCAACACTTTGAAGGTCCACACATTACAGATTGATCCCAGATATGCATCGGAAACTACTACTGGTCTTCCAGGGAACGATCAAAAAGTAAACTGTTTGAGACATTACTCCCATGGAGCGAAGTGCGTATGGTGACTGTTGAATTCAATCCCATTGCAGTATCTGTGTTTCATCAACACTCTGATAGTCCATAGATTACAGAATGCCTCCAGATGTGCATCGGAAACTACTACAGGTCTTCCAGGGTACGATCAAAGCGTAGACTGTTTGAGACACTACTCCCATGGAGAAAGGTGAACATGGTTACTGTTGTATTCAATACCATTGCAATTTCTGTGTTTCATCAAAACTTTGAAGGTCCACAGTTTACAGAATGCCTCCAGATGTGCATCGGAAACTACTAACGGTCTTCCAGCTAATGATCAAAGCGTAAACTGTTTGAGGCATACCTCCCATGGAGGAAAGTGCGCATGGTGACTGTTGTATTCAATCCCAGTGCAATTTCTGTGTTTCATCAACACTCTGATAGTCCACACATTGCAGAATGCCCACAGATGTGCGTCGGAAACTACTACTGGTCTTCCAGGGGAAGTTCAAAGCGTAAACTGTTTGAGACATTACTCCCATGGAGGAAAGTGCGCATGGTGACTGTTGTATTCAATCCCAGTGCAATTTCTGTGTTTCAGCAACACTCTGATAGTCCACACATTACAGAATGCTCCAGATGTGCATCGGAAACTGCTACTTGTCTTCCAGGGAACGATCAAGGCGTAAACTGTTGGAGACATTACTCCCATGGAGGAAAGTGCGCATGGTAACTGTTGTATTCAATCCCAATGCCATTTCTGTGTTTCATCAACACTCTGATAGTCCACAGAATACAGAATGCCTCAAGATGTGCATCGGAAACCACTACTGGTCTTCCAGGGAACGATCAAACCGTAGACTGTTTGAGACATTACTCCCATGGAGGAAAGTGCGCATGGTAACTGTTGTATTCAATCCCGATCCAATTTCTGTGTTTCATCAACACTTTGAAGGTCCACACATTACAGATTGATCATAGATATGCTTCGGAAACTACTACTGGTCTTCCAGGGAACGATCAAAAAGTAAACTGTTTGAGACATTACTCCCATGGAGCGAAGTGCGTATGGTGACTGTTGAATTCAATCCCATTGCAGTATCTGTGTTTCATCAACACTCTGATAGTCCATAGATTACAGAATGCCTCCAGATGTGCATCGGAAACTACAACAGGTCTTCCAGGGAATGATCAAAGCGTTGACTGTTTGAGACACTACTCCCATGGAGAAAGGTGAACATGGTTACTGTTGTATTCAATACCATTGCAATTTCTGTGTTTCATCAAAACTTTGAAGGTCCACAGTTTACAGAATGCTTCCAGATGTGCATCGGAAACTACTAACGGTCTTCCAGCTAATGATCAAAGCGTAAACTGTTTGAGACATACCTCCCATGGAGGAAAGTGCGCATGGTGACTGTTGTATTCAATCCCAGTGCAATTTCTGTGTTTCATCAACACTCTGATAGTCCACACATTGCAGAATGCGCACAGATGTGCGTCGGAAACTACTACTGGTCTTCCAGGGGACGTTCAAAGCGTAAACTGTTTGAGACATTACTCCCATGGAGGAAAGTGCGCATGGTGACTGTTGTATTCAATCCCAGTGCAATTTCTGTGTTTCGGCAACACTCTGATAGTCCACACATTACAGAATGCTCCAGATGTGCATCGGAAACTGCTACTTGTCTTCCAGGGAACGATCAAGGCGTAAACTGTTGGAGACATTACTCCCATGGAGGAAAGTGCGCATGGTAACTGTTGTATTCAATCCCAATGCAATTTCTGTGTTTCATCAACACTCTGATAGTCCACAGATTACAGAATGCCTCCAGATGTGCATCGGAAACTACTACTGGTCTTCCATTGAACGATCAAAGCGTAGACTGTTTGAGACATTACTCCCATGGAGGAAAGTGCGCATGGTGACTGTTGTATTCAATCCCGATGAAATTTCAGTGTTTCATCAACACTCTGATAGTCCACAGAATACAGAATGCCTCAAGATGTGCATCGGAAACCACTACTGGTCTTCCAGGGAACGATCAAACCGTAGACTGTTTGAGACATTACTCCCATGGAGGAAACTGCGCATGGTAACTGTTGTATTCAATCCCGATCCAATTTCTGTGTTTCATCAACACTTTGAAGGTCCACACATTACAGATTGATCCCAGATATGCATCGGAAACTACTACTGGTCTTCCAGGGAACGATCAAAGCGTAGACTGTTTGAGACATTACTCCCATGGGGGAAAGTGCGCAACGTGACTGTTGTATTCAATCCCGATGCAATTTCTGTGTTTCATCAACACTTTGAAGGTCCACAGATTACAGAATGCCTCCTGATGTGCATCGGAAACTACTACTGGTCCTCCAGGAAACGATCAAAGCATAGACTCTTTGAGACAATACTCCCATGGAGGAAAGTGCGCATGGTGGCTGCCGTATTCAATCCCGATGCAATTTCTGTGTTTTATCAACACTCTGATAGTCCACACATTCCAGAATGCCCACAGATGTGCATCGGAAACTACTACTGGTCTCCCAGGGAACGAACGAAGCGTAAACTGTTTGAGACATTACTCCCATGGAGGAAAGTGCGCATGGTGACTGCTGTATTCAATCCTGATGCAATTTCTGTGTTTCATCAACACTCTGTTGGTCCACACATTACAAATGTCCCCAGATGTGCATCGGAAACTACTACTGGTCTTCCAGGAAACGATCAAACCGTAGTCTGTTTGAGACATTACTCCCATGGAGGAAAGTGCGCATGGAGTCGGTTGTATTCAATCCCGATGCAATAACTGTGTTTCATCAACACACTGATAGTCCAAACATTACAGAATGCCCCCAGATGTGCATCGGAAACTACTACTGGTCTTAAAGGGAACGATCACAGCGTAAACTGTTTGAGACATTACTGCTATGGAGGAAAGTGCGCATGGTGACTGTTGTATTCAATCCCGATGCAATTTCTGTTTTTGAACAACACTCTGATAGTCCACAGATTACAGAATGCCTCCAGATGTGCATCGGAAGCTACTACTGGTCTTCTAGGGAACGATCAAAGCGTAAACTGTTTGAGACATTGCTCCCATGGAGGAAAGTGCGCATGGTGACTGTTGTATTCAATCCCGATGAAATTTCAGTGTTTCATCAACACTCTGATAGTCCACAGAATACAGAATGCCTCAAGATGTGCATCGGAAACCACTACTGGTCTTCCAGGGAACGATCAAACCGTAGACTGTTTGAGACATTACTCCCATGGAGGAAACTGCGCATGGTAACTGTTGTATTCAATCCCGATCCAATTTCTGTGTTTCATCAACACTTTGAAGGTCCACACATTACAGATTGATCCCAGATATGCATCGGAAACTACTACTGGTCTTCCAGGGAACGATCAATAAGTAAACTGTTTGAGACATTACTCCCATGGAGCGAAGTGCGTATGGTGACTGTTGAATTCAATCCCATTGCAGTATCTGTGTTTCATCAACACTCTGATAGTCCATAGATTACAGAATGCCTCCAGATGTGCATCGGAAACTACTACAGGTCTTCCAGGGTACGATCAAAGCGTAGACTGTTTGAGACACTACTCCCATGGAGAAAGGTGAACATGGTTACTGTTGTATTCAATACCATTGCAATTTCTGTGTTTCATCAAAACTTTGAAGGTCCACAGTTTACAGAATGCCTCCAGATGTGCATCGGAAACTACTAACGGTCTTCCAGCTAATGATCAAAGCGTAAACTGTTTGAGGCATACCTCCCATGGAGGAAAGTGCGCATGGTGACTGTTGTATTCAATCCCAGTGCAATTTCTGTGTTTCATCAACACTCTGATAGTCCACACATTGCAGAATGCCCACAGATGTGCGTCGGAAACTACTACTGGTCTTCCAGGGGACGTTCAAAGCGTAAACTGTTTGAGACATTACTCCCATGGAGGAAAGTGCGCATGGTGACTGTTGTATTCAATCCCAGTGCAATTTCTGTGTTTCAGCAACACTCTGATAGTCCACGCATTACAGAATGCTCCAGATGTGCATCGGAAACTGCTACTTGTCTTCCAGGGAACGATCAAGGCGTAAACTGTTGGAGACATTACTCCCATGGAGGAAAGTGCGCATGGTAACTGTTGTATTCAATCCCAATGCAATTTCTGTGTTTCATCAACACTCTGATAGTCCACAGATTACAGAATGCCTCCAGATGTGCATCGGAAACTACTACTGGTCTTCCATTGAACGATCAAAGCGTAGACTGTTTGAGACATTACTCCCATGGAGGAAAGTTCGCATGGTGACTGTTGTATTCAATCCCGATGCAATTTCTGTGATTCATCAACACTCTGATGGTCCACAGAATACCTCCAGATGTGCATCGGACACTACTACTGGTCTTGCAGGGAACGATCAAAGTGTAGACTGTTTGAGACATTACTCCTATGTAGGAAAGTGCGCATGGTGTCTGTTGTATTCAATCCCGATGCAATTTCTGTGTTTCATCAACACTCTGATAGTCCACAGATTACAGAATGCCTCCAGATGTGCATCGGAAACTACTACTGGTCTTCCATTGAACGATCAAAGCGTAGACTGTTTGAGACATTACTCCCATGGAGGAAAGTGCGCATGGTGACTGTTGTATTCAATCCCGATGAAATTTCAGTGTTTCATCAACACTCTGATAGTCCACAGAATACAGAATGCCTCAAGATGTGCATCGGAAACCACTACTGGTCTTCCAGGGAACGATCAAACCGTAGAGTGTTTGAGACATTACTCCCATGGAGGAAACTGCGCATGGTAACTGTTGTATTCAATCCCGATCCAATTTCTGTGTTTCATCAACACTTTGAAGGTCCACACATTACAGATTGATCCCAGATATGCATCGGAAACTACTACTGGTCTTCCAGGGAACGATCAAAGCGTAGACTGTTTGAGACATTACTCCCATGGGGGAAAGTGCGCAACGTGACTGTTGTATTCAATCCCGATGCAATTTCTGTGTTTCATCAACACTTTGAAGGTCCACAGATTACAGAATGCCTCCAGATGTGCATCGGAAACTACTACTGGTCCTCCAGGAAACGATCAAAGAATAGACTCTTTGAGACAATACTCCCATGGAGGAAAGTGCGCATGGTGGCTGCCGTATTCAATCCCGATGCAATTTCTGTGTTTCATCAACACTCTGATAGTCCACACATTCCAGAATGCCCACAGATGTGCATCGGAAACTACTACTGGTCTCCCAGGGAACGAACGAAGCGTAAACTGTTTGAGACATTACTCCCATGGAGGAAAGTGCGCATGGTGACTGCTGTATTCAATCCTGATGCAATTTCTGTGTTTCATCAACACTCTGTTGGTCCACACATTACAAATGTCCCCAGATGTGCATCGGAAACTACTACTGGTCTTCCAGGAAACGATCAAACCGTAGTCTGTTTGAGACATTACTCCCATGGAGGAAAGTGCGCATGGTGTCGGTTGTATTCAATCCCGATGCAATAACTGTGTTTCATCAACACACTGATAGTCCAAACATTACAGAATGCCCCCAGATGTGCATCGGAAACTACTACTGGTCTTAAAGGGAACGATCACAGCGTAAACTGTTTGAGACATTACTGCTATGGAGGAAAGTGCGCATGGTGACTGTTGTATTGTATCCCGATGCAATTTCTGTTTTTGAACAACACTCTGATAGTCCACAGATTACAGAATGCCTCCAGATGTGCATCGGAAGCTACTACTGGTCTTCCAGGGAACGATCAAAGCGTAAACTGTTTGAGACATTGCTCCCATGGAGGAAAGTGCGCATGGTGACTGTTGTATTCAATCCCGATGAAATTTCAGTGTTTCATCAACACTCTGATAGTCCACAGAATACAGAATGCCTCAAGATGTGCATCGGAAACCACTACTGGTCTTCCAGGGAACGATCAAACCGTAGACTGTTTGAGACATTACTTTCATGGAGGAAACTGCGCATGGTAACTGTTGTATTCAATCCCGATCCAATTTCTGTGTTTCATCAACACTTTGAAGGTCCACACATTACAGATTGATCCCAGATATGCATCGGAAACTACTACTGGTCTTCCAGGGAACGATCAAAAAGTAAACTGTTTGAGACATTACTCCCATGGAGCGAAGTGCGTATGGTGACTGTTGAATTCAATCCCATTGCAGTATCTGTGTTTCATCAACACTCTGATAGTCCATAGATTACAGAATGCCTCCAGATGTGCATCGGAAACTACTACAGGTCTTCCAGGGTACGATCAAAGCGTAGACTGTTTGAGACACTACTCCCATGGAGAAAGGTGAACATGGTTACTGTTGTATTCAATACCATTGCAATTTCTGTGTTTCATCAAAACTTTGAACGTCAACAGTTTACAGTATGCCTCCAGATGTGCATCGGAAACTACTAACGGTCTTCCAGCTAATGATCAAAGCGTAAACTGTTTGAGGCATACCTCCCATGGAGGAAAGTGCGCATGGTGACTGTTGTATTCAATCCCAGTGCAATGTCTGTGTTTCATCAACACTCTGATAGTCCACACATTGCAGAATGCCCACAGATGTGCGTCGGAAACTACTACTGGTCTTCCAGGGGACGTTCAAAGCGTAAACTGTTTGAGACATTACTCCCATGGAGGAAAGTGCGCATGGTGACTGTTGTATTCACTCAAAGTGCAATTTCTATGTTTCAGCAACACTCTGATAGTCCACACATTACAGAATGCTCCAGATGTGCATCGGAAACTGCTACTTGTCTTCCAGGGAACGATCAAGGCGTAAACTGTTGGAGACATTACTCCCATGGAGGAAAGTGCGCATGGTAACTGTTGTATTCAATCCCAATGCAATTTCTGTGTTTCATCAACACTCTGATAGTCCACAGATTACAGAATGCCTCCAGATGTGCATCGGAAACTACTACTGGTCTTCCATTGAACGATCAAAGCGTAGACTGTTTGAGACATTACTCCCATGGAGGAAAGTGCGCATGGTGACTGTTGTATTCAATCCCGATGAAATTTCAGTGTTTCATCAACACTCTGATAGTCCACAGAATACAGAATGCCTCAAGATGTGCATCGGAAACCACTACTGGTCTTCCAGGGAACGATCAAACCGTAGACTGTTTGAGACATTACTCCCATGGAGGAAACTGCGCATGGTAACTGTTGTATTCAATCCCGATCCAATTTCTGTGTTTCATCAACACTTTGAAGGTCCACACATTACAGATTGATCCCAGATATGCATCGGAAACTACTACTGGTCTTCCAGGGAACGATCAAAGCGTTGACTGTTTGAGACATTACTCCCATGGGGGAAAGTGCGCAACGTGACTGTTGTATTCAATCCCGATGCAATTTCTGTGTTTCATCAACACTTTGAAGGTCCACAGATTACAGAATGCCTCCAGATGTGCAGCGGAAACTACTACTGGTCCTCCAGGAAACGATCAAAGCATAGACTCTTTGAGACAATACTCCCATGGAGGAAAGTGCGCATGGTGGCTGCCGTATTCAATCCCGATGCAATTTCTGTGTTTCATCAACACTCTGATAGTCCACACATTCCAGAATGCCCACAGATGTGCATCGGAAACTACTACTGGTCTCCCAGGGAACGAACGAAGCGTAAACTGTTTGAGACATTACTCCCATGGAGGAAAGTGCGCATGGTGACTGCTGTATTCAATCCTGATGCAATTTCTGTGTTTCATCAACACTCTGTTGGTCCACACATTACAAATGTCCCCAGATGTGCATCGGAAACTACTACTGGTCTTCCAGGAAACGATCAAACCGTAGTCTGTTTGAGACATTACTCCCATGGAGGAAAGTGCGCATGGTGTTGGTTGTATTCAATCCCGATGCAATAACTGTGTTTCATCAACACACTGATAGTCCAAACATTACAGAATGCCCCCAGATGTGCATCGGAAACTACTACTGGTCTTAAAGGGAACGATCACAGCGTAAACTGTTTGAGACATTACTGCTATGGAGGAAAGTGCGCATGGTGACTGTTGTATTCAATCCCGATGCAATTTCTGTTTTTGAACAACACTCTGATAGTCCACAGATTACAGAATGCCTCCAGATGTGCATCGGAAGCTACTACTGGTCTTCCAGGGAACGATCAAAGCGTAAACTGTTTGAGACATTGCTCCCATGGAGGAAAGTGCGCATGGTGACTGTTGTATTCAATCCCGATGAAATTTCAGTGTTTCATCAACACTCTGATAGTCCACAGAATACAGAATGCCTCAAGATGTGCATCGGAAACCACTACTGGTCTTCCAGGGAACGATCAAACCGTAGACTGTTTGAGACATTACTCCCATGGAGGAAACTGCGCATGGCAACTGTTGTATTCAATCCCGATCCAATTTCTGTGTTTCATCAACACTTTGAAGGTCCACACATTACAGATTGATCCCAGATATGCATCGGAAACTACTACTGGTCTTCCAGGGAACGATCAAAAAGTAAACTGTTTGAGACATTACTCCCATGGAGCGAAGTGCGTATGGTGACTGTTGAATTCAATCCCATTGCAGTATCTGTGTTTCATCAACACTCTGATAGTCCATAGATTACAGAATTCCTCCAGATGTGCATCGGAAACTACTACAGGTCTTCCAGGGTACGATCAAAGCGTAGACTGTTAGAGACACTACTCCCATGGAGAAAGGTGAACATGGTTACTGTTGTATTCAATACCATTGCAATTTCTGTGTTTCATCAAAACTTTGAAGGTCCACAGTTTACAGAATGCCTCCAGATGTGCATCGGAAACTACTAACGGTCTTCCAGCTAATGATCAAAGCGTAAACTGTTTGAGGCATACCTCCCATGGAGGAAAGTGCGCATGGTGACTGTTGTATTCAATCCCAGTGCAATTTCTGTGTTTCATCAACACTCTGATAGTCCACACATTGCAGAATGCCCACAGATGTGCGTCGGAAACTACTACTGGTCTTCCAGGGGACGTTCAAAGCGTAAACTGTTTGAGACATTACTCCCATGGAGGAAAGTGCGCATGGTGACTGTTGTATTCAATCCCAGTGCAATTTCTGTGTTTCAGCAACACTCTGATAGTCCACACATTACAGAATGCTCCAGATGTGCATCGGAAACTGCTACTTGTCTTCCAGGGAACGATCAAGGCGTAAACTGTTGGAGACATTACTCCCATGGAGGAAAGTGCGCATGGTAACTGTTGTATTCAATCCCAATGCCATTTCTGTGTTTCATCAACACTCTGATAGTCCACAGAATACAGAATGCCTCAAGATGTGCATCGGAAACCACTACTGGTCTTCCAGGGAACGATCAAACCGTAGACTGTTTGAGACATTACTCCCATGGAGGAAACTGCGCATGGTAACTGTTGTATTCAATCCCGATCCAATTTCTGTGTTTCATCAACACTTTGAAGGTCCACACATTACAGATTGATCCCAGATATGCATCGGAAACTACTACTGGTCTTCCAGGGAACGATCAAAAAGTAAACTGTTTGAGACATTACTCCCATGGAGCGAAGTGCGTATGGTGACTGTTGAATTCAATCCCATTGCAGTATCTGTGTTTCATCAACACTCTGATAGTCCATAGATTACAGAATGCCTCCAGATGTGCATCGGAAACTACTACAGGTCTTCCAGGGTACGATCAAAGCGTAGACTGTTTGAGACACTACTCCCATGGAGATAGGTGAACATGGTTACTGTTGTATTCAATACCATTGCAATTTCTGTGTTTCATCAAAACTTTGAAGGTCCACAGTTTACAGAATGCCTCCAGATGTGCATCGGAAACTACTAACGGTCTTCCAGCTAATGATCAAAGCGTAAACTGTTTGAGGCATACCTCCCATGGAGGAAAGTGCGCATGGTGACTGTTGTATTCAATCCCAGTGCAATTTCTGTGTTTCATCAACACTCTGATAGTCCACACATTGCAGAATGCCCACAGATGTGCGTCGGAAACTACTACTGGTCTTCCAGGGGACGTTCAAAGCGTAAACTGTTTGAGACATTACTCCCATGGAGGAAAGTGCGCATGGTGACTGTTGTATTCAATCCCAGTGCAATTTCTGTGTTTCGGCAACACTCTGATAGTCCACACATTACAGAATGCTCCAGATGTGCATCGGAAACTGCTACTTGTCTTCCAAGAAACGATCAAGGCGTAAACTGTTGGAGACATTACTCCCATGGAGGAAAGTGCGCATGGTAACTGTTGTATTCAATCCCAATGCAATTTCTGTGTTTCATCAACACTCTGATAGTCCACAGATTACAGAATGCCTCCAGATGTGCATCGGAAACTACTACTGGTCTTCCATTGAACGATCAAAGCGTAGACTGTTTGAGACATTACTCCCATGGAGGAAAGTGCGCATGGTGACTGTTGTATTCAATCCCGATGAAATTTCAGTGTTTCATCAACACTCTGATAGTCCACAGAATACAGAATGCCTCAAGATGTGCATCGGAAACCACTACTGGTCTTCCAGGGAACGATCAAACCGTAGACTGTTTGAGACATTACTCCCATGGAGGAAACTGCGCATGGTAACTGTTGTATTCAATCCCGATCCAATTTCTGTGTTTCATCAACACTTTGAAGGTCCACACATTACAGATTGATCCCAGATATGCATCGGAAACTACTACTGGTCTTCCAGGGAACGATCAAAGCGTAGACTGTTTGAGACATTACTCCCATGGGGGACAGTGCGCAACGTGACTGTTGTATTCAATCCCGATGCAATTTTTGTGTTTCATCAACACTTTGAAGGTCCACAGATTACAGAATGCCTCCAGATGTGCATCGGAAACTACTACTGGTCCTCCAGGAAACGATCAAAGCATAGACTCTTTGAGACAATACTCCCATGGAGGAAAGTGCGCATGGTGGCTGCCGTATTCAATCCCGATGCAATTTCTGTGTTTCATCAACACTCTGATAGTCCACACATTCCAGAATGCCCACAGATGTGCATCGGAAACTACTACTGGTCTCCCAGGGAACGAACGAAGCGTAAACTGTTTGAGACATTACTCCCATGGAGGAAAGTGCGCATGGTGACTGCTGTATTCAATCCTGATGCAATTTCTGTGTTTCACCAACACTCTGTTGGTCCACACAATACAAATGTCCCCAGATGTGCATCGGAAACTACTACTGGTCTTCCAGGAAACGATCAAACCGTAGTCTGTTTGAGACATTACTCCCATGGAGGAAAGTGCGCATGGTGTCGGTTGTATTCAATCCCGATGCAATAACTGTGTTTCATCAACACACTGATAGTCCAAACATTACAGAATGCCCCCAGATGTGCATCGGAAACTACTACTGGTCTTAAAGGGAACGATCACAGCGTAAACTGTTTGGGACATTACTGCTATGGAGGAAAGTGCGCATGGTGACTGTTGTATTCAATCCCGAAGCAATTTCTGTGTTTCAACAACACTCTGATAGTCCACAGATTACAGAATGCCACCAGATGTGCATCGGAAACTACTACTGGTCTTCCAGGAGACGATCTAAGCGTAGACTGTTTGAGACACTACTCCCATGGAGAAAGGTGAACATGGTTACTGTTGTATTCAATACCATTGCAATTTCTGTGTTTCATCAAAACTTTGAAGGTCCACAGTTTACAGAATGCCTCCAGATGTGCATCGGAAACTACTAACGGTCTTCCAGCTAATGATCAAAGCGTAAACTGTTTGAGGCATACCTCCCATGGTGGAAAGTGCGCATGGTGACTGTTGTATTCAATCCCAGTGCAATTTCTGTGTTTCATCAACACTCTGATAGTCCACACATTGCAGAATGCCCACAGATGTGCGTCGGAAACTACTACTGGTCTTCCAGGGGCCGTTCAAAGCGTAAACTGTTTGAGACATTACTCCCATGGAGGAAAGTGCGCATGGTGACTGTTGTATTCAATCCCAGTGCAATTTCTGTGTTTCAGCAACACTCTGATAGTCCACACATTACAGAATGCTCCAGATGTGCATCGGAAACTGCTACTTGTCTTCCAGGGAACGATCAAGGCGTAAACTGTTGGAGACATTACTCCCATGGAGGAAAGTGCGCATGGTAACTGTTGTATTCAATCCCAATGCAATTTCTGTGTTTCATCAACACTCTGATAGTCCACAGATTACAGAATGCCTCCAGATGTGCATCGGAAACTACTACTGGTCTTCCATTGAACGATCAAAGCGTAGACTGTTTGAGACATTACTCCCATGGAGGAAAGTTCGCATGGTGACTGTTGTATTCAATCCCGATGCAATTTCTGTGATTCATCAACACTCTGATGGTCCACAGAATACCTCCAGATGTGCATCGGACACTACTACTGGTCTTGCAGGGAACGATCAAAGCGTAGACTGTTTGAGACATTACTCCTATGTAGGAAAGTGCGCATGGTGTCTGTTGTATTCAATCCCGATGCAATTTCTGTGTTTCATCAACACTCTGATAGTCCAAACATTACAGAATGCCCCCAGATGTGCTTCGGAAACTACTACTGGTCTTAAAGGGAACGATCACAGCGTAAACTGTTTGAGACATTACTGCTATGGAGGAAAGTGCGCATGGTGACTGTTGTATTCAATCCCGATGCAATTTCTGTCTTTGAACAACACTCTGATAGTTCACAGATTACAGAATGCCTCCAGATGTGCATCGGAAGCTACTACTGGTCTTCCAGGGAACGATCAAAGCGTAAACTGTTTGAGACATTGCTCCCATGGAGGAAAGTGCGCATGGTGACTGTTTTATTCAATCCCGATGAAATTTCAGTGTTTCATCAACACTCTGATAGTCCACAGAATACAGAATGCCTCAAGATGTGCATCGGAAACCACTACTGGTCTTCCAGGGAACGATCAAAGCGTAGACTGTTTGAGACATTACTCCCATGGAGGAAACTGCGCATGGTAACTGTTGTATTCAATCCCGATCCAATTTCTGTGTTTGATCAACACTTTGAAGGTCCACACATTACAGATTGATCCCAGATATGCATCGGAAACTACTACTGGTCTTCCAGGGAACGATCAAAAAGTAAGCTGTTTGAGACATTACTCCCATGGAGCGAAGTGCGTATGGTGACTGTTGAATTCAATCCCATTGCAGTATCTGTGTTTCATCAACACTCTGATAGTCCATAGATTACAGAATGCCTCCAGATGTGCATCGGAAACTAACACAGGTCTTCCAGGGTACGATCAAAGCGTAGACTGTTTGAGACACTACTCCCATGGAGAAAGGTGAAAATGGTTACTGTTGTATTCAATACCATTGCAATTTCTGTGTTTCATCAAAACTTTGAAGGTCCACAGTTTACAGAATGCCTCCAGATGTGCATCGGAAACTACTAACGGTCTTCCAGCTAATGATTAAAGCGTAAACTGTTTGAGGCATACCTCCCATGGAGGAAAGTGGGCATGGTGACTGTTGTATTCAATCCCAGTGCAATTTCTGTGTTTCATCAACACTCTGATAGTCCACACATTGCAGAATGCCCACAGATGTGCGTCGGAAACTACTACTGGTCTTCCAGGGGACGTTCAAAGCGTAAACTGTTTGAGACATTACTCCCATGGAGGAAAGTGCGCATGGTGACTGTTGTATTCAATCCCAGTGCAATTTCTGTGTTTCAGCAACACTCTGATAGTCCACACATTACAGAATGCTCCCAGATGTGCATCGGAAACTGCTACTGGTCTTCCAGGGAACGATCAAAGCGTAAACTGTTGGAGACATTACTCCCATGGAGGAAAGTGCGCATGGTAACTGTTGTATTCAATCCCAATGCAATTTCTGTGTTTCATCAACACTCTGATAGTCCACAGATTACAGAATGCCTCCAGATGTGCATCGGAAACTACTACTGGTCTTCCATTGAACGATCAAAGCGTAGACTGTTTGAGACATTACTCCCATGGAGGAAAGTGCGCATGGTGACTGTTGTATGCAATCCCGATGCAATTTCTGTGATTCATCAACACTCTGATGGTCCACAGATTACAGAATACCTCCAGATGTGCATCGGACTCTACTACTGGTCTTGCAGGGAACGATCAAAGCGTAGACTGTTTGAGACATTACTCCTATGTAGGAAAGTGCGCATGGTGTCTGTTGTATTCAATCCCGATGCAATTTCTGTGTTTCATCAACACTCTGATAGTCCAAACATTACAGAATGCCCCCAGATGTGCATCGGAAACTACGACTGGTCTTAAAGGGAACGATCACAGCGTAAACTGTTTGAGACATTACTGCAATGGAGGAAAGTGCGCATGGTGACTGTTGTATTCAATCAAGATGCAATTTCTGTTTTTGAACAACACTCTGATAGTCCACAGATTACAGAATGCCACAAGATGTGCATCGGAAGCTACTACTGGTCTTCCAGGGAACGATCAAAGCGTAAACTGTTTGAGACATTGCTCCCATGGAGGAAAGTGCGCATGGTGTCTGTTGTATTCAATCCCGATGCAATTTCTGTGTTTCATCAACACTTTGAAGGTCCACACATTACAGATTGATCCCAGATATGCATCGGAAACTACTACTGGTCTTCCAGGGAACGATCAAAAAGTAAACTGTTTGAGACATTACTCCCATGGAGCGAAGTGCGTATGGTGACTGTTGAATTCAATCCCATTGCAGTATCTGTGTTTCATCAACACTCTGATAGTCCATAGATTACAGAATGCCTCCAGATGTGCATCGGAAACTACTACAGGTCTTCCAGGGTACGATCAAAGCGTAGACTATTTGAGACACTACT
The DNA here is from genome assembly GCF_023897955.1 of Schistocerca gregaria. NCBI lineage: Eukaryota > Metazoa > Arthropoda > Insecta > Orthoptera > Acrididae > Schistocerca > Schistocerca gregaria. The sequence goes on along the minus strand of NC_064927.1, from coordinate 19,199,929 downwards.
CCCATGGAGAAAGGTGAACATGGTTACTGTTGTATTCAATACCATTGCAATTTCTGTGTTTCATCAAAACTTTGAAGGTCCACAGTTTACAGAATGCCTCCAGATGTGCATCGGAAGCTACTAACGGTCTTCCAGCTAATGATCAAAGCGTAAACTGTTTGAGGCATACCTCCCATGGAGGAAAGTGCGCATGGTGACTGTTGTATTCAATCCCAGTGCAATTTCTGTGTTTCATCAACACTCTGATAGTCCACACATTGCAGAATGCCCACAGATGTGCGTCGGAAACTACTACTGGTCTTCCAGGGGACGTTCAAAGCGTAAAGTGTTTGAGACATTACTCCCATGGAGGAAAGTGCGCATGGTGACTGTTGTATTCAATCCCAGTGCAATTTCTGTGTTTCAGCAACACTCTGATAGTCCACACATTACAGAATGCTCCCAGATGTGCATCGGAAACTGCTACTGGTCTTCCAGGGAACGATCAAAGCGTAAACTGTTGGAGACATTACTCCCATGGAGGAAAGTGCGCATGGTAACTGTTGTATTCAATCCCAATGCAATTTCTGTGTTTCATCAACACTCTGATAGTCCACAGATTACAGAATGCCTCCAGATGTGCATCGGAAACTACTACTGGTCTTCCATTGAACGATCAAAGCGTAGACTGTTTGAGACATTACTCCCATGGAGGAAAGTTCGCATGGTGACTGTTGTATTCAATCCCGATGCAATTTCTGTGATTCATCAACACTCTGATGGTCCACAGATTGCAGAATACCTCCAGATGTGCATCGGACTCTACTACTGGTCTTGCAGGGAACGGTCAAAGAAATAGACTGTTTGAGACATTACTCCTATGTAGGAAAGTGCGCATGGTGACTGTTGTATTCAATCCCGATGCAATTTCGGTTTTTGAACAACACTCTGATATTTTACAGATTACAGAATGCCTCCAGATGTGCATCGAAAGCTACTACTAGTCTTCCAGGGAACGATCAAAGCGTAAACTGTTTGACACATTGCTCCCATGGAGGAAAGTGCGCATGTTGACTGTTGTATTCAATCCCGATGCAATTTCTGTGTTTCATCAACACTTTGAAGGTCCACAGATTACAGAATGCCTCAAGATGTGCATCGGAAACTACTTCTGGTCCTCCAGGAAACGATCAAAGCGTAGACTCTTTGAGACATTACTCCCATGGAGGAAAGTGCGCATGGTGGCTGCCGTATTCAATTCCGATGCAATTTCTGTGTTTCATCAACACTCTGATAGTCCACACATTACAGAATGCCCCCAGATGTGCATCGGAAACTACTGTTGGTCTTCCAGGGAACGATCAAAGTGTAAACTGTTTGAGACGTTACTCATATGGAGTAAAGTGCGCATGGTGACTGTTGTATTCAATCCCGATGAAATTTCAGTGTTTCATCAACACTCTGATAGTCCACAGAATACAGAATGCCTCAAGATGTGCATATGAAACCACTACTGGTCTTCCAGGGAACGATCATAGCGTAGACTGTTTGAGACATTACTCCCATGGAGGAAAGTGCGCATGGTGTCTGTTGTATTCAATCCCGATGCAATTTCTGTGTTTCATCAACACTTTGAAGGTCCACACATTACAGATTGATCCCAGATATGCATCGGAAACTACTACTGGTCTTCCAGGGAACGATCAAAAAGTAAACTGTTTGAGACATTACTCCCATGGAGCGAAGTGCGTATGGTGACTGTTGAATTCAATCCCATTGCAGTATCTGTGTTTCATCAACACTCTGATAGTCCATAGATTACAGAATGCCTCCAGATGTGCATCGGAAACTACTACAGGTCTTCCAGGGTACGATCAAAGCGTAAACTGTTAGAGACATTACTCCCATGGAGGTAAGTGCGCATGTTGACTGTTGTATTCAATCCCGATGCAATTTCTGTGTTTCATCAACATTCTGAAAGTCCACACATTACAGAATGCCCCCAGATATGCATCGGAAACTACTACTAGTCTTCCAGGGAACGATCAAGCGTAGACTGTTTGAGACACTACTCCCTTGGAGGAAAGTGAACATGGTGACTGTTGTAATCAATCCCATTGCAATTTCTGTGTTTCATCAACACTTTGAAGGTCCACAGTTTACAGAATGCCTCCAGATGTGCATCGGAAACTACTAACGGTCTTCCAGCTAATGATCAAAGCGTAAACTGTTTGAGGCATACCTCCCATGGAGGAAAGTGCGCATTGTGACTGTTGTATTCAATCCCGGTGCAATTTCTGTGTTTCATCAACACTCTGATAGTCCACAGATTACAGAATGCCTCCAGATGAGCATCGGAAACTACTACTGGTCTTCCAGGGAACGATCACATCGTAAATTGTTACATTACTCCCATGGAGGAAAGTGCGCATGGTGACTGTTGTATTCAATCCCAGTGCAATTTCTGTGTTTCATCAACACTCTGATAGTCCACACATTGCAGAATGCCCACAGATGTGCATCAGAAACTACTACTGGTCTTCCAGGGGACGATCAAAGCGTAGACTGTTTGAGACATTGCTCCCATGGAGGAAAATGCGCATGTAGACTGTTGTATTCAATCCCGATGCAATTTCTGTGTTTCATCAACACTTTGAAGGTCCACAGATTACAGAATGCCTCTAGATGTGCATCGGAAACTACAACTGGTCCTCCAGGAAACGATCAAAGCGTAGACTCTTTGAGACATTACTCCCATGGAGGAAAGGGCGCATGGTGGCTGCCGTATTCAATCCCGATGCAATTTTTGTGTTTCATCAACACTCTGATAGTATACACATTACAGAATGCCCCCAGATGTGCATCGGAAACTACTATTGGTCTTCCAGGGAACGATCAAAGGGTAAACTGTTTGAGACATTACTCCCATGGAGGAAAGTGCGCATGGTGACTGTTGTATTCAATCCCGATGCAATTTCTGTGTTTCATCAACACTCTGAAAGTCCACACATTACAGAATGCCCCCAGATATGCATCGGAAACTACTACTAGTCTTCCAGGGAGCGATCAAAGAGTAAACTGTTTGAGACATTACTCCCATGGAGGAAAGTGCGCATGGTGACTGTTGAATTCAATCCTGATGCAATTTCTGTGTTTCATCAACACTCTGATAGTCCATAGATTACAGAATGCCTGCAGATGTGTATCGGAAACTACTACAGGTCTTCCAGGGTACGATCAAAGCGTAGACTGTTTGAGACTTTACCCCCATGGTGGAAAGTGAACATGGTGACTGTTGTATTCAATCGCGATGCAATGTCTGTGTTTCATCAACACTTTGATGGTCCACAGATTACAGAATGCCTCCATATGAGCATCGGAAACTACTAACGGTCTTCCAGCTAATGATCAAAGCGTAAACTGTTTGAGGCATAGCTCCCATGGAGGAAAGTGCGCATGGTGACTGTTGTATTCAATCCCGGTGCAATTTTTGTGTTTCATCAACACTCTGATAGTCCACAGATTACAGAATGCCCCCAGATGTGCATCGGAAACTACTACTGGTCTTCCATTGAACGATCAAAGCGTAGACTGTTTGAGACATTACTCCCATTGAGGAAAGTGCGCATGGTGACTGTTGTATTTAATCCCGATGCAATTTCTGTGTTTCATCAACACTTAGAAGGTCCAAAGATTACAGAATGCCTCCAGATGTGCATCGGGAACTACTACTGGTCTTCCAGGAAACGATCAAAGCGTAGACTGTTTGAGACATTACTCCCATGAAGGAAAGTGCGCATGGTGTCTGTTGTATTCAATCTCGATGCAATTTCTGTGTTTCATCAACACTCTGATAGTCCACACATTACATAATGCCCCCAGTTGTTCATCGGAAACTACTACTGGTCTTCCAGGGAACAATCAAAGCGTAAACTGTTTGAGACATTACTCCCATGGAGGAAAGTGCGCATGGTGACTGTTGTATTCAATCCCGAGGCAATTTCTGTGTTTTATCAACACTTTGAAGGTCCGCAGATTACAGAATGCCTCCAGATGTACATCGGAAACTACTACTGGTCTTGCAGGGAACGATCAAAGCGTAGTCTGTTTGAGATATTACTCCCATGGAGGAAAGTGCGCATGGTGATTGTTGTATTCAATCCTGATGCAATATCTGTGTTTCATCAACTCTTTGAAGGTCCACAGTTTACAGAATGCCTCCAGATGTGCATCGGAAACTACTACAGGTCTTGCAGGGAACGATCAAAACGTTGACTCTTTGAGACATTACTCCCATGGAGGAAAGTGCGCATGGTGGCTGTTGTATTCAATCCCGGGACAATTTCTGTATTTCATCAAGACTCTAATAGTCCACAGATTACAGAATGCCTCCAGATGTGCATCGGAAACTACTACTGGTCTTCCAGGGAACGATCAATGCGTAGACTGTTTGAGACATTACTCCCATGGAGAAAGTGCGCATAGTGACTGTTGTATTCAATCCCGATGCAATTTCTGTATTTCATCAACACTTTAAAGGTCCATAGAATACAGAATGCCTCCAGATGTTCGTCGGAAACTTCTACTGGTCTTGCAGGGAACGATCAAAGCGTGGACTGTTTGAGACATTACTCCCATGGAGGAAAGTGCGCATGATGACTGTTGTATTCAATCCCGGTGCAATTTCTGTGTTTCATCAACACTCTGATAGTCCACAGATTACAGAATGCCTCCAGATGTGCATCGGAAACTACTACTGGTCTTCCAGGGAACGATCAATGCGTAGACTGTTTGAGACATTACTCCCATGGAGAAAGTGCGCATAGTGACTGTTGTATTCAATCCCGATGCAATTTCTGTATTTCATCAACACTTTAAAGGTCCATAGAATACAGAATGCCTCCAGATGTTCGTCGGAAACTTCTACTGGTCTTGCAGGGAACGATCAAAGCGTGGACTGTTTGAGACATTACTCCCATGGAGGAAAGTGCGCATGATGACTGTTGTATTCAATCCCGGTGCAATTTCTGTGTTTCATCAACACTCTGATAGTCCACAGATTACAGAATGCCTCCAGATGTGCATCGGAAACTACAACTGGTCTCCCAGGGAACAATCAAATCGTAAACTGTTAGAGACATTACTCCCATGGAGGAAAGTGCGCATGGTGACTGTTGTATTCAATCCCGATGCAATTTCTGTGTTTCATCAACACACTGACAGTCCACAGATTACAGAATGCCTCCAGATGTGTATCGGAAAATACTACTGGTCTTCCAGGGAACGATCAATGTGTAGACTGTTTGAGACATTACTCCCATGGAGGAAAGTGCGCATGGTGACTGTTGTATTCAATCCCGGTGCAATTTCTGTGTTTCATCAACACTCTGATAGTCCACAGATTACAGAATGCTCCCAGATGTTCATCGGAAACTACTACTGGTCTTCCAGGGAACAATCAAAGCGTAAACTGTTTGAGACATTACTCCCATGGAGGAAAGTGCGCATGGTGACTGTTGTATTCAATCTCGAGGCAATTTCTGTGTTTTATCAACACTTTGAAGGTCCGCAGATTACAGAATGCCTCCAGATGTACATCGGAAACTACTACTGGTCTTGCAGGGAACGATCAAAGCGTAGTCTGTTTGAGACATTACTCCCATGGAGGAAAGTGCGCATGGTGGCTGTTGTATTCAATCCCGGGACATTTTCTGTATTTCATCAAGACTCTGATAGTCCACAGATTACAGAATGCCTCCAGATGTGCATCGGAAACTACTACTGGTCTTCCAGGGAACGATCAATGCGTAGACTGTTTGAGACATTACTCCCATGGAGAAAGTGCGCATGGTGACTGTTGTATTCAATCCCGATGCAATTTGTGTATTTCATCAACACTTTAAAGGTCCATAGAATACAGAATGCCTCCAGATGTTCGTCGGAAACTTCTACTGGTCTTGCAGGGAACGATCAAAGCGTAGACTGTTTGAGACATTACTCCCATGGAGGAAAGTGCGCATGATGACTGTTGTATTCAATCCCGGTGCAATTTCTGTGTTTCATCAACACTCTGATAGTCCACAGATTACAGAATGCCTCCAGATGTGCATCGGAAACTACTACTGGTCTTCCAGGGAACAATCAAATCGTAAACTGTTAGAGACATTACTCCCATGGAGGAAAGTGCGCATGGTGACTGTTGTATTCAATCCCGATGCAATTTCTGTGTTTCATCAACACACTGATAGTCCACAGATTACAGAATGCCTCCAGATGTGTATCGGAAAATACTACTGGTCTTCCAGGGAACGATCAATGTGTAGACTGTTTGAGACATTACTCCCATGGAGGAAAGTGCGCTTGGTGACTGTTTTATTCATTCCCGATGCAATTTCTGTGTTTCATCAACACTTTGAAGGTCCACAGATTATAGAATGCCTCCAGATGTTCATCGGAAACTTCTACTGGTCTTGCAGGGAACCAGCAAAGCGTAGACTGTTTGAGACATTACTCCCATGGAGGAAAGTGCGCATGGTGACTGTTGTATTCAATCCCGATGAAATTTCTGTGTTTCATCAACACTCTGATAGTCCACACATTGCAGAATGACCACAGATGTGCATCGGAAACTACTACTCGTCTTCCAGGGAACGATCAAAGAGTAAACTGCTTGAGACATTACTCCCATGGAGGAAAGTGCGCATGGTGACTCTTGTATTCATTCCTGATGCAATTTCTGTGTTTCATCAACACTTTGAAGGTCCACAGATTACGGAATGCCTCCAGATGTGCATCGGAAAATACTACTGGTCTTGCAGCAAACGATCAAAGCGTAGACTGTTTGAGATATTACCCTCATGGAGGAAAGTGCGCGTGGTGACTGTTGTATTCAATCCCGATGCAATTTCTCTATTTCATCAACACTTTGAAGTTCCATAGATTACAGAACGCCTCCAGATGTTCATCGGACACTTCTACTGGTCTTGCAGGGAACGATCAAATTGTAGACTGTTTGAGACATTACTCCCATGGATGAAAGTGCGCATGGTGACTGATGTATTCAATCCCGATGCAATTTCTGTGTTTCATCAACACTCTGATAGTCCACACATTATAGAATGCCCACAGATGTGCATTGGAAACTACTACTGGGCTTCCAGGGAACCATGAAAGCGTAAACTGTTTGAGACATTACTCCCATGGAGGAAAGTGCGCATGGTGACTGTTGTATTCAATCCTGATGCAATTTCTGTGTTTCATCAACACTCTGATAGTGCACACATTACAGAATGCCCCCATATGTGCATCGGAAACTACTACTGGTCTTCCAGGGAACGATCAAAGCGTAAACTGTTAGAGACATTACTCCCATGGAGGAAAGTGAGCATGGTGACTGTTGTATTCAATCCCGAGGCAATTCCTGTGTTTCATCAACACTTTAAAGTCCACAGATTACAGAATGCCTCCAGATGTTCATCGAAAACTACTACTGGTCTTGAAGGGAACGATTAAAGCGTAGACTGTTTGAGACATTACTCCCATGAAGGAAAGTGCGCATGGTGTCTGTTGTATTCAATCCCGATGCAATTTCTGTGTTTCATCAACACTCTGATAGTCCACACATTACAGAATGCCCCCAGTTGTTCATCGGAAACTACTACTGGTCTTCCAGGGAACGATCAAAGCGTAAACTGTTTGATACATTACTCCCATGGAGGTAAGTGAACATGGTGACTGTTGTTTTCAATCCCGATGCAATTTCTGTGTTTCATCAACAATTTGAAGGTCCACAGATTGCAGAACGCCTCCAGATGTGCATCGGAAACTACTAACGGTCTTCCAGCTAATGATCAAAACGTAAACTGTTTGAGGCATACCTCCCATGGAGGAAAGTGCGCATGATGACTGTTGTATTCAATCCCGGTGCAATTTCTGTGTTTCATCAACACTCTGATAGTCCACAGATTACAGAATGCCTCCAGATGTGCATCGGAAACTATTACTGGTCTTCCAGGGAACGATCAATGCGTATTCTGTTTGAGACATTACTCCCATGGAGGAAAGTGCACATGGTGACTGTTGTATTCATTCCCGATGCAATTTCTGTGTTTCATCAACAATCTGATTGTCCACACATTACAGAAAGCACCCAGATGTGCACCGGAAACTACTACTGGTCTTCCAGGGAACGATCAAAGCGTAAACCTTTTGAGGCATTACTCCCATGGAGGAAAGTGCGCATGGTGACTGTTGTATTCAATCCCGGTACAATTACTGTGTTTCATCCACACTCTGATAGTCCACAGGTTACAGAATGCCTCCAGATGTGCATCGGAAACTACTACTGGTCTTCCAGGGAACGATCAATGCGTAGACTGTTTGAGACATTACTCCCATGGAGGAAATTGCGCATGGTGACTGTTGTATTCAATCCCGATACAATTTCTGTATTTCATCAACACTTTGAAGGTCCATAGATTACAGAATGCCTCCAGATGTTCATCGGAAACTTCTACTGGCCTTGCAGGGAACGATCAATGTGTAGACTGTTTGAGACATTACTCTCATGGAGGAAAGTGCACATGGTGACTGATGTATTCAATCCCGATGCAATTTCTGTGCTTCATCAACACTCTGATAGTCCACACATTACAGAATGCCCCCAGTTGTTCATCGGAAACTACTACTGGTCTTCCAGGGAACAATCAAAGCGTAAACTGTTTGAGACATTACTCCCATTGAGGAAAGTGCGCATGGTGACTGCTGTATTCAATCCCGAGGCAATTTCTGTGTTTTATCAACACTTTGAAGGTCCGCAGATTACAGAATGCCTCCAGATGTACATCGGAAACTACTACTGGTCTTGCAGGGAACGATCAAAGCGTAGACTGTTTGAGATATTACTCCCATGGAGGAAAGTGCGCATGGTGATTGTTGTAATCAATCCTGATGCAATATCTGTGCTTCATCAACACTCTGATAGTCCGCAGATTACAGAATGCCTCCAGATGTGCATCGGAAACTACTACTGGTCTTCCAGGGAACGATCAAAGCGTAGACTGTTTGAGATATTACTCCCATGGAGGAAAGTGCGCATGGTGATTGTTGTATTCAATCCTGATGCAATATCTGTGTTTCATCAACTCTTTGAAGGTTCACAGTTTACAGAATGCCTCCAGATGTGCATCGGAAACTACTACAGGTCTTGCAGGGAACGATCAAAACGTTGACTCTTTGAGACATTACTTCCATGGAGGAAAGTGCGCATGGTGGCTGTTGTATTCAATCCCGGGACAATTTCTGTATTTCATCAACACTCTGATAGTCCACAGATTACAGAATGCCTCCAGATGTGCATCGGAAACTACTACTGGTCTTCCAGGGAACGATCAATGCGTAGACTGTTTGAGACATTACTCAGATGGAGAAAGTGCGCATGGTGACTGTTGTATTCAATCCCGATGCAATTTCTGTATTTCATCAAAACTTTAAAGGTCCATAGAATATAGAATGCCTTCAGATGTTCGTCGGAAACTTCTACTGGTCTTGCAGGGAACGATCAAAGCGTAGACTGTTTGAGACATTACTCCCATGGAGGAATGTGCGCATGATGACTGTTGTATTCAATCCCGGTGCAATTTCTGTGTTTCATCAACACTCTGATAGTCCACAGATTACAGAATGCCTCCAGATGTGCATCGGAAACTACTACTGGTCTTCCAGGGAACAATCAAATCGTAAACTGTTAGAGACATTACTCCCATGGAGGAAAGTGCGCATGGTGACTGTTGTATTCAATCCCGATGCAATTTCTGTGTTTCATCAACACACTGATAGTCCACAGATTACAGAATGCCTCCAGATGTGTATCGGAAAATACTACTGGTCTTCCAGGGAACGATCAATGTGTAGACTGTTTGAGACATTACTCCCATGGAGGAAAGTGCGCTTGGTGACTGTTTTATTCATTCCCGATGCAATTTCTGTGTTTCATCAACACTTTGAAGGTCCACAGATTATAGAATGCCTCCAGATGTTCATCGGAAACTTCTACTGGTCTTGCAGGGAACCAGCAAAGCGTAGACTGTTTGAGACATTACTCCCATGGAGGAAAGTGCGCATGGTGACTGTTGTATTCAATCCCGATGAAATTTCTGTGTTTCATCAACACTCTGATAGTCCACACATTGCAGAATGACCACAGATGTGCATCGGAAACTACTACTCGTCTTCCAGGGAACGATCAAAGCGTAAACTGCTTGAGACATTACTCCCATGGAGGAAAGTGCGCATGGTGACTCTTGTATTCAATCCTGATGCAATTTCTGTGTTTCATCAACACTTTGAAGGTCCACAGATTACGGAATGCCTCCAGATGTGCATCGGAAAATACTACTGGTCTTGCAGCGAGCGATCAAAGCGTACACTGTTTGAGATATTACCCTCATGGAGGAAAGTGCGCATGGTGCCTGTTGTATTCAATCCTGATGCAATTTTTGTGTTTCATCAACTCTCTGATAGTCCACACTTTACAGGAAGCCCCCACATGTGCACCGGAAACTACTACTGGTCTTCCAGGGAACGATCAAAGCGTAAACTGTTTGAGGCATTACTCCCATGGAGGAAAGTTCGCACGGTGACTGTTGTATTCAATCCCGGTACAATTTCTGTGTTTCATCAACACTCTGATAGTTCACAGGTTACAGAATGCCTCCAGATGTGCATCGGAAACTACTACTGGTCTTCCAGGGAACGATCAATGCGTAGACTGTTTGAGACATTACTCCCATGGAGGAAAGTGCGCGTGGTGACTGTTGTATTCAATCCCGATGCAATTTCTCTATTTCATCAACACTTTGAAGTTCCATAGATTACAGAACGCCTCCAGATGTTCATCGGACACTTCTACTAGTCTTGCAGGGAACGATCAAATTGTAGACTGTTTGAGACATTACTCCCATGGATGAAAGTGCGCATGGTGACTGATGTATTCAATCCCGATGCAATTTCTGTGTTTCATCAACACTCTGATAGTCCACACATTATAGAATGCCCACAGATGTGCATTGGAAACTACTACTGGGCTTCCAGGGAACCATGAAAGCGTAAACTGTTTGAGACATTACTCCCATGGAGGAAAGTGCGCATGGTGACTGTTGTATTCAAACCTGATGCAATTTCTGTGTTTCATCAACACTCTGATAGTCCACACATTACAGAATGCCCCCAGATGTGCATCGGAAACTACTACTGGTCTTCCAGGGAACGATCAAAGCGTAAACCGTTAGAGACATTACTCCCATGGAGGAAAGTGAGCATGGTGACTGTTGTATTCAATCCCGAGGCAATTTCTGTGTTTCATCAACACTTTATAGTCCACAGATTACAGAATGCCGCCAGATGTTCATCGAAAACTACTACTGGTCTTGAAGTGAACGATTAAAGCGTAGACTGTTTGAGACATTACTCCCATGAAGGAAAGTGCGCATGGTGTCTGTTGTATTCAATCCCGATGCAATTTCTGTGTTTCATCAACACTCTGATAGTCCACACATTACAGAATGCCCCCAGTTGTTCATCGTAAACTACTACTGGTCTTCCAGGGAACGATCAAAGCGTAAACTGTTTGAGACATTACTCCCATTGAGGGAAGTGAACATGGTGACTGTTGTTTTCAATCCCGATGCAATTTCTGTGTTTCATCAACACTTTGAAGGTCCACAGATTACAGAACGCCTCCAGATGTGCATCGGAAACTACTAACGGTCTTCCAGCTAGTGATCAAAACGTAAACTGTTTGAGGCATACCTCCCATGGAGGAAAGTGCGCATGATTACTGTTGTATTCAATCCCGGTGCAATTTCTGTGTTTCATCAACACTCTGATAGTCCACAGATTACAGAATGCCTCCAGATGTGCTTCGGAAACTATTACTGGTCTTCCAGGGAACGATCAATGCGTATACTGTTTGAGACATTACTCCCATGGAGGTAAGTGCACATGGTGACTGTTGTATTCATTCCCGATGCAATTTCTGTGTTTCATCAACAATCTGATTGTCCACACATTACAGAAAGCACCCAGATGTGCACCGGAAACTACTACTGGTCTTCCAGGGAACGATCAAAGCGTAAACCTTTTGAGGCATTACTCCCATGGAGGAAAGTGCGCATGGTGACTGTTGTATTCAATCCCGGTACAATTTCTGTGTTTCATCAACACTCTGATAGTCCACAGGTTACAGAATGCCTCCAGATGTGCATCGGAAACTACTACTGGTCTTCCAGGGAACGATCAATGCGTAGACTGTTTGAGACATTACTCCCATGGAGGAAAGTGCGCATGGTGACTGTTGTATTCAATCCCGATACAATTTCTGTATTTCATCAACACTTTGAAGGTCCATAGATTACAGAATGCCTCCAGATGTTCATCGGAAACTTCTACTGGTCTTGCAGGGAACGATCAAAGTGTAGACTGTTTGAGACATTACTCCCATGGAGGAAAGTGCGCATGGTGACTGATGTATTCAATCCCGATGCAATTTCTGTGCTTCATCAACACTCTGATAGTCCACACATTACAGAATGCCCACAGATGTGCATCGGGAACTACTACGGGTCTTCCACGGAACGATCAAAGCGTAAACTTTTAGAGACACTACTGCCATGGACGAAAGTGCGCATGGTGACTGTTGTATTCAATCCCGATGCATTTTCTGTGTTTCATCAACACTCTGATAGTCCACACATTACAGAAAGCCCCCAGATGTGCACCGGAAACTACTACTGGTCTTCCAGGGAACGATCAAAGCGTAAACTGTTTGAGGCATTACTCCCATGGAGGAAAGTGCGCATGGTGACTGTTGTATTCAATCCCGGTACAATTTGTGTGTTTCATCAACACTCTGATATTCCACAGGTTACAGAATGCCTCCAGATGTGCATCGGAAACTACTACTGGTCTTCCAGGGAACGATCAATGCGTAGACTGTTTGAGACATTACTCCCATGGAGGAAAGTGCGCATGATGACTGTTGTTTTCAATCCCGGTGCAATTTCTGTGTTTCATCAACACTCTGATAGTCCACAGATTACAGAATGCCTCCAGATGTGCATCGGAAACTACTACTGGTCTTCCAGGGAACGATCAATGCGTAGACTGTTTGAGACATTACTCCCATGGAGGAAAGTGCGCATGGTGACTGTTGTATTCATTCCCGATGCAATTTCTGTGTTTCATCAACACTCTGATAGTACACACATTACAGAAAGCCCCCAGATGTGCACCGGAAACTACTACTGGTCTTCCAGTGAACGATCAAAGCGTAAAATGTTTGAGGAATTACTCCCATGGAGGAAAGTGCACATGGTGACTGTTGTATTCAATCCCGGTACAATTTCTGTGTTTCATCAACACTCTGATAGTCCACAGGTTACAGAATGCCTCCAGATGTGCATCGGAAACTACTACTGGTCTTCCAGGGAACGATCATGCGTAGACTGTTTGAGACATTACTCCCATGGAGGAAAGTGCGCATGGTGACTGTTGTATTCAATCCCGATGCAATTTCTGTATTTCATCAACACTTTAAAGGTCCATAGATTACAGAATGCTTCCAGATGTTCATCGCAAACTTCTACTGGTCTTGCAGGGAACGATCAAAGTGTAGACTGTTTGAGACATTACTCCCATGGATTAAAGTGCGCATGGTGACTGATGTATTCAATCCCGATGCAATTTCTGTGTTTCATCAACACTCCGATTGGCCACACATTACAGAATGCCCACAGATGTGCATTGGAAACGACTACTGGGCTTCCAGGGAACGATCAAAGCGTAAACTGTTTGAGACATTACTCCCATGGAGGAAAGTGCGCATGGTGACTGTTGTATTCAATCCTGATGCAATTTCTGTGTTTCATCAACACTCTGATAGTCCACACATTACAGAATGCACCCAGATGTGCATAGGAAACTACTACTGGTCTTCCAGGGAACGATCAAAGCGTAAACTGTTAGAGACATTACTCCCATGGAGGAAAGTGCGCATGGTGACTGTTGTATTCAATCCCGAGGAAATTTCAGTGTTTCATCAACACTTTGAAGGTCCACAGATTACAGAATGCCTCCAGATGTTCATCGGAAACTACTACTGGTCTTGCAGGGAACGATCAAAGCGTAGACTGTTTGAGACATTACTCCCATGGAGGAAAGTGCGCATGGTGACTAGTATTCAATCCCGAGGCAATTTCTGTGTTTCATCAACACTTTGAAGGTCCACAGATTACAGAATGCCTCCAGATGTGCATCGGAAACTACTACTGGTCTTGCAGGGAACGATCAAATCGTAGACTGTTTGAGATATTACTCCCATGGAGGAAAGTGCGCATGGTGATTGTTGTATTCAATCCTGATGCAATATCTGTGTATCATCAACACTTTGAAGGTCCACAGTTATAGAATGCCTCCAGATGTGCTTCGGAAACTACTACTGGTCTTGCAGGGAACGATCAAATCGTAGACTCTTTGAGACATTACTCCCATGGAGGAAAGTGCGCATGGTGACTGTTGTATACAATCCTGGGACAATTTCTGTGTTTCATCAACACTCTGATAGTCCACAGATTACAGAATGCCTCAGGATGTGCATCGGAAACTACTACTGGTCTTCCAGGGAACGATCAATGCGTAGACTGTTTGAGACATTACTCCCATGGAGAAAGTGCGCGTGGTGACTGTTGTGTTCAATTTCGATGCAATTTCTGTATTTCATCAATACTTTGAAGGTCCATAGATTACAGAATGTCTCCAGATGTTCGTCGGAAACTTCTACTGGTCTTGCAGGGAACGATCAAAACGTAGACTGTTTGAGACATTACTCCCATGGAGGAATGTGCGCATGGTGACTGATGTATTCAATCCCGATGCAATTTATGTGTTTCATCAACACTCTGATAGTCCACACATTACAGAATGCCCACAGATGTGCATCGGAAACTACTACTGGGCTTCCAGGGAACGATCAATGCGTAGACTGTTTGAGACATTACTCCCATGGAGAAAGTGCGCATGGTGACTGTTGTGTTCAATTTCGATGCAATTTCTGTATTTCATCAACACTTTGAAGGTCCATAGATTACAGAATGTCTCCAGATGTTCGTCGGAAACTTCTACTGGTCTTGCAGGGAACGATCAAAACGTAGACTGTTTGAGACATTACTCCCATGGAGGAATGTGCGCATGGTGACTGATGTATTCAATCCCGATGCAATTTATGTGTTTCATCAACACTCTGATAGTCCACACATTACAGAATGCCTCCAGATGTGCATCGGAAACTACTACTGGTCTTCCAGGGAACGATCAATGCGTAGACTGTTTGAGACATTACTCCCATGGAGAAAGTGCGCATGGTGACTGTTGAATTCAATCCCGATGCAATTTCTGTGTTTCATCAACACTCTGATAGTCCATAGATTACAGAATGCCTCCAGATGTGCATCGGAAACTACTACAGGTCTTCTAGGGTACGATCAAAGCGTAGACTGTTAGAGACATTACTCCCATGGAGGGAAGTGCGCATGGTGACTGTTGTATTCAATCCCGAGGATATTTCTGTGTTTCATCAACACTCTGATAGTACACACATTACAGAATGCCCCCAGTTGTGCATCAGAAAATACTACTGGTCTTCCAATGAACGATCAAAACGTAAACTGTTTGAGACATTACTCCCATGGAGGAAAGTGCGCATGGTGACTGTTGTATTCAATCCCGAGGCAATTTCTGTGTTTCATCAACACTTTGAAGGTCCACAGATTACAGAATGCCTCCAGATGTGCATCGGAAACTACTACTGGTATTCCTGGGAACGATCAATGCGTAGACTGTTTGAGACATTACTCCCATGGAGGAAAGTGCGCATGGTGACTGTTGTATTCAATCCCGATACAATTACTTTATTTCATCAACACTTTGAAGGTCCATAGATTACAGAATGCCTCCAGATGTTCATCGGAAACTTCTACTGGTCTTGCAGGGAACGATCAATGCGTAGACTGTTTGAGATATTACTCCCATGGAAGAAAGTGCGCATGGTGATTGTTGTAATCAATCCTGATGCAATATCTGTGTTTCATCAACACTTTGATGGTCCACAGTTTACAGAATGCCTCCAGATGTGCATCGGAAACTACTACTGGTCTTGCAGGGAACGATCAAAACGTAAACTCTTTGAGACATTACTCCCATGGAGGAAAGTGCGCATGGTGACTGTTGTAATCAATCCCGATGCAATTTCTGTGTTTCATCAACACTCTGATAGTCCACTCATTACAGAATGCCCCCAGTTGTGCATCGGAAACTACTACTGGCCTTCCAGGGAACGATCAAAGCGTAAACTGTTTGAGACATTACTGCCATGGAGGAAAGTGCGCATGGTGACTGTTGTATTCAATCCCGAGGCAATTTCTATGTTTCATCAACACTTTGAAGGTCCACAGATTACAGAATGCCTCCAGATGTGCATCGGAAGCTACTACTGGTCTTGCAGGGAACGATCAAAGCGTAGACTGTTTGAGATATTACTCCCATGGAGGAAAGTGCGCATGGTGATTGTTGTATTCAATCCTGATGCAATATCTGTGTTTCATCAACACTTTGAAGGTCTACAGTTTACAGAATGCCTCCAGATGTGCATCGGAAACTACTACTGGTCTTGCAGGGAACGATCAAACGTAGACTCTTTGAGACATTACTCCCATGGATGAAAGTGCGCATGGTGACTGTTGTATTTAATCCCGGGACAATTTCTGTGTTTCATCAACACTCTGATAGTCCACAGATTACAGAATGCCTCCAGATGTGCATCGGAAACTACTACTGGTCTTCCAGGGAACGATCAATGCGCAGACTGTTTGAGACATTACTCCCATGGAGAAAGTGCGCATGGTGACTGTTGTATTCAATCCCGATGCAATTTCTGTATTTCATCAAAATTTTGAAGGTCCATAGATTACAGAATGTCTCCAGATGTTCGTCGGAAACTTCTACTGGTCTTGCAGGGAACGATCAAAGCGTAGACTGTTTGAGACATTACTCCAATGGAGGAAAGTGCGCATGGTGCCTGTTGTATTCAATCCTGATGCAATTTCTGTGTTTCATCAACTCTCTGATAGTCCACACATTACAGAATGCCCACAGATGTGCATCGGAAACTACTACGAGTCTTCCACGGAACGATCAAAGCGTAAACTTTTAGAGACACTACTGCCATGGACGAAAGTGCGCATGGTGACTGTTGTATTCAATCCCGATGCATTTTCTGTGTTTCATCAACACTCTGATAGTCCACACATTACAGAAAGCCCCCAGATGTGCACCGGAACTACTACTGGTCTTCCAGGGAACGATCAAAGCGTAAACTGTTTGAGGCATTACTCCCATGAAGGAAAGTGCGCATGGTGACTGTTGTATTCAATCCCGGTGCAATTTCTGTGTTTCATCAACACTCTGATAGTCCACAGATTACAGAATGCTCCCAGATGTGCATCGGAAAGTACTACTGGTCTTCCAGGGAACGATCAATGCGTAGATTGTTTGAGACATTACTCCCATGGAGGAAAGTGCGCATGGTGACTGTTGTATTCATTCCCGATGCAATTTCTGTGTTTCATCAACACTCTGATAGTACACACATTACAGAAAGCCCCCAGGTGCGCACCGGAAACTACTACTGGTCTTCCAGGGAACGATCAAAGCGTAAACTGTTTGAGGAATTACTCCCATGGAGGAAAGTGCGCATGGTGACTGTTGTATTCAATCCCGGTACAATTTCTGTGTTTCATCAACACTCTGATAGTCCACAGGTTACTGAATGCCTCCAGATGTGCATCGGAAACTACTACTGGTCTTCCAGGGAACGATCAATGCGTAGACTGTTTGAGACATTACTCCCATGGAGGAAAGTGCGCATGGTGACTGTTGTATTCAATCCCGATGCAATTTCTGTATTTCATCAACACTTTAAAGGTCCATAGATTACAGAATGCCTCCAGATGTTCATCGGAAACTTCTACTGGTCTTGCAGGGAACGATCAAAGTGTAGACTGTTTGAGACATTACTCCCATGGATTAAAGTGCGCATGGTGACTGATGTATTCAATCCCGATGCAATTTCTGTGTTTCATCAACACTCCGATAGGCAACACATTACAGAATCCCCACAGATGTGCATTGGAAACTACTACTGGGCTTCCAGGAAACGATCAAAGCGTAAACTGTTTGAGACATTACTCCCATGGAGGAAAGTGCGCATGGTGACTGTTGTATTCAATCCTGATGCAATTTCTGTGTTTCATCAACACTCTGATAGTCCACACATTACAGAATGCACCCAGATGTGCATCGGAAACTACTACTGGTCTTCCGGGGATCGATCAAAGCGTAAACTGTTTGAGACATTACTCCCATGGAGGAAAGTGCGCATGGTGACTGTTGAATTCAATCCCGATGCAATTTCTGTGTTTCATCAACACTCTGATAGTCCATAGATTACAGAATGCCTCCAGATGTGCATCGGAAACTACTACAGGTCTTTCAGGGTACGATCAAAGCGTAGACTGTTTGAGACATTACTCCCATGGAGGGAAGTGCGATTGGTGACTGTTGTATTCAATCCCTAGTCAATTTCTGTGTTTCATCAACACTCTGATAGTCCACACATTACAGAATGCCCCCAGTTGTGCCTCGGAAACTACTACTGGTCTTGCAGGGAACGATCAAAGCGTAGACTGTTTGAGATATTACTCCCATGGAAGAAAGTGCGCATGGTGATTGTTGTATTCAATCCTGACGCAATATCTGTGTTTCATCAACACTTTGAAGGTCCACAGTTTACAGAATGCCCCCAGATGTGCGTCGGAAACTACTACTGGTCTTGCAGGGAACGATCAAAACGTAAACACTTTGAGACATTACTCCCATGGAGGAAAGTGCGCATGGTGACTGTTGTAATCAATCCCGGGACAATTTCCGTGTTTCATCAACACTCTGATAGTCCACAGATTACAGAATGCCTCCAGATGTGCATCGGAAACTACTACTGGTCTTCCAGGGAACGATCAATGCGTAGACTGTTTGAGACATTACTCCCATGGAGAAAGTGCGCATGGTGACTGTTGTATTCAATCCCGATGCAATTTCTGTATTTCATCAACACTTTGAAGGTCCATAGATTACAGAATGTCTCCAGATGTTCGTCGGAAACTTCTACTGGTCTTGCAGGGAACGATCAAAGCGTAGACTGTTTGAGACATTACTCCCATGGAGGAAAGTGCGCATGGTGACTGATGTATTCAATCCCGATGCAATTTCTGTGTTTCATCAACACTCTGATAGTCCACACATTACAGAATGCCTCCAGATGTGCATCGGAAACTACTACTGGTCTTCCAGGGAACGATCAATGCGTAGACTGTTTGAGACATTACTCCCATGGAGGAAAGTGAGCATGATGACTGTTGTATTCAATCGCGGTACAATTTCTGTGTTTCATCAACACTCTGATAGTCCACAGGTTACAGAATGCCTCAAGATGTGCATCGGAAACTACTGCTGGTCTTCCAGGGAACGATCAATGCGTAACCTGTTTGAGACATTACTCCCAAGGAGGAAAGTGCGCATGGTGACTGTTGTATTCAATCCCGATGCAATATCTGTATTTCATCAACACTTTGAAGGTCCATAGATTACAGAATGCCTCCAGATGTTCATCGGAAACTTCTACTGGTCTTGCAGGGAACGATCAAATTGTAGACTGTTTGAGACATTACTCCCATGGAGGAAAGTGCGCATGGTGACTGATGTATTCAATCCCGATGCAATTTCTGTGTTTCATCAACACTCTGATAGTCCACACATTACAAAATGCCGACAGATGTGCATTGGAAACTACTACTGGGCTTCCAGGGAACGAACAAATCGTAAATTGTTTAAGACATTACTCAAATGGAGGAAAGTGCGCATGGTGACTGTTGTATTCAATCCTGATGCAATATCTGTGTTTAATCAACACTTTGAAGGTCCACAGTTTACAGAATGCCTCCAGATGTGCATCGGAAACTACTACTGGTCTTGCAGGGAACGATC
This sequence comes from Schistocerca gregaria, assembly GCF_023897955.1. NCBI lineage: Eukaryota > Metazoa > Arthropoda > Insecta > Orthoptera > Acrididae > Schistocerca > Schistocerca gregaria. The sequence continues at coordinate 19,179,799 of NC_064927.1, read as the reverse complement.
AAAATGTAAACTCTTTGAGACATTACTCCCATGGAGGAAAGTGCTCATGGTGACTGTTGTATTCAATCCCGGGACAATTTCTGTGTTTCATCAACACTCTGATAGTCCACAGATTACAGAATGAATCCAGATGTTCATCGGAGACTTCTACTGTTCTTCCAGGGAACGATCAAATCATAAACTGTTAGAGACATTACTCCCATGGAGGAAAGTGCGCATGGTGATTGTTGTATTCAATCACGGTGCAATTTCTGTGTTTCATCAACACTCTGATAGTCCACAGATTACAGAATGCCTCCAGATGTGTATCGGAAAATACTACTGGTCTTCCAGGGAACGATCAATGTGTAGACTGTTTGAGACATTACTCCCATGGAGGAAAGTGCGCATGGTGACTGTTGTATTCAATCCCGAGGCAATTTCTGTGTTTCATCAACACTTTGAAGGTCCACAGATTACAGAATGCCTCCAGATGTGCATCGGAAACTACTACTGGTCTTGCAGGGAACGATCAAATCGTAGACTGCTTGAGATATTACTCCCATGGAGGAACGTGCGCATGGTGATTGTTGTATTCAATCCTGATGCAATATCTGTGTTTCATCAACACTTTGAAGGTCCACAGTTTACAGAATGCCTCCAGATGCGCATCGGAAACTACTACTGGTCTTGCAGGGAACGATCAAAGCGTAGACTCTTTGAGACATTACTCCCATGGAGGAAAGTGCGCATGGTGACTGTTGTATACAATCCTGGGACAATTTCTGTGTTTCATCAACACTCTGATAGTCCACAGATTACAGAATGCCTCAGGATGTGCATCGGAAACTACTACTGGTCTTCCAGGGAACGATCAATGCGTAGACTGTTTGAGACATTACTCCCATGGAGGAAAGTGCGCATGGTGACTGTTGTATTCAATCCCGATGCAATTTCTGTATTTCATCAACACTTTGAAGGTCCATAGATTACAGAATGCCTCCAGATGTTTATCGGAAACTTCTACTGGTCTTGCAGGGAACGATCAAAGTGTAGACTGTTTGAGACATTACTCCCATGGAGGAAAGTGCGCATGGTGACTGTTGTATTTAATCCCGATGCAATTTCTGTATTTCATCAACACTTTGAAGGTCCATAGATTACAGAATGTCTCCCGATGTTCGTCGGAAACTTCTACTGGTCTTGCAGGGAACGATCAAAGCGTAGACTGTTTGAGACATTACTCCCATGGAGGAAAGTGCGCATGGTGACTGATGTATTCAATCCCGATGCAATTTCTGTGTTTCATCAACACTCTGATAGTCCACACATTACAGAATGCCTCCAGATGTGCATCGGAAACTACTACTGGTCTTCCAGGGAACGATCAATGCGTAGACTGTTTGAGACATTACTCCCATGGAGGAAAGTGAGCATGATGACTGTTGTATTCAATCGCGGTACAATTTCTGTGTTTCATCAACACTCTGATAGTCCACAGGTTACAGAATGCCTCCAGATGTGCATCGGAAACTACTGCTGGTCTTCCAGGGAACGATCAATGCGTAGACTGTTTGAGACATTACTCCCAAGGAGGAAAGTGCGCATGGTGACTGTTGTATTCAATCCCGATGCAATATCTGTATTTCATCAACACTTTGAAGGTCCATAGATTACAGAATGCCTCCAGATGTTCATCGGAAACTTCTACTGGTCTTGCAGGGAACGATCAAAGTGTAGACTGTTTGAGACATTACTCCCATGGAGGAAAGTGCGCATGGTGACTGATGTATTCAATCCCGATGCAATTTCTGTGTTTCATCAACACTCTGATAGTCCACACATTACAAAATGCCGACAGATGTGCATTGGAAACTACTACTGGGCTTCCAGGGAACGAACAAATCGTAAATTGTTTAAGACATTACTCAAATGGAGGAAAGTGCGCATGGTGACTGTTGTATTCAATCCTGATGCAATATCTGTGTTTCATCAACACTTTGAAGGTCCACAGTTTACAGAATGCCTCCAGATGTGCATCGGAAACTACTACTGGTCTTGCAGGGAACGATCGAAATGTAAACTCTTTGAGACATTACTCCCATGGAGGAAAGTGCTCATGGTGACTGTTGTATTCAATCCCGGGACAATTTCTGTGTTTCATCAACACTCTGATAGTCCACAGATTACAGAATGCCTCCAGATGTTCATCGGAGACTTCTACTGTTCTTCCAGGGAACGATCAAATCGTAAACTGTTAGAGACATTACTCCCATGGAGGAAAGTGCGCATGGTGATTGTTGTATTCAATCACGGTGCAATTTCTGTGTTTCATCAACACTCTGATAGTCCACAGATTACAGAATGCCTCCAGATGTGTATCGGAAAATACTACTGGTCTTCCAGGGAACGATCAATGTGTAGACTGTTTGAGACATTACTCCCATGGAGGAAAGTGCGCATGGTGACTGTTGTATTCAATCCCGAGGCAATTTCTGTGTTTCATCAACACTTTGAAGGTCCACAGATTACAGAATGCCTCCAGATGTGCATCGGAAACTACTACTGGTCTTGCAGGGAACGATCAAATCGTAGACTGCTTGAGATATTACTCCCATGGAGGAACGTGCGCATGGTGATTGTTGTATTCAATCCTGATGCAATATCTGTGTTTCATCAACACTTTGAAGGTCCACAGTTTACAGAATGCCTCCAGATGCGCATCGGAAACTACTACTGGTCTTGCAGGGAACGATCAAAACGTAGACTCTTTGAGACATTACTCCCATGGAGGAAAGTGCGCATGGTGACTGTTGTATACAATCCTGGGACAATTTCTGTGTTTCATCAACACTCTGATAGTCCACAGATTACAGAATGCCTCAGGATGTGCATCGGAAACTACTACTGGTCTTCCAGGGAACGATCAATGCGTAGACTGTTTGAGACATTACTCCCATGGAGGAAAGTGCGCATGGTGACTGTTGTATTCAATCCCGATGCAATTTCTGTATTTCATCAACACTTTGAAGGTCCATAGATTACAGAATGCCTCCAGATGTTCATCGGAAACTTCTACTGGTCTTGCAGGGAACGATCAAAGTGTAGACTGTTTGAGACATTACTCCCATGGAGGAAAGTGCGCATGGTGACTGATGTATTCAATCCCGATGCAATTTCTGTGTTTCATCAACACTCTGATAGTCCACACATTACAAAATGCCGACAGATGTGCATTGGAAACTACTACTGGGCTTCCAGGGAACGAACAAATCGTAAATTGTTTAAGATATTACTCAAATGGAGGAAAGTGCGCATGGTGACTCTTGTATTCAATCCTGATGCAATATCTGTGTTTCATCAACACTTTGAAGGTCCACAGTTTACAGAATGCCTCCAGATGTGCATCGGAAACTACTACTGGTCTTGCAGGGAACGATCAAAATGTAAACTCTTTGAGACATTACTCCCATGGAGGAAAGTGCTCATGGTGACTGTTGTATTCAATCCCGGGACAATTTCTGTGTTTCATCAACACTCTGATAGTCCACAGATTACAGAATGCCTCCAGATGTTCATCGGAGACTTCTACTGTTCTTCCAGGGAACGATCAAATCGTAAACTGTTAGAGACATTACTCCCATGGAGGAAAGTGCGCATGGTGATTGTTGTATTCAATCACGGTGCAATTTCTGTGTTTCATCAACACTCTGATAGTCCACAGATTACAGAATGCCTCCAGATGTGTATCGGAAAATACTACTGGTCTTCCAGGGAACGATCAATGTGTAGACTGTTTGAGACATTACTCCCATGGAGGAAAGTGCGCATGGTGACTGTTGTATTCAATCCCGAGGCAATTTCTGTGTTTCATCAACACTTTGAAGGTCCACAGATTACAGAATGCCTCCAGATGTGCATCGGAAACTACTACTGGTCTTGCAGGGAACGAACAAATCGTAGACTGTTTGAGATATTACTCCCATGGAGGAACGTGCGCATGGTGATTGTTGTATTCAATCCTGATGCAATATCTGTGTTTCATCAACACTTTGAAGGTCCACAGTTTACAGAATGCCTCCAGATGCGCATCGGCAACTACTACTGGTCTTGCAGGGAACGATCAAAACGTAGACTCTTTGAGACATTACTCCCATGGAGAAAGTGCGCGTGGTTACTGTTGTGTTCAATGTCGATGCAGTTTCTGTATTTCATCAACACTTTGAAAGTCCATAGATTACAGAATGTCTCCAGATGTTCGTCGGAAACTTCTACTGGTCTTGCAGGGAACGATCAAAGCGTAGACTGTTTGAGACATTACTCCCATGGAGGAAAGTGCGCATGGTGACTGATGTATTCAATCCCGATGCAATTTCTGTGTTTCATCAACACTCTGTTAGTCCACACATTACAGAATGCCTCCAGATGTGCATCGGAAACTACTACTGGTCTTCCAGGGAACGATCAATGCGTAGACTGTTTGAGACATTACTCCCATGGAGGAAAGTGAGCATGATGACTGTTGTATTCAATCGCGGTACAATTTCTGTGTTTCATCAACACTCTGATAGTCCACAGGTTACAGAATGCCTCCAGATGTGCATCGGAAACTACTGCTGGTCTTCCAGGGAACGATCAATGCGTAGACTGTTTGAGACATTACTCCCAAGGAGGAAAGTGCGCATGGTGACTGTTGTATTCAATCCCGATGCAATTTCTGTATTTCATCAACACTTTGAAGGTCCATAGATTACAGAATGCCTCCAGATGTTCATCGGAAACTTCTACTGGTCTTGCAGGGAACGATCAAAGTGTAGACTGTTTGAGACATTACTCCCATGGAGGAAAGTGCGCATGGTGACTGATGTATTCAATCCCGATGCAATTTCTGTGTTTCATCAACACTCTGATAGTCCACACATTACAAAATGCCGACAGATGTGCATTGGAAACTACTACTGGGCTTCCAGGGAACGATCAAATCGTAAATTGTTTAAGACATTACTCAAATGGAGGAAAGTGCGCATGGTGACTGTTGTATTCAATCCTGATGCAATGTCTGTGTTTCATCAACACTTTGAAGGTCCACAGTTTACAGAATGCCTCCAGATGTGCATCGGAAACTACTACTGGTCTTGCAGGGAACGATCAAAATGTAAACTCTTTGAGACATTACTCCCATGGAGGAAAGTGCTCATGGTGACTGTTGTATTCAATCCCGGGACAATTTCTGTGTTTCATCAACACTGTGATAGTCCACAGATTACAGAATGCCTCCAGATGTTCATCGGAGACTTCTACTGGTCTTCCAGGGAACGATCAAATCGTAAACTGTTAGAGACATTACTCCCATGGAGGAAAGTGCGCATGGTGATTGTTGTATTCAATCCCGGTGCAATTTCTGTGTTTCATCAACACTCTGATAGTCCACAGATTACAGAATGCCTCCAGATGGGTATCGGAAAATACTACTGGTCTTCCAGGGAACGATCAATGTGTAGACTGTTTGAGACATTACTCCCATGGAGGAAAGTGCGCATGGTGACTGTTGTATTCAATCCCGAGGCAATTTCTGTGTTTCATCAACACTTTGAAGGTCCACAGATTACAGAATGCCTCCAGATGTGCATCGGAAACTACTACTGGTCTTGCAGGGAACGATCAAATCGTAGACTGTTTGAGATATTACTCCCATGGAGGAACGTGCGCATGGTGATTGTTGTATTCAATCCTGATGCAATATCTGTGTTTCATCAACACTTTGAAGGTCCACAGTTTACAGAATGCCTCCAGATGCGCATCGGAAACTACTACTGGTCTTGCAGGGAACGATCAAAACGTAGACTCTTTGAGACATTACTCCCATGGAGGAAAGTGCGCATGGTGACTGTTGTATACAATCCTGGGACAATTTCTGTGTTTCATCAACACTCTGATAGTCCACAGATTACAGAATGCCTCAGGATGTGCATCGGAAACTACTACTGGTCTTCCAGGGAACGATCAATGCGTAGACTGTTTGAGACATTACTCCCATGGAGAAAGTGCGCGTGGTGACTGTTGTGTTCAATGTCGATGCAATTTCTGTATTTCATCAACACTTTGAAGGTCCATAAATTACAGAATGTCTCCAGATGTTCGTCGGAAACTTCTACTGGTCTTGCAGGGAACGATCAAAGCGTAGACTGTTTGAGACATTACTCCCATGGAGGAAAGTGCGCATGGTGACTGATGTATTCAATCCCGATGCAATTTATGTGTTTCATTACACTCTGATAGTCCACACATTACAGAATGCCCACAGATGTGCATCGGAAACTACTACTGGGCTTCCAGGGAACGATCAAAGCGTAAACTGTTTGAGACATTACTCCCATGGAGGAAAGTGCGCATGGTGACTGTTGAAGTCAATCCCGATGCAATTTCTGTGTTTCATCAACACTCTGATAGTCCACAGATTACAGAATGCCTCCAGATGTGCATCGGAAACTACTACTGGTCTTCCAGGGAACGATCAATGCGTAGACTGTTTGAGACATTACTCCCATGGAGAAAGTGCGCATGGTAACTGTTGTATTCAAACCCGATGCAATTTCTGTATTTCATCAACACTTTGAAGGTCCATATATTTCAGAATGTCTCCAGATGTTCGTCGGAAACTTCTACTGGTCTTGTAGGGAACGATCAAAGCGTAGACTGTTTGAGACATTACTCCCATGGAGGAATGTGCGCATGGTGACTGATGTATTCAATCCCGATGCAATTTCTGTGTTTCATCAACACTCTGATAGTCCACACATTACAGAATGCCTCCAGATGTGCATCGGAAACTACTACTGGTCTTCCAGGGAACGATCAATGCGTAGACTGTTTGAGACATTACTCCCATGGCGGAAAGTGCGCACGATGACTGTTGTATTCAATCGCGGTACAATTTCTGTGTTTCATCAACACTCTGATAGTCCACAGGTTACAGAATGCCTCCAGATGTGCATCGGAAACTACTACTGGTCTTCCAGGGAACGATCAATGCGTAGACTGTTTGAGACATTACTCCCAAGGAGGAAAGTGCGCATGGTGACTGTTGTATTCAATCCCGAGGCAATTTCTGTGTTTCATCAACACTTTGAAGGTCCACAGATTACAGAATGCCTATAGATGTGCATCGGAAACTACTACTGGTCTTGCAGGGAACGATCAAATCGTAGACTGTTTGAGATATTACTCCCATGGAGAAAGTGCGCATGGTGACTGTTGTATTCAATCCTGATGCAATATCTGTGTTTCATCAACACTTTGAAGGTCCACAGATTACAGAATGCCTCCAGATGTGCATCGGAAACTACTACTGGTCTTGCAGGGAACGATCAAAACGTAAACTCTTTGAGACATTACTCCCATGGAGGAAAGTGCTCATGGTGACTGTTGTATTCAGTCCCGGGACAATTTCTGTGTTTCATCAACACTCTGATAGTCCACAGATTACAGAATGCCTCCAGATGTGTATCGGAAAATACTACTGGTCTTCCAGGGTACGATCAATGTGTAGACTGTTTGAGACATTACTCCCATGGAGGAAAGTGCGCATGGTGACTGTTGTATTCAATCCCGAGGCAATTTCTGTGTTTCATCAACAGTTTGAAGGTCCACAGATTACAGAATGCCTCCAGATGTGCATCGGAAACTACTACTGGTCTTGCAGGGAACGATCAAATCGTAGACTGTTTGAGATATTACTCCCATGGAGGAATGTGCGCATGGTGATTGTTGTATTCAATCCTGATGCAATATCTGTGTTTCATCAACACTTTGAAGGTCCACAGTTTACAGAATGCCTCCAGATGTGCATCGGAAACTACTACTAGTCTTGCAGGGAACGATCAAAACGTAGACTCTTTGAGACATTACTCCCATGGAGGAAAGTGCGCATGGTGACTGTTGTATACAATCCTGGGACAATTTCTGTGTTTCATCAACACTCTGATAGTCCACAGATTACAGAATGCCTCAGGATGTGCATCGGAAACTACTACTGGTCTTCCAGGGAACGATCAACGCGTAGACTGTTTGAGACATTACTCCCATGGAGAAAGTGCGCGTGGTGACTGTTGTGTTCAATGTCGATGCAATTTCTGTATTTCATCAACACTTTGAAGCTCCATAGATTACACAATGTCTCCAGATGTTCGTCGGAAACTTCTACTGGTCTTGCAGGGAACGATCAAATCGTAGACTGTTTGAGACATTACTCCCATGGAGGAAAGTGCGCATGGTGATTGTTGTAATCAATCCCGGGACAATTTCCGTGTTTCATCAACACTCTGATAGTCCACAGATTACAGAATGCCTCCAGATGTGCATCGGAAACTACTACTAGTCTTCCAGGGAACGATCAATGCGTAGACTGTTTGAGACATTACTCCCATGGAGAAAGTGCGCATGGTGACTGTTGTATTCAATCCCGATGCAATTTCTGTGTTTCATCAAGACTCTGATAGTCCACACATTACAGAATGCCGACAGATGTGCATTGGAAACTACTACTGGGCTTCCAGGGAACGATCAAATCGTAAATTGTTTGAGACATTACTCAAATGGAGGAAAGTGCGCATGGTGACTGTTGTATTCAATCCTGATGCAATATATGTGTTTCATCAACACTTTGAAGGTCCACAGTTTACAGAATGCCTCCAGATGTGCATCGGAAACTACTACTGGTCTTGCAGGGAACGATCAAAATGTAAACTCTTTGAGACATTACTCCCATGGAGGAAAGTGCTCATGGTGACTGTTGTATTCAATCCCGGGACAATTTCTGTGTTTCATCAACACTCTGATAGTCCACAGATTACAGAATGCCTCCAGATGTTCATCGGAGACTTCTACTGGTCTTCCAGGGAACGACCAAATCGTAAACTGTTAGAGACATTATTCCCATGGAGGAAAGTGCGCATGGTGATTGTTGTATTCAATCCCGATGCAATTTCTGTGTTTCATCAACACTCTGATAGTCCACAGATTACAGAATGCCTCCAGATGTGTATCGGAAAATACTACTGGTCTTCCAGGGAACGATCAATGTGTAGACTGTTTGAGACATTACTCCCATGGAGGAAAGTGCGCATGGTGACTGTTGTATTCAATCCCGAGGCAATTTCTGTGTTTCATCAACACTTTGAAGGTCCACAGATTACAGAATGCCTCCAGATGTGCATCGGAAACTATTACTGGTCTTGCAGGGAACGATCAAATCGTAGACTGTTTGAGATATTACTCCCATGGAGGAACGTGCGCATGGTGATTGTTGTATTCAATCCTGATGCAATATCTGTGTTTCATGAACACTTTGAAGGTCCACAGTTTACAGAATGCCTCCAGATGTGCATCGGAAACTACTCCTGGTCTTGCAGGGAACGATCAAAACGTACTTTCTTTTAGACATTACTCCCATGGAGGAAAGTGCGCATGGTGACTGTTGTATACAATCCTGGGACAATTTCTGTGTTTCATCAACACTCTGATAGTCCACAGATTACAGAATGCCTCAGGATGTGCATCGGAAACTACTACTGGTCTTCCAGGGAACGATCAATGCGTAGACTGTTTGAGACATTACTCCCATGGAGAAAGTGCGCGTGGTGACTGTTGTGTTCAATGTCGATGCAATTTCTGTATTTCATCAACACATTGAAGGTCCATAGAATACAGAATGTCTCCAGATGTTCGTCGGAAACATCTACTGGTCTTGCAGGGAACGATCAAAGCGTAGACTGTGTGAGACATTACTCCCATGGAGGAAAGTGCGCATGGTGACTGATGTATTCAATCCCGATGCTATTTATGTGTTTCATCAACACTCTGATAGTCCACACATTACAGAATGCCCACAGATGTGCATCGGAAACTACTACTGGGCTTCCAGGGAACGATCAAAGCGTAAACTGTTTGAGACATTACTCCCATGGAGGAAAGTGCGCATGGTGACTGTTGAATTCAATCCCGATGCAATTTCTGTGTTTCATCAACACTCTGAAAGTCCACACATTACAGAATGCCCCAAGATATGCATCGGAAACTACTACTGGGCTTCCAGGGAACGATCAAAGCGTAAACTGTTTGAGACATTACTCCCATGGAGGAAAGTGCGCATGGTGACTGTTGAAGTCAATCCCGATGCAATTTCTGTGTTTCATCAAGACTCCGATAGTCCACAGTTTACAGAATGCCTCCAGATGTGCATCGGAAACTACTACTGGTCTTCCAGGGAACGATCAATGCGTAGACTGTTTGAGACATTTCTCCCATGGAGAAAGTGCGCATGGTGACTGTTGTATTCAATCCCGATGCAATTTCTGTATTTCATCAACACTTTGAAGGTCCATAGATTACAGAATGTCTCCAGATGTTCGTCGGAAACTTCTACTGGTCTTGCAGGGAACGATCAAAGTGTAGACTGTTTGAGACATTACTCCCATGGAGGAAAGTGCGCATGGTGACTGATGTATTCAATCCCGATGCAATTTCTGTGTTTCATCAACACTCTGAGAGTCCACACATTACAGAATGCCGACAGATGTGCATTGGAAACTACTACTGGGCTTCCAGGGAACGATCAAAGCGTAAATTGTTTGAGACATTACTCAAATGGAGGAAAGTGCGCATGGTGACTGTTGTACTCAATCCCGAGGCAATTTCTGTGTTTCATCAACACTTTGAAGGTCCACAGATTACAGAATGCCTCCAGATGTGCATCGAAACTACTACTGGTCTTGCAGGGAACGATCAAATCGTAGACTGTTTTGAGATATTACTCCCAAGGAGGAAAGTTCGCATGGTGATTGTTGTATTCAATCCTGATGCAATATCTGTGTTTCATCAACACTTTGAAGGTCCACAGTTTACAGAATGCCTCCAGATGTGCATCGGAAACTACTACTGGTCTTGCTGGGAACGATCAAAACGTAGACTCTTTGAGACATTACTCCCATGGAGGAAATTGCGCATGGTGACTGTTGTATACAATCCTGGGACAATTTCTGTGTTTCATCAACACTCTGATAGTCCACAGATTACAGAATGCCTCCAGATGTGTATCGGAAAATACTACAGGTCTTCCAGGGAACGATCAATGTGTAGACTGTTTGAGACATTACTCCCATGGAGGAAAGTGCGCATGGTGACTGTTGTATTCAATCCCGAGGCAATTTCTGTGTTTCATCAACACTTTGAAGGTCCACAGATTACAGAATGCCTCCAGATGTGCATCGAAACTACTACTGGTCTTGCAGGGAACGATCAAATCGTAGACTGTTTGAGATATTACTCCCAAGGAGGAAAGTGCGCATGGTGATTGTTGTATTCAATCCTGATGCAATATCTGTGTTTCATCAACACTTTGAAGGTCCACAGTTTACAGAATGCCTCCAGATGTGCATCGGAAACTACTACTGGTCTTGCAGGGAACGATCAAAACGTAGACTCTTTGAGACATTACTCCCATGGAGGAAATTGCGCATGGTGACTGTTGTATACAATCCTGGGACAATTTCTGTGTTTCATCAACACTCTGATAGTCCACAGATTACAGAATGCCTCAGGATGTGCATCGGAAACTACTACTGGTCTTCCAGGGAACGATCAATGCGTAGACTGTTTGAGACATTACTCCCATGGAGAAAGTGCGCGTGGTGACTGTTGTATTCAATCCCGAGGCAATTTCTGTGTTTCATCAACACTCTGATAGTCCACACATTACAGAATGCCCCCAGTTGTGCATCGGAAACTACTACTGGTCTTCCAAGGAACGATCATAGCGTAAACTGTTTGAGACATTACTCCCATGGAGGAAAGTGCGCATGGTGACTGTTGTATTCAATCCCGAGGATATTTCTGTGTTTCATCAACACTTTGAAGGTCCTCAGATTACAGAATGCCTCCAGATGTGCATCGGAAACTACTACTGGGCTTCCAGGGAACGATCAAAGCGTAAACTGTTTGAGACATTACTCCCATGGAGGAAAGTGCGCATGGTGACTGTTGAATTCAATCCCGATGCAATTTCTGTGTTTCATCAACACTCTGAAAGTCCACACATTACAGAATGCCCCAAGATATGCATCGGAAACTACTACTGGTCTTCCAGTTAATGATCAAAGAGTAAACTGTTTGAGACGTTACTCCCATGGAGGAAAGTGCGCATGGTGACTGTTGAATTCAATCCCGATGCAATTTCTGTGGTTCATCAACACTCTGATAGTCCATAGATTACAGAATGCCTCCAGATGTGCATCGGAAACTACTACAGGTCTTCCAGGGTAGCATCAAAGCGTAGGCTGTTTGAGACATTACTCCCATGGAGGGAAGTGCGCATGGTGACTGTTGTATTCAATCCCGAGGCAATTTCTGTGTTTCATCAACACTCTAATAGTCCACACATTACAGAATGCCCCCAGTTGTGCATCGGAAACTACTACTGGTCTTCCAATGAACGATCATAGCGTAAACTGTTTGAGACATTACTCCCATGGAGGAAAGTGCGCATGGTGACTGTTGTATTCAATCCCGAGGCAATTTCTGTGTTTCATCAACACTTTGAAGGTCCACAGATTACAGAATGCCTCCAGATGTGCATCGGAAACTACTACTGGTGTTGCAGGGAACGATCAAAGCGTAGACTGTTTGAGATATTACTCCCATGGAAGAAAGTGCGCATGGTGATTGTTGTATTCAATCCTGATGCAATATCTGTGTTTCATCAACACTTTGAAGGTCCACAGATTACAGAATGCCTCCAGATGTGCATCGGAAACTACTACTGGTCTTGCAGAGAACGATCAAAACGTAAACTCTTTGAGACATTACTCCCATGGAGGAAAGAGCGCATGGTGACTGTTGTATTCAATTCCGGGACAATTTCCGTGTTTCATCAACACTCTGATAGTCCACAGATTACAGAATGCCTCCAGATGTGCATCGGAAACTACTACTGGTCTTCCAGGGAACGATCAATGCGTAGAATGTTTGAGACATTACTCCCAAGTGGAAAGTGCGCATGGTGACTGTTGTATCCAATCCCGATGCAATTTCTGTATTTCATCAACACTTTGAAGGTCCATAGATTACAGAATGCCTCCAGATGTTCATCGGAAACTTCTACTGGTCTTGCAGGGAACGATCAAAGTGTAGACTGTTTGAGACATTATTCCCCTGGAGGAAAGTGCGCATGGTGACTGATGTATTCAATCCCGATGCAATTTCTGTGTTTCATCAACACTCTGATAGTCCACACATTACAGAATGCCGACAGATGTGCATTGGAAACTACTACTGGGCTTCCAGGGAACGATCAAAGCGTAAATTGTTTGCGACATTACTAAAATGGAGGAAAGTGCGCATGGTGACTGTTGTATTCAATCCTGATGCAATATCTGTGTTTCATCAACACTTTGAAGGTCCACAGTTTACAGAATGCCTCCAGATGTGCATCGGAAACTACTACTGGTCTTGCAGGGAACGATCAAAACGTAGACTCTTTGAGACATTACTCCCATGGAGGAATGTGCTCATGGTGACTGTTGTATTCAATCCCGGGACATTTTCTGTGTTTCATCAACACTCTGATAGTCCACAGATTACAGAATGCCTCCAGATGTGCATCGGAGACTTCTACTGGTCTTCCAGGGAACGATCAAATCGTAAACTGTTAGAGACATTACTCTCATGGAGGAAAGTGCGCATGGTGATTGTTGTATTCAATCCCGGTGCAATTTCTGTGTTTCATCAACACGCTGATAGTCCACAGATTACAGAATGCCTCCAGATGTGTATCGGAAAATACTACTGGTCTTCCAGGGAACGATCAATATGTAGACTGTCTGAGACATTACTCCCATGGAGGAAAGTGCGCATGGTGACTGTTGTATTCAATCCCGAGGCAATTTCTGTGTTTCATCAACACTTTGAAGGTCCACAGATTACAGAAAGCCTCCAGATGTGCATCGGAAACTACTACAGGTCTTGCAGGGAACGATCAAATCGTAGACTGTTTGAGATATTAATCATATGGAGGAAAGTGCGCATGGTGATTTTTGTATTGAATCCTGATGCAATATCTGTGTTTCATCAACACTTTGATGGTCCACAGTTTACAGAATGCCTCCAGATGTGCATCGGAAACTACTACTGGGCTTCCAGGGAACGATCAAAGCGTAAACTGTTTGAGACATTACTCCCATGGAGGAAAGTGCGCATGGTGACTGTTGAATTCAATCCCGATGCAATTTCTGTGTTTCATCAACACTCTGAAAGTCCACACATTACAGAATGCCCCAAGATATGCATCGGAAACTACTACTGGTCTTCCAGTTAATGATCAAAGAGTAAACTGTTTGAGACATTACTACCATGGAAGAAAGTGCGCATGGTGGCTGTTGAATTCAATCCCGATGCAATTTCTGTGTTTCATCAACACTCTGATAGTCCATAGATTACAGAATGCCTCCAGATGTGCATCGGAAACTACTACAGGTCTTCCAGGGTACGATCAAAGCGTAGACTGTTTGAGACATTACTCCCATGGAGGAAAGTGCGCATGGTGACTGTTGTATTCAATTCCGAGGCAATTTCTGTGTTTCATCAACACTCTGATAGTCCACACATTACAGAATGCCCCCAGTTGTGCATCGGAAACTACTACTGGTCTTCCAATGAACGATCATAGCGTAAACTGTTTGAGACATTACTCCCATGGAGGAAAGTGCGCATAGTGACTGTTGTATTCAATCCCGAGGATATTTCTAAGTTTCATCAACACTTTGAAGGTCCACAGATTACAGAATGCCTCCAGATGTGCATCGGAAACTACTACTGGGCTTCCAGGGAACGATCAAAGCGTAAACTGTTTGAGACATTACTCCCATGGAGGAAAGTGCGCATGGTGACTGTTGAATTCAATCCCGATGCAATTTCTGTGTTTCATCAACACTCTGAAAGTCCACACATTACAGAATGCCCCAAGATATGCATCGGAAACTACTACTGGTCGTCCAGTTAATGATCAAAGAGTAAACTGTTTGAGACGTTACTCCCATGGAGGAAAGTACTCATGGTGACTGTTGAATTCAATCCCGATGCAATTTCTGTGGTTCATCAACACACTGATAGTCCATAGATTACAGAATGCCTCCAGATGTGCATCGGAAACTACTACAGGTCTTCCAGGGTACGATCAAAGCGTAGACTGTTTGAGACATTACTCCCATGGAGGGAAGTGCGCATGGTGACTGTTGTATTCAATCCCGAGCAAATTTCGGTGTTTCATCAACACTCTGATAGTCCACACATTACAGAATGCCCCCAGTTGTGCATCGGAAACTACTACTGGTCTTCCAATGAACGATCATAGCGTAAACTGTTTGAGACATTACTCCCATGGAGGAAAGTGCGCATGGTGACTGTTGTATTCAATCCCGAGGCAATTTCTGTGTTTCATCAACACTTTGAAGGTCCATAGATTACAGAATGTCTCCAGATGTTCGTCGGAAACTTCTACTGGTCATGCAGGGAACGATCAAAGCGTAGACTGTTTGAGACATTACTTTCATGGAGGAAAGTGCGCATGGTGACTGATGTATTCAATCCCGATGCAATTTCTGTATTTCATCAACACTCTGATAGTCCACACATTACAGAATGCCTCCAGATGTGCATCGGAAACTTCTACTGGTCTTTCAGGGAACGATCAATGCGTAGACTGTTTGAGACATTACTCCCATGGAGGAAAGTGCGCATGATGACAATTGTATTCAATCCCGGTACAATTTCTGTGTTTCATCAACACTCTGATAGTCCACAGGTTACAGAATGCCTCCAGATGTGCATCGGAAACTACTACTGGTCTTCCTGGGAACAATCAATGCGTAGACTGTTTGAGACATTACTCCCATGGAGGAAAGTGCGCATGGTGACTGTTGTATTCAATCCCGATGCAATTTCTGTATTTCATCAACACTTTGAAGGTCCATAGATTACAGAATGCCTCCAGATGTTCATCGGAAACTTCTACTGGTCTTGCAGGGAACGATCAAAGTGTAGACTGTTTGTGACATTACTCCCATGGAGGAAAGTGCGCATGGTGACTGATGTATTCCATCCCGATGCAATTTCTGTGTTTCATCAACACTCTGATAGTCCACACATTACAGAATGCCTCCAGATGTGCATCGGAAACTACTACTGGTCTTCCAGGGAACGATCAATGCGTAGACTGTTTGAGACATTACTCCCATGGAGGAAAGTGCGCATGATGACTTTTGTATTCAATCCCGGTACAATTTCTGTGTTTCATCAACACTCTGATAGTCCACAGGTTACAGAATGCCTCCAGATGTGAATCGGAAACTACTACTGGTCTTCCAGGGAACAATCAATGCGTAGACTGTTTGAGACATTACTCCCATGGAGGAAAGTGCGCATGGTGACTGTTGTATTCAATCCCGATGCAATTTCTGTATTTCATCAACACTTTGAAGGTCCATAGATTACAGAATGCCTCCAGATGTTCATCGGATACTACTACTGGTGTTGCAGGGAACGATCAAAGCGCAGACTGTTTGAGATATTACTCCCATGGAAGAAAGTGCGCATGGTGATTGTTGTATTCAATCCTGATGCAATATCTGTGTTTCATCACCACTTTGAAGGTCCACAGTTTACAGAATGCCTCCAGATGTGCATCGGAAACTACTACTGGTCTTGCAGAGAACGATCAAAACGTAAACTCTTTGAGACATTACTCCCATGGAGGAAAGTGCGCATGGTGACTGTTGTATTCAATCCCGGGACCATTTACGTGTTTCATCAACACTCTGATAGTCCACAGATTACAGAATGCCTCCAGATGTGCATCGGAAACTACTACTGGTCTTGCAGGGAACGATCAATGCGTAGACTGTTTGAGACATTACTCCCATGGAGAAAGTGCGCATGGTGACTGTTGTATTCAATCCCGATGCAATTTCTGTATTTCATCAACACTTTGAAGGTCCATAGATTACAGAATGTCTCCAGATGTTCGTCGGAAACTTCTACTGGTCTTGCAGGGAACGATCAAAGCGTAGACTGTTTGAGACATTACTCCCATGGAGGAAAGTGCGCATGGTGACTGATGTATTCAATCCCGATGCAATTTCTGTGTTTCATCAACACTCTGATAGTCCACAGATTACAGAATGCCTCCAGATGTTCATCGGAGACTTCTACTGGTCTTCCAGGGAACGATCAAATCGTAAACTGTTAGAGACATTACTCCCATGGAGGAAAGTGCGCATGGTGATTGTTGTATTCAATCCCGGTGCAATTTCTGTGTTTCATCAACAATCTGATAGTACACATATTACAGAATGCCTCCAGATGTGTATCGGAAAATACTACTGGTCTTCCAGGGAACGATCAATGTGTAGACTGTTTGAGACATTACTCCCATGGAGGAAAGTGCGCATGGTGACTGTTGTATTCATTCCCGATGCAATTTCTGTGTTTCATCAACACTTTGAAGGTCCACAGATTACAGAATGCCTCCAGATGTTCATCGGAAACTTCTACTGGTCTTGCAGGGAACCAGCAAAGCGTAGACTGTTTGAGACATTACTCCCATGGAGAAAGTGCGCATGGTGACTGTTGTATTCATTCCCGATGCAATTTCTGTGTCTCATCAACACTTTGAAGATCCACAGATTACAGAATGCCTCCAGATGTTCATAGGAGACTTCTACTGGTCTTCCAGGGAACGATCAAATCGTAAACTGTTAGAGACATTACTCCCATGGAGGAAAGTGCGCATGGTGATTATTGTATTCAATCCCGGTGCAATTTCTGTGTTTCATCAACACTCTGATAGTCCACAGATAACAGAATGCCTCCAGATGTGTATCAGAAAATACTACTGGTCTTCCAGGGGACGATCAAAGCTTAGACTGTTTGAGACATTACTCCCGTGGAGGAAAGTGCGCATGGTGAGTGTTGTATTGAATCCCGATGCAATTTCTGTGTTTCATCAACACTCTGATAGTCCACAAATTACAGAATGCCTCCAGATGTGCATCGGAAACTACTATTGGTCTTAAAGGGAACGATCACAACGTAAACTGTTTGAGACATTACTCCTATAGAGGAAGGTGCGCATGGTGACTGTTGTATTCAATCCCGATGCAATTTCTGTTTTTGAACAACACTCCGATATTTTACAGATTACAGAATGCCTCCATATGTGCATCGGAAACTACTACTTGTCTTCCAGGAAAAGATCAAACCGTATACTGTTTGAGACAATACACCCATGTAGGTAAGTGCGCATGGTGACTGTTGTATTCAATCCCGAGGCAATTTCTGTGTTTCATCAACAGTTTGAAGGTCCACAGATTACAAAATGCCTCCAGATGTGCATCGGAAACTACTACTGGTCGTGCAGGGAACGATCAAAGCGTAGATTGTTTGCGACATTACTCCCATGGAGGAAAGTGCGCATGGTTACTGTTGTATTCAATCCAGATGCAATTTCTGTGTTTCAACAGCACTCTGGTAGTTCACAGATTACAGAATGCCTCCAGATGTGCATCGGAAACTACTACTGGTCATCCTGGGGACGATCTAAGCGTATGCTGTTTGAGACATTAATCCCATGGAGGAAAGTGCGCATGGTGACTCTTGTATTCAATCCCGATGCAATTTCTGTGTTTCAACCACACTCTGATTGTCCACAGATTACAGAATGCCTCCAGATGTTCATCGGAAACTACTACTGGTCTTGCAGGAAACGTTCAAACCGTAGACTGTTTGAGACATTACTCCCATGGAGGAAAGTGCGCATGGTGACTGTTGAATTCAATCCTGAGGCAATTTCTGTGTTTCATGAACACCCTGAAGGTCCACAGATTACAGAATGCCTCCAGATGTTCATAGGAAACTACTACTGGTCTTGCAGGGAACGATCAAAGCGTAGACTGTTTGAGACATTGCTCCCATGAAGGAAAGTGCGCATGGTGTCTGTTGTATTCAATCCCGATTCAATATCTGTGTTTAATCAACACTCTGATAGTCCACACATTACAGAATGCCCCAGTTGAGCATCGGAAACTACTACTGCTCTTTCAGGGAACGATCAAAGCGTAGACTATTTGAGACATTACTCCCATGGAGTAAAGTGCGCATGGTGACTGTTCTATTCAATCCCGAGGCAATTTCTGTGTTTCATCAACACCTGGAAGGTCCACAGATTACAGAATGCCTCCAGATGTGCATCGGAAACTACTACTGGTCTTGCAGGGAACGATCAAAGCGTACACTGTTTGAGATATTACTCCCATGGAGGAAAGTGAGCATGGTCACTGTTGTATTTAATCCCGATGCAATTTCTGTCTTTCATCAACACTTTGAAGGTCCACAGATTACAGATGCCTCCAGATGTGCATCGGAAACTACAACTGGTCTTGCAGGGAACGATCAAAGCATAGACTATTTGAGACATTACTCCCATGGAGGAAAGTGCGCATGGTGACTGTTGTATTCATTCCCGCGGCAATTCCTGTGTTTCATCAACTCTTTGACGGTCCACAGATTACAGAATGCCTCCAGATGTTCATCGGAAGCTACTACTGGTCTTGCAGGAAACGTTCAAAGCGTAGACTGTTAGAGACATTACTCTCATGGAGGAAAGTGCGCATGGTGACTGTTGTATTCAATCCTGATGCAATTTCTGTGTTTCATCAACACTCTGATAGTCCACAGATTACAAAATGACACCAGATGTGCATCGGAAATTACTACTTGTCTTCCAGGGAACGAACAAAGCGTAGACTGTTTGAGACATTACTCCCATGGAGGAAAGTGCGCATGGTGACTGTTGTAGTCAATCCCGATGTAATTTGTGTGTTTCATCAACACTCTGATAGTCCACAGATTACAGAAAGCCTCCAGATGTGCATCGGAAACAACTACTGGTCTTCCAGGGGACGATCAAAGCTTAGCCTCTTTGAGACATTACTCCCGTGGAGGAAAGTGCGCATGGTGAGTGAGTATTGAATCCCGATGCAATTTCTGTGTTTCATCAACACTCTGATAGTCCACAGATTACAGAATGCCTCCAGATGTGCATCGGAAACTACTACTGGTCTTCCAGGGAACGTTCAAAGCGTAGACTGTTTGAGACATTACTCCCGTGGACGAAAGTGCGCATGGTGACTGTTGTATTCAATCCCACGGCAATTCCTGTGTTTCATCAACACTTTGAAGGTCCACAGATTACAGAATGCTTCCTGATGTTCATCGGAAACTACTACTGGTCTTGCAGGGAACGTTCAAATCGTAGACTGTTAGAGACATTACTCTCATGGAGGAAAGTGCGCATGGTGACTGTTGTATTGAATCCCAATGCAATTTTTGTGTTTCATCAACACTTTGAAGGTCCACAGATTACAGAATGACTCCAGATGTGCATCGGAAACTACTACTTGTCTTCCAGGAAAAGATCAAACCGTATACTGTTTGAGACAATACACCCATGTAGGTAAGTGCGCATGGTGACTGTTGTATTCAATCCCGAGGCAATTTCTGTGTTTCATCAACAGTTTGAAGGTCCACAGATTACAAAATGCCTCCAGATGTGCATCGGAAGCTACTACTGGTCGTGCAGGGAACGATCAAACCGTAGATTGTATGCGACATTACTCCCATGGAGGAAAGTGCGCATGGTGACTGTTGTATTCAATCCAGATGCAATTTCTGTGTTTCAACAGCACTCTGGTAGTTCACAGATTACAGAATGCCTCCAGATGTGCATCGGAAACTACTACTGGTCTTGCAGGAAACGTTCAAACCGTAGACTGTTTGAGACATTACTCCCATGGAGGAAAGTGCGCATGGTGACTGTTGTATTCAATCCTGAGGCAATTTCTGTGTTTCATCAACACTCTGAAGGTCCACAGATTACAGAATGCCTCCAGATGTTCATAGGAAACTACTACTGGTCTTGCAGGGAACGATCAAAGCGTAGACTGTTTGAGACATTACTCCCATGAAGGAAAGTGCGCATGGTGTCTGTTGTATTCAATCCCGATTCAATTTCTGTGTTTCATCAACACTCTGATAGTCCACACATTACAGAATGCCCCCAGTTGTGCATCGGAAACTACTACTGGTCTTCCAGGGAACGATCAAAGCGTAGACTATTTGAGACATTACTCCCATGGAGTAAAGTGCGCATGGTGACTGTTGTATTCAATCCCGAGGCAATTTCTGTGTTTCATCAACACCTGGAAGGTCCACAGATTACAGAATGCCTCCAGATGTTCATCGGAAACTACTACTGGTCTTGCAGGGAACGATCAAAGCGTACACTGTTTGAGATATTACTCCCATGGAGGAAAGTGAGCATGGTCACTGTTGTATTTAATCCCGATGCAATTTCTGTCTTTCATCAACACTTTGAAGGTCCACAGATTACAGATGCCTCCAGATGTGCATCGGAAACTACAACTGGTCTTGCAGGGAACGATCAAAGCATAGACTATTTGAGACATTACTCCCATGGAGGAAAGTGCGCATGGTGACTGTTGTATTCAATCCCGCGGCAATTCCAGTGTTTCATCAACTCTTTGAAGGTCCACAGATTACAGAATGCCTCCAGATGTTCATCGGAAACCACTACTGGTCTTGCAGGAAACGTTCAAAGCGTAGACTGTTAGAGACATTACTCTCATGGAGGAAAGTGCGCATGGTGACTGTTGTATTCAATCCTGATGCAATTTCTGTGTTTCATCAACACTCTGATAGTCCACAGATTACAGAATGACACCAGATGTGCATCGGAAATTACTACTTGTCTTCCAGGGAACGAACAAAGCGTAGACTGTTTGAGACATTACTCCCATGGAGGAAAGTGCGCATGGTGACTGTTGTAGTCAATCCCGATGTAATTTGTGTGTTTCATCAACTTTCTGATAGTCCACAGATTACAGAAAGCCTCCAGATGTGCATCGGAAACAACTACTGGTCTTCCAGGGGACGATCAAAGCTTAGACTGTTTGAGACATTACTCCCGTGGAGGAAAGTGCGCATGGTGACTGTTGTATTGAATCCCGATGCAATTTTTGTGTTTCATCAACACTTTGAAGGTCCACAGATTACGGAATGACTCCAGATGTGCGACGGAAACTACTACTTGACTTCCAGGAAAAGATCAAACCGTATACTGTTTGAGACAATACACCCATATAGATAAGTGCGCATGGTGACTGTTGTATTCAATCCCGAGGCAATTTCTGTATTTCATCAACAGTTTGAAGGTCCACAGATTACAAAATGCCTCCAGATGTGCATCGGAAACTACTACTGGTCGTGCAGGGAACGATCAAAGCGTAGATTGTTTGCGACATTACTCCCATGGAGGAAAGTGCGCATGGTGACTGTTGTATTCAATCCAGATGCAATTTCTGTATTTCAACAGCACTCTGGTAGTTCACAGATTACAGAATGCCTCCTGATGTGCATCGGAAACTACTACTGGTCATCCTGGGGACGATCAAAGCGTAGACTGTTTGAGACATTAATCCCATGGAGGAAAGTGCGCATGGTGACTCTTGTATTCAATCCCGATGCAATTTCTGTGTTTCAACAACACTCTGATTGTCCACAGATTACAGAATGGCTCCAGATGTGCATCGGAAACTACTACTGGTCTTCAAGGGAACGATCAAAGCGTAGACTGTTTGACACATTACTCCCATTTAGGAAAATTGCGCATGGTGAGTGTTGTATTCAATCCCGATGCAATTTCTGTTTTTGAACAACACTCCGATATTTTACAGATTACAGAATGCCTCCATATGTGCATCGGAAACTACTACTTGTCTTCCAGGAAAAGATCAAACCGTATACTGTTTGAGACAATACACCCATGTAGGTAAGTGCGCATGGTGACTGTTGTATTCAATCCCGAGGCAATTTCTGTGTTTCATCAACAGTTTGAAGGTCCACAGATTACAAAATGCCTCCAGATGTGCATCGGAAACTACTACTGGTCGTGCAGGGAACGATCAAAGCGTAGATTGTTTGCGACATTACTCCCATGGAGGAAAGTGCGCATGGTGACTGTTGTATTCAATCCAGATGCAATTTCTGTGTTTCAACAGCACTCTGGTAGTTCACAGATTACAGAATGCCTCCAGATGTGCATCGGAAACTACTACTGGTCATCCTGGGGACGATCTAAGCGTATGCTGTTTGAGACATTAATCCCATGGAGGAAAGTGCGCATGGTGACTCTTGTATTCAATCCCGATGCAATTTCTGTGTTTCAACCACACTCTGATTGTCCACAGATTACAGATTGCCTCCAGATGTTCATCGGAAACTACTACTGGTCTTGCAGGAAACGTTCAAACCGTAGACTGTTTGAGACATTACTCCCATGGAGGAAAGTGCGCATGGTGACTGTTGAATTCAATCCTGAGGCAATTTCTGTGTTTCATGAACACCCTGAAGGTCCACAGATTACAGAATGCCTCCAGATGTTCATAGGAAACTACTACTGGTCTTGCAGGGAACGATCAAAGCGTAGACTGTTTGAGACATTGCTCCCATGAAGGAAAGTGCGCATGGTGTCTGTTGTATTCAATCCCGATTCAATATCTGTGTTTAATCAACACTCTGATAGTCCACACATTACAGAATGCCCCAGTTGAGCATCGGAAACTACTACTGGTCTTCCAGGGAACGATCAAAGCGTAGACTATTTGAGACATTACTCCCATGGAGTAAAGTGCGCATGGTGACTGTTCTATTCAATCCCGAGGCAATTTCTGTGTTTCATCAACACCTGGAAGGTCCACAGATTACAGAATGCCTCCAGATGTGCATCGGAAACTACTACTGGTCTTGCAGGGAACGATCAAAGCGTACACTGTTTGAGATATTACTCCCATGGAGGAAAGTGAGCATGGTCACTGTTGTATTTAATCCCGATGCAATTTCTGTCTTTCATCAACACTTTGAAGGTCCACAGATTACAGATGCCTCCAGATGTGCATCGGAAACTACAACTGGTCTTGCAGGGAACGATCAAAGCATAGACTATTTGAGACATTACTCCCATGGAGGAAAGTGCGCATGGTGACTGTTGTATTCATTCCCGCGGCAATTCCTGTGTTTCATCAACTCTTTGACGGTCCACAGATTACAGAATGCCTCCAGATGTTCATCGGAAGCTACTACTGGTCTTGCAGGAAACGTTCAAAGCGTAGACTGTTAGAGACACTACTCTCATGGAGGAAAGTGCGCATGGTGACTGTTGTATTCAATCCTGATGCAATTTCTGTGTTTCATCAACACTCTGATAGTCCACAGATTACAAAATGACACCAGATGTGCATCGGAAATTACTACTTGTCTTCCAGGGAACGAACAAAGCGTAGACTGTTTGAGACATTACTCCCATGGAGGAATGTGCGCATGGTGACTGTTGTAGTCAATCCCGATGTAATTTGTGTGTTTCATCAACACTCTGATAGTCCACAGATTACAGAAAGCCTCCAGATGTGCATCGGAAACAACTACTGGTCTTCCAGGGGACGATCAAAGCTTAGCCTCTTTGAGACATTACTCCCGTGGAGGAAAGTGCGCATGGTGAGTGAGTATTGAATCCCGATGCAATTTCTGTGTTTCATCAACACTCTGATAGTCCACAGATTACAGAATGCCTCCAGATGTGCATCGGAAACTACTACTGGTCTTCCAGGGAACGTTCAAAGCGTAGACTGTTTGAGACATTACTCCCGTGGACGAAAGTGCGCATGGTGACTGTTGTATTCAATCCCACGGCAATTCCTGTGTTTCATCAACACTTTGAAGGTCCACAGATTACAGAATGCTTCCTGATGTTCATCGGAAACTACTACTGGTCTTGCAGGGAACGTTCAAATCGTAGACTGTTAGAGACATTACTCTCATGGAGGAAAGTGCGCATGGTGACTGTTGTATTGAATCCCAATGCAATTTTTGTGTTTCATCAACACTTTGAAGGTCCACAGATTACAGAATGACTCCAGATGTGCATCGGAAACTACTACTTGTCTTCCAGGAAAAGATCAAACCGTATACTGTTTGAGACAATACACCCATGTAGGTAAGTGCGCATGGTGACTGTTGTATTCAATCCCGAGGCAATTTCTGTGTTTCATCAACAGTTTGAAGGTCCACAGATTACAAAATGCCTCCAGATGTGCATCGGAAGCTACTACTGGTCGTGCAGGGAACGATCAAACCGTAGATTGTATGCGACATTACTCCCATGGAGGAAAGTGCGCATGGTGACTGTTGTATTCAATCCAGATGCAATTTCTGTGTTTCAACAGCACTCTGGTAGTTCACAGATTACAGAATGCCTCCAGATGTGCATCGGAAACTACTACTGGTCTTGCAGGAAACGTTCAAACCGTAGACTGTTTGAGACATTACTCCCATGGAGGAAAGTGCGCATGGTGACTGTTGTATTCAATCCTGAGGCAATTTCTGTGTTTCATCAACACTCTGAAGGTCCACAGATTACAGAATGCCTCCAGATGTTCATAGGAAACTACTACTGGTCTTGCAGGGAACGATCAAAGCGTAGACTGTTTGAGACATTACTCCCATGAAGGAAAGTGCGCATGGTGTCTGTTGTATTCAATCCCGATTCAATTTCTGTGTTTCATCAACACTCTGATAGTCCACACATTACAGAATGCCCCCAGTTGTGCATCGGAAACTACTACTGGTCTTCCAGGGAACGATCAAAGCGTAGACTATTTGAGACATTACTCCCATGGAGTAAAGTGCGCATGGTGACTGTTGTATTCAATCCCGAGGCAATTTCTGTGTTTCATCAACACCTGGAAGGTCCACAGATTACAGAATGCCTCCAGATGTTCATCGGAAACTACTACTGGTCTTGCAGGGAACGATCAAAGCGTACACTGTTTGAGATATTACTCCCATGGAGGAAAGTGAGCATGGTCACTGTTGTATTTAATCCCGATGCAATTTCTGTCTTTCATCAACACTTTGAAGGTCCACAGATTACAGATGCCTCCAGATGTGCATCGGAAACTACAACTGGTCTTGCAGGGAACGATCAAAGCATAGACTATTTGAGACATTACTCCCATGGAGGAAAGTGCGCATGGTGACTGTTGTATTCAATCCCGCGGCAATTCCAGTGTTTCATCAACTCTTTGAAGGTCCACAGATTACAGAATGCCTCCAGATGTTCATCGGAAACCACTACTGGTCTTGCAGGAAACGTTCAAAGCGTAGACTGTTAGAGACATTACTCTCATGGAGGAAAGTGCGCATGGTGACTGTTGTATTCAATCCTGATGCAATTTCTGTGTTTCATCAACACTCTGATAGTCCACAGATTACAGAATGACACCAGATGTGCATCGGAAATTACTACTTGTCTTCCAGGGAACGAACAAAGCGTAGACTGTTTGAGACATTACTCCCATGGAGGAAAGTGCGCATGGTGACTGTTGTAGTCAATCCCGATGTAATTTGTGTGTTTCATCAACTTTCTGATAGTCCACAGATTACAGAAAGCCTCCAGATGTGCATCGGAAACAACTACTGGTCTTCCAGGGGACGATCAAAGCTTAGACTGTTTGAGACATTACTCCCGTGGAGGAAAGTGCGCATGGTGACTGTTGTATTGAATCCCGATGCAATTTTTGTGTTTCATCAACACTTTGAAGGTCCACAGATTACGGAATGACCCCAGATGTGCGACGGAAACTACTACTTGACTTCCAGGAAAAGATCAAACCGTATACTGTTTGAGACAATACACCCATATAGATAAGTGCGCATGGTGACTGTTGTATTCAATCCCGAGGCAATTTCTGTATTTCATCAACAGTTTGAAGGTCCACAGATTACAAAATGCCTCCAGATGTGCATCGGAAACTACTACTGGTCGTGCAGGGAACGATCAAAGCGTAGATTGTTTGCGACATTACTCCCATGGAGGAAAGTGCGCATGGTGACTGTTGTATTCAATCCAGATGCAATTTCTGTATTTCAACAGCACTCTGGTAGTTCACAGATTACAGAATGCCTCCTGATGTGCATCGGAAACTACTACTGGTCATCCTGGGGACGATCAAAGCGTAGACTGTTTGAGACATTAATCCCATGGAGGAAAGTGCGCATGGTGACTCTTGTATTCAATCCCGATGCAATTTCTGTGTTTCAACAACACTCTGATTGTCCACAGATTACAGAATGGCTCCAGATGTGCATCGGAAACTACTACTGGTCTTCAAGGGAACGATCAAAGCGTAGACTGTTTGACACATTACTCCCATTTAGGAAAATTGCGCATGGTGAGTGTTGTATTCAATCCCGATGCAATTTCTGTGTTTCATCAACACTCTGATAGTCCACACATTACAGAATGCCTCCAGATGTGCATCGGAAACTACTACTGGTCTTCCAGGGAACGATCAAAGCGTAGACTGTTTGAGACATTAATCCCATGGAGGAAAAAGCGCATGGTGACTCATGTATTCAATCCCGATGCAATTTCTGTGTTTCATCAACACTCTGATAGTCCACACATTACAGAATGCCCCCAGATGTGCATCAGAAACTACTACTGCTCTTCCAGGGATCGATCAAAGCGTAAACTTTTTGAGACATTTCTCCAATGTAGGAAAGTGCGCATGGTGACTGTTGTATTCAATCCCGATGCAATTTCTGTGTTTCATCAACACTCTGATAGTCCACACATTACAGAATGCCTCCAGATGTGCATCGGAAACTACTACTGGTCTTCCAGGGAACGATCAAAGCGTAGACTGTTTGAGACATTACTCCAGTGGACGAAAGTGCGCATGGTGACTGTTGTATTCAATCCCGCGGCAATTCCTGTGTTTCATCAACTCTTTGAAGGTCCACAGATTACAGAATGCCTCCAGATGTTCATCAGAAACTACTACTGGTCTTGCAGGAAACGTTCAGACCGTAGACTGTTTGAGACATTACTCCCATGGAGGAAAGTGCGCATTGTGACTGTTGTATTCAATCCTGAGGCAATTTCTGTGTTTCATCAACACTCTGAAGGTCCACAGATTACAGAATGCCTCCAGATGTTCATAATAAACTACTACTGGTCTTGCAATGAACGATCAAAGCGTAGACTGATTGAGACATTACTCCCATGAAGGAAAGTGCGCATGGTGTCTGTTGTATTCAATCCCGATTCAATTTCTGTGTTTCATCAACACTCTGACAGTCCACACATTACAGAATGCCCCCAGTTGTGCATCGGAAACTACTACTGGTCTTCCAGGGAACGATCAAAGCGTAAACTGTGTGAGACATTACTCCCATGGAGTAAAGTGCGCATGGTGATTGTTGTATTCAATCCCGAGGCAATTTCTGTGTTTCATCAACACTTGGAAGGTCCACAGATTACAGAATGCCTCCAGATGTGCATCGGACTACTACTACTGGTCTTGCAGGGAACGATCAAAGCGTACACTGTTTGAGATATTACTCCCATGGAGGAAAGTGAGCATGGTCACTGTTGTATTTAATCCCGATGCAATTTCTGTGTTTCATCAACACTTTGAAGGTCCACAGATTACAGATGCCTCCAGATGTGCATCGGAAACTACAACTGGTCTTGCAGGGAACGATCAAAGCGTAGACTATTTGAGACATTACTCCCATGGAGGAAAGTGCGCATGGTGACTGTTGTATTCAATCCCGATGCAATTTCTGTGTTTCATCAACACTCTGATAGTCCACACATTACAGAATGCCCCCAGATGTGCATCAGAACCTACTACTGGTCTTCCAGGGATCGATCAAAGCGTAAACTTTTTGAGACATTACTCCAATGGAGGAAAGTGCGCATGGTGACTGTTGTATTCAATCCCCATGCAATTCTGTGTTTCATCAACACTCTGACAGTCTACAGATTACAGAATGCCTCCAGATGTGCATCGGAAACTACTACTGGTCTTCCAGGGAACGATCAAAAGCGTAGACTGTTTGAGACATTACTCCAGTGGACGAAAAAGCGCATGGTGACTGTTGTATTCAATCCCGCGGCAATTCCTGTGTTTCATCAACTCTTTGAAGGTCCACAGATTACAGAATGCCTCCAGATGTTCAACGGAAACTACTACTGGTCTTGGAGGAAACGTTCAAAACGTAGACTGTTAGAGACATTACTCTCATGGAGGAAAGTGCGCATGGTGACTGTTGTATTCAATCCTGATGCAATTTCTGTGTTTCATCAACACTCTGATAGACCACAGATTACATTAATGACACCAGATGTGCATCGGAAATTACTACTTGTCTTCCAGGGAACGAACAAAGCGTACACTGTTTGAGACATTACTCCTGTGGAGGAAGGTGCGCATGGTGACTTGTATTCGATCGCGATGCAATTTCTGTGTTTCATCAACACTTTGAAGGTCCACAGATTACAGAATGACTCCAGTTGTGCATCGGAAACTACTACTGGTCTTGCAGGTGACGATCAAATCGTAGACTATTTGAGACATTACTCCCATGGAGGAAAGTGCGCATGGTGAATGTTGTATTCAATTCCGATGCAATTTCTGTGTTTCATCAACACTCTGATAGTTTACACATTACAGAATGGCCCCAGATGTGCATCAGAACTACTACTGGTCTTCCAGGGATCGATCAAAGCGTAAAGTTTTTGAGACATTACTCCCATGGAGGAAAATGCGCGTGGTGACTGTTGTATTAAATCCTGATGCAATTTCTGTGTTTCATCAACACTCTGATAGTCCACAGATTACAGAAAGCCTCCAGATGTGCATCGGAAACTACTACTGGTCTTCCAGGGAACGATCAAAGCGTAGACTATTTGAGACATTACTCCCGTGAAGGAATGTGCGCATGGTGAGTGTTGTATTCAATCCCGATGCAATTTCTGTGTTTCATCAACACTCTGATAGTCCACAGATTACAGAATGCCTCCAGATGTGCATCGGAAACTACTACTGGTCTTCCTGGAAACGATCAAAGCGTAGACTGTTAGAGACATTACTCCCGTGGACGAAAATGCGCATGGTGACTGTTGTATTCAATCCCGCGGCAATTCCTGTGTTTCATCAACACTTTGAAGGTCCACAGATTACAGAACGCCTCCTGATGTTCATCGGAAACTACTACTGGTCTTGCAGGGAACGTTCAAAGCGTAGACTGTTAGAGACATTACTCTCATGGAGGAAAGTGCGCATGGTGACTGTAGTATTGAATCCCGATGCAATTTCTGTGTTTCATCAACACTTTGAAGGTCCACAGATTACAGAATGACTCCAGATGTGCATCGGAAACTACAACTTGTCTTCCAGGAAACGATCAAACCGTAGACTGTTTGAGACAATACACCCATGTAGGTAAGTGCGCATGGTGACTGTTGTATTCAATCCCCAGGCAATTTCTGTGTTACATCGACAGTTAGAAAGGTCCACAGATTACAAAATGCCTCCAGATGTGCATCGGAAACTACTACTGGTCTTCAAGGGAACGATCAAAGCGTAGACTGTTTGACACATTACTCCCATTTAGGAAAATTGCGCATGGTGACTGTTGTATTCAATCCCGATGCAATTTCTGTGTTTCATCAACACTCTGATAGTCCACACATTACAGAATGCTCCCAGATGTGCATCGGAAACTGCTACTGGTCTTCCAGGGAACGATGAAAGCGTAAACTGTTACAGACATTACTAACATGGAGGAAAGTGCGCATGTTGACTGTTGTATTCAATCCCGATGCAATTTCTGTGTTTCATCAACACTCTGATTGTCCACAGTTTACAGAATGCCTCCAGATGTGCATCGGAAACTACTACTGGTCTTCCAGGGAACGATCAAAGCGTAGACTGTTTGAGACATTACTCCAGTGGACGAAAGTGCGCATGGTGACTGTTGTATTCAATCCCGCGGCAATTCCTGTGTTTCATCAACACTTTGAAGGTCCACAGATTACAGAACGCCTCCAGATGTTCATCTGAAACTACTACTGGTCTTGCAGGGAACGATCAAAGCGTAGACTGTTTGAGACATTACTCCCATGGAGGAAAGTGCGCATGGTGAGTGTTGTATTCAATCCCGATGCAATTTCTGTGTTTCATCAACACACTGATAATTTACACATTACAGAATGCCCCCAGATGTGCATCAGAAACTACTACTGGTCTTCCAGGGATCGATCAAAGCGTAAACTTTTTGAGACCTTACTCCCATGGAGGAAAGTGCGCGTGGTGACTGTTGTATTCAATCCTGATGCAATTTCTGTGTTTCATCAACTCTCTGATTGTCCACAGATTACAGAATGGCTCCAGATGTGCATCGGAAATTACTACTTGTCTTCCAGGGAACGAACAAAGCGTAGACTGTTTGAGACATTACTCCCATGGAGGAAAGTGCGCATGGTGACTGTTGTAGTCAATCCCGATGCAATTTCTGTGTTTCATCAACACTCTGATAGTCCACAGATTACAGAAAGCCTCCAGATGTGCATCGGAAACTACTACTGGTCTTCCAGGGAACGATCAAAGCGTAGACTATTTGAGACATTACTCCCGTGAAGGAAAGTGCGCATGGTGAGTGTTGTATTCAATCCCGATGCAATTTCTGTGTTTCATCAACACTCTGATAGTCCACAGATTACAGAATGCCTCCAGATGTGCATCGGAAACTACTACTGGTCTTCCAGGGATCGATCAAAGCGTAAAGTTTTTGAGACATTACTCCCATGGAGGAAAATGCGCGTGGTGACTGTTGTATTAAATCCTGATGCAATTTCTGTGTTTCATCAACACTCTGATAGTCCACAGATTACAGAAAGCCTCCAGATGTGCATCGGAAACTACTACTGGTCTTCCAGGGAACGATCAAAGCGTAGACTATTTGAGACATTACTCCCGTGAAGGAAAGTGCGCATGGTGAGTGTTGTATTCAATCCCGATGCAATTTCTGTGTTTCATCAACACCCTGATAGTCCACAGATTACAGAATGCCTCCAGATGTGCATCGGAAACTACTACTGGTCTTCCAGGGATCGATCAAAGCGTAAAGTTTTTGAGACATTACTCCCATGGAGGAAAATGCGCGTGGTGACTGTTGTATTAAATCCTGATGCAATTTCTGTGTTTCATCAACACTCTGATAGTCCACAGATTACAGAAAGCCTCCAGATGTGCATCGGAAACTACTACTGGTCTTCCTGGAAACGATCAAAGCGTAGACTGTTAGAGACATTACTCCCGTGGACGAAAATGCGCATGGTGACTGTTGTATTCAATCCCGCGGCAATTCCTGTGTTTCATCAACACTTTGAAGGTCCACAGATTACAGAACGCCTCCTGATGTTCATCGGAAACTACTACTGGTCTTGCAGGGAACGTTCAAAGCGTAGACTGTTAGAGACATTACTCTCATGGAGGAAAGTGCGCATGGTGACTGTAGTATTGAATCCCGATGCAATTTCTGTGTTTCATCAACACTTTGAAGGTCCACAGATTACAGAATGACTCCAGATGTGCATCGGAAACTACTACTTGTCTTCCAGGAAACGATCAAACCGTAGACTGTTTGAGACAATACACCCATGTAGGTAAGTGCGCATGGTGACTGTTGTATTCAATCCCCAGGCAATTTCTGTGTTACATCGACAGTTAGAAAGGTCCACAGATTACAAAATGCCTCCAGATGTGCATCGGAAACTACTACTGGTCTTCAAGGGAACGATCAAAGCGTAGACTGTTTGACACATTACTCCCATTTAGGAAAATTGCGCATGGTGACTGTTGTATTCAATCCCGATGCAATTTCTGTGTTTCATCAACACTCTGATAGTCCACACATTACAGAATGCTCCCAGATGTGCATCGGAAACTGCTACTGGTCTTCCAGGGAACGATGAAAGCGTAAACTGTTACAGACATTACTAACATGGAGGAAAGTGCGCATGTTGACTGTTGTATTCAATCCCGATGCAATTTCTGTGTTTCATCAACACTCTGATTGTCCACAGATTACAGAATGCCTCCAGATGTGCATCGGAAACTACTACTGGTCTTCCAGGGAACGATCAAAGCGTAGACTGTTTGAGACATTACTCCAGTGGACGAAAGTGCGCATGGTGACTGTTGTATTCAATCCCGCGGCAATTCCTGTGTTTCATCAACACTTTGAAGGTCCACAGATTACAGAACGTCTCCAGATGTTCATCTGAAACTACTACTGGTCTTGCAGGGAACGATCAAAGCGTAGACTGTTTG
Source organism: Schistocerca gregaria (assembly GCF_023897955.1). Taxonomy (NCBI): domain Eukaryota; kingdom Metazoa; phylum Arthropoda; class Insecta; order Orthoptera; family Acrididae; genus Schistocerca; species Schistocerca gregaria. The sequence goes on along the minus strand of NC_064927.1, from coordinate 19,146,455 downwards.
AGACATTACTCCCATGGAGGAAAGTGCGCATGGTGACTGTTGTATTCAATCCCGATGCAATTTCTGTGTTTCATCAACACACTGATAATTTACACATTACAGAATGCCCCCAGATGTGCATCAGAAACTACTACTGGTCTTCCAGGGATCGATCAAAGCGTAAACTTTTTGAGACCTTACTCCCATGGAGGAAAGTGCGTGTGGTGACTGTTGTATTCAATCCTGATGCAATTTCTGTGTTTCATCAACTCTCTGATTGTCCACAGTTTACAGAATGGCTCCAGATGTGCATCGGAAATTACTACTTGTCTTCCAGGGAACGAACAAAGCGTAGACTGTTTGAGACATTACTCCCATGGAGGAAAGTGCGCATTGTGACTGTTGTAGTCAATCCCGATTCAATTTCTGTGTTTCATCAACACTCTGATAGTCCACAGATTACAGAAAGCCTCCAGATGTGCATCGGAAACTACTACTGGTCTTCCAGGGAACGATCAAAGCGTAGACTATTTGAGACATTACTCCCGTGAAGGAAAGTGCGCATGGTGAGTGTTGTATTCAATCCCGATGCAATTTCTGTGTTTCATCAACACTCTGATAGTCCACAGATTACAGAATGCCTCCAGATGTGCATCGAAAACTACTACTGGTCTTCCTGGGAACGATCAAAGCGTAGACTGTTTGAGACATTACTCTCATGGAGGAAAGTGCGCATGGTGACTGTAGTATTGAATCCCGATGCAATTTCTGTGTTTCATCAACACTTTGAAGGTCCACAGATTACAGAATGACTCCAGATGTGCATCGGAAACTACTACTTGTCTTCCAGGAAACGATCAAAGCGTAGACTGTTTGAGACAATACACCCATGTAGGTAAGTGCGCATGGTGACTGTTGTATTCAATCCCCAGGCAATTTCTGTGTTTCATCGACAGTTAGAAAGGTCCACAGATTACAAAATGCCCCCAGATGTGCATCGGAAACTACTACTGGTCTTCAAGGGAACGATCAAAGCGTAGACTGTTCGACACATTACTCCCATTTAGGAAAATTGCGCATGGTGACTGTTGTATTCAATCGCGATGCAATTTCTGTGTTTCATCAACACTCTGATAGTCCACACATTACAGAATGCTCCCAGATGTGCATCGGAAACTGCTACTGGTCTTCCAGGGAACGATGAAAGCGTAAACTGTTAGAGACATTACTAACATGGAGGAAAGTGCGCATGTTGACTGTTATATTCAATCCCGATGCAATTTCTGTGTTTCATCAACACTCTGATAGTCCACAGATTACAGAAAGCCTCCAGATGTGCATCGGAAACTACTACTGGTCTTCCAGGGAACGATCAAAGCGTAGACTATTTGAGACATTACTCCCGTGAAGGAAAGTGCGCATGGTGAGTGTTGTATTCAATCCCGATGCAATTTCTGTGTTTCATCAACACTCTGATAGTCCACAGATTACAGAATGCCTCCAGATGTGCATCGGAAACTACTACTGGTCTTCCTGGGAACGATCAAAGCGTAGACTGTTTGAGACATTACTCTCATGGAGGAAAGTGCGCATGGTGACTGTAGTATTGAATCCCGATGCAATTTCTGTGTTTCATCAACACTTTGAAGGTCCACAGATTACAGAATGACTCCAGATGTGCATCGGAAACTACTACTTGTCTTCCAGGAAACGATCAAAGCGTAGACTGTTTGAGACAATACACCCATGTAGGTAAGTGCGCATGGTGACTGTTGTATTCAATCCCCAGGCAATTTCTGTGTTTCATCGACAGTTAGAAAGGTCCACAGATTACAAAATGCCTCCAGATGTGCATCGGAAACTACTACTGGTCTTCAAGGGAACGATCAAAGCGTAGACTGTTCGACACATTACTCCCATATAGGAAAATTGCGCATGGTGACTGTTGTATTCAATCGCGATGCAATTTCTGTGTTTCATCAACACTCTGATAGTCCACACATTACAGAATGCTCCCAGATGTGCATCGGAAACTGCTACTGGTCTTCCAGGGAACGATGAAAGCGTAAACTGTTAGAGACATTACTAACATGGAGGAAAGTGCGCATGTTGACTGTTATATTCAATCCCGATGCAATTTCTGTGTTTCATCAACACTCTGATTGTCCACAGATTACAGAATGACTCCAGATGTGCATCGGAAACTACTACTGGTCTTGCAGGGAACGATCAAAGCGTAGACTGTTAGAGACATTACTCCCGTGGACGAAAGTGCGCATGGTGACTGTTGTATTCAATCCCGCGGCAATTCCTGTGTTTCATCAACACTTTGAAGGTCCACAGATTACAGAATGCCTCCTGATGGTCATCGGAAACTACTACTGGTCTTGCAGGGAACGTTCAAAGCGTAGACTGTTAGAGACATTACTCTCATGGAGGAAAGTGCGCATGGTGACTGTAGTATTGAATCCCGATGCAATTTCTGTGTTTCATCAACACTTTGAAGGTCCACAGATTACAGAATGACTCCAGATGTGCATCGGAAACTACTACTTGTCTTCCAGGAAACGATCAAACCGTAGACTGTTTGAGACAATACACCCATGTAGGTAAGTGCGCATGGTGACTGTTGTATACAATCCCCAGGCAAATTCTGTGTTTCATCGACAGTTAGAAAGGTCCACAGATTACAAAATGCCTCCAGATGTGCATCGGAAACTACTACTGGTCTTGCAGGGAACGATCAAAGCGTAGACTATTTGAGACATTACTCCCATGGAGGAAAGTGCGCATGGTGACTGTTGTATTCAATCCCAATGCAATTTCTATGTTTCATCAACACACTGATAGTTTACACATTACAGAATGCCCCCAGATGTGCATCAGAAACTACTACTGGTCTTCCAGGGATCGATCAAAGCGTAAACTTTTTGAGAGATTACTCCTATGGAGAAAAGTGCGCGTGGTGACTGTTGTATTCAATCCTGATGCAATTTCTGTCTTTCATCAACTCTCTGATAGTCCACACATTACAAAATGCCCCCAGATGTGCATCGGAAACTACTACTGGTCTTCCAGGGAACGATCAAAGCGTAAACTGTTTGAGACATTACTCCCATGGAGGAAAGTGCACATGGTGACTGTTGTAGTCAATCCCGATGCAATTTCTGTGTTTCATCAACACTCTGATAGTCCACAGATTACAGAAAGACTCCAGATGTGCATCGGAAACTACTACTGGTCTTCCAGGTAACGATCAAAGCGTAGACTGTATGAGACATTACTCCCGTGGAGGAAAGTGCGCATTTTGAGTGTTGTATTCAATCCCGGTGCAATTTCTGTGTTTCATCAACACTCTGATTGTCCACAGGTTACAAAATGCCTCCAGATGTGCATCGGAAACTACTACTGGTCTTCCAGGGAACGATCAAAGCGTAGACTATTTGAGACATTACTCCCATGGAGGAAAGTGCGCATGGTTACTGTTGTATTCAATCCCGATGCAATTTCTGTGTTTCATCAACACACTAATAGTTTACACATTACAGAATGCCCCCAGATGTGCATCAGAAACTACTACTGGTCTTCCAGGGATCGATCAAAGCGTAAACTTTTTGGGACATTACTCCCATGGAGGAAAGTGCGCGTGGTGACTGTTGTATTTAATCCTGATGCAATTTCTGTGTTTCATCAACTCTCTGATAGTCCACACATTACAAAATGCCCCCAGATGTGCATCGGAAACTACTACTGGTCTTCCATGGAACGATCAAAGCGTAAACTGTTTGAGACATTACTCCCATGGAGGAAAGTGCACATGGTGACTGTTGTAGTCAATCCCGATGCAATTTCTGTGTTTCATCAACACTCTGATAGTCCACAGATTACAGAATGCCTCCAGATGTGCATCGGAAACTACTACTGGTCTTCCAGGGAACGATCAAAGCGTAGACTGTTAGAGACATTACTCCCGTGGACGAAAGTGCGCATGGTGACTGTTGTATTCAATCCCGCGGCAATTCCTGTGTTTCATCAACACTTTGAAGGTCCACAGATTGCAGAATGCCTCCTGATGTTCATCGGAAACTACTACTGGTCTTGCAGGGAACGTTCCAATCGTAGACTGTTAGAGACATTACTCTCATGGAGGAAAGTGCGCATGGTGACTGTTGTATTGAATCCCGATACAATTTCTGTGTTTCATCAACACTTTGATGGTCCACAGATTACAGAAATACTCCAGATGTGCTTCGGAAACTACTACTTGTCTTCCAGGAAACGATCAAACCGTAGACTGTTTGAGACAATACACACATGTAGGTAAGTGCGCATGGTGAGTGTTGTATTCAATCGCGAGGCAATTTCTGTGTTTCATCAACACTCTGATAGTCCACAGATTGCAGAATGCCTCCAGATGTGCATCGGAAACTACTACTGGTCTTCCTGGGAACGATCAAAGCGTAGACTGTTAGAGACATTACTCCCGTGGACGAAAGTGCGCATGGTGACTGTTGTATTCAATCCCGCGGCAATTCCTGTGTTTAATCAACACTTTGAAGGTCCACAGATTACAGAATGCCTCCTGATGTTCATCGGAAACTACTACTGGTCTTGCAGGGAACGTTCAAAGCGTAGACTGTTAGAGACATTACTCTCATGGAGGAAAGTGCGCATGGTGACTGTAGTATTGAATCCCGATGCAATTTCTGTGTTTCATCAACACTTTGAAGGTCCACAGATTACAGAATGACTCCAGATGTGCATCGGAAACTACTACTTGTCTTCCAGGAAACGATCAAACCGTAGACTGTTTGAGACAATACACCCATGTAGGTAAGTGCGCATGGTGACTGTTGTATTCAATCCCCAGGCAAATTCTGTGTTTCATCGACAGTTAGAAAGGTCCACAGATTACAAAATGCCTCCAGATGTGCATCGGAAACTACTACTGGTCTTGCAGGGAACGATCAAAGCGTAGACTATTTGAGACATTACTCCCATGGAGGAAAGTGCGCATGGTGGCTGTTGTATTCAATCCCGATGCAATTTCTGTGTTTCATCAACACACTGATAGTTTACACATTACAGAATGCCCCCAGATGTGCATCAGAAACTACTACTGGTCTTCCAGGGATCGATCAAAGCGTAAACTTTTTGAGACATTACTCCCATGGAGGAAAGTGCGCGTGGTTACTGTTGTATTCAATCCTGATGCAATTTCTGTGTTTCATCAACTCTCTGATAGTCCACACATTACAAAGTGCCTCCAGATGTGCATCGGAAACTACTACTGGTCTTCCATGGAACGATCAAAGCGTAAACTGTTTGAGACATTACTCCCATGGAGGAAACTGCACATGGTGACTCTTGTAGTCAATCCCGATGCAATTTCTGTGTTTCATCAACACTCTGATAGTCCACAGATTACAGAAAGCCTCCAGATGGGCATCGGAAACTACTACTGGTCTTCCAGGGAACGATCAAAGCGTAGACTGTTTGAGACAATACTCCCGTGGAGGAAAGTGCGCATGGTGAGTGTTGTATTCAATCCCGATGCAATTTCTGTGTTTCATCAACACTCTGATAGTCCACAGATTACAGAATGCCTCCAGATGTGCATCGGAAACTACTACTGGTCTTCCAGGGAACGATCAAAGCGTAGACTGTTAGAGACATTACTCCCGTGGACGAAAGTGCGCATGGTGGCAGTTGTATTCAATCCCGCGGCAATTCCTCTGTTTCATCAACACTTTGAAGGTCCACAGATTACAGAATGCCTCCTGATGTTCATCGGAAACTACTACTGGTCTTGCAGGGAACGTTCAAATCGTAGACTGTTAGAGACATTACTCTCATGGAGGAAAGTGCGCATGGTGACTGTTGTATTGAATCCCGATGCAATTTCTGTGTTTCATCAACACTTTGATGGTCCACAGATTACAGAATGACTCCAGATGTGCATCGGAAACTACTACCTGTCTTCCAGGAAACGATCAAACCGTAGACTGTTTGAGACAATACACCCATGTAGGTAAGTGCGCATGGTGACTGTTGTATTCAATCGCGAGGCAATTTCTGTGTTTCATCAACAGTTAGAAAGGTCCACAGATTACAAAATGCCTGCAGATGTGCATCGGAAACTACTACTGGTCGTGCAGGGAACGATCAAAGCGTAGATTGTTTGCGACATTACTCCCATGGAGGAAAGTGCGCATGGTGACTGTTTTATTCAATCCCACGGCAATTCCTGTGTTTCATCAACACTTTGAAGGTCCACAGATTACAGAATGCCTCCTGATGTTCATCGGAAACTACTACTGGTCTTGCAGGGAACGTTCAAAGCGTAGACTGTTAGAGACATTACTCTCATGGAGGAAAGTGCGCATGGTGACTGTTGTATTGAATCCCGATGCAATTTTTGTGTTTCATCAACACTTTGAAGGTCCACAGATTACAAAATGACTCCACATGTGCATCGGAAACTACTACTTGTCTTCCAGGAAAAGATCAAACCGTATACTGTTTGAGACAATACACCCATGTAGGTAAGTGCGCATGGTGACTGTTGTATTCAATCCCGATGCAATTTCTGTGTTTCAACAACACTCTGATTGTCCACAGATTACAGAATGCCTCCAGATGTGCATCGGAAACTACTACTGGTCTTCCAGGGAACGTTCAAAGCGTAGACTGTTAGAGACATTACTCTCATGTAGGTAAGTGCGCATGGTGACTGTTGTATTCAATCCCCAGGCAATTTCTGTGTTTCATCAACACTTTGAAGGTCCACAGATAACAGAATGACTCCAGATGTGCATCGGAAACTCCTACTTGTCTTCCAGGAAACGATCAAACCGTAGACTGTTTGAGACAATATTCCCATTTAGGAAAATTGCGCATGGTGACTGTTGTATTCAATCCCGATGCAATTTCTGTGTTTCATCAACACTCTGATAGTCCACACATTACAGAATGCTCCCAGATGTGCATCGGAAACTTTTACTGGTCTTCCAGGGAACGATGAAAGCGTAAACTGTTAGAGACATTACTAACATGGAGGAAAGTGCGCATGTTGACTGTTGTATTCAATCCCGATGCAATTTCTGTGTTTCATCAACACTCTGATTGTCCACAGATTACAGAATGCCTCCAGATGTACATCGGAAACTACTACTGGTCTTCCAGGGATCGATCAAAGCGTAAACTTTTTGAGACATTACTCCCATGGAGGAAAGTGCGCGTGGTGACTGTTGTATTCAATCCTGATGCAATTTCTGTCTTTCATCAACTCTCTGATAGTTCACACATTACAAAATGCCCCCAGATGTGCATCGGAAACTACTACTGGTCTTCCAGGGAACGATCAAAGCGTAAAATGTTTGAGACATTACTCCCATGGAGGAAAGTGCGCATTTTGAGTTTTGTATTCAATCCCGATGCAATTTCTGTGTTTCATCAACACTCTGATTGTCCACAGATTACAGAATGCCTCCAGATGTGCATCGGAAACTACTACTGGTCTTCCAGGGAACGATCAAAGCGTAGACTGTTTGAGACATTACTCCAGTGGACGAAAGTGCGCATGGTGACTGTTGTATTCAATCCCGCGGCAATTCCTGTGTTTCATCAACACTTTGAAGGTCCACAGATTACATAATGCCTCCAGATGTTCATCGGAAACTACTACTGGTCTTGCAGGAAACGTTCAAAGCGTAGACTGTTAGAGACATTACTCTCCTGGAGGAAAGTGCGCATGGTGACTGTTGTATTAAATCCTGATGCAATTTCTGTGTTTCATCAACACTCTGATAGTCCACAGATTACGGAATGACACCAGATGTGCATCGGAAATTACTACTTGTCTTCTAGGGAACGAACAAAGCGTAGACTGTTTGAGACATTACTCCCATGGAGGAAAGTGCGCATGATGACTTGTATTCGATCGCGATGCAATTTCTGTGTTTCATCAACACTTTGAAGGTCCACAGATTACAGAATGCCTCCAGATGTGCATCGGAAACTACTACTGGTCTTGCAGGGAACGATCAAAGCGTAGACTATTTGAGACATTACTCCCATGGAGGAAAGTGCGCATGGTGACTGTTGTATTCAATCCCGATGCAATTTCTGTGTTTCATCAACACACTAATAGTTTACACATTACAGAATGCCCCCAGATGTGCATCAGAAACTACTACTGGTCTTCCAGGGATCGATCAAAGCGTAAACTTTTTGAGACATTACTCCCATGGAGGAAAGTGCGCGTGGTGACTGTTGTATTCAATCCTGATGCAATTTCTGTGTTTCATCAACTCTCTGATAGTCCACACATTACAAAATGCCCCCAGATGTGCATCGGAAACTACTACTGGTCTTCCATTGAACGATCAAAGCGTAAACTGTTTGAGACATTACTCCCATGGAGGAAAGTGCACATGGTGACTGTTGTAGTCAATCCCGATGCAATTTCTGTGTTTCATCAACACTCTGATAGTCCACAGATTACAGAAAGCCTCAAGATGTGCATCGGAAACTACTACTGGTCTTCCAGGGAACGATCAAAGCGTAGACTGTTTGAGACAATACTCCCGTGGAGGAAAGTGCGCATGGTGAGTGTTGTATTCAATCCCGATGCAATTTCTGTGTTTCATCAACACTCTGATAGTCCACAGATTACAGAATGCCTCCAGATGTGCATCGGAAACTACTACTGGTCTTCCAGGGAACGATCAAAGCGTAGACTGTTAGAGACATTACTCCCGTGGACGAAAGTGCGCATGGTGACTGTTGTGTTCAATCCCGCGGCAATTCCTGTGTTTCATCAACACTTTGAAGGTCCACAGATTACAGAATGCCTCCTGATGTTCATCGGAAACTACTACTGGTCTTGCAGGGAACGTTCAAATCGTAGACTGTTAGAGACATTACTCTCATGGAGGAAAGTGCGCATGGAGACTGTTGTATTGAATCCCGAAGCATTTTCTGTGTTTCATCAACACTTTGATGGTCCACAGATTACAGAATGACTCCAGATGTGCTCGGAAACTACTACTTGTGTTCCAGGAAACGATCAAACCGTAGACTGTTTGAGACAATACACCCGTGTAGGTAAGTGCGCATGGTGACTGTTGTATTCAATCCCCAGGCAAATTCTGTGTTTCATCGACAGTTAGAAAGGTCCACAGATTACAAAATGCCTCCAGATGTGCATCGAAAACTACTACTGGTCTTGCAGGGAACGATCAAAGCGTAGACTATTTGAGACATTACTCCCATGGAGGAAAGTGCGCATGGTGGCTGTTGTATTCAATCCCGATGCAATTTCTGTGTTTCATCAACACACTGATAGTTTACACATTACAGAATGCCCCCAGATGTGCATCAGAAACTACTACTGGTCTTCCAGGTATCGATCAAATCGTAAACTTTTTGAGACATTACACCCATGGAGGAAAGTGCGCGTGGTGACTGTTGTATTCAATCCTGATGCAATTTCTGTGTTTCATCAACTCTCTGATAGTCCACACATTACAAAATGCCCCCAGATGTGCATCGGAAACTACTACTGGTCTTCCAGGGAACGATCAAAGCGTAAACTGTTTGAGACATTACTCCCATGGAGGAAGGTGCACATGGTGACTGTTGTAGTCAATCCCGATGCAATTTCTGTGTTTCATCAACACCCTGATAGTCCACAGATTACAGAAAGACTCCAGATGTGCATCGGAAACTACTACTGGTCTTCCAGGTAACGATCAAAGCGTAGACTATTTGAGACATTACTCCCGTGAAGGAAAGTGCGCATGGTGAGTGTTGTATTCAATCCCGATGCAATTTCTGTGTTTCATCAACACTCTGATAGTCCACAGATTACAGAATGCCTCCAGATGTGCATCGGAAACTACTACTGGTCTTCCTGGGAACGATCAAAGCGTAGACTGTTAGAGACATTACTCCCGTGGACGAAAGTGCGCATGGTGACTGTTGTATTCAATCCCGCGGCAATTCCTGTGTTTCATCAACACTTAGAAGGTCCACAGATTACAGAATGCCTCCTGATCTTCATCGGAAACTACTACTGGTCTTGCAGGGAACGTTCAAAGCGTAGACTGTTAGAGACATTACTCTCATGGAGGAAAGTGCGCATGGTGACTGTAGTATTGAATCCCGATGCAATTTCTGTGTTTCATCAGCACTTTGAAGGTCCACAGATTACAGAATGACTCCAGATGTGCATCGGAAACTACTACTTGTCTTCCAGGAAACGATCAAACCGTAGACTGTTTGAGACAATACACCCATGTAGGTAAGTGCGCATGGTGACTGTTGTATTCAATCCCCAGGCAAATTCTGTGTTTCATCGACAGTTAGATAGGTCCACAGATTACTAAATGCCTCCAGATGTGCATCGGAAACTACTACTGGTCTTCCAGGGAACGATCAAAGCGTAGACTGTTTGAGACATTACTCCAGTGGACGAAAGTGCGCATGGTGACTGTTGTATTCAATCCCGCGGCATTTCCTGTGTTTCATCAACACTTTGAAGGTCCACAGATTACAGAATGCCTCCAGATGTTCATCGGAAACTACTACTGGTCTTGCAGGAAACGTTCAAAGCGTAGACTGTTAGAGACATTACTCTCTTGGAGGAATGTGCGCATGGTGACTGTTGTATTCAATCCTGATGCAATTTCTGTGTTTCATCAACACTCTGATAGTCCACAGATTACAGAATGACACCAGATGTGCATCGGAAATTACTACTTGTCTTCCAGGGAACGAACAAAGCGTAGACTGTTTGAGACATTACTCCCATGGAGGAAAGTGCGCATGGTGACTTGTATTCGATCGCGATGCAATTTCTGTGTTTCATCAACACTTTGAAGGTCCACAGATTACAGAATGCCTCCAGATGTGCATCGGAAACTACTACTGGTCTTGCAGGGAACGATCAAAGCGTAGACTATTTGAGACATTACTCCCATGGAGGAAAGTGCGCATGGTGACTGTTGTATTCAATCCCGATGCAATTTCTGTGTTTCATCAACACACTAATAGTTTACACATTACAGAATGCCCCCAGATGTGCATCAGAAACTACTACTGGTCTTCCAGGGATCGATCAAAGCGTAAACTTTTTGAGACATTACTCCCATGGAGGAAAGTGCGCGTGGTGACTGTTGTATTCAATCCTGATGCAATTTCTGTGTTTCATCAACTCTCTGATAGTCCACACATTACAAAATGCCCCCAGATGTGCATCGGAAACTACTACTGGTCCTCCATGGAACGATCAAAGCGTAAACTGTTTGAGACATTACTCCCATGGAGGAAAGTGCACATGGTGACTGTTGTAGTCAATCCCTGTGTTTCATCAACACTCTGATAGTCCACAGATTACAGAAAGCCTTCAGATGTGCATCGGAAACTACTACTGGTCTTCCAGGGAACGATCAAAGCGTAGACTGTTTGAGACAATACTCCCGTGGAGGAAAGTGCGCATGGTGAGTGTAGTATTCAATCCCGATGCAATTTCTGTGTTTCATCAACACTCTGATAGTCCACAGATTACAGAATGCCTCGAGATGTGCATCGGAAACTACTACTGGTCTTCCAGGGAACGATCAAAGCGTAGACTGTTAGAGACATTACTCCCGTGGACGAAAGTGCGCATGGTGACTGTTGTATTCAATCCCGCGGCAATTCCTGTGTTTAATCAACACTTTATAGGTCCACAGATTACAGAATGCCTCCTGATGTTCATCGGAAACTACTACTGGTCTTGCAGGGAACGTTCAAATCGTAGACTGTTAGAGACATTACTCTCATGGAGGAAAGTGCGCATGGTGACTGTTGTATTGAATCCCGATGCAATTTCTGTGTTTCATCAACACTTTGATGGTCCACAGATTGCAGAATGACTCCAGATGTGCATCGGACACTACTACTTGTCTTCCAGGAAACGATCAAACCGTAGACTGTTTGAGACAATACACCCATGTAGGTAAGTGCGCATGGTGACTGTTGTATTCAATCGCGAGGCAATTTCTGTGTTTCATCAACACTCTGATAGTCCACAGATATCAGAATGCCTCCAGATGTGCATCGGAAACTACTACTGGTCTTCCTGGGAACGATCAAAGCGTAGACTGTTAGAGACATTACTCCCGTGGACGAAAGTGCGCATGGTGACTGTTGTATTCAATCCCGCGGCAATTCCTGTGTTTAATCAACACTTTATAGGTCCACAGATTACAGAATACCTCCTGATGTTCATCGGAGACTACTACTGGTCTTGCAGGGAACGTTCAAAGCGTAGACTGTTAGAGACATTACTCTCATGGAGGAAAGTGCGCATGGTGAATGTAGTATTGAATCCCGATGCAATTTCTGTGTTTCATCAACACTTTGAAGGTCCACAGATTACAGAATGACTCCAGATGTGCATCGGAAACTACTACTTGTGTTCCAGGAAACGATCAAACCGTAGACTGTTTGAGACAATACACCCATGTAGGTAAGTGCGCATGGTGACTGTTGTATTCAATCCCCAGGCAAATTCTGTGTTTCATCGACAGTTAGAAAGGTCCACAGATTACAAAATGCCTCCAGATGTGCATCGGAAACTACTACTGGTCTTGCAGGGAACGATCAAAGCGTAGACTATTTGAGACATTACTCCCATGGAGGAAAGTGCGCATGGTGGCTGTTGTATTCAATCCCGATGCAATTTCTGTGTTTCATCAACACACTGATAGTTTACACATTACAGAATGCCCCCAGATGTGTATCAGAAACTACTACTGGTCTTCCAGGGATCGATCAAAGCGTAAACTTTTTGAGACATTACACCCATGGAGGAAAGTGCGCGTGGTGACTGTTGTAGTCAATCCCGATGCAATTTCTGTGTTTCATCAACACTCTGATAGTCCACAGATTACAGAAAGACTCCAGATGTGCATCGGAAACTACTACTGGTCTTCCAGGGAACGATCAAAGCGTAGACTGTTTGAGACATTACTCCTGTGGAGGAAAGTGCGCATTTTGAGTGTTGTACTCAATCCCGATGCAATTTCTGTGTTTCATCAACACTCTGATTGTCCACAGATTACAGAATGCCTCCAGATGTGCATCGGAAACTACTACTGGTCTTCCAGGGAACGATCAAAGCGTAGACTGTTTGAGACATTACTCCAGTGGACGAAAGTGCGCATGGTGACTGTTGTATTCAATCCCGCGGCAATTCCTGTGTTTCATCAACACTTTGAAGGTCCACAGATTATAGAATGCCTCCAGATGTTCATCGGAAACTACTACTGGTCTTGCAGGAAACGTTCAAAGCGTAGACTGTTAGAGACATTACTCTCTTGGAGGAAAGTGCGCATGGTGACTGTTGTATTCAATCCTGATGCAATTTCTGTGTTTCATCAACACACAGATAGTTTACACATTACAGAATGCCCCCAGATGTGCATCAGAAACTACTACTGGTCTTCCAGGGATCGATCAAAGCGTAAACTTTTTGAGACATTACTCCCATGGAGGAAAGTGCGCGAGGTGACTGTTGTATTCAATCCTGATGCAATTTCTGTGTTTCATCAACTCTCTGATAGTCCACACATTACAAAATGCCCCCAGATGTGCATCGGAAACTACTACTGGTCTTCCATGGAACGATCAAATCGTAAACTGTTTGAGACATTACTCCCATGGAGGAAAGTGCACATGGTGACTGTTGTAGTCAATCCCGATGCAATTTCTGTGTTTCATCAACAGTTTGAAGGTCCACAGATTACAGAATGCCTCCAGATGTGCATCGGAAACTACTACTGGTCTTCCAGGGAACGATCAAAGCGTAGACTGTTAGAGACATTACTCCCGTGGACGAAAGTGCGCATGGTGACTGTTGTATTCAATCCCGCGGCAATTCCTGTGTTTCATCAACACTTTGAAGGTCCACAGATTACAGAATGCCTCCTGATGTTCATCGGAAACTACTACTGGTCTTGCAGGGAACGTTCAAATCGTAGACTGTTAGAGACATTACTCTCATGGAGGAAAGTGCGCATGGTGACTGTTGTATTGAATCCCGATGCAATTTCTGTGTCTCATCAACACTTTGATGTTCCACAGATTACAGAATGACTCCAGATGTGCATCGGAAACTACTACTTGTCTTCCAGGAAACGATCAAACCGTAGACTGTTTGAGACAATACACCCATGTAGGTAAGTGCGCATGGTGACTGTTGAATTCAATCGCGAGGCAATTTCTGTGTTTCATCAACAGTTAGAAAGGTCCACAGATTACAAAATGCCTGCAGATGTGCATCGGAAACTACTACTGGTCGTGCAGGGAACGATCAAAGCGTAGATTGTTTGCGACATTACTCCCATGGAGGAAAGTGCGTATGGTGACTGTTGTATTCAATCCCACGGCAATTCCTGTGTTTCATCAACACTTTGAAGGTCCACAGATTACAGAATGCCTCCTGATGTTCATCGGAAACTACTACTGGTCTTGCAGGGAACGTTCAAAGCGTAGACTGTTAGAGACATTACTCTCATGGAGGAAAGTGCGCATGGTGACTGTTGTATTGAATCCCGATGCAATTTTTGTGTTTCATCAACACTTTGAAGATCCACAGATTACAGAATGACTCCACATGTGCATCGGAAACTGCTACTTGTCTTCCAGGAAAAGATCAAACCGTATACTGTTTGAGACAATACACCCATGTAGGTAAGTGCGCATGGTGACTGTTGTATTCAATCCCGAGGCAATTTCTGTGTTTCATCAACAGTTTGAAGGTCCACAGATTACAAAATGCCTCCAGATGTGCATCGGAAACTACTACTGGTCGTGCAGGGAACGATCAAAGCGTAGATTGTTTGCGACATTACTCCTATGGAGGAAAGTGCGCATGGTGACTGTTGTATTCAATCGAGAAGCAATTTCTGTGTTTCATCAACTCACTGATAGTCCACACATTACAAAATGCCCCCAGATGTGCATCGGAAACTACTACTGGTCTTCCATGGAACAATCAAAGCGTAAACTGTTTGAGACATTACTCCCATGGAGGAAAGTGCACATGGTGACTGTTGTAGTCAATCCCGATGCAATTTCTGTGTTTCATCAACACTCTGATAGTCCACAGATTACAGAAAGCCTCCAGATGTGCATCGGAAACTACTACTGGTCTTCCAGGGAACGATCAAAGCGTAGACTGTTTGAGACAATACACCCGTGGAGGAAAGTGCGCATGGTGAGTGTTGTATTCAATCCCGATGCAATTTCTGTGTTTCATCAACTCTCTGATAGTCCACAGATTACAGAATGCCTCCAGATGTGCATCGGAAACTACTACTGGTCTTCCAGGGAACGATCAAAGCGTAGACTGTTAGAGACATTACTCCCGTGGACGAAAGTGCGCATGGTGACTGTTGTATTCAATCCCGCGGCAATGCCTGTGTTTCATCAACACTTTGAAGGTCCACAGATTACAGAATGCCTCCTGATGTTCATCGGAAACTACTACTGGTCTTGCAGGGAACGTTCAAATCGTAGACAGTTAGAGACATTACTCTCATGGAGGAAAGTGCGCATGGTGACTGTTGTATTGAATCCCGATGCAATTTCTGTGTTTCATCAACACTTTGATGGTCCACAGATTTCAGAATGACTCCAGATGTGCATCGGAAACTACTAGTTGTCTTCCAGGAAACGATCAAACCGTAGACTGTTTGAGACAATACACCCATGTAGGTAAGTGCGCATGGTGACTGTTGTATTCAATCGCGAGGCAATTTCTGTGTTTCATCAACAGTTAGAAAGGTCCACAGATTACAAAATGCCTGCAGATGTGCATCGGAAACTACTACTGGTCGTGCAGGGAACGATCAAAGCGTAGATTGTTTGCGACATTAATCCCATGGAGGAAAGTGCGCATGGTGACTGTTGTATTCAATCCCACGGCAATTCCTGTGTTTCATCAACACGTTGAAGGTACACAGATTACAGAATGCCTCCTGATGTTCATCGGAAACTACTACTGGTCTTGCAGGGAACGTTCAAAGCGTAGACTGTTAGAGACATTACTCTCATGGAGGAAAGTGCGCATGGTGACTGTTGTATTGAATCCCGATGCAATTTCTGTGTTTCATCAACAGTTTGAAGGTCCACAGATTACAAAATGCCTCCAGATGTGCATCGGAAACTACTACTGGTCGTGCAGGGAACGATCAAAGCGTAGACTGTTTGAGACATTACTCCCATGAAGGAAAGTGCGCATGGTGTCTGTTGTATTCAATCGAGATGCAATTTCTGTGTTTCAACAGCACTCTGGTAGTTCACAGATTACAGAATGCCTCCAGATGTGCATCGGAAACTACTACTGGTCATCCTGGGGACGATCAAGGCGTAGACTGTTTGAGACATTAATCCCATGGAGGAATGTGCGCATGGTGACTCTTGTATTCAATCCCAATGCAATTTCTGTGTTTCAACAACACTCTGATTGTCCACAGATTACAGAATGCCTCCAGATGTTCATAGGAAACTACTACTGGTCTTGCAGGGAACGATCAAAGCGTAAACTGTTTGAGACATTACTCCCATGGAGGAAAGTGCGCATGGTGACTGTTGTATTCAATCCCGAGGCAATTTCTGTTTTTCATCAACACTTGGAAGGTCCACAGATTACAGAATGCCTCCAGATGTGCATCGGAAACTACTACTGGTCTTGCAGGGAACGATCAAAGCGTAGACTGTTTGAGACATTACTCCCGTGAAGGAAAGTGCGCATGGTGAGTGTTGTATTCAATCCCGATGCAATTTCTGTGATTCATCAACACTTTGAAGGTCCACAGATTACAGAATGACTCCAAATGTGCATCGGAAACTACTACTTGTCTTCCAGGAAACGATCAAACCGTAGACTGTTTGAGACAATACACCCATGTAGGTAAGTGCGCATGGTGACTGTTGTATTCAATCTCGAGGCAATTTCTGTGTTTCATCGACAGTTAGAAAGGTCCACAGATTACAAAATGCCTCCAGATGTGCATCGGAAACTACTAGTGGTCGTGCAGGGAACGATCAAAGCGTAGATTGTTTGCGACATTACTCCCATGGAGGAAAGTGCGCATGGTGACTGTTGTATTCAATCCAAATGCAATTTCTGTGTTTCAGCAGTACTCTGGTAGTCCACAGATTACAGAATGCCTCCAGATGTGCATCGGAAACTACTACTGGTCATCCACGGAACGATCAAAGCGTAGACAGTTTGAGACATTACTCCCGTGGAGGAAAGTACGCATGGTGAGTGTTATATCCAATCCCGATGCAATTTCTGTGTTTCATCAACACTCTGATAGTCCACAGATTACAGAATGACACCAGATGTGCATCGGAAATTACTACTTGTCTTCCAGGGAACGAACAAAGCGTAGAGTGTTTGCGACATTACTGCCATGGAGGAAAGTGCGCATGGTGACTTGTATTCAATTGCGATGCAATTTCTGTGTTTCATCAACACTTTGAAGGTCCACAGATTACAGAATGCCTCCAGATGTGCATCAGAAACTACTACTGGTCTTGCAAGGAACGATCAAAGCGTAGACTATTGGAGACATTACTCCCATGGAGGAAAGTGCGCATGGTGACTGTTGTATTCAATCCCGATGCAATTTCTGTGTTTCATCAACACACTGATAGTTTACACATTACAGAATGCCCCCAGATGTGCATCAGAAACTACTACTGGTCTCCCAGGGATCGATCAAAGCGTAAACTTTTTGAGACATTACTCCCATGGAGGAAAGTGCGCGTGGTGACTGTTGTATTCAATCCTGCTGCAATTTCTGTGTTTCATCAACTCTCTGATAGTCCACACATTACAAAATGCCCCCAGATGTGCATCGGAAACTACTACTGGTCTTCCAGGGAACGATCAAAGCGTAAACTGTTTAAAACATTACTCCCATGGAGGAAAGTGCACATGGTGACTGTTGTAGTCAATCCCGATGCAATTTCTGTGTTTCATCAACACTCTGATAGTTCACAGATTACAGAAAGCCTCCAGATGTGCATCGGAAACTACTACTGGTCTTCCAGGGATCGATCAAAGCGTAGACAGTTTGAGACATTACTCCCGTGGAGGAAAGCACGCATGGTGAGTGTTATATCCAATCCCGATGCAATTTCTGTGTTTCATCAACACTCTGATAGTCCACAGATTACAGAATGCCTCCAGATGTGCATCGGAAACTACTACTGGTCTTCCAGGGAACGATCAAAGCGTAGACTGTTAGAGACATTACTCCCGTGGACAGAAAGTGCGCATGGTGACTGTTGTATTCAATCCCGCGGCAATTCCTGTGTTTCATCACCTTTTTGAAGGTCCACAGATTACAGAATGCCTCCTGATGTTCATCGGAAACTACTACAGGTCATCCAGGGAACGATCAAATCGTAGACTGTTTGAAACATTAATCCAATGGAGGAAAGTGCGCATGGTGACTGTTGTATTCAATCCCGATGCAATTTCTGTGTTTCAACAACACTCAAATAGTCCACAGATTACAGAATGCCTCCAGATGTGCATCGGAAACTACTACTGGTCTTCAAGGGAACGATCAAAGCGTAGACTGTTTGACACATTACTCCCATTTAGGAAAATTGCGCATGGTGACTGTTGTATTCAATCCCGATGCAATTTCTGTGTTTCATCAACACTCTGATAGTCCACACATTACAGAATGCTCCCAGATGTGCATCGGAAACTGCTACCGGTCTTCCAGGGAACGATCAAAGCGTAAACTCTTAGAGACATTACTAACATGGAGGAAAGTGCGCATGGTAACTGTTGTATTCAATCTCAATACAATTTCTGTGTTTCATCAACACTCTGATAGTCCACAGATCACAGAATGCCTCCAGATGTGCATCGGAAACTACTAGTGGTCTTCCATTGAACGATCAAAGCGTAGACTGTTTGAGACATTACTTCCATGGAGGAAAGTGCGCAAGGTGAATGTTGAATTTAATCCCGATGCAATTTCTGTGTTTCATCAAAACTTTAAAGGTCCAAAGATTTCAGAATGCCTCCAGATGTGCATTGGAAACTACTACTGGTCTTCCAGGAAACGATCTAACCGTAGACTGTTTGAGACATTACTCCCATGGAGGAAAGTGCGCATGGTGACTGTTGTATTCAATCCCGAGGCAATTTCTGTGTTTCATCAACACCTTGAAGGTCCACAGATTACAGAATGCCTCCAGATGTTCATAGGAAACTACTACTGGTCTTGCAGGGAACGATCAAAGCGTAGACTGTTTGAGACATTACTCCCATGAAGGAAAGTGCCCATGGTGACTGTTGTATTCAATCCCGATGCAATTTCTGTGTTTCATCAACACTTTGAAGGTCCACAGATTACAGATGCCTCCAGATGTGCATCGGAAACTACAACTGGTCTTGCAGGGAACGATCAAAGCGTAGACTATTTGAGACATTACTCCCATGGAGGAAAGTGCGCATGTCGACTGTTGTATTCAATCCCGATGCAATTTCTGTGTTTCATCAACACTCTGATAGTCCACACATTACAGAATGCTCCCAGATGTGCATCAGAAACTACTACTGGTTTTCCAGGGATCGATCAAAGCGTAAACTTTTTGAGACATTACTCCAATGGAGGAAAGTGCGCATGGTGACTGTTGTATTCAATACCGATGCAATTTCTGTGTTTCATCAACACTCTGATAGTCCAAAGATTACAGAATGCCACCAGATGTGCATCGGAAACTACTACTGCTCTTCCAGGGAACGATCAAAGCGTAGACTGTTTGAGACATTACTCCCGTGGACGAAAGTGCGCATGGTGACTGTTGTATTCAATCCCGCGGCAATTCCTGTGTTTCATCAACACTTTGAAGGTCCACAGATTACAGAATGCCTCCTGATGTTCATCGGAAACTACTACTGGTCTTGCAGGGAACGTTCAAAGCGTAGATTGTTTGAGACATTACTTCCATGGGGGAAAGTGCGCATGGTGACTGTTGTATTCAATCCCGATGCAATTTCTGTGTTTTATCAACACTCTGATAGTTTACACATTACAGAATGCCGGCAGATGTGCATCAGAAACTACTACTGGTCTTCCAGGGATCGACCAAAGAGTAAACTTTTTGAGACATTACTCAAATGGAGGAAAGTGCGCGTGGTGACTGTTGTATTCAATCCTGATGCAATATCTGTGTTTCATCAACTCTCTGATAGTCCATACATTACAGAATGCCCCCAGATGTGCATCGGAAACTACTACTGGTCTTCCAGGGAACGATCAAAGCGTAAACTGTTTGAGACATTACTCCCATGGAGGAAAGTGCGCATGGTGAGTGTTGTATTCAATCCCGATGCAATTTCTGTGTTTCATCAACACTCTGATAGTCCACAGATCACAGAATGCCTCCAGATGTGCATCGGAAACTTCTACTGGTCTTCCAGGGAACGATCAAAGCGTAGACTGTTTGAGACATTACTCCCGTGGACGAAAGTGCTTATGGTGACTGTTGTATTCAAACCCGCGGCAATTCCTGTGTTTCATCAACACTTTGAAGGTCCACAGATTACAGAATGCCCCCTGATGTTCATCGGAAACTACTACTGGTCTTGCAGGGAATGTTCAAAGCGTAGACTGTTAGAGACATTACTCTCATGGAGGAAAGTGCGCATGTTAACTGCTGTATTGAATCCGGATGCAATTTCTGTGTTTCATCAACACTTTGAAGGTCCACAGATTACAGAATGACTCCAGATGTGCATCGGAAACTTCTACTTGTCTTCCAGGAATCGATCAAACCGTAGACTGTTTAAGACAATACACCCATGTAGGTAAGTGCGCATGGTGACTGTTGTATAAATCCCGAGGCAATTTCTGTGTTTCATCAACAGTTTGAAGGTCCACAGATTACAAAATGCCTCCAGATGTGCATCGGAAACTACTACTGGTCGTGCAGGGAACGATCAAAGCGTAGATTGTTTGCGACATTACTCCCATGGAGGAAAGTGCGCATGGTGACTGTTGTATTCAATCCAGATGCAATTTCTGTGTTTCAACAGCACTCTGGTAGTCCAAAGATTACAGAATGCCTCCAGATGTGCATCGGAAACTACTACTGGTCATACAGGGAACGATCAAAGCGTAGACTGTTTGAGACATTAATCCCATGGAGGAAAGTGCGCATGGTGACTGTTGTATTCAATCCCGATCCAATTTCTGTGTTTCAACAACACTCTGATAGTCCACAGATTACAGAATGCCTCCAGATGTGCATCGGAAACTACTACTGGTATTCAAGGGAACGATCAAAACGTAGACTGTTTGACACATTACTCCCATTTAGGAAAAAAGCGCATGGTGACTGTTGTATTCAATCCCGATGCAATTTCTGTGTTTCAACAACACTCTGATAGTCCACACATTACAGAATGCCTCCAGATGTTGCTCGGAAACAACTACTGGTCTTCCAGGGAGCGATCAAAGCGTAAACGGTTTGAGACATTACTCCCATGGAGGAAAGTGCGCATGGTGACTGTTGTATTCAATTCTGATATAATTTCTGTGTTTCATCAACACTCTGATAGTCCACAGATTACAGAATGACACCAGATGTGCATCGGAAACTACTACTGGTCTTCCAGGGAACGATCAAAGCGTAGACTGTTTGAGACATTACTCCCATGGAGGAAAGTGCGCATGGTGACTTGTATTCAATCGCGATGCAATTTCTGTGTTTCATCAACACATTGAAGGTCCACAGATTACAGAATGCCTACAGATGTGCATCGGAAAATACTACTGGTCTTCCAGGGATCGATCAAAGCGTAAACTTCTTGAGACATTACTCCCATGCATCGAAAGTGGGCGTGGTGACTGTTGTATTCAATCCTGATGCAACTTCTGTGTTTCATGCACACTCTGATAGTCCACACATTACAGAATGCCCCCAGATGTGCATCGGAAACTACTACTGGTCTTCCAGGGAACGATCAAAGCGTAAACTGTTTGAGACATTACTCCCATGGAGGAAAGTGCGCATGGTGACTCTTGTACTCAATCCCGATGTAATTTCTGTGTTTCATCAACACTCTGATAGTCCACAGATTACAGAAAGCCTCCAGATGTGCATCGGAAACTACTACTGGTCTTCCAGGATACGATCAAAGCGTTGACTGTTTGAGACATTACTCCCGTGGAGGTGAGTGCGCATGGTGACTGTTGTATTCAATCCCGATGCAATTTTTGTGTTTCATCAACACTCTGATAGTCCACAGATTACAGAATGCCTCCAGATGTGCATCGGAAACTACTACTGGTCTTCCAGGGAACGATCAAAGCGTAGACTGTTTGAAACCTTACTCCCGTGGACGAAGTTGCGCGTGGTGACTGTTGTATTCAATCGCGCGGCAATTACTGTGTTTCAACAACACTTTGCAGGTCCACAGATTACAGAATGCCTCCAGATGTGCATCGGAAACTACTACAGGTCGTCCAGGGAACAATCAAAGCGTAAACTGCTTGAGACATTACTCCCATGGGGGAAAGTGCGCATGCTGACTGTTGTATTGAATCCTGATGCAATTTCTGTGTTTCAGCAACACTCTGATAGTCCACACATTACAGAATGTCCCCAGACGTGCATCGGAAACTACTACTGGTCTTCCAGCGAACGATCAAAGCGTAAACTGTTTAAGACATTACTCACGTGGAGGAAAGTGCGCATGGTGACTGTTGTATTCAATCCCGATGCAATTTCTGTGTTTTATCAACACTCTGATAGTCCACAGACTACTGAATGCCTCCAGATGTCCATCGGAAACTACTACTGGTCTTCCAGGGAACGATCAAAGCGTAGAATGCTTGCGACATTACTCCCATGGAGGAAAGTGGGCATGGTGACAGTTGTATTCAATCCCGATGCGATTTCTGTGTTTTATCAACACTCTGATAGTCCACAGACTACAGAATGCCTCCAGATGTCCATCGGAAACTACCACTGGTCTTCCAGGAAACGATGAAAGCGTAGACAGTTTGAGACATTACTCCCATGGAGGAAAGTTCACATGGTGACTATTGTATTCAATCCCGATGCAATTTCTGTGTTTCAAGAGCACTCTGGTAGTCGACAGATTACAGAATGCCTCCAGATGTGCATCGGAAACTACTACTTATCTTCCAGGGAACGATCAAAGCGTAGACTGTTTGAGACATTACTCCAGTGGACGAAAGTGCGCATGGTGACTGTTGTATTCAATCCCGCGGCAATTCCTGTGTTTCATCAACACTTTGAAGGTCCACAGATTATAGAATGCCTCCAGATGTTCATCGGAAACTACTACTGGTCTTGCAGGAAACGTTCAAAGCGTAGACTGTTAGAGACATTACTCTCTTGGAGGAAAGTGCGCATGGTGACTGTTGTATTCAATCCTGATGCAATTTCTGTGTTTCATCAACACACAGATAGTTTACACATTACAGAATTCCCCCAGATGTGCATCAGAAACTACTACTGGTCTTCCAGGGATCGATCAAAGCGTAAACTTTTTGAGACATTACTCCCATGGAGGAAAGTGCGCGAGGTGACTGTTGTATTCAATCCTGATGCAATTTCTGTGTTTCATCAACTCTCTGATAGTCCACACATTACAAAATGCCCCCAGATGTGCATCGGAAACTACTACTGGTCTTCCATGGAACGATCAAATCGTAAACTGTTTGAGACATTACTCCCATGGAGGAAAGTGCACATGGTGACTGTTGTAGTCAATCGCGATGCAATTTCTGTGTTTCATCAACAGTTTGAAGGTCCACAGATTACAGAATGCCTCCAGATGTGCATCGGAAACTACTACTGGTCTTCCAGGGAACGATCAAAGCGTAGACTGTTAGAGACATTACTCCCGTGGACGAAAGTGCGCATGGTGACTGTTGTATTCAATCCCGCGGCAATTCCTGTGTTTCATCAACACTTTGAAGGTCCACAGATTACAGAATGCCTCCTGATGTTCATCGGAAACTACTACTGGTCTTGCAGGGAACGTTCAAATCGTAGACTGTTAGAGACATTACTCTCATGGAGGAAAGTGCGCATGGTGACTGTTGTATTGAATCCCGATGCAATTTCTGTGTCTCATCAACACTTTGATGTTCCACAGATTACAGAATGACTCCAGATGTGCATCGGAAACTACTACTGGTCTTGCAGGGAACGATCAAAACGTAGACTCTTTGAGACATTACTCCCATGGAGGAATGTGCTCATGGTGACTGTTGTATTCAATCCCGGGTCATTTTCTGTGTTTCATCAACACTCTGATAGTCCACAGATTACAGAATGCCTCCAGATGTTCATCGGAGACTTCTACTGGTCTTCCAGGGAACGATCAAATCGTAAACTGTTAGAGACATTACTCTCATGGAGGAAAGTGCGCATGGTGATTGTTGTATTCAATCCCGGTGCAATTTCTGTGTTTCATCAACACGCTGATAGTCCACAGATTACAGAATGCCTCCAGATGTGTATCGGAAAATACTACTGGTCTTCCAGGGAACGATCAATATGTAGACTGTCTGAGACATTACTCCCATGGAGGAAAGTGCGCATGGTGACTGTTGTATTCAATCCTGATGCAATTTCTGTGTTTCATCAACTCTCTGATAGTCCACACATTACAAAATGCCCCCAGATGTGCATCGGAAACTACTACTGGTCTTCCATGGAACGATCAAATCGTAAACTGTTTGAGGCATTACTCCCATGGAGGAAAGTGCGCATGGTGACTGTTGTATTCAATCCCGGTACAATTTCTGTGTTTCATCCACACTCTGATAGTCCACAGGTTACAGAATGCCTCCAGATGTGCATCGGAAACTACTACTGGTCTTCCAGGGAATGATCAATGCGTAGACTGTTTGAGACATTACTCCCATGGAGGAAATTGCGCATGGTGACTGTTGTATTCAATCCCGATACAATTTCTGTATTTCATCAACACTTTGAAGGTCCATAGATTACAGAATGCCTCCAGATGTGTATCGGAAAATACTACTGGCCTTGCAGGGAACGATCAATGTGTAGACTGTTTGAGACATTACTCCCATGGAGGAAAGTGCACATGGTGACTGATGTATTCAATCCCGATGCAATTTCTGTGCTTCATCAACACTCTGATAGTCCACACATTACAGAATGCCCCCAGTTGTTCATCGGAAACTACTACTGGTCTTCCAGGGAACAATCAAAGCGTAAACTGTTTGAGACATTACTCCCATTGAGGAAAGTGCGCATGGTGACTGCTGTATTCAATCCCGAGGCAATTTCTGTGTTTTATCAACACTTTGAAGGTCCGCAGATTACAGAATGCCTCCAGATGTACATCGGAAACTACTACTGGTCTTGCAGGGAACGATCAAAGCGTAGACTGTTTGAGATATTACTCCCATGGAGGAAAGTGCGCATGGTGATTGTTGTAATCAATCCTGATGCAATATCTGTGCTTCATCAACACTCTGATAGTCCGCAGATTACAGAATGCCTCCAGATGTGCATCGGAAACTACTACTGGTCTTCCAGGGAACGATCAAAGCGTAGACTGTTTGAGATATTACTCCCATGGAGGAAAGTGCGCATGGTGATTGTTGTATTCAATCCTGATGCAATATCTGTGTTTCATCAACTCTTTGAAGGTTCACAGTTTACAGAATGCCTCCAGATGTGCATCGGAAACTACTACAGGTCTTGCAGGGAACGATCAAAACGTTGACTCTTTGAGACATTACTTCCATGGAGGAAAGTGCGCATGGTGGCTGTTGTATTCAATCCCGGGACAATTTCTGTATTTCATCAACACTCTGATAGTCCACAGATTACAGAATGCCTCCAGATGTGCATCGGAAACTACTACTGGTCTTCCAGGGAACGATCAATGCGTAGACTGTTTGAGACATTACTCCCATGGAGAAAGTGCGCATGGTGACTGTTGTATTCAATCCCGATGCAATTTCTGTATTTCATCAAAACTTTAAAGGTCCATAGAATATAGAATGCCTTCAGATGTTCGTCGGAAACTTCTACTGGTCTTGCAGGGAACGATCAAAGCGTAGACTGTTTGAGACATTACTCCCATGGAGGAATGTGCGCATGATGACTGTTGTATTCAATCCCGATGCAATTTCTGTGTTTCATCAACACTCTGATAGTCCACAGATTACAGAATGCCTCCAGATGTGCATCGGAAACTACTACTGGTCTTCCAGGGAACAATCAAATCGTAAACTGTTAGAGACATTACTCCCATGGAGGAAAGTGCGCATGGTGACTGTTGTATTCAATCCCGATGCAATTTCTGTGTTTCATCAACACACTGATAGTCCACAGATTACAGAATGCCTCCAGATGTGTATCGGAAAATACTACTGGTCTTCCAGGGAACGATCAATGTGTAGACTGTTTGAGACATTACTCCCATGGAGGAAAGTGCGCTTGGTGACTGTTTTATTCATTCCCGATGCAATTTCTGTGTTTCATCAACACTTTGAAGGTCCACAGATTATAGAATGCCTCCAGATGTTCATCGGAAACTTCTACTGGTCTTGCAGGGAACCAGCAAAGCGTAGACTGTTTGAGACATTACTCCCATGGAGGAAAGTGCGCATGGTGACTGTTGTATTCAATCCCGATGAAATTTCTGTGTTTCATCAACACTCTGATAGTCCACACATTGCAGAATGACCACAGATGTGCATCGGAAACTACTACTCGTCTTCCAGGGAACGATCAAAGCGTAAACTGCTTGAGACATTACTCCCATGGAGGAAAGTGCGCATGGTGACTCTTGTATTCAATCCTGATGCAATTTCTGTGTTTCATCAACACTTTGAAGGTCCACAGATTACGGAATGCCTCCAGATGTGCATCGGAAAATACTACTGGTCTTGCAGCGAGCGATCAAAGCGTACACTGTTTGAGATATTACCCTCATGGAGGAAAGTGCGCATGGTGCCTGTTGTATTCAATCCTGATGCAATTTTTGTGTTTCATCAACTCTCTGATAGTCCACACTTTACAGGAAGCCCCCACATGTGCACCGGAAACTACTACTGGTCTTCCAGGGAACGATCAAAGCGTAAACTGTTTGAGGCATTACTCCCATGGAGGAAAGTGCGCACGGTGACTGTTGTATTCAATCCCGGTACAATTTCTGTGTTTCATCAACACTCTGATAGTTCACAGGTTACAGAATGCCTCCAGATGTGCATCGGAAACTACTACTGGTCTTGCAGGGAACGATCAAATTGTAGACTGTTTGAGACATTACTCCCATGGATGAGAGTGCGCATGGTGACTGATATATTCAATCCCGATGCAATTTCTGTGTTTCATCAACACTCTGATAGTCCACACATTATAGAATGCCCACAGATGTGCATTGGAAACTACTACTGGGCTTCCAGGGAACCATGAAAGCGTAAACTGTTTGAGACATTACTCCCATGGAGGAAAGTGCGCATGGTGACTGTTGTATTCAATCCTGATGCAATTTTTGTGTTTCATCAACACTCTGATAGTCCACACATTACAGAATGCCCCCAGATGTGCATCGGAAACTACTACTGGTCTTCCAGGGAACGATCAAAGCGTAAACTGTTAGAGACATTACTCCCATGGAGGAAAGTGAGCATGGTGACTGTTGTATTCAATCCCGAGGCAATTTCTGTGTTTCATCAACACTTTAAAGTCCACAGATTACAGAATGCCGCCAGATGTTCATCGGAAACTACTACTGGTCTTGAAGGGAACGATTAAAGCGTAGACTGTTTGAGACATTACTACCATGAAGGAAAGTGCGCATGGTGTCTGTTGTATTCAATCCCGATGCTATTTCTGTGTTTCATCAACACTCTGATATTCCACAGGTTACAGAATGCCTCCAGATGTGCATCGGAAACTACTACTGGTCTTCCAGGGAACGATCCATGCGTAGACTGTTTGAGACATTACTCCCATGGAGGAAAGTGCGCATGGTGATTGTTGTATTCAATCCTGATGCAATATCTGTGTTTCATCAACACTCTGATAGTCCATAGATTACAGAATGCCTCCAGATGTGCATCGGAAACTACTACTCGTCTTCCAGGGAACAATCAAATCGTAAACTGTTAGAGACATTACTCCCATGGAGGAAAGTGCGAATGGTGAGTGTTGTATTCAATCCCGATGCAATTTCTGTGTTTCATCAACACACTGATAGTCCACAGATTACAGAATGCATCCAGATGTGTATCGGAAAATACTACTGGTCTTCCAGGGAACGATCAATGTGTAGACTGTTTGAGACATTACTCCCATGGAGGAAAGTGCGCTTGGTGACTGTTTTATTCATTCCCGATGCAATTTCTGTGTTTCATCAACACTTTGAAGGTCCACAGATTATAGAATGCCTCCAGATGTTCATCGGAAACTTCTACTGGTCTTGCAGGGAACCAGCAAAGCGTAGACTGTTTGAGACATTACTCCCATGGAGGAAAGTGCGCATGGTGACTGTTGTACTCAATCCCGATGACATTTCTGTGTTTCATCAACACTCTGATAGTCCACACATTGCAGAATGACCACAGATGTGCATCGGAAACTACTACTCGTCTTCCAGGGGACGATCAAAGCGTAAACTGCTTGAGACATTACTCCCATGGAGGAAAGTGCGCATGGTGACTCTTGTATTCAATCCTGATGCAATTTCTGTGTTTCATCAACACTTTGAAGGTCCACAGATTACGGAATGCCTCCAGATGTGCATCGGAAAATACTACTGGTCTTGCAGCGAACGATCAAAGCGTAGACTGTTTGAGATATTACCCTCATGGAGGAAAGTGCGCATGGTGCCTGTTGTATTCAATCCTGATGCAATTTTTGTGTTTCATCAACTCTCTGATAGTCCACACTTTACAGGAAGCCCCCACATGTGCACCGGAAACTACTACTGGTCTTCCAGGGAACGATCAAAGCGTAAACTGTTTGAGGCATTACTCCCATGGAGGAAAGTGCGCATGGTGACTGTTGTATTCAATCCCGGTACAATTTCTGTGTTTCATCAACACTCTGATAGTTCACAGGTTACAGAATGCCTCCAGATGTGCATCGGAAACTACTACTGGTCTTCCAGGGAACGATCAATGCGTAGACTGTTTGAGACATTACTCCCATGGAGGAAAGTGCGCGTGGTGACTGTTGTATTCAATCCCGATGCAATTTCTCTATTTCATCAACACTTTGAAGTTCCATAGATTACAGAACGCCTCCAGATGTTCATCGGACACTTCTACTAGTCTTGCAGGGAACGATCAAATTGTAGACTGTTTGAGACATTACTCCCATGGATGAAAGTGCGCATGGTGACTGATGTATTCAATCCCGATGCAATTTCTGTGTTTCATCAACACTCTGATAGTCCACACATTATAGAATGCCCACAGATGTGCATTGGAAACTACTACTGGGCTTCCAGGGAACCATGAAGGCGTAAACTGTTTGAGACATTACTCCCATGGAGGAAAGTGCGCATGGTGACTGTTGTATTCAATCCTGATGCAATTTCTGTGTTTCATCAACACTCTGATAGTCCACACATTACAGAATGCCCCCAGATGTGCATCGGAAACTACTACTGGTCTTCCAGGGAACGATCAAAGCGTAAACCGTTAGAGACATTACTCCCATGGAGGAAAGTGAGCATGGTGACTGTTGTATTCAATCCCGAGGCAATTTCTGTGTTTCATCAACACTTTATAGTCCACAGATTACAGAATGCCGCCAGATGTTCATCGAAAACTACTACTGGTCTTGAAGTGAACGATTAAAGCGTAGACTGTTTGAGACATTACTCCCATGAAGGAAAGTGCGCATGGTGTCTGTTGTATTCAATCCCGATGCAATTTCTGTGTTTCATCAACACTCTGATAGTCCACACATTACAGAATGCCCCCAGTTGTTCATCGTAAACTACTACTGGTCTTCCAGGGAACGATCAAAGCGTAAACTGTTTGAGACATTACTCCCATTGAGGGAAGTGAACATGGTGACTGTTGTTTTCAATCCCGATGCAATTTCTGTGTTTCATCAACACTTTGAAGGTCCACAGATTACAGAACGCCTCCAGATGTGCATCGGAAACTACTAACGGTCTTCCAGCTAGTGATCAAAACGTAAACTGTTTGAGGCATACCTCCCATGGAGGAAAGTGCGCATGATTACTGTTGTATTCAATCCCGGTGCAATTTCTGTGTTTCATCAACACTCTGATAGTCCACAGATTACAGAATGCCTCCAGATGTGCTTCGGAAACTATTACTGGTCTTCCAGGGAACGATCAATGCGTATACTGTTTGAGACATTACTCCCATGGAGGTAAGTGCACATGGTGACTGTTGTATTCATTCCCGATGCAATTTCTGTGTTTCATCAACAATCTGATTGTCCACACATTACAGAAAGCACCCAGATGTGCATCGGAAACTACTAGTGGTCTTCCAGGGAACGATCAATGCGTAGACTGTTTGAGACATTACTCCCATGGAGGAAAGTTCGCATGATGACTGTTGCTTTCAATCCCGGTGCAATTTCTGTGTTTCATCAACACTCTGATAGTCCACAGATTACAGAATGCCTCCAGATGTGCATCGGAAACTACTACTGGTCTTCCAGGGAACGATCAAGACGTAGATTGTTTGAGACATTACTCCCATGGAGGAAAGTGCGCATGGTGACTGTTGTATTCATTCCCGATGCAATTTCTGTGTTTCATCAACACTCTGATAGTACACACATTACAGAAAGCCCCCAGGTGCGCACCGGAAACTACTACTGGTCTTCCAGGGAACGATCAAAGCGTAAACTGTTTGAGGAATTACTCCCATGGAGGAAAGTGCGCATGGTGACTGTTGTATTCAATCCCGGTACAATTTCTGTGTTTCATCAACACTCTGATAGTCCACAGGTTACTGAATGCCTCCAGATGTGCATCGGAAACTACTACTGGTCTTCCAGGGAACGATCAATGCGTAGACTGTTTGAGACATTACTCCCATGGAGGAAAGTGCGCATGGTGACTGTTGTATTCAATCCCGATGCAATTTCTGTATTTCATCAACACTTTAAAGGTCCATAGATTACAGAATGCCTCCAGATGTTCATCGGAAACTTCTACTGGTCTTGCAGGGAACGATCAAAGTGTAGACTGTTTGAGACATTACTCCCATGGATTAAAGTGCGCATGGTGACTGATGTATTCAATCCCGATGCAATTTCTGTGTTTCATCAACACTCCGATAGGCAACACATTACAGAATCCCCACAGATGTGCATTGGAAACTACTACTGGGCTTCCAGGGAACGATCAAAGCGTAAACTGTTTGAGACATTACTCCCATGGAGGAAAGTGCGCATGGTGACTGTTGTATTCAATCCTGATGCAATTTCTGTGTTTCATCAACACTCTGATAGTCCACACATTACAGAATGCACCCAGATGTGCATCGGAAACTACTACTGGTCTTCCAGGGATCGATCAAAGCGTAAACTGTTTGAGACATTACTCCCATGGAGGAAAGTGCGCATGGTGACTGTTGAATTCAATCCCGATGCAATTTCTGTGTTTCATCAACACTCTGATAGTCCATAGATTACAGAATGCCTCCAGATGTGCATCGGAAACTACTACAGGTCTTTCAGGGTACGATCAAAGCGTAGACTGTTTGAGACATTACTCCCATGGAGGGAAGTGCGATTGGTGACTGTTGTATTCAATCCCTAGTCAATTTCTGTGTTTCATCAACACTCTGATAGTCCACACATTACAGAATGCCCCCAGTTGTGCATCGGAAACTACTACTGGTCTTGCAGGGAACGATCAAAGCGTAGACTGTTTGAGATATTACTCCCATGGAAGAAAGTGCGCATGGTGATTGTTGTATTCAATCCTGACGCAATATCTGTGTTTCATCAACACTTTGAAGGTCCACAGTTTACAGAATGCCCCCAGATGTGCGTCGGAAACTACTACTGGTCTTGCAGGGAACGATCAAAACGTAAACACTTTGAGACATTACTCCCATGGAGGAAAGTGCGCATGGTGACTGTTGTAATCAATCCCGGGACAATTTCCGTGTTTCATCAACACTCTGATAGTCCACAGATTACAGAATGCCTCCAGATGTGCATCGGAAACTACTACTGGTCTTCCAGGGAACGATCAATGCGTAGACTGTTTGAGACATTACTCCCATGGAGAAAGTGCGCATGGTGACTGTTGTATTCAATCCCGATGCAATTTCTGTATTTCATCAACACTTTGAAGGTCCATAGATTACAGAATGTCTCCCAATGTTCGTCGGAAACTTCTACTGGTCTTGCAGGGAACGATCAAAGCGTAGACTGTTTGAGACATTACTCCCATGGAGGAAAGTGCGCATGGTGACTGATGTATTCAATCCCGATGCAATTTCTGTGTTTCATCAACACTCTGATAGTCCACACATTACAGAATGCCTCCAGATGTGCATCGGAAACTACTACTGGTCTTCCAGGGAACGATCAATGCGTAGACTGTTTGAGACATTACTCCCATGGAGGAAAGTGAGCATGATGACTGTTGTATTCAATCGCGGTACAATTTCTGTGTTTCATCAACACTCTGATAGTCCACAGGTTACAGAATGCCTCCAGATGTGCATCGGAAACTACTGCTGGTCTTCCAGGGAACGATCAATGCGTAGACTGTTTGAGACATTACTCCCAAGGAGGAAAGTGCGCATGGTGACTGTTGTATTCAATCCCGATGCAATATCTGTATTTCATCAACACTTTGAAGGTCCATAGATTACAGAATGCCTCCAGATGTTCATCGGAAACTTCTACTGGTCTTGCAGGGAACGATCAAAGTGTAGACTGTTTGAGACATTACTCCCATGGAGGAAAGTGCGCATGGTGACTGATGTATTCAATCCCGATGCAATTTCTGTGTTTCATCAACACTCTGATAGTCCACACATTACAAAATGCCGACAGATGTGCATTGGAAACTACTACTGGGCTTCCAGGGAACGAACAAATCGTAAATTGTTTAAGACATTACTCAAATGGAGGAAAGTGCGCATGGTGACTGTTGTATTCAATCCTGATGCAATATCTGTGTTTAATCAACACTTTGAAGGTCCACAGTTTACAGAATGCCTCCAGATGTGCATCGGAAACTACTACTGGTCTTGCAGGGAACGATCAAAATGTAAACTCTTTGAGACATTACTCCCATGGAGGAAAGTGCTCATGGTAACTGTTGTATTCAATCCCGGGACAATTTCTGTGTTTCATCAACACTCTGATAGTCCACAGATTACAGAATGCCTCCAGATGTTCATCGGAGACTTCTACTGTTCTTCCAGGGAACGATCAAATCATAAACTGTTAGAGACATTACTCCCATGGAGGAAAGTGCGCATGGTGATTGTTGTATTCAATCACGGTGCAATTTCTGTGTTTCATCAACACTCTGATAGTCCACAGATTACAGAATGCCTCCAGATGTGTATCGGAAAATACTACTGGTCTTCCAGGGAACGATCAATGTGTAGACTGTTTGAGACATTACTCCCATGGAGGAAAGTGCGCATGGTGACTGTTGTATTCAATCCCGAGGCAATTTCTGTGTTTCATCAACACTTTGAAGGTCCACAGATTACAGAATGCCTCCAGATGTGCATCGGAAACTACTACTGGTCTTGCAGGGAACGATCAAATCGTAGACTGCTTGAGATATTACTCCCATGGAGGAACGTGCGCATGGTGATTGTTGTATTCAATCCTGATGCAATATCTGTGTTTCATCAACACTTTGAAGGTCCACAGTTTACAGAATGCCTCCAGATGCGCATCGGAAACTACTACTGGTCTTGCAGGGAACGATCAAAACGTAGACTCTTTGAGACATTACTCCCATGGAGGAAAGTGCGCATGGTGACTGTTGTATACAATCCTGGGACAATTTCTGTGTTTCATCAACACTCTGATAGTCCACAGATTACAGAATGCCTCAGGATGTGCATCGGAAACTACTACTGGTCTTCCAGGGAACGATCAATGCGTAGACTGTTTGAGACATTACTCCCATGGAGGAAAGTGCGCATGGTGACTGTTGTATTCAATCCCGATGCAATTTCTGTATTTCATCAACACTTTGAAGGTCCATAGATTACAGAATGCCTCCAGATGTTCATCGGAAACTTCTACTGGTCTTGCAGGGAACGATCAAAGTGTAGACTGTTTGAGACATTACTCCCATGGAGGAAAGTGCGCATGGTGACTGTTGTATTCAATCCCGATGCAATTTCTGTGTTTCATCAACACTTTGAAGGTCCATAGATTACAGAATGTCTCCCGATGTTCGTCGGAAACTTCTACTGGTCTTGCAGGGAACGATCAAAGCGTAGACTGTTTGAGACATTACTCCCATGGAGGAAAGTGCGCATGGTGACTGATGTATTCAATCCCGATGCAATTTCTGTGTTTCATCAACACTCTGATAGTCCACACATTACAGAATGCCTCCAGATGTGCATCGGAAACTACTACTGGTCTTCCAGGGAACGATCAATGCGTAGACTGTTTGAGACATTACTCCCATGGAGGAAAGTGAGCATGATGACTGTTGTATTCAATCGCGGTACAATTTCTGTGTTTCATCAACACTCTGATAGTCCACAGGTTACAGAATGCCTCCAGATGTGCATCGGAAACTACTGCTGGTCTTCCAGGGAACGATCAATGCGTAGACTGTTTGAGACATTACTCCCAAGGAGGAAAGTGCGCATGGTGACTGTTGTATTCAATCCCGATGCAATATCTGTATTTCATCAACACTTTGAAGGTCCATAGATTACAGAATGCCTCCAGATGTTCATCGGAAACTTCTACTGGTCTTGCAGGGAACGATCAAAGTGTAGACTGTTTGAGACATTACTCCCATGGAGGAAAGTGCGCATGGTGACTGATGTATTCAATCCCGATGCAATTTCTGTGTTTCATCAACACTCTGATAGTCCACACATTACAAAATGCCGACAGATGTGCATTGGAAACTACTACTGGGCTTCCAGGGAACGAACAAATCGTAAATTGTTTAAGACATTACTCAAATGGAGGAAAGTGCGCATGGTGACTGTTGTATTCAATCCTGATGCAATATCTGTGTTTCATCAACACTTTGAAGGTCCACAGTTTACAGAATGCCTCCAGATGTGCATCGGAAACTACTACTGGTCTTGCAGGGAACGATCGAAATGTAAACTCTTTGAGACATTACTCCCATGGAGGAAAGTGCTCATGGTGACTGTTGTATTCAATCCCGGGACAATTTCTGTGTTTCATCAACACTCTGATAGTCCACAGATTACAGAATGCCTCCAGATGTTCATCGGAGACTTCTACTGTTCTTCCAGGGAACGATCAAATCGTAAACTGTTAGAGACATTACTCCCATGGAGGAAAGTGCGCATGGTGATTGTTGTATTCAATCACGGTGCAATTTCTGTGTTTCATCAACACTCTGATAGTCCACAGATTACAGAATGCCTCCAGATGTGTATCGGAAAATACTACTGGTCTTCCAGGGAACGATCAATGTGTAGACTGTTTGAGACATTACTCCCATGGAGGAAAGTGCGCATGGTGACTGTTGTATTCAATCCCGAGGCAATTTCTGTGTTTCATCAACACTTTGAAGGTCCACAGATTACAGAATGACTCCAGATGTGCATCGGAAACTACTTCTGGTCTTGCAGGGAACGATCAAATCGTAGACTGCTTGAGATATTACTCCCATGGAGGAACGTGCGCATGGTGATTGTTGTATTCAATCCTGATGCAATATCTGTGTTTCATCAACACTTTGAAGGTCCACAGTTTACAGAATGCCTCCAGATGCGCATCGGAAACTACTACTGGTCTTGCAGGGAACGATCAAAACGTAGACTCTTTGAGACATTACTCCCATGGAGGAAAGTGCGCATGGTGACTGTTGTATACAATCCTGGGACAATTTCTGTGTTTCATCAACACTCTGATAGTCCACAGATTACAGAATGCCTCAGGATGTGCATCGGAAACTACTACTGGTCTTCCAGGGAACGATCAATGCGTAGACTGTTTGAGACATTACTCCCATGGAGGAAAGTGCGCATGGTGACTGTTGTATTCAATCCCGATGCAATTTCTGTATTTCATCAACACTTTGAAGGTCCATAGATTACAGAATGCCTCCAGATGTTCATCGGAAACTTCTACTGGTCTTGCAGGGAACGATCAAAGTGTAGACTGTTTGAGACATTACTCCCATGGAGGAAAGTGCGCATGGTGACTGATGTATTCAATCCCGATGCAATTTCTGTGTTTCATCAACACTCTGATAGTCCACACATTACAAAATGCCGACAGATGTGCATTGGAAACTACTACTGGGCTTCCAGGGAACGAACAAATCGTAAATTGTTTAAGATATTACTCAAATGGAGGAAAGTGCGCATGGTGACTGTTGTATTCAATCCTGATGCAATATCTGTGTTTCATCAACACTTTGAAGGTCCACAGTTTACAGAATGCCTCCAGATGTGCATCGGAAACTACTACTGGTCTTGCAGGGAACGATCAAAATGTAAACTCTTTGAGACATTACTCCCATGGAGGAAAGTGCTCATGGTGACTGTTGTATTCAATCCCGGGACAATTTCTGTGTTTCATCAACACTCTGATAGTCCACAGATTACAGAATGCCTCCAGATGTTCATCGGAGACTTCTACTGTTCTTCCAGGGAACGATCAAATCGTAAACTGTTAGAGACATTACTCCCATGGAGGAAAGTGCGCATGGTGATTGTTGTATTCAATCACGGTGCAATTTCTGTGTTTCATCAACACTCTGATAGTCCACAGATTACAGAATGCCTCCAGATGTGTATCGGAAAATACTACTGGTCTTCCAGGGAACGATCAATGTGTAGACTGTTTGAGACATTACTCCCATGGAGGAAAGTGCGCATGGTGACTGTTGTATTCAATCCCGAGGCAATTTCTGTGTTTCATCAACACTTTGAAGGTCCACAGATTACAGAATGCCTCCAGATGTGCATCGGAAACTACTACTGGTCTTGCAGGGAACGAACAAATCGTAGACTGTTTGAGATATTACTCCCATGGAGGAACGTGCGCATGGTGATTGTTGTATTCAATCCTGATGCAATATCTGTGTTTCATCAACACTTTGAAGGTCCACAGTTTACAGAATGCCTCCAGATGCGCATCGGCAACTACTACTGGTCTTGCAGGGAACGATCAAAACGTAGACTCTTTGAGACATTACTCCCATGGAGGAAAGTGCGCATGGTGACTGTTGTATACAATCCTGGGACAATTTCTGTGTTTCATCAACACTCTGATAGTCCACAGATTACAGAATGCCTCAGGATGTGCATCGGAAACTACTACTGGTCTTCCAGGGAACGATCAATGCGTAGACTGTTTGAGACATTACTCCCATGGAGAAAGTGCGCGTGGTTACTGTTGTGTTCAATGTCGATGCAGTTTCTGTATTTCATCAACACTTTGAAAGTCCATAGATTACAGAATGTCTCCAGATGTTCGTCGGAAACTTCTACTGGTCTTGCAGGGAACGATCAAAGCGTAGACTGTTTGAGACATTACTCCCATGGAGGAAAGTGCGCATGGTGACTGATGTATTCAATCCCGATGCAATTTCTGTGTTTCATCAACACTCTGTTAGTCCACACATTACAGAATGCCTCCAGATGTGCATCGGAAACTACTACTGGTCTTCCAGGGAACGATCAATGCGTAGACTGTTTGAGACATTACTCCCATGGAGGAAAGTGAGCATGATGACTGTTGTATTCAATCGCGGTACAATTTCTGTGTTTCATCAACACTCTGATAGTCCACAGGTTACAGAATGCCTCCAGATGTGCATCGGAAACTACTGCTGGTCTTCCAGGGAACGATCAATGCGTAGACTGTTTGAGACATTACTCCCAAGGAGGAAAGTGCGCATGGTGACTGTTGTATTCAATCCCGATGCAATTTCTGTATTTCATCAACACTTTGAAGGTCCATAGATTACAGAATGCCTCCAGATGTTCATCGGAAACTTCTACTGGTCTTGCAGGGAACGATCAAAGTGTAGACTGTTTGAGACATTACTCCCATGGAGGAAAGTGCGCATGGTGACTGATGTATTCAATCCCGATGCAATTTCTGTGTTTCATCAACACTCTGATAGTCCACACATTACAAAATGCCGACAGATGTGCATTGGAAACTACTACTGGGCTTCCAGGGAACGATCAAATCGTAAATTGTTTAAGACATTACTCAAATGGAGGAAAGTGCGCATGGTGACTGTTGTATTCAATCCTGATGCAATGTCTGTGTTTCATCAACACTTTGAAGGTCCACAGTTTACAGAATGCCTCCAGATGTGCATCGGAAACTACTACTGGTCTTGCAGGGAACGATCAAAATGTAAACTCTTTGAGACATTACTCCCATGGAGGAAAGTGCTCATGGTGACTGTTGTATTCAATCCCGGGACAATTTCTGTGTTTCATCAACACTCTGATAGTCCACAGATTACAGAATGCCTCCAGATGTTCATCGGAGACTTCTACTGGTCTTCCAGGGAACGATCAAATCGTAAACTGTTAGAGACATTACTCCCATGGAGGAAAGTGCGCATGGTGATTGTTGTATTCAATCCCGGTGCAATTTCTGTGTTTCATCAACACTCTGATAGTCCACAGATTACAGAATGCCTCCAGATGTGTATCGGAAAATACTACTGGTCTTCCAGGGAACGATCAATGTGTAGACTGTTTGAGACATTACTCCCATGGAGGAAAGTGCGCATGGTGACTGTTGTATTCAATCCCGAGGCAATTTCTGTGTTTCATCAACACTTTGAAGGTCCACAGATTACAGAATGCCTCCAGATGTGCATCGGAAACTACTACTGGTCTTGCAGGGAACGATCAAATCGTAGACTGTTTGAGATATTACTCCCATGGAGGAACGTGCGCATGGTGATTGTTGTATTCAATCCTGATGCAATATCTGTGTTTCATCAACACTTTGAAGGTCCACAGTTTACAGAATGCCTCCAGATGCGCATCGGAAACTACTACTGGTCTTGCAGGGAACGATCAAAACGTAGACTCTTTGAGACATTACTCCCATGGAGGAAAGTGCGCATGGTGACTGTTGTATACAATCCTGGGACAATTTCTGTGTTTCATCAACACTCTGATAGTCCACAGATTACAGAATGCCTCAGGATGTGCATCGGAAACTACTACTGGTCTTCCAGGGAACGATCAATGCGTAGACTGTTTGAGACATTACTCCCATGGAGAAAGTGCGCGTGGTGACTGTTGTGTTCAATGTCGATGCAATTTCTGTATTTCATCAACACTTTGAAGGTCCATAAATTACAGAATGTCTCCAGATGTTCGTCGGAAACTTCTACTGGTCTTGCAGGGAACGATCAAAGCGTAGACTGTTTGAGACATTACTCCCATGGAGGAAAGTGCGCATGGTGACTGATGTATTCAATCCCGATGCAATTTATGTGTTTCATTACACTCTGATAGTCCACACATTACAGAATGCCCACAGATGTGCATCGGAAACTACTACTGGGCTTCCAGGGAACGATCAAAGCGTAAACTGTTTGAGACATTACTCCCATGGAGGAAAGTGCGCATGGTGACTGTTGAAGTCAATCCCGATGCAATTTCTGTGTTTCATCAACACTCTGATAGTCCACAGATTACAGAATGCCTCCAGATGTGCATCGGAAACTACTACTGGTCTTCCAGGGAACGATCAATGCGTAGACTGTTTGAGACATTACTCCCATGGAGAAAGTGCGCATGGTAACTGTTGTATTCAATCCCGATGCAATTTCTGTATTTCATCAACACTTTGAAGGTCCATATATTTCAGAATGTCTCCAGATGTTCGTCGGAAACTTCTACTGGTCTTGTAGGGAACGATCAAAGCGTAGACTGTTTGAGACATTACTCCCATGGAGGAATGTGCGCATGGTGACTGATGTATTCAATCCCGATGCAATTTCTGTGTTTCATCAACACTCTGATAGTCCACACATTACAGAATGCCTCCAGATGTGCATCGGAAACTACTACTGGTCTTCCAGGGAACGATCAATGCGTAGACTGTTTGAGACATTACTCCCATGGCGGAAAGTGCGCACGATGACTGTTGTATTCAATCGCGGTACAATTTCTGTGTTTCATCAACACTCTGATAGTCCACAGGTTACAGAATGCCTCCAGATGTGCATCGGAAACTACTACTGGTCTTCCAGGGAACGATCAATGCGTAGACTGTTTGAGACATTACTCCCAAGGAGGAAAGTGCGCATGGTGACTGTTGTATTCAATCCCGAGGCAATTTCTGTGTTTCATCAACACTTTGAAGGTCCACAGATTACAGAATGCCTATAGATGTGCATCGGAAACTACTACTGGTCTTGCAGGGAACGATCAAATCGTAGACTGTTTGAGATATTACTCCCATGGAGGAATGTGCGCATGGTGATTGTTGTATTCAATCCTGATGCAATATCTGTGTTTGATCAACACTTTGAAGGTCCACAGTTTACAGAATGCCTCCAGATGTGCATCGGACACTACTACTGGTCTTGCAGGGAACGATCAAAACGTAGACTCTTTGAGACATTACTCCCATGGAGGAAAGTGCGCATGGTGACTGTTGTATACAATCCTGGGACAATTTCTGTGTTTCATCAACACTCTGATAGTCCACAGATTACAGAATGCCTCAGGATGTGCATCGGAAACTACTACTGGTCTTCCAGGGAACGATCAATGCGTAGACTGTTTGAGACATTACTCCCATGGAGAAAGTGCGCGTGGTGACTGTTGTGTTCAATGTCGATGCAATTTCTGTATTTCATCAACACTTTGAAGCTCCATAGATTACACAATGTCTCCAGATGTTCGTCGGAAACTTCTACTGGTCTTGCAGGGAACGATCAAATCGTAGACTGTTTGAGACATTACTCCCATGGAGGAAAGTGCGCATGGTGATTGTTGTAATCAATCCCGGGACAATTTCCGTCTTTCATCAACACTCTGATAGTCCACAGATTACAGAATGCCTCCAGATGTGCATCGGAAACTACTACTAGTCTTCCAGGGAACGATCAATGCGTAGACTGTTTGAGACATTACTCCCATGGAGAAAGTGCGCATGGTGACTGTTGTATTCAATCCCGATGCAATTTCTGTGTTTCATCAAGACTCTGATAGTCCACACATTACAGAATGCCTCCAGATGTGCATCGGAAACTACTACTGGTCTTCCAGGGAACGATCAATGCGTAGACTGTTTGAGACATTACTCCCATGGAGGAAAGTGCGCATGATGACTGTTGTATTCAATCGCGGTACAATTTCTGTGTTTCATCAACACTCTGATAGTCCACAGGTTACAGAATGCCTCCAGATGTGCATCGGAAACTACTACTGGTCTTCCAGGGAACGATCAATGCGTAGACTGTTTGAGACATTACTCCCAAGGAGGAAAGTGCGCATGGTGACTGTTGTATTCAATCCCGATGCAATTTCTGTATTTCATCAACACTTTGAAGGTCCATAGATTACAGATGCCTCCAGATGTTCATCGGAAACTTCTACTGGTCTTGCAGGGAACGATCAAAGTGTAGACTGTTTGAGACATTACTCCCATGGAGGAAAGTGCGCATGGTGACTGATGTATTCAATCCCGATTTAATTTCTGTGTTTCATCAACACTCTGATAGTCCACACATTACAGAAGGCCGACAGATGTGCATTGGAAACTACTACTGGGCTTCCAGGGAACGATCAAAGCGTAAATTGTATGAGACATTACTCAAATGGAGGAAAGTGCGCATGGTGACTGTTGTATTCAATCCTGATGCAATATCTGTGTTTCATCAACACTTTGAAGGTCCACAGATTACAGAATGCCTCCAGATGTGCATCGGAAACTACTACTGGTCTTGCAGGGAACGATCAAAACGTAAACTCTTTGAGACATTACTCCCATGGAGGAAAGTGCTCATGGTGACTGTTGTATTCAGTCCCGGGACAATTTCTGTGTTTCATCAACACTCTGATAGTCCACAGATTACAGAATGCCTCCAGATGTGTATCGGAAAATACTACTGGTCTTCCAGGGTACGATCAATGTGTAGACTGTTTGAGACATTACTCCCATGGAGGAAAGTGCGCATGGTGACTGTTGTATTCAATCCCGAGGCAATTTCTGTGTTTCATCAACAGTTTGAAGGTCCACAGATTACAGAATGCCTCCAGATGTGCATCGGAAACTACTACTGGTCTTGCAGGGAACGATCAAATCGTAGACTGTTTGAGATATTACTCCCATGGAGGAATGTGCGCATGGTGATTGTTGTATTCAATCCTGATGCAATATCTGTGTTTCATCAACACTTTGAAGGTCCACAGTTTACAGAATGCCTCCAGATGTGCATCGGAAACTACTACTAGTCTTGCAGGGAACGATCAAAACGTAGACTCTTTGAGACATTACTCCCATGGAGGAAAGTGCGCATGGTGACTGTTGTATACAATCCTGGGACAATTTCTGTGTTTCATCAACACTCTGATAGTCCACAGATTACAGAATGCCTCAGGATGTGCATCGGAAACTACTACTGGTCTTCCAGGGAACGATCAACGCGTAGACTGTTTGAGACATTACTCCCATGGAGAAAGTGCGCGTGGTGACTGTTGTGTTCAATGTCGATGCAATTTCTGTATTTCATCAACACTTTGAAGCTCCATAGATTACACAATGTCTCCAGATGTTCGTCGGAAACTTCTACTGGTCTTGCAGGGAACGATCAAATCGTAGACTGTTTGAGACATTACTCCCATGGAGGAAAGTGCGCATGGTGATTGTTGTAATCAATCCCGGGACAATTTCCGTGTTTCATCAACACTCTGATAGTCCACAGATTACAGAATGCCTCCAGATGTGCATCGGAAACTACTACTAGTCTTCCAGGGAACGATCAATGCGTAGACTGTTTGAGACATTACTCCCATGGAGAAAGTGCGCATGGTGACTGTTGTATTCAATCCCGATGCAATTTCTGTGTTTCATCAAGACTCTGATAGTCCACACATTACAGAATGCCGACAGATGTGCATTGGAAACTACTACTGGGCTTCCAGGGAACGATCAAATCGTAAATTGTTTGAGACATTACTCAAATGGAGGAAAGTGCGCATGGTGACTGTTGTATTCAATCCTGATGCAATATATGTGTTTCATCAACACTTTGAAGGTCCACAGTTTACAGAATGCCTCCAGATGTGCATCGGAAACTACTACTGGTCTTGCAGGGAACGATCAAAATGTAAACTCTTTGAGACATTACTCCCATGGAGGAAAGTGCTCATGGTGACTGTTGTATTCAATCCCGGGACAATTTCTGTGTTTCATCAACACTCTGATAGTCCACAGATTACAGAATGCCTCCAGATGTGTATCGGAAAATACTACTGGTCTTCCAGGGAACGATCAATGTGTAGACTGTTTGAGACATTACTCCCATGGAGGAAAGTGCGCATGGTGACTGTTGTATTCAATCCCGAGGCAATTTCTGTGTTTCATCAACACTTTGAAGGTCCACAGATTACAGAATGCCTCCAGATGTGCATCGGAAACTATTACTGGTCTTGCAGGGAACGATCAAATCGTAGACTGTTTGAGATATTACTCCCATGGAGGAACGTGCGCATGGTGATTGTTGTATTCAATCCTGATGCAATATCTGTGTTTTATGAACACTTTGAAGGTCCACAGTTTACAGAATGCCTCCAGATGTGCAT
Organism: Schistocerca gregaria; assembly: GCF_023897955.1. NCBI lineage: Eukaryota > Metazoa > Arthropoda > Insecta > Orthoptera > Acrididae > Schistocerca > Schistocerca gregaria. Next base: position 19,102,404 of record NC_064927.1, on the reverse strand, counting down.
CGGAAACTACTCCTGGTCTTGCAGGGAACGATCAAAACGTACTTTCTTTGAGACATTACTCCCATGGAGGAAAGTGCGCATGGTGACTGTTGTATACAATCCTGGGACAATTTCTGTGTTTCATCAACACTCTGATAGTCCACAGATTACAGAATGCCTCAGGATGTGCATCGGAAACTACTACTGGTCTTCCAGGGAACGATCAATGCGTAGACTGTTTGAGACATTACTCCCATGGAGAAAGTGCGCGTGGTGACTGTTGTGTTCAATGTCGATGCAATTTCTGTATTTCATCAACACTTTGAAGGTCCATAGAATACAGAATGTCTCCAGATGTTCGTCGGAAACATCTACTGGTCTTGCAGGGAACGATCAAAGCGTAGACTGTGTGAGACATTACTCCCATGGAGGAAAGTGCGCATGGTGACTGATGTATTCAATCCCGATGCTATTTATGTGTTTCATCAACACTCTGATAGTCCACACATTACAGAATGCCCACAGATGTGCATCGGAAACTACTACTGGGCTTCCAGGGAACGATCAAAGCGTAAACTGTTTGAGACATTACTCCCATGGAGGAAAGTGCGCATGGTGACTGTTGAATTCAATCCCGATGCAATTTCTGTGTTTCATCAACACTCTGAAAGTCCACACATTACAGAATGCCCCAAGATATGCATCGGAAACTACTACTGGGCTTCCAGGGAACGATCAAAGCGTAAACTGTTTGAGACATTACTCCCATGGAGGAAAGTGCGCATGGTGACTGTTGAAGTCAATCCCGATGCAATTTCTGTGTTTCATCAAGACTCCGATAGTCCACAGTTTACAGAATGCCTCCAGATGTGCATCGGAAACTACTACTGGTCTTCCAGGGAACGATCAATGCGTAGACTGTTTGAGACATTTCTCCCATGGAGAAAGTGCGCATGGTGACTGTTGTATTCAATCCCGATGCAATTTCTGTATTTCATCAACACTTTGAAGGTCCATAGATTACAGAATGTCTCCAGATGTTCGTCGGAAACTTCTACTGGTCTTGCAGGGAACGATCAAAGCGTAGACTGTTTGAGACATTACTCCCATGGAGGAAAGTGCGCATGGTGACTGATGTATTCAATCCCGATGCAATTTCTGTGTTTCATCAACACTCTGAGAGTCCACACATTACAGAATGCCGACAGATGTGCATTGGAAACTACTACTGGGCTTCCAGGGAACGATCAAAGCGTAAATTGTTTGAGACATTACTCAAATGGAGGAAAGTGCGCATGGTGACTGTGGTATTCAATCCTGATGCAATATCTGTGTTTCATCAACACTTTGAAGGTCCACAGTTTACAGAATGCCTCCAGATGTGCATCGGAAACTACTACTGGTCTTGCAGGGAACGATCAAAACGAAAACTCTTTGAGACATTACTCCCATGGAGGAAAGTGCTCATGGTGACTGTTGTATTCAATCCCGGGACATTTTCTGTGTTTCATCAACACTCTGATAGTCCACAGATTACAGAATGCCTCCAGATGTTCATCGGAGACTTCTACTGGTCTTCCAGGGAACGATCAAATCGTAAACTGTTAGAGACATTACTCCCATGGAGGAAAGTGCGCATGGTGATTGTTGTATTCAATCCCGGTGCAGTTTCTGTGTTTCATCAACACGCTGATAGTCCACAGATTACAGAATGCCTCCAGATGTGTATCGGAAAATACTACTGGTCTTCCAGGGAACGATCAATGTGTAGACTGTTTGAGACATTACTCCCATGGAGGAAAGTGCGCATGGTGACTGTTGTACTCAATCCCGAGGCAATTTCTGTGTTTCATCAACACTTTGAAGGTCCACAGATTACAGAATGCCTCCAGATGTGCATCGAAACTACTACTGGTCTTGCAGGGAACGATCAAATCGTAGACTGTTTTGAGATATTACTCCCAAGGAGGAAAGTTCGCATGGTGATTGTTGTATTCAATCCTGGGACAATTTCTGTGTTTCATCAACACTCTGATAGTCCACAGATTACAGAATGCCTCCAGATGTGTATCGGAAAATACTACAGGTCTTCCAGGGAACGATCAATGTGTAGACTGTTTGAGACATTACTCCCATGGAGGAAAGTGCGCATGGTGACTGTTGTATTCAATCCCGAGGCAATTTCTGTGTTTCATCAACACTTTGAAGGTCCACAGATTACAGAATGCCTCCAGATGTGCATCGAAACTACTACTGGTCTTGCAGGGAACGATCAAATCGTAGACTGTTTGAGATATTACTCCCAAGGAGGAAAGTGCGCATGGTGATTGTTGTATTCAATCCTGATGCAATATCTGTGTTTCATCAACACTTTGAAGGTCCACAGTTTACAGAATGCCTCCAGATGTGCATCGGAAACTACTACTGGTCTTGCAGGGAACGATCAAAACGTAGACTCTTTGAGACATTACTCCCATGGAGGAAATTGCGCATGGTGACTGTTGTATACAATCCTGGGACAATTTCTGTGTTTCATCAACACTCTGATAGTCCACAGATTACAGAATGCCTCAGGATGTGCATCGGAAACTACTACTGGTCTTCCAGGGAACGATCAATGCGTAGACTGTTTGAGACATTACTCCCATGGAGAAAGTGCGCGTGGTGACTGTTGTATTCAATCCCGAGGCAATTTCTGTGTTTCATCAACACTCTGATAGTCCACACATTACAGAATGCCCCCAGTTGTGCATCGGAAACTACTACTGGTCTTCCAATGAACGATCATAGCGTAAACTGTTTGAGACATTACTCCCATGGAGGAAAGTGCGCATGGTGACTGTTGTATTCAATCCCGAGGATATTTCTGTGTTTCATCAACACTTTGAAGGTCCTCAGATTACAGAATGCCTCCAGATGTGCATCGGAAACTACTACTGGGCTTCCAGGGAACGATCAAAGCGTAAACTGTTTGAGACATTACTCCCATGGAGGAAAGTGCGCATGGTGACTGTTGAATTCAATCCCGATGCAATTTCTGTGTTTCATCAACACTCTGAAAGTCCACACATTACAGAATGCCCCAAGATATGCATCGGAAACTACTACTGGTCTTCCAGTTAATGATCAAAGAGTAAACTGTTTGAGACGTTACTCCCATGGAGGAAAGTGCGCATGGTGACTGTTGAATTCAATCCCGATGCAATTTCTGTGGTTCATCAACACTCTGATAGTCCATAGATTACAGAATGCCTCCAGATGTGCATCGGAAACTACTACAGGTCTTCCAGGGTAGCATCAAAGCGTAGGCTGTTTGAGACATTACTCCCATGGAGGGAAGTGCGCATGGTGACTGTTGTATTCAATCCCGAGGCAATTTCTGTGTTTCATCAACACTCTAATAGTCCACACATTACAGAATGCCCCCAGTTGTGCATCGGAAACTACTACTGGTCTTCCAATGAACGATCATAGCGTAAACTGTTTGAGACATTACTCCCATGGAGGAAAGTGCGCATGGTGACTGTTGTATTCAATCCCGAGGCAATTTCTGTGTTTCATCAACACTTTGAAGGTCCACAGATTACAGAATGCCTCCAGATGTGCATCGGAAACTACTACTGGTGTTGCAGGGAACGATCAAAGCGTAGACTGTTTGAGATATTACTCCCATGGAAGAAAGTGCGCATGGTGATTGTTGTATTCAATCCTGATGCAATATCTGTGTTTCATCAACACTTTGAAGGTCCACAGATTACAGAATGCCTCCAGATGTGCATCGGAAACTACTACTGGTCTTGCAGAGAACGATCAAAACGTAAACTCTTTGAGACATTACTCCCATGGAGGAAAGAGCGCATGGTGACTGTTGTATTCAATTCCGGGACAATTTCCGTGTTTCATCAACACTCTGATAGTCCACAGATTACAGAATGCCTCCAGATGTGCATCGGAAACTACTACTGGTCTTCCAGGGAACGATCAATATGTAGACTGTCTGAGACATTACTCCCATGGAGGAAAGTGCGCATGGTGACTGTTGTATCCAATCCCGATGCAATTTCTGTATTTCATCAACACTTTGAAGGTCCATAGATTACAGAATGCCTCCAGATGTTCATCGGAAACTTCTACTGGTCTTGCAGGGAACGATCAAAGTGTAGACTGTTTGAGACATTATTCCCCTGGAGGAAAGTGCGCATGGTGACTGATGTATTCAATCCCGATGCAATTTCTGTGTTTCATCAACACTCTGATAGTCCACACATTACAGAATGCCGACAGATGTGCATTGGAAACTACTACTGGGCTTCCAGGGAACGATCAAAGCGTAAATTGTTTGCGACATTACTCAAATGGAGGAAAGTGCGCATGGTGACTGTTGTATTCAATCCTGATGCAATATCTGTGTTTCATCAACACTTTGAAGGTCCACAGTTTACAGAATGCCTCCAGATGTGCATCGGAAACTACTACTGGTCTTGCAGGGAACGATCAAAACGTAGACTCTTTGAGACATTACTCCCATGGAGGAATGTGCTCATGGTGACTGTTGTATTCAATCCCGGGACATTTTCTGTGTTTCATCAACACTCTGATAGTCCACAGATTACAGAATGCCTCCAGATGTTCATCGGAGACTTCTACTGGTCTTCCAGGGAACGATCAAATCGTAAACTGTTAGAGACATTACTCTCATGGAGGAAAGTGCGCATGGTGATTGTTGTATTCAATCCCGGTGCAATTTCTGTGTTTCATCAACAAGCTGATAGTCCACAGATTACAGAATGCCTCCAGATGTGTATCGGAAAATACTACTGGTCTTCCAGGGAACGATCAATATGTAGACTGTCTGAGACATTACTCCCATGGAGGAAAGTGCGCATGGTGACTGTTGTATTCAATCCCGAGGCAATTTCTGTGTTTCATCAACACTTTGAAGGTACACAGATTACAGAAAGCCTCCAGATGTGCATCGGAAACTACTACAGGTCTTGCAGGGAACGATCAAATCGTAGACTGTTTGAGATATTAATCATATGGAGGAAAGTGCGCATGGTGATTGTTGTATTGAATCCTGATGCAATATCTGTGTTTCATCAACACTTTGATGGTCCACAGTTTACAGAATGCCTCCAGATGTGCATCGGAAACTACTACTGGGCTTCCAGGGAACGATCAAAGCGTAAACTGTTTGAGACATTACTCCCATGGAGGAAAGTGCGCATGGTGACTGTTGAATTCAATCCCGATGCAATTTCTGTGTTTCATCAACACTCTGAAAGTCCACACATTACAGAATGCCCCAAGATATGCATCGGAAACTACTACTGGTCTTCCAGTTAATGATCAAAGAGTAAACTGTTTGAGACATTACTACCATGGAAGAAAGTGCGCATGGTGGCTGTTGAATTCAATCCCGATGCAATTTCTGTGTTTCATCAACACTCTGATAGTCCATAGATTACAGAATGCCTCCAGATGTGCATCGGAAACTACTACAGGTCTTCCAGGGTACGATCAAAGCGTAGACTGTTTGAGACATTACTCCCATGGAGGAAAGTGCGCATGGTGACTGTTGTATTCAATTCCGAGGCAATTTCTGTGTTTCATCAACACTCTGATAGTCCACACATTACAGAATGCCCCCAGTTGTGCATCGGAAACTACTACTGGTCTTCCAATGAACGATCATAGCGTAAACTGTTTGAGACATTACTCCCATGGAGGAAAGTGCGCATAGTGACTGTTGTATTCAATCCCGAGGATATTTCTAAGTTTCATCAACACTTTGAAGGTCCACAGATTACAGAATGCCTCCAGATGTGCATCGGAAACTACTACTGGGCTTCCAGGGAACGATCAAAGCGTAAACTGTTTGAGACATTACTCCCATGGAGGAAAGTGCGCATGGTGACTGTTGAATTCAATCCCGATGCAATTTCTGTGTTTCATCAACACTCTGAAAGTCCACACATTACAGAATGCCCCAAGATATGCATCGGAAACTACTATTGGTCGTCCAGTTAATGATCAAAGAGTAAACTGTTTGAGACGTTACTCCCATGGAGGAAAGTACTCATGGTGACTGTTGAATTCAATCCCGATGCAATTTCTGTGGTTCATCAACACACTGATAGTCCATAGATTACAGAATGCCTCCAGATGTGCATCGGAAACTACTACAGGTCTTCCAGGGTACGATCAAAGCGTAGACTGTTTGAGACATTACTCCCATGGAGGGAAGTGCGCATGGTGACTGTTATATTCAATCCCGAGGCAATTTCTGTGTTTCATCAACACTCTGATAGCCCACACATTACAGAATGCCCCCAGTTGTGCATCGGAAACTACTACTGGTCTTCCAATGAACGATCATAGCGTAAACTGTTTGAGACTTTACTCCCATGGAGGAAAGTGCGCATGGTGACTGTCGTATTCAATCCCGAGGCAATTTCTGTGTTTCATCAACACTTTGAAGGTCCATAGATTACAGAATGTCTCCAGATGTTCGTCGGAAACTTCTACTGGTCAAGCAGGGAACGATCAAAGCGTAGACTGTTTGAGACATTACTCCCATGGAGGAAAGTGCGCATGGTGACTGATGTATTCAATCCCGATGCAATTTCTGTATTTCATCAACACTCTGATAGTCCACACATTACAGAATGCCTCCAGATGTGCATCGGAAACTTCTACTGGTCTTTCAGGGAACGATCAATGCGTAGACTGTTTGAGACATTACTCCCATGGAGGAAAGTGCGCATGATGACAATTGTATTCAATCCCGGTACAATTTCTGTGTTTCATCAACACTCTGATAGTCCACAGGTTACAGAATGCCTCCAGATGTGCATCGGAAACTACTACTGGTCTTCCTGGGAACAATCAATGCGTAGACTGTTTGAGACATTACTCCCATGGAGGAAAGTGCGCATGGTGACTGTTGTATTCAATCCCGATGCAATTTCTGTATTTCATCAACACTTTGAAGGTCCATAGATTACAGAATGCCTCCAGATGTTCATCGGAAACTTCTACTGGTCTTGCAGGGAACGATCAAAGTGTAGACTGTTTGTGACATTACTCCCATGGAGGAAAGTGCGCATGGTGACTGATGTATTCCATCCCGATGCAATTTCTGTGTTTCATCAACACTCTGATAGTCCACACATTACAGAATGCCTCCAGATGTGCATCGGAAACTACTACTGGTCTTCCAGGGAACGATCAATGCGTAGACTGTTTGAGACAATACTCCCATGGAGGAAAGTGCGCATGATGACTTTTGTATTCAATCCCGGTACAATTTCTGTGTTTCATCAACACTCTGATAGTCCACAGGTTACAGAATGCCTCCAGATGTGAATCGGAAACTACTACTGGTCTTCCAGGGAACAATCAATGCGTAGACTGTTTGAGACATTACTCCCATGGAGGAAAGTGCGCATGGTGACTGTTGTATTCAATCCCGATGCAATTTCTGTATTTCATCAACACTTTGAAGGTCCATAGATTACAGAATGCCTCCAGATGTTCATCGGATACTACTACTGGTGTTGCAGGGAACGATCAAAGCGCAGACTGTTTGAGATATTACTCCCATGGAAGAAAGTGCGCATGGTGATTGTTGTATTCAATCCTGATGCAATATCTGTGTTTCATCACCACTTTGAAGGTCCACAGTTTACAGAATGCCTCCAGATGTGCATCGGAAACTACTACTGGTCTTGCAGAGAACGATCAAAACGTAAACTCTTTGAGACATTACTCCCATGGAGGAAAGTGCGCATGGTGACTGTTGTATTCAATCCCGGGACCATTTACGTGTTTCATCAACACTCTGATAGTCCACAGATTACAGAATGCCTCCAGATGTGCATCGGAAACTACTACTGGTCTTGCAGGGAACGATCAATGCGTAGACTGTTTGAGACATTACTCCCATGGAGAAAGTGCGCATGGTGACTGTTGTATTCAATCCCGATGCAATTTCTGTATTTCATCAACACTTTGAAGGTCCATAGATTACAGAATGTCTCCAGATGTTCGTCGGAAACTTCTACTGGTCTTGCAGGGAACGATCAAAGCGTAGACTGTTTGAGACATTACTCCCATGGAGGAAAGTGCGCATGGTGACTGATGTATTCAATCCCGATGCAATTTCTGTGTTTCATCAACACTCTGATAGTCCACAGATTACAGAATGCCTCCAGATGTTCATCGGAGACTTCTACTGGTCTTCCAGGGAACGATCAAATCGTAAACTGTTAGAGACATTACTCCCATGGAGGAAAGTGCGCATGGTGATTGTTGTATTCAATCCCGGTGCAATTTCTGTGTTTCATCAACAATCTGATAGTACACAGATTACAGAATGCCTCCAGATGTGTATCGGAAAATACTACTGGTCTTCCAGGGAACGATCAATGTGTAGACTGTTTGAGACATTACTCCCATGGAGGAAAGTGCGCATGGTGACTGTTGTATTCATTCCCGATGCAATTTCTGTGTTTCATCAACACTTTGAAGGTCCACAGATTACAGAATGCCTCCAGATGTTCATCGGAAACTTCTACTGGTCTTGCAGGGAACCAGCAAAGCGTAGACTGTTTGAGACATTACTCCCATGGAGAAAGTGCGCATGGTGACTGTTGTATTCATTCCCGATGCAATTTCTGTGTCTCATCAACACTTTGAAGATCCACAGATTACAGAATGCCTCCAGATGTTCATAGGAGACTTCTACTGGTCTTCCAGGGAACGATCAAATCGTAAACTGTTAGAGACATTACTCCCATGGAGGAAAGTGCGCATGGTGATTATTGTATTCAATCCCGGTGCAATTTCTGTGTTTCATCAACACTCTGATAGTCCACAGATAACAGAATGCCTCCAGATGTGTATCAGAAAATACTACTGGTCTTCCAGGGGACGATCAAAACTTAGACTGTTTGAGACATTACTCCCGTGGAGGAAAGTGCGCATGGTGAGTGTTGTATTGAATCCCGATGCAATTTCTGTGTTTCATCAACACTCTGATAGTCCACAAATTACAGAATGCCTCCAGATGTGCATCGGAAACTACTATTGGTCTTAAAGGGAACGATCACAACGTAAACTGTTTGAGACATTACTCCTATAGAGGAAGGTGCGCATGGTGACTGTTGTATTCAATCCCGATGCAATTTCTGTTTTTGAACAACACTCCGATATTTTACAGATTACAGAATGCCTCCATATGTGCATCGGAAACTACTACTTGTCTTCCAGGAAAAGATCAAACCGTATACTGTTTGAGACAATACACACATGTAGGTAAGTGCGCATGGTGACTGTTGTATTCAATCCCGAGGCAATTTCTGTGTTTCATCAACAGTTTGAAGGTCCACAGATTACAAAATGCCTCCAGATGTGCATCGGAAACTACTACTGGTCGTGCAGGGAACGATCAAAGCGTAGATTGTTTGCGACATTACTCCCATGGAGGAAAGTGCGCATGGTGACTGTTGTATTCAATCCAGATGCAATTTCTGTGTTTCAACAGCACTCTGGTAGTTCACAGATTACAGAATGCCTCCAGATGTGCATCGGAAACTACTACTGGTCATCCTGGGGACGATCAAAGCGTATGCTGTTTGAGACATTAATCCCATGGAGGAAAGTGCGCATGGTGACTCTTGTATTCAATCCCGATGCAATTTCTGTGTTTCAACCACACTCTGATTGTCCACAGATTACAGAATGCCTCCAGATGTTCATCGGAAACTACTACTGGTCTTGCAGGAAACGTTCAAACCGTAGACTGTTTGAGACATTACTCCCATGGAGGAAAGTGCGCATGGTGACTGTTGAATTCAATCCTGAGGCAATTTCTGTGTTTCATGAACACCCTGAAGGTCCACAGATTACAGAATGCCTCCAGATGTTCATAGGAAACTACTACTGGTCTGGCAGGGAACGATCAAAGCGTAGACTGTTTGAGACATTGCTCCCATGAAGGAAAGTGCGCATGGTGTCTGTTGTATTCAATCCCGATTCAATATCTGTGTTTAATCAACACTCTGATAGTCCACACATTACAGAATGCCCCAGTTGAGCATCGGAAACTACTACTGGTCTTCCAGGGAACGATCAAAGCGTAGACTATTTGAGACATTACTCCCATGGAGTAAAGTGCGCATGGTGACTGTTCTATTCAATCCCGAGGCAATTTCTGTGTTTCATCAACACCTGGAAGGTCCACAGATTACAGAATGCCTCCAGATGTGCATCGGAAACTACTACTGGTCTTGCAGGGAACGATCAAAGCGTACACTGTTTGAGATATTACTCCCATGGAGGAAAGTGAGCATGGTCACTGTTGTATTTAATCCCGATGCAATTTCTGTCTTTCATCAACACTTTGAAGGTCCACAGATTACAGATGCCTCCAGATGTGCATCGGAAACTACAACTGGTCTTGCAGGGAACGATCAAAGCATAGACTATTTGAGACATTACTCCCATGGAGGAAAGTGCGCATGGTGACTGTTGTATTCATTCCCGCGGCAATTCCTGTGTTTCATCAACTCTTTGACGGTCCACAGATTACAGAATGCCTCCAGATGTTCATCGGAAGCTACTACTGGTCTTGCAGGAAACGTTCAAAGCGTAGACTGTTAGAGACATTACTCTCATGGAGGAAAGTGCGCATGGTGACTGTTGTATTCAATCCTGATGCAATTTCTGTGTTTCATCAACACTCTGATAGTCCACAGATTACAAAATGACACCAGATGTGCATCGGAAACTACTACTGGTCTTCCAGGGAACGAACAAAGCGTAGACTGTTTGAGACATTACTCCCATGGAGGAAAGTGCGCATGGTGACTGTTGTAGTCAATCCCGATGTAATTTGTGTGTTTCATCAACACTCTGATAGTCCACAGATTACAGAAAGCCTCCAGATGTGCATCGGAAACAACTACTGGTCTTCCAGGGGACGATCAAAGCTTAGCCTCTTTGAGACATTACTCCCGTGGAGGAAAGTGCGCATGGTGAGTGAGTATTGAATCCCGATGCAATTTCTGTGTTTCATCAACACTCTGATAGTCCACAGATTACAGAATGCCTCCAGATGTGCATCGGAAACTACTACTGGTCTTCCAGGGAACGTTCAAAGCGTAGACTGTTTGAGACATTACTCCCGTGGACGAAAGTGCGCATGGTGACTGTTGTATTCAATCCCACGGCAATTCCTGTGTTTCATCAACACTTTGAAGGTCCACAGATTACAGAATGCTTCCTGATGTTCATCGGAAACTACTACTGGTCTTGCAGGGAACGTTCAAATCGTAGACTGTTAGAGACATTACTCTCATGGAGGAAAGTGCGCATGGTGACTGTTGTATTGAATCCCAATGCAATTTTTGTGTTTCATCAACACTTTGAAGGTCCACAGATTACAGAATGACTCCAGATGTGCATCGGAAACTACTACTTGTCTTCCAGGAAAAGATCAAACCGTATACTGTTTGAGACAATACACCCATGTAGGTAAGTGCGCATGGTGACTGTTGTATTCAATCCCGAGGCAATTTCTGTGTTTCATCAACAGTTTGAAGGTCCACAGATTACAAAATGCCTCCAGATGTGCATCGGAAGCTACTACTGGTCGTGCAGGGAACGATCAAACCGTAGATTGTATGCGACATTACTCCCATGGAGGAAAGTGCGCATGGTGACTGTTGTATTCAATCCAGATGCAATTTCTGTGTTTCAACAGCACTCTGGTAGTTCACAGATTACAGAATGCCTCCAGATGTGCATCGGAAACTACTACTGGTCTTGCAGGAAACGTTCAAACCGTAGACTGTTTGAGACATTACTCCCATGGAGGAAAGTGCGCATGGTGACTGTTGTATTCAATCCTGAGGCAATTTCTGTGTTTCATCAACACTCTGAAGGTCCACAGATTACAGAATGCCTCCAGATGTTCATAGGAAACTACTACTGGTCTTGCAGGGAACGATCAAAGCGTAGACTGTTTGAGACATTACTCCCATGAAGGAAAGTGCGCATGGTGTCTGTTGTATTCAATCCCGATTCAATTTCTGTGTTTCATCAACACTCTGATAGTCCACACATTACAGAATGCCCCCAGTTGTGCATCGGAAACTACTACTGGTCTTCCAGGGAACGATCAAAGCGTAGACTATTTGAGACATTACTCCCATGGAGTAAAGTGCGCATGGTGACTGTTGTATTCAATCCCGAGGCAATTTCTGTGTTTCATCAACACCTGGAAGGTCCACAGATTACAGAATGCCTCCAGATGTTCATCGGAAACTACTACTGGTCTTGCAGGGAACGATCAAAGCGTACACTGTTTGAGATATTACTCCCATGGAGGAAAGTGAGCATGGTCACTGTTGTATTTAATCCCGATGCAATTTCTGTCTTTCATCAACACTTTGAAGGTCCACAGATTACAGATGCCTCCAGATGTGCATCGGAAACTACAACTAATCTTGCAGGGAACGATCAAAGCATAGACTATTTGAGACATTACTCCCATGGAGGAAAGTGCGCATGGTGACTGTTGTATTCATTCCCGCGGCAATTCCTGTGTTTCATCAACTCTTTGACGGTCCACAGATTACAGAATGCCTCCAGATGTTCATCGGAAGCTACTACTGGTCTTGCAGGAAACGTTCAAAGCGTAGACTGTTAGAGACATTACTCTCATGGAGGAAAGTGCGCATGGTGACTGTTGTATTCAATCCTGATGCAATTTCTGTGTTTCATCAACACTCTGATAGTCCACAGATTACAAAATGACACCAGATGTGCATCGGAAACTACTACTGGTCTTCCAGGGAACGAACAAAGCGTAGACTGTTTGAGACATTACTCCCATGGAGGAAAGTGCGCATGGTGACTGTTGTAGTCAATCCCGATGTAATTTGTGTGTTTCATCAACACTCTGATAGTCCACAGATTACAGAAAGCCTCCAGATGTGCATCGGAAACAACTACTGGTCTTCCAGGGGACGATCAAAGCTTAGCCTCTTTGAGACATTACTCCCGTGGAGGAAAGTGCGCATGGTGAGTGAGTATTGAATCCCGATGCAATTTCTGTGTTTCATCAACACTCTGATAGTCCACAGATTACAGAATGCCTCCAGATGTGCATCGGAAACTACTACTGGTCTTCCAGGGAACGTTCAAAGCGTAGACTGTTTGAGACATTACTCCCGTGGACGAAAGTGCGCATGGTGACTGTTGTATTCAATCCCACGGCAATTCCTGTGTTTCATCAACACTTTGAAGGTCCACAGATTACAGAATGCTTCCTGATGTTCATCGGAAACTACTACTGGTCTTGCAGGGAACGTTCAAATCGTAGACTGTTAGAGACATTACTCTCATGGAGGAAAGTGCGCATGGTGACTGTTGTATTGAATCCCAATGCAATTTTTGTGTTTCATCAACACTTTGAAGGTCCACAGATTACAGAATGACTCCAGATGTGCATCGGAAACTACTACTTGTCTTCCAGGAAAAGATCAAACCGTATACTGTTTGAGACAATACACCCATGTAGGTAAGTGCGCATGGTGACTGTTGTATTCAATCCCGAGGCAATTTCTGTGTTTCATCAACAGTTTGAAGGTCCACAGATTACAAAATGCCTCCAGATGTGCATCGGAAGCTACTACTGGTCGTGCAGGGAACGATCAAACCGTAGATTGTATGCGACATTACTCCCATGGAGGAAAGTGCGCATGGTGACTGTTGTATTCAATCCAGATGCAATTTCTGTGTTTCAACAGCACTCTGGTAGTTCACAGATTACAGAATGCCTCCAGATGTGCATCGGAAACTACTACTGGTCTTGCAGGAAACGTTCAAACCGTAGACTGTTTGAGACATTACTCCCATGGAGGAAAGTGCGCATGGTGACTGTTGTATTCAATCCTGAGGCAATTTCTGTGTTTCATCAACACTCTGAAGGTCCACAGATTACAGAATGCCTCCAGATGTTCATAGGAAACTACTACTGGTCTTGCAGGGAACGATCAAAGCGTAGACTGTTTGAGACATTACTCCCATGAAGGAAAGTGCGCATGGTGTCTGTTGTATTCAATCCCGATTCAATTTCTGTGTTTCATCAACACTCTGATAGTCCACACATTACAGAATGCCCCCAGTTGTGCATCGGAAACTACTACTGGTCTTCCAGGGAACGATCAAAGCGTAGACTATTTGAGACATTACTCCCATGGAGTAAAGTGCGCATGGTGACTGTTGTATTCAATCCCGAGGCAATTTCTGTGTTTCATCAACACCTGGAAGGTCCACAGATTACAGAATGCCTCCAGATGTTCATCGGAAACTACTACTGGTCTTGCAGGGAACGATCAAAGCGTACACTGTTTGAGATATTACTCCCATGGAGGAAAGTGAGCATGGTCACTGTTGTATTTAATCCCGATGCAATTTCTGTCTTTCATCAACACTTTGAAGGTCCACAGATTACAGATGCCTCCAGATGTTCATCGGAAACTACAACTGGTCTTGCAGGGAACGATCAAAGCATAGACTATTTGAGACATTACTCCCATGGAGGAAAGTGCGCATGGTGACTGTTGTATTCAATCCCGCGGCAATTCCAGTGTTTCATCAACTCTTTGAAGGTCCACAGATTACAGAATGCCTCCAGATGTTCATCGGAAACCACTACTGGTCTTGCAGGAAACGTTCAAAGCGTAGACTGTTAGAGACATTACTCTCATGGAGGAAAGTGCGCATGGTGACTGTTGTATTCAATCCTGATGCAATTTCTGTGTTTCATCAAAACTCTGATAGTCCACAGATTACAGAATGACACCAGATGTGCATCGGAAATTACTACTTGTCTTCCAGGGAACGAACAAAGCGTAGACTGTTTGAGACATTACTCCCATGGAGGAAAGTGCGCATGGTGACTGTTGTAGTCAATCCCGATGTAATTTGTGTGTTTCATCAACTTTCTGATAGTCCACAGATTACAGAAAGCCTCCAGATGTGCATCGGAAACAACTACTGGTCTTCCAGGGGACGATCAAAGCTTAGACTGTTTGAGACATTACTCCCGTGGAGGAAAGTGCGCATGGTGACTGTTGTATTGAATCCCGATGCAATTTTTGTGTTTCATCAACACTTTGAAGGTCCACAGATTACGGAATGACTCCAGATGTGGGACGGAAACTACTACTTGACTTCCAGGAAAAGATCAAACCGTATACTGTTTGAGACAATACACCCATATAGATAAGTGCGCATGGTGACTGTTGTATTCAATCCCGAGGCAATTTCTGTATTTCATCAACAGTTTGAAGGTCCACAGATTACAAAATGCCTCCAGATGTGCATCGGAAACTACTACTGGTCGTGCAGGGAACGATCAAAGCGTAGATTGTTTGCGACATTACTCCCATGGAGGAAAGTGCGCATGGTGACTGTTGTATTCAATCCAGATGCAATTTCTGTATTTCAACAGCACTCTGGTAGTTCACAGATTACAGAATGCCTCCTGATGTGCATCGGAAACTACTACTGGTCATCCTGGGGACGATCAAAGCGTAGACTGTTTGAGACATTAATCCCATGGAGGAAAGTGCGCATGGTGACTCTTGTATTCAATCCCGATGCAATTTCTGTGTTTCAACAACACTCTGATTGTCCACAGATTACAGAATGGCTCCAGATGTGCATCGGAAACTACTACTGGTCTTCAAGGGAACGATCAAAGCGTAGACTGTTTGACACATTACTCCCATTTAGGAAAATTGCGCATGGTGAGTGTTGTATTCAATCCCGATGCAATTTCTGTGTTTCATCAACACTCTGATAGTCCACACATTACAGAATGCCTCCAGATGTGCATCGGAAACTACTACTGGTCTTCCAGGGAACGATCAAAGCGTAGACTGTTTGAGACATTAATCCCATGGAGGAAAAAGCGCATGGTGACTCTTGTATTCAATCCCGATGCAATTTCTGTGTTTCATCAACACTCTGATAGTCCACACATTACAGAATGCCCCCAGATGTGCATCAGAAACTACTACTGCTCTTCCAGGGATCGATCAAAGCGTAAACTTTTTGAGACATTTCTCCAATGTAGGAAAGTGCGCATGGTGACTGTTGTATTCAATCCCGATGCAATTTCTGTGTTTCATCAACACTCTGATAGTCCACACATTACAGAATGCCTCCAGATGTGCATCCGAAACTACTACTGGTCTTCCAGGGAACGATCAAAGCGTAGACTGTTTGAGACATTACTCCAGTGGACGAAAGTGCGCATGGTGACTGTTGTATTCAATCCCGCGGCAATTCCTGTGTTTCATCAACTCTTTGAAGGTCCACAGATTACAGAATGCCTCCAGATGTTCATCAGAAACTACTACTGGTCTTGCAGGAAACGTTCAGACCGTAGACTGTTTGAGACATTACTCCCATGGAGGAAAGTGCGCATTGTGACTGTTGTATTCAATCCTGAGGCAATTTCTGTGTTTCATCAACACTCTGAAGGTCCACAGATTACAGAATGCCTCCAGATGTTCATAATAAACTACTACTGGTCTTGCAATGAACGATCAAAGCGTAGACTGATTGAGACATTACTCCCATGAAGGAAAGTGCGCATGGTGTCTGTTGTATTCAATCCCGATTCAATTTCTGTGTTTCATCAACACTCTGACAGTCCACACATTACAGAATGCCCCCAGTTGTGCATCGGAAACTACTACTGGTCTTCCAGGGAACGATCAAAGCGTAAACTGTGTGAGACATTACTCCCATGGAGTAAAGTGCGCATGGTGATTGTTGTATTCAATCCCGAGGCAATTTCTGTGTTTCATCAACACTTGGAAGTTCCACAGATTACAGAATGCCTCCAGATGTGCATCGGACTACTACTACTGGTCTTGCAGGGAACGATCAAAGCGTACACTGTTTGAGATATTACTCCCATGGAGGAAAGTGAGCATGGTCACTGTTGTATTTAATCCCGATGCAATTTCTGTGTTTCATCAACACTTTGAAGGTCCACAGATTACAGATGCCTCCAGATGTGCATCGGAAACTACAACTGGTCTTGCAGGGAACGATCAAAGCGTAGACTATTTGAGACATTACTCCCATGGAGGAAAGTGCGCATGGTGACTGTTGTATTCAATCCCGATGCAATTTCTGTGTTTCATCAACACTCTGATAGTCCACACATTACAGAATGCCCCCAGACGTGCATCAGAACCTACTACTGGTCTTCCAGGGATCGATCAAAGCGTAAACTTTTTGAGACATTACTCCAATGGAGGAAAGTGCGCATGGTGACTGTTGTATTCAATCCCCATGCAATTCTGTGTTTCATCAACACTCTGACAGTCTACAGATTACAGAATGCCTCCAGATGTGCATCGGAAACTACTACTGGTCTTCCAGGGAACGATCAAAGCGTAGACTGTTTGAGACATTACTCCAGTGGACGAAAAAGCGCATGGTGACTGTTGTATTCAATCCCGCGGCAATTCCTGTGTTTCATCAACTCTTTGAAGGTCCACAGATTACAGAATGCCTCCAGATGTTCAACGGAAACTACTACTGGTCTTGGAGGAAACGTTCAAAACGTAGACTGTTAGAGACATTACTCTCATGGAGGAAAGTGCGCATGGTGACTGTTGTATTCAATCCTGATGCAATTTCTGTGTTTCATCAACACTCTGATAGACCACAGATTACATTAATGACACCAGATGTGCATCGGAAATTACTACTTGTCTTCCAGGGAACGAACAAAGCGTACACTGTTTGAGACATTACTCCCGTGGAGGAAGGTGCGCATGGTGACTTGTATTCGATCGCGATGCAATTTCTGTGTTTCATCAACACTTTGAAGGTCCACAGATTACAGAATGACTCCAGTTGTGCATCGGAAACTACTACTGGTCTTGCAGGTGACGATCAAATCGTAGACTATTTGAGACATTACTCCCATGGAGGAAAGTGCGCATGGTGAATGTTGTATTCAATCCCGATGCAATTTCTGTGTTTCATCAACACTCTGATAGTTTACACATTACAGAATGGCCCCAGATGTGCATCAGAACTACTACTGGTCTTCCAGGGATCGATCAAAGCGTAAAGTTTTTGAGACATTACTCCCATGGAGGAAAATGCGCGTGGTGACTGTTGTATTAAATCCTGATGCAATTTCTGTGTTTCATCAACACTCTGATAGTCCACAGATTACAGAAAGCCTCCAGATGTGCATCGGAAACTACTACTGGTCTTCCAGGGAACGATCAAAGCGTAGACTGTTTGAGACATTACTCCAGTGGACGAAAAAGCGCATGGTGACTGTTGTATTCAATCCCGCGGCAATTCCTGTGTTTCATCAACTCTTTGAAGGTCCACAGATTACAGAATGCCTCCAGATGTTCAACGGAAACTACTACTGGTCTTGCAGGAAACGTTCAAAACGTAGACTGTTAGAGACATTACTCTCATGGAGGAAAGTGCGCATGGTGACTGTTGTATTCAATCCTGATGCAATTTCTGTGTTTCATCAACACTCTGATAGACCACAGATTACATTAATGACACCAGATGTGCATCGGAAATTACTACTTGTCTTCCAGGGAACGAACAAAGCGTACACTGTTTGAGACATTACTCCCGTGGAGGAAGGTGCGCATGGTGACTTGTATTCAATCGCGATGCAATTTCTGTGTTTCATCAACACTTTGAAGGTCCACAGATTACAGAATGACTCCAGTTGTGCATCGGAAACTACTACTGGTCTTGCAGGTGACGATCAAATCGTAGACTTTTTGAGACATTACTCCCATGGAGGAAAGTGCGCATGGTGAATGTTGTATTCAATCCCGATGCAATTTCTGTGTTTCATCAACACTCTGATAGTTTACACATTACAGAATGGCCCCAGATGTGCATCAGAACTACTACTGGTCTTCCAGGGATCGATCAAAGCTTAAAGTTTTTGAGACATTACTCCCATGGAGGAAAATGCGCGTGGTGACTGTTGTATTAAATCCTGATGCAATTTCTGTGTTTCATCAACACTCTGATAGTCCACAGATTACAGAAAGCCTCCAGATGTGCATCGGAAACTACTACTGGTCTTCCAGGGAACGATCAAAGCGTAGACTATTTGAGACATTACTCCCGTGAAGGAATGTGCGCATGGTGAGTGTTGTATTCAATCCCGATGCAATTTCTGTGTTTCATCAACACTCTGATAGTCCACAGATTACAGAATGCCTCCAGATGTGCATCGGAAACTACTACTGGTCTTCCTGGAAACGATCAAAGCGTAGACTGTTAGAGACATTACTCCCGTGGACGAAAATGCGCATGGTGACTGTTGTATTCAATCCCGCGGCAATTCCTGTGTTTCATCAACACTTTGAAGGTCCACAGATTACAGAACGCCTCCTGATGTTCATCGGAAACTACTACTGGTCTTCCAGGGAACGATGAAAGCGTAAACTGTTACAGACATTACTAACATGGAGGAAAGTGCGCATGTTGACTGTTGTATTCAATCCCGATGCAATTTCTGTGTTTCATCAACACTCTGATTGTCCACAGTTTACAGAATGCCTCCAGATGTGCATCGGAAACTACTACTGGTCTTCCAGGGAACGATCAAAGCGTAGACTGTTTGAGACATTACTCCAGTGGACGAAAGTGCGCATGGTGACTGTTGTATTCAATCCCGCGGCAATTCCTGTGTTTCATCAACACTTTGAAGGTCCACAGATTACAGAACGCCTCCAGATGTTCATCTGAAACTACTACTGGTCTTGCAGGGAACGATCAAAGCGTAGACTGTTTGAGACATTACTCCCATGGAGGAAAGTGCGCATGGTGAGTGTTGTATTCAATCCCGATGCAATTTCTGTGTTTCATCAACACACTGATAATTTACACATTACAGAATGCCCCCAGATGTGCATCAGAAACTACTACTGGTCTTCCAGGGATCGATCAAAGCGTAAACTTTTTGAGACCTTACTCCCATGGAGGAAAGTGCGCGTGGTGACTGTTGTATTCAATCCTGATGCAATTTCTGTGTTTCATCAACTCTCTGATTGTCCACAGATTACAGAATGGCTCCAGATGTGCATCGGAAATTACTACTTGTCTTCCAGGGAACGAACAAAGCGTAGACTGTTTGAGACATTACTCCCATGGAGGAAAGTGCGCATGGTGACTGTTGTAGTCAATCCCGATGCAATTTCTGTGTTTCATCAACACTCTGATAGTCCACAGATTACAGAAAGCCTCCAGATGTGCATCGGAAACTACTACTGGTCTTCCAGGGAACGATCAAAGCGTAGACTATTTGAGACATTACTCCCGTGAAGGAAAGTGCGCATGGTGAGTGTTGTATTCAATCCCGATGCAATTTCTGTGTTTCATCAACACTCTGATAGTCCACAGATTACAGAATGCCTCCAGATGTGCATCGGAAACTACTACTGGTCTTCCAGGGATCGATCAAAGCGTAAAGTTTTTGAGACATTACTCCCATGGAGGAAAATGCGCGTGGTGACTGTTGTATTAAATCCTGATGCAATTTCTGTGTTTCATCAACACTCTGATAGTCCACAGATTACAGAAAGCCTCCAGATGTGCATCGGAAACTACTACTGGTCTTCCAGGGAACGATCAAAGCGTAGACTATTTGAGACATTACTCCCGTGAAGGAAAGTGCGCATGGTGAGTGTTGTATTCAATCCCGATGCAATTTCTGTGTTTCATCAACACCCTGATAGTCCACAGATTACAGAATGCCTCCAGATGTGCATCGGAAACTACTACTGGTCTTCCAGGGATCGATCAAAGCGTAAAGTTTTTGAGACATTACTCCCATGGAGGAAAATGCGCGTGGTGACTGTTGTATTAAATCCTGATGCAATTTCTGTGTTTCATCAACACTCTGATAGTCCACAGATTACAGAAAGCCTCCAGATGTGCATCGGAAACTACTACTGGTCTTCCTGGAAACGATCAAAGCGTAGACTGTTAGAGACATTACTCCCGTGGACGAAAATGCGCATGGTGACTGTTGTATTCAATCCCGCGGCAATTCCTGTGTTTCATCAACACTTTGAAGGTCCACAGATTACAGAACGCCTCCTGATGTTCATCGGAAACTACTACTGGTCTTGCAGGGAACGTTCAAAGCGTAGACTGTTAGAGACATTACTCTCATGGAGGAAAGTGCGCATGGTGACTGTAGTATTGAATCCCGATGCAATTTCTGTGTTTCATCAACACTTTGAAGGTCCACAGATTACAGAATGACTCCAGATGTGCATCGGAAACTACTACTTGTCTTCCAGGAAACGATCAAACCGTAGACTGTTTGAGACAATACACCCATGTAGGTAAGTGCGCATGGTGACTGTTGTATTCAATCCCCAGGCAATTTCTGTGTTACATCGACAGTTAGAAAGGTCCACAGATTACAAAATGCCTCCAGATGTGCATCGGAAACTACTACTGGTCTTCAAGGGAACGATCAAAGCGTAGACTGTTTGACACATTACTCCCATTTAGGAAAATTGCGCATGGTGACTGTTGTATTCAATCCCGATGCAATTTCTGTGTTTCATCAACACTCTGATAGTCCACACATTACAGAATGCTCCCAGATGTGCATCGGAAACTGCTACTGGTCTTCCAGGGAACGATGAAAGCGTAAACTGTTACAGACATTACTAACATGGAGGAAAGTGCGCATGTTGACTGTTGTATTCAATCCCGATGCAATTTCTGTGTTTCATCAACACTCTGATTGTCCACAGATTACAGAATGCCTCCAGATGTGCATCGGAAACTACTACTGGTCTTCCAGGGAACGATCAAAGCGTAGACTGTTTGAGACATTACTCCAGTGGACGAAAGTGCGCATGGTGACTGTTGTATTCAATCCCGCGGCAATTCCTGTGTTTCATCAACACTTTGAAGGTCCACAGATTACAGAACGTCTCCAGATGTTCATCTGAAACTACTACTGGTCTTGCAGGGAACGATCAAAGCGTAGACTGTTTGAGACATTACTCACATGGAGGAAAGTGCGCATGGTGACTGTTGTATTCAATCCCGATGCAATTTCTGTGTTTCATCAACACACTGATAATTTACACATTACAGAATGCCCCCAGATGTGCATCAGAAACTACTACTGGTCTTCCAGGGATCGATCAAAGCGTAAACTTTTTGAGACCTTACTCCCATGGAGGAAAGTGCGTGTGGTGACTGTTGTATTCAATCCTGATGCAATTTCTGTGTTTCATCAACTCTCTGATTGTCCACAGATTACAGAATGGCTCCAGATGTGCATCGGAAATTACTACTTGTCTTACAGGGAACGAACAAAGCGTAGACTGTTTGAGACATTACTCCCATGGAGGAAAGTGCGCATGGTGACTGTTGTAGTCAATCCCGATTCAATTTCTGTGTTTCATCAACACTCTGATAGTCCACAGATTACAGAAAGCCTCCAGATGTGCATCGGAAACTACTACTGGTCTTCCAGGGAACGATCAAAGCGTAGACTAATTGAGACATTACTCCCGTGAAGGAAAGTGCGCATGGTGAGTGTTGTATTCAATCCCGATGCAATTTCTGTGTTTCATCAACACTCTGATAGTCCACAGATTACAGAATGCCTCCAGATGTGCATCGGAAACTACTACTGGTCTTCCTGGGAACGATCAAAGCGTAGACTGTTTGAGACATTACTCTCATGGAGGAAAGTGCGCATGGTGACTGTAGTATTGAATCCCGATGCAATTTCTGTGTTTCATCAACACTTTGAAGGTCCACAGATTACAGAATGACTCCAGATGTGCATCGGAAACTACTACTTGTCTTCC
Source organism: Schistocerca gregaria (assembly GCF_023897955.1). Lineage (NCBI taxonomy): Eukaryota > Metazoa > Arthropoda > Insecta > Orthoptera > Acrididae > Schistocerca > Schistocerca gregaria. The sequence continues at coordinate 19,079,482 of NC_064927.1, read as the reverse complement.
AGGAAACGATCAAAGCGTAGGCTGTTTGAGACAATACACCCATGTAGGTAAGTGCGCATGGTGACAGTTGTATTCAATCCCCAGGCAATTTCTGTGTTTCATCGACAGTTAGAAAGGTCCACAGATTACAAAATGCCTCCAGATGTGCATCGGAAACTACTACTGGTCTTCAAGGGAACGATCAAAGCGTAGACTGTTCGACACATTACTCCCATTTAGGAAAATTGCGCATGGTGACTGTTGTATTCAATCGCGATGCAATTTCTGTGTTTCATCAACACTCTGATAGTCCACACATTACAGAATGCTCCCAGATGTGCATCGGAAACTGCTACTGGTCTTCCAGGGAACGATGAAAGCGTAAACTGTTAGAGACATTACTAACATGGAGGAAAGTGCGCATGTTGACTGTTGTATTCAATCCCGATGCAATTTCTGTGTTTCATCAACACTCTGATTGTCCACAGATTACAGAATGACTCCAGATGTGCATCGGAAACTACTACTGGTCTTCCAGGGAACGATCAAAGCGTAGACTGTTTGAGACATTACTCCAGTGGACGAAAGTGCGCATGGTGACTGTTGTATTCAATCCCGCGGCAATTCCTGTGTTTCATCAACACTTTGAAGGTCCACAGATTACAGAATGCCTCCAGATGTTCATCGGAAACTACTACTGGTCTTGCAGGGAACGATCAAAGCGTAGACTGTTTGAGACATTACTCCCATGGAGGAAAGTGCGCATGGTGAGTGTTGTATTCAATCCCGATGCAATTTCTGTGTTTCATCAACACTCTGATAGTCCACAGATTTCAGAATGCCTCCAGATGTGCATCGGAAACTACTACTGGTCTTCCTGGGAACGATCAAAGCGTAGACTGTTAGAGACATTACTCCCGTGGACGAAAGTGCGCATGGTGACTGTTGTATTCAATCCCGCGGCAATTCCTGTGTTTCATCAACACTTTGAAGGTCCACAGATTACAGAATGCCTCCTGATGGTCATCGGAAACTACTACTGGTCTTGCAGGGAACGTTCAAAGCGTAGACTGTTAGAGACATTACTCTCATGGAGGAAAGTGCGCATGGTGACTGTAGTATTGAATCCCGATGCAATTTCTGTGTTTCATCAACACTTTGAAGGTCCACAGATTACAGAATGACTCCAGATGTGCATCGGAAACTACTACTTGTCTTCCAGGAAACGATCAAACCGTAGACTGTTTGAGACAATACACCCATGTAGGTAAGTGCGCATGGTGACTGTTGTATACAATCCCCAGGCAAATTCTGTGTTTCATCGACAGTTAGAAAGGTCCACAGATTACAAAATGCCTCCAGATGTGCATCGGAAACTACTACTGGTCTTGCAGGGAACGATCAATGCGTAGACTATTTGAGACATTACTCCCATGGAGGAAAGTGCGCATGGTGACTGTTGTATTCAATCCCAATGCAATTTCTATGTTTCATCAACACACTGATAGTTTACACATTACAGAATGCCCCCAGATGTGCATCAGAAACTACTACTGGTCTTCCAGGGATCGATCAAAGCGTAAACTTTTTGAGAGATTACTCCTATGGAGAAAAGTGCGCGTGGTGACTGTTGTATTCAATCCTGATGCAATTTCTGTCTTTCATCAACTCTCTGATAGTCCACACATTACAAAATGCCCCCAGATGTGCATCGGAAACTACTACTGGTCTTCCAGGGAACGATCAAAGCGTAAACTGTTTGAGACATTACTCCCATGGAGGAAAGTGCACATGGTGACTGTTGTAGTCAATCCCGATGCAATTTCTGTGTTTCATCAACACTCTGATAGTCCACAGATTACAGAAAGACTCCAGATGTGCATCGGAAACTACTACTGGTCTTCCAGGTAACGATCAAAGCGTAGACTGTTTGAGACATTACTCCCGTGGAGGAAAGTGCGCATTTTGAGTGTTGTATTCAATCCCGGTGCAATTTCTGTGTTTCATCAACACTCTGATTGTCCACAGGTTACAAAATGCCTCCAGATGTGCATCGGAAACTACTACTGGTCTTCCAGGGAACGATCAAAGCGTAGACTATTTGAGACATTACTCCCATGGAGGAAAGTGCGCATGGTTACTGTTGTATTCAATCCCGATGCAATTTCTGTGTTTCATCAACACACTAATAGTTTACACATTACAGAATGCCCCCAGATGTGCATCAGAAACTACTACTGGTCTTCCAGGGATCGATCAAAGCGTAAACTTTTTGGGACATTACTCCCATGGAGGAAAGTGCGCGTGGTGACTGTTGTATTTAATCCTGATGCAATTTCTGTGTTTCATCAACTCTCTGATAGTCCACACATTACAAAATGCCCCCAGATGTGCATCGGAAACTACTACTGGTCTTCCATGGAACGATCAAAGCGTAAACTGTTTGAGACATTACTCCCATGGAGGAAAGTGCACATGGTGACTGTTGTAGTCAATCCCGATGCAATTTCTGTGTTTCATCAACACTCTGATAGTCCACAGATTACAGAATGCCTCCAGATGTGCATCGGAAACTACTACTGGTCTTCCAGGGAACGATCAAAGCGTAGACTGTTAGAGACATTACTCCCGTGGACGAAAGTGCGCATGGTGACTGTTGTATTCAATCCCGCGGCAATTCCTGTGTTTCATCAACACTTTGAAGGTCCACAGATTGCAGAATGCCTCCTGATGTTCATCGGAAACTACTACTGGTCTTGCAGGGAACGTTCCAATCGTAGACTGTTAGAGACATTACTCTCATGGAGGAAAGTGCGCATGGTGACTGTTGTATTGAATCCCGATACAATTTCTGTGTTTCATCAACACTTTGATGGTCCACAGATTACAGAAATACTCCAGATGTGCTTCGGAAACTACTACTTGTCTTCCAGGAAACGATCAAACCGTAGACTGTTTGAGACAATACACCCATGTAGGTAAGTGCGCATGGTGAGTGTTGTATTCAATCGCGAGGCAATTTCTGTGTTTCATCAACACTCTGATAGTCCACAGATTGCAGAATGCCTCCAGATGTGCATCGGAAACTACTACTGGTCTTCCTGGGAACGATCAAAGCGTAGACTGTTAGAGACATTACTCCCGTGGACGAAAGTGCGCATGGTGACTGTTGTATTCAATCCCGCGGCAATTCCTGTGTTTAATCAACACTTTGAAGGTCCACAGATTACAGAATGCCTCCTGATGTTCATCGGAAACTACTACTGGTCTTGCAGGGAACGTTCAAAGCGTAGACTGTTAGAGACATTACTCTCATGGAGGAAAGTGCGCATGGTGACTGTAGTATTGAATCCCGATCCAATTTCTGTGTTTCATCAACACTTTGAAGGTCCACAGATTACAGAATGACTCCAGATGTGCATCGGAAACTACTACTTGTCTTCCAGGAAACGATCAAACCGTAGACTGTTTGAGACAATACACCCATGTAGGTAAGTGCGCATGGTGACTGTTGTATTCAATCCCCAGGCAAATTCTGTGTTTCATCGACAGTTAGAAAGGTCCACAGATTACAAAATGCCTCCAGATGTGCATCGGAAACTACTACTGGTCTTGCAGGGAACGATCAAAGCGTAGACTATTTGAGACATTACTCCCATGGAGGAAAGTGCGCATGGTGGCTGTTGTATTCAATCCCGATGCAATTTCTGTGTTTCATCAACACACTGATAGTTTACACATTACAGAATGCCCCCAGATGTGCATCAGAAACTACTACTGGTCTTCCAGGGATCGATCAAAGCGTAAACTTTTTGAGACATTACTCCCATGGAGGAAAGTGCGCGTGGTTACTGTTGTATTCAATCCTGATGCAATTTCTGTGTTTCATCAACTCTCTGATAGTCCACACATTACAAAGTGCCTCCAGATGTGCATCGGAAACTACTACTGGTCTTCCATGGAACGATCAAAGCGTAAACTGTTTGAGACATTACTCCCATGGAGGAAACTGCACATGGTGACTCTTGTAGTCAATCCCGATGCAATTTCTGTGTTTCATCAACACTCTGATAGTCCACAGATTACAGAAAGCCTCCAGATGGGCATCGGAAACTACTACTGGTCTTCCAGGGAACGATCAAAGCGTAGACTGTTTGAGACAATACTCCCGTGGAGGAAAGTGCGCATGGTGAGTGTTGTATTCAATCCCGATGCAATTTCTGTGTTTCATCAACACTCTGATAGTCCACAGATTACAGAATGCCTCCAGATGTGCATCGGAAACTACTACTGGTCTTCCAGGGAACGATCAAAGCGTAGACTGTTAGAGACATTACTCCCGTGGACGAAAGTGCGCATGGTGACAGTTGTATTCAATCCCGCGGCAATTCCTCTGTTTCATCAACACTTTGAAGGTCCACAGATTACAGAATGCCTCCTGATGTTCATCGGAAACTACTACTGGTCTTGCAGGGAACGTTCAAATCGTAGACTGTTAGAGACATTACTCTCATGGAGGAAAGTGCGCATGGTGACTGTTGTATTGAATCCCGATGCAATTTCTGTGTTTCATCAACACTTTGATGGTCCACAGATTACAGAATGACTCCAGATGTGCATCGGAAACTACTACCTGTCTTCCAGGAAACGATCAAACCGTAGACTGTTTGAGACAATACACCCATGTAGGTAAGTGCGCATGGTGACTGTTGTATTCAATCGCGAGGCAATTTCTGTGTTTCATCAACAGTTAGAAAGGTCCACAGATTACAAAATGCCTGCAGATGTGCATCGGAAACTACTACTGGTCGTGCAGGGAACGATCAAAGCGTAGATTGTTTGCGACATTACTCCCATGGAGGAAAGTGCGCATGGTGACTGTTGTATTCAATCCCACGGCAATTCCTGTGTTTCATCAACACTTTGAAGGTCCACAGATTACAGAATGCCTCCTGATGTTCATCGGAAACTACTACTGGTCTTGCAGGGAACGTTCAAAGCGTAGACTGTTAGAGACATTACTCTCATGGAGGAAAGTGCGCATGGTGACTGTTGTATTGAATCCCGATGCAATTTTTGTGTTTCATCAACACTTTGAAGGTCCACAGATTACAAAATGACTCCACATGTGCATCGGAAACTACTACTTGTCTTCCAGGAAAAGATCAAACCGTATACTGTTTGAGACAATACACCCATGTAGGTAAGTGCGCATGGTGACTGTTGTATTCAATCCCGAGGCAATTTCTGTGTTTCATCAACAGTTTGAAGGTCCACAGATTACAAAATGCCTCCAGATGTGCATCGTAAACTACTACTGGTCGTGCAGGGAACGATCAAAGCGTAGATTGTTTGCGACATTACTCCTATGGAGGAAAGTGCGCATGGTGACTGTTGTATTCAATCGAGATGCAATTTCTGTGTTTCAACAGCACTCTGGTAGTCCACAGATTACAGAAAGCCTCCAGATGTGCATCGGAAACTACTACTGGTCTTCCAGGGAACGATCAAAGCGTAGACTATTTGAGACATTACTCCCGTGAAGGAAAGTGCGCATGGTGAGTGTTGTATTCAATCCCGATGCAATTTCTGTGTTTCATCAACACTCTGATAGTCCACAGATTACAGAATGCCTCCAGATGTGCATCGGAAACTACTACTGGTCTTCCTGGGAACGATCAAAGCGTAGACTGTTTGAGACATTACTCTCATGGAGGAAAGTGCGCATGGTGACTGTAGTATTGAATCCCGATGCAATTTCTGTGTTTCATCAACACTTTGAAGGTCCACAGATTACAGAATGACTCCAGATGTGCATCGGAAACTACTACTTGTCTTCCAGGAAACGATCAAAGCGTAGACTGTTTGAGACAATACACCCATGTAGGTAAGTGCGCATGGTGACTGTTGTATTCAATCCCCAGGCAATTTCTGTGTTTCATCGACAGTTAGAAAGGTCCACAGATTACAAAATGCCTCCAGATGTGCATCGGAAACTACTACTGGTCTTCAAGGGAACGATCAAAGCGTAGACTGTTCGACACATTACTCCCATTTAGGAAAATTGCGCATGGTGACTGTTGTATTCAATCGCGATGCAATTTCTGTGTTTCATCAACACTCTGATAGTCCACACATTACAGAATGCTCCCAGATGTGCATCGGAAACTGCTACTGGTCTTCCAGGGAACGATGAAAGCGTAAACTGTTAGAGACATTACTAACATGGAGGAAAGTGCGCATGTTGACTGTTGTATTCAATCCCGATGCAATTTCTGTGTTTCATCAACACTCTGATTGTCCACAGATTACAGAATGACTCCAGATGTGCATCGGAAACTACTACTGGTCTTCCAGGGAACGATCAAAGCGTAGACTGTTTGAGACATTACTCCAGTGGACGAAAGTGCGCATGGTGACTGTTGTATTCAATCCCGCGGCAATTCCTGTGTTTCATCAACACTTTGAAGGTCCACAGATTACAGAATGCCTCCAGATGTTCATCGGAAACTACTACTGGTCTTGCAGGGAACGATCAAAGCGTAGACTGTTTGAGACATTACTCCCATGGAGGAAAGTGCGCATGGTGAGTGTTGTATTCAATCCCGATGCAATTTCTGTGTTTCATCAACACTCTGATAGTCCACAGATTACAGAATGCCTCCAGATGTGCATCGGAAACTACTACTGGTCTTCCAGGGAACGATCAAAGCGTAGACTGTTAGAGACATTACTCCCGTGGACGAAAGTGCGCATGGTGACAGTTGTATTCAATCCCGCGGCAATTCCTCTGTTTCATCAACACTTTGAAGGTCCACAGATTACAGAATGCCTCCTGATGGTCATCGGAAACTACTACTGGTCTTGCAGGGAACGTTCAAAGCGTAGACTGTTAGAGACATTACTCTCATGGAGGAAAGTGCGCATGGTGACTGTAGTATTGAATCCCGATGCAATTTCTGTGTTTCATCAACACTTTGAAGGTCCACAGATTACAGAATGACTCCAGATGTGCATCGGAAACTACTACTTGTCTTCCAGGAAACGATCAAACCGTAGACTGTTTGAGACAATACACCCATGTAGGTAAGTGCGCATGGTGACTGTTGTATACAATCCCCAGGCAAATTCTGTGTTTCATCGACAGTTAGAAAGGTCCACAGATTACAAAATGCCTCCAGATGTGCATCGGAAACTACTACTGGTCTTGCAGGGAACGATCAATGCGTAGACTATTTGAGACATTACTCCCATGGAGGAAAGTGCGCATGGTGACTGTTGTATTCAATCCCAATGCAATTTCTATGTTTCATCAACACACTGATAGTTTACACATTACAGAATGCCCCCAGATGTGCATCAGAAACTACTACTGGTCTTCCAGGGATCGATCAAAGCGTAAACTTTTTGAGAGATTACTCCTATGGAGAAAAGTGCGCGTGGTGACTGTTGTATTCAATCCTGATGCAATTTCTGTCTTTCATCAACTCTCTGATAGTCCACACATTACAAAATGCCCCCAGATGTGCATCGGAAACTACTACTGGTCTTCCAGGGAACGATCAAAGCGTAAACTGTTTGAGACATTACTCCCATGGAGGAAAGTGCACATGGTGACTGTTGTAGTCAATCCCGATGCAATTTCTGTGTTTCATCAACACTCTGATAGTCCACAGATTACAGAAAGACTCCAGATGTGCATCGGAAACTACTACTGGTCTTCCAGGTAACGATCAAAGCGTAGACTGTTTGAGACATTACTCCCGTGGAGGAAAGTGCGCATTTTGAGTGTTGTATTCAATCCCGGTGCAATTTCTGTGTTTCATCAACACTCTGATTGTCCACAGGTTACAAAATGCCTCCAGATGTGCATCGGAAACTACTACTGGTCTTCCAGGGAACGATCAAAGCGTAGACTATTTGAGACATTACTCCCATGGAGGAAAGTGCGCATGGTTACTGTTGTATTCAATCCCGATGCAATTTCTGTGTTTCATCAACACACTAATAGTTTACACATTACAGAATGCCCCCAGATGTGCATCAGAAACTACTACTGGTCTTCCAGGGATCGATCAAAGCGTAAACTTTTTGGGACATTACTCCCATGGAGGAAAGTGCGCGTGGTGACTGTTGTATTTAATCCTGATGCAATTTCTGTGTTTCATCAACACTCTGATAGTCCACAGATTACAGAATGCCTCCAGACGTGCATCGGAAACTACTACTGGTCTTCCAGGGAACGATCAAAGCGTAGACTGTTAGAGACATTACTCCCGTGGACGAAAGTGCGCATGGTGACTGTTGTATTCAATCCCGCGGCAATTCCTGTGTTTCATCAACACTTTGAAGGTCCACAGATTGCAGAATGCCTCCTGATGTTCATCGGAAACTACTACTGGTCTTGCAGGGAACGTTCAAAGCGTAGACTGTTAGAGACATTACTCTCATGGAGGAAAGTGCGCATGGTGACTGTAGTATTGAATCCCGATCCAATTTCTGTGTTTCATCAACACTTTGAAGGTCCACAGATTACAGAATGACTCCAGATGTGCATCGGAAACTACTACTTGTCTTCCAGGAAACGATCAAACCGTAGACTGTTTGAGACAATACACCCATGTAGGTAAGTGCGCATGGTGACTGTTGTATTCAATCCCCAGGCAAATTCTGTGTTTCATCGACAGTTAGAAAGGTCCACAGATTACAAAATGCCTCCAGATGTGCATCGGAAACTACTACTGGTCTTGCAGGGAACGATCAAAGCGTAGACTATTTGAGACATTACTCCCATGGAGGAAAGTGCGCATGGTGGCTGTTGTATTCAATCCCGATGCAATTTCTGTGTTTCATCAACACACTGATAGTTTACACATTACAGAATGCCCCCAGATGTGCATCAGAAACTACTACTGGTCTTCCAGGGATCGATCAAAGCGTAAACTTTTTGAGACATTACTCCCATGGAGGAAAGTGCGCGTGGTTACTGTTGTATTCAATCCTGATGCAATTTCTGTGTTTCATCAACTCTCTGATAGTCCACACATTACAAAGTGCCTCCAGATGTGCATCGGAAACTACTACTGGTCTTCCATGGAACGATCAAAGCGTAAACTGTTTGAGACATTACTCCCATGGAGGAAACTGCACATGGTGACTCTTGTAGTCAATCCCGATGCAATTTCTGTGTTTCATCAACACTCTGATAGTCCACAGATTACAGAAAGCCTCCAGATGGGCATCGGAAACTACTACTGGTCTTCCAGGGAACGATCAAAGCGTAGACTGTTTGAGACAATACTCCCGTGGAGGAAAGTGCGCATGGTGAGTGTTGTATTCAATCCCGATGCAATTTCTGTGTTTCATCAACACTCTGATAGTCCACAGATTACAGAATGCCTCCAGATGTGCATCGGAAACTACTACTGGTCTTCCAGGGAACGATCAAAGCGTAGACTGTTAGAGACATTACTCCCGTGGACGAAAGTGCGCATGGTGACAGTTGTATTCAATCCCGCGGCAATTCCTCTGTTTCATCAACACTTTGAAGGTCCACAGATTACAGAATGCCTCCTGATGTTCATCGGAAACTACTACTGGTCTTGCAGGGAACGTTCAAATCGTAGACTGTTAGAGACATTACTCTCATGGAGGAAAGTGCGCATGGTGACTGTTGTATTGAATCCCGATGCAATTTCTGTGTTTCATCAACACTTTGATGGTCCACAGATTACAGAATGACTCCAGATGTGCATCGGAAACTACTACCTGTCTTCCAGGAAACGATCAAACCGTAGACTGTTTGAGACAATACACCCATGTAGGTAAGTGCGCATGGTGACTGTTGTATTCAATCGCGAGGCAATTTCTGTGTTTCATCAACAGTTAGAAAGGTCCACAGATTACAAAATGCCTGCAGATGTGCATCGGAAACTACTACTGGTCGTGCAGGGAACGATCAAAGCGTAGATTGTTTGCGACATTACTCCCATGGAGGAAAGTGCGCATGGTGACTGTTGTATTCAATCCCACGGCAATTCCTGTGTTTCATCAACACTTTGAAGGTCCACAGATTACAGAATGCCTCCTGATGTTCATCGGAAACTACTACTGGTCTTGCAGGGAACGTTCAAAGCGTAGACTGTTAGAGACATTACTCTCATGGAGGAAAGTGCGCATGGTGACTGTTGTATTGAATCCCGATGCAATTTTTGTGTTTCATCAACACTTTGAAGGTCCACAGATTACAAAATGACTCCACATGTGCATCGGAAACTACTACTTGTCTTCCAGGAAAAGATCAAACCGTATACTGTTTGAGACAATACACCCATGTAGGTAAGTGCGCATGGTGACTGTTGTATTCAATCCCGAGGCAATTTCTGTGTTTCATCAACAGTTTGAAGGTCCACAGATTACAAAATGCCTCCAGATGTGCATCGTAAACTACTACTGGTCGTGCAGGGAACGATCAAAGCGTAGATTGTTTGCGACATTACTCCTATGGAGGAAAGTGCGCATGGTGACTGTTGTATTCAATCGAGATGCAATTTCTGTGTTTCAACAGCACTCTGGTAGTCCACAGATTACAGAAAGCCTCCAGATGTGCATCGGAAACTACTACTGGTCTTCCAGGGAACGATCAAAGCGTAGACTATTTGAGACATTACTCCTGTGAAGGAAAGTGCGCATGGTGAGTGTTGTATTCAATCCCGATGCAATTTCTGTGTTTCATCAACACTCTGATAGTCCACAGATTACAGAATGCCTCCAGATGTGCATCGGAAACTACTACTGGTCTTCCTGGGAACGATCAAAGCGTAGACTGTTTGAGACATTACTCTCATGGAGGAAAGTGCGCATGGTGACTGTAGTATTGAATCCCGATGCAATTTCTGTGTTTCATCAACACTTTGAAGGTCCACAGATTACAGAATGACTCCAGATGTGCATCGGAAACTACTACTTGTCTTCCAGGAAACGATCAAAGCGTAGACTGTTTGAGACAATACACCCATGTAGGTAAGTGCGCATGGTGACTGTTGTATTCAATCCCCAGGCAATTTCTGTGTTTCATCGACAGTTAGAAAGGTCCACAGATTACAAAATGCCTCCAGATGTGCATCGGAAACTACTACTGGTCTTCAAGGGAACGATCAAAGCGTAGACTGTTCGACACATTACTCCCATTTAGGAAAATTGCGCATGGTGACTGTTGTATTCAATCGCGATGCAATTTCTGTGTTTCATCAACACTCTGATAGTCCACACATTACAGAATGCTCCCAGATGTGCATCGGAAACTGCTACTGGTCTTCCAGGGAACGATGAAAGCGTAAACTGTTAGAGACATTACTAACATGGAGGAAAGTGCGCATGTTGACTGTTGTATTCAATCCCGATGCAATTTCTGTGTTTCATCAACACTCTGATTGTCCACAGATTACAGAATGACTCCAGATGTGCATCGGAAACTACTACTGGTCTTCCAGGGAACGATCAAAGCGTAGACTGTTTGAGACATTACTCCAGTGGACGAAAGTGCGCATGGTGACTGTTGTATTCAATCCCGCGGCAATTCCTGTGTTTCATCAACACTTTGAAGGTCCACAGATTACAGAATGCCTCCAGATGTTCATCGGAAACTACTACTGGTCTTGCAGGGAACGATCAAAGCGTAGACTGTTTGAGACATTACTCCCATGGAGGAAAGTGCGCATGGTGAGTGTTGTATTCAATCCCGATGCAATTTCTGTGTTTCATCAACACTCTGATAGTCCACAGATTTCAGAATGCCTCCAGATGTGCATCGGAAACTACTACTGGTCTTCCTGGGAACGATCAAAGCGTAGACTGTTAGAGACATTACTCCCGTGGACGAAAGTGCGCATGGTGACTGTTGTATTCAATCCCGCGGCAATTCCTGTGTTTCATCAACACTTTGAAGGTCCACAGATTACAGAATGCCTCCTGATGGTCATCGGAAACTACTACAGGTCTTGCAGGGAACGTTCAAAGCGTAGACTGTTAGAGACATTACTCTCATGGAGGAAAGTGCGCATGGTGACTGTAGTATTGAATCCCGATGCAATTTCTGTGTTTCATCAACACTTTGAAGGTCCACAGATTACAGAATGACTCCAGATGTGCATCGGAAACTACTACTTGTCTTCCAGGAAACGATCAAACCGTAGACTGTTTGAGACAATACACCCATGTAGGTAAGTGCGCATGGTGACTGTTGTATACAATCCCCAGGCAAATTCTGTGTTTCATCGACAGTTAGAAAGGTCCACAGATTACAAAATGCCTCCAGATGTGCATCGGAAACTACTACTGGTCTTCAAGGGAACGATCAAAGCGTAGACTGTTCGACACATTACTCCCATTTAGGAAAATTGCGCATGGTGACTGTTGTATTCAATCGCGATGCAATTTCTGTGTTTCATCAACACTCTGATAGTCCACACATTACAGAATGCTCCCAGATGTGCATCGGAAACTGCTACTGGTCTTCCAGGGAACGATGAAAGCGTAAACTGTTAGAGACATTACTAACATGGAGGAAAGTGCGCATGTTGACTGTTGTATTCAATCCCGATGCAATTTCTGTGTTTCATCAACACTCTGATTGTCCACAGATTACAGAATGACTCCAGATGTGCATCGGAAACTACTACTGGTCTTCCAGGGAACGATCAAAGCGTAGACTGTTTGAGACATTACTCCAGTGGACGAAAGTGCGCATGGTGACTGTTGTATTCAATCCCGCGGCAATTCCTGTGTTTCATCAACACTTTGAAGGTCCACAGATTACAGAATGCCTCCAGATGTTCATCGGAAACTACTACTGGTCTTGCAGGGAACGATCAAAGCGTAGACTGTTTGAGACATTACTCCCATGGAGGAAAGTGCGCATGGTGAGTGTTGTATTCAATCCCGATGCAATTTCTGTGTTTCATCAACACTCTGATAGTCCACAGATTTCAGAATGCCTCCAGATGTGCATCGGAAACTACTACTGGTCTTCCTGGGAACGATCAAAGCGTAGACTGTTAGAGACATTACTCCCGTGGACGAAAGTGCGCATGGTGACTGTTGTATTCAATCCCGCGGCAATTCCTGTGTTTCATCAACACTTTGAAGGTCCACAGATTACAGAATGCCTCCTGATGGTCATCGGAAACTACTACTGGTCTTGCAGGGAACGATCAAAGCGTAGACTATTTGAGACATTACTCCCATGGAGGAAAGTGCGCATGGTGACTGTTGTATTCAATCCCAATGCAATTTCTATGTTTCATCAACACACTGATAGTTTACACATTACAGAATGCCCCCAGATGTGCATCAGAAACTACTACTGGTCTTCCAGGGATCGATCAAAGCGTAAACTTTTTGAGAGATTACTCCTATGGAGAAAAGTGCGCGTGGTGACTGTTGTATTCAATCCTGATGCAATTTCTGTCTTTCATCAACTCTCTGATAGTCCACACATTACAAAATGCCCCCAGATGTGCATCGGAAACTACTACTGGTCTTCCAGGGAACGATCAAAGCGTAAACTGTTTGAGACATTACTCCCATGGAGGAAAGTGCACATGGTGACTGTTGTAGTCAATCCCGATGCAATTTCTGTGTTTCATCAACACTCTGATAGTCCACAGATTACAGAAAGACTCCAGATGTGCATCGGAAACTACTACTGGTCTTCCAGGTAACGATCAAAGCGTAGACTGTTTGAGACATTACTCCCGTGGAGGAAAGTGCGCATTTTGAGTGTTGTATTCAATCCCGGTGCAATTTCTGTGTTTCATCAACACTCTGATTGTCCACAGGTTACAAAATGCCTCCAGATGTGCATCGGAAACTACTACTGGTCTTCCAGGGAACGATCAAAGCGTAGACTATTTGAGACATTACTCCCATGGAGGAAAGTGCGCATGGTTACTGTTGTATTCAATCCCGATGCAATTTCTGTGTTTCATCAACACACTAATAGTTTACACATTACAGAATGCCCCCAGATGTGCATCAGAAACTACTACTGGTCTTCCAGGGATCGATCAAAGCGTAAACTTTTTGGGACATTACTCCCATGGAGGAAAGTGCGCGTGGTGACTGTTGTATTTAATCCTGATGCAATTTCTGTGTTTCATCAACTCTCTGATAGTCCACACATTACAAAATGCCCCCAGATGTGCATCGGAAACTACTACTGGTCTTCCATGGAACGATCAAAGCGTAAACTGTTTGAGACATTACTCCCATGGAGGAAAGTGCACATGGTGACTGTTGTAGTCAATCCCGATGCAATTTCTGTGTTTCATCAACACTCTGATAGTCCACAGATTACAGAATGCCTCCAGATGTGCATCGGAAACTACTACTGGTCTTCCAGGGAACGATCAAAGCGTAGACTGTTAGAGACATTACTCCCGTGGACGAAAGTGCGCATGGTGACTGTTGTATTCAATCCCGCGGCAATTCCTGTGTTTCATCAACACTTTGAAGGTCCACAGATTGCAGAATGCCTCCTGATGTTCATCGGAAACTACTACTGGTCTTGCAGGGAACGTTCCAATCGTAGACTGTTAGAGACATTACTCTCATGGAGGAAAGTGCGCATGGTGACTGTTGTATTGAATCCCGATACAATTTCTGTGTTTCATCAACACTTTGATGGTCCACAGATTACAGAAATACTCCAGATGTGCTTCGGAAACTACTACTTGTCTTCCAGGAAACGATCAAACCGTAGACTGTTTGAGACAATACACCCATGTAGGTAAGTGCGCATGGTGAGTGTTGTATTCAATCGCGAGGCAATTTCTGTGTTTCATCAACACTCTGATAGTCCACAGATTGCAGAATGCCTCCAGATGTGCATCGGAAACTACTACTGGTCTTCCTGGGAACGATCAAAGCGTAGACTGTTAGAGACATTACTCCCGTGGACGAAAGTGCGCATGGTGACTGTTGTATTCAATCCCGCGGCAATTCCTGTGTTTAATCAACACTTTGAAGGTCCACAGATTACAGAATGCCTCCTGATGTTCATCGGAAACTACTACTGGTCTTGCAGGGAACGTTCAAAGCGTAGACTGTTAGAGACATTACTCTCATGGAGGAAAGTGCGCATGGTGACTGTAGTATTGAATCCCGATGCAATTTCTGTGTTTCATCAACACTTTGAAGGTCCACAGATTACAGAATGACTCCAGATGTGCATCGGAAACTACTACTTGTCTTCCAGGAAACGATCAAACCGTAGACTGTTTGAGACAATACACCCATGTAGGTAAGTGCGCATGGTGACTGTTGTATTCAATCCCCAGGCAAATTCTGTGTTTCATCGACAGTTAGAAAGGTCCACAGATTACAAAATGCCTCCAGATGTGCATCGGAAACTACTACTGGTCTTGCAGGGAACGATCAAAGCGTAGACTATTTGAGACATTAGTCCCATGGAGGAAAGTGCGCATGGTGGCTGTTGTATTCAATCCCGATGCAATTTCTGTGTTTCATCAACACACTGATAGTTTACACATTACAGAATGCCCCCAGATGTGCATCAGAAACTACTACTGGTCTTCCAGGGATCGATCAAAGCGTAAACTTTTTGAGACATTACTCCCATGGAGGAAAGTGCGCGTGGTTACTGTTGTATTCAATCCTGATGCAATTTCTGTGTTTCATCAACTCTCTGATAGTCCACACATTACAAAGTGCCTCCAGATGTGCATCGGAAACTACTACTGGTCTTCCATGGAACGATCAAAGCGTAAACTGTTTGAGACATTACTCCCATGGAGGAAACTGCACATGGTGACTCTTGTAGTCAATCCCGATGCAATTTCTGTGTTTCATCAACACTCTGATAGTCCACAGATTACAGAAAGCCTCCAGATGGGCATCGGAAACTACTACTGGTCTTCCAGGGAACGATCAAAGCGTAGACTGTTTGAGACAATACTCCCGTGGAGGAAAGTGCGCATGGTGAGTGTTGTATTCAATCCCGATGCAATTTCTGTGTTTCATCAACACTCTGATAGTCCACAGATTACAGAATGCCTCCAGATGTGCATCGGAAACTACTACTGGTCTTCCAGGGAACGATCAAAGCGTAGACTGTTAGAGACATTACTCCCGTGGACGAAAGTGCGCATGGTGACAGTTGTATTCAATCCCGCGGCAATTCCTCTGTTTCATCAACACTTTGAAGGTCCACAGATTACAGAATGCCTCCTGATGTTCATCGGAAACTACTACTGGTCTTGCAGGGAACGTTCAAATCGTAGACTGTTAGAGACATTACTCTCATGGAGGAAAGTGCGCATGGTGACTGTTGTATTGAATCCCGATGCAATTTCTGTGTTTCATCAACACTTTGATGGTCCACAGATTACAGAATGACTCCAGATGTGCATCGGAAACTACTACCTGTCTTCCAGGAAACGATCAAACCGTAGACTGTTTGAGACAATACACCCATGTAGGTAAGTGCGCATGGTGACTGTTGTATTCAATCGCGACTCAATTTCTGTGTTTCATCAACAGTTAGAAAGGTCCACAGATTACAAAATGCCTGCAGATGTGCATCGGAAACTACTACTGGTCGTGCAGGGAACGATCAAAGCGTAGATTGTTTGCGACATTACTCCCATGGAGGAAAGTGCGCATGGTGACTGTTGTATTCAATCCCACGGCAATTCCTGTGTTTCATCAACACTTTGAAGGTCCACAGATTACAGAATGCCTCCTTATGTTCATCGGAAACTACTACTGGTCTTGCAGGGAACGTTCAAAGCGTAGGCTGTTAGAGACATTACTCTCATGGAGGAAAGTGCGCATGGTGACTGTTGTATTGAATCCCGATGCAATTTTTGTGTTTCATCAACACTTTGAAGGTCCACAGATTACAAAATGACTCCACATGTGCATCGGAAACTACTACTTGCCTTCCAGGAAAAGATCAAACCGTATACTGTTTGAGACAATACACCCATGTAGGTAAGTGCGCATGGTGACTGTTGTATTCAATCCCGAGGCAATTTCTGTGTTTCATCAACAGTTTGAAAGTCCACAGATTACAAAATGCCTCCAGATGTGCATCGTAAACTACTACTGGTCGTGCAGGGAACGATCAAAGCGTAGATTGTTTGCGACATTACTCCTATGGAGGAAAGTGCGCATGGTGACTGTTGTATTCAATCGAGATGAAATTTCTGTGTTTCAACAGCACTCTGGTAGTTCACAGATTACAGAATGCCTCCAGATGTGCATCGGAAACTACTACTGGTCATCCTGGGGACGATCAAAGCGTCGACTGTTTGAGACATTAATCCCATGGAGGAATGTGCGCATGGTGACTCTTGTATTCAATCCCGATGCAATTTCTGTGTTTCAACAACACTCTGATTGTCCACAGATTACCGAATGCCTCCAGATGTGCATCGGAAACTACTACTGGTCTTCCAGGGAACGTTCAAAGCGTAGACTGTTAGAGACATTACTCTCATGTAGGTAAGTGCGCATGGTGACTGTTGTATTCAATCCCCAGGCAATTTCTGTGTTTCATCAACACTTTGAAGGTCCACAGATAACAGAATGACTCCAGATGTGCATCGGAAACTCCTACTTGTCTTCCAGGAAACGATCAAACCGTAGACTGTTTGAGACAATATTCCCATTTAGGAAAATTGCGCATGGTGACTGTTGTATTCAATCCCGATGCAATTTCTGTGTTTCATCAACACTCTGATAGTCCACACATTACAGAATGCTCCCAGATGTGCATCGGAAACTTTTACTGGTCTTCCAGGGAACGATGAAAGCGTAAACTGTTATAGACATTACTAACATGGAGGAAAGTGCGCATGTTGACTGTTGTATTCAATCCCGATGCAATTTCTGTGTTTCATCAACACTCTGATTGTCCACAGATTACAGAATGCCTCCAGATGTACATCGGAAACTACTACTGGTCTTCCAGGGATCGATCAAAGCGTAAACTTTTTGAGACATTACTCCCATGGAGGAAAGTGCGCGTGGTGACTGTTGTATTCAATCCTGATGCAATTTCTGTCTTTCATCAACTCTCTGATAGTCCACACATTACAAAATGCCCCCAGATGTGCATCGGAAACTACTACTGGTCTTCCAGGGAACGATCAAAGCGTAAACTGTTTGAGACATTACTCCCATGGAGGAAAGTGCGCATTTTGAGTTTTGTATTCAATCCCGATGCAATTTCTGTGTTTCATCAACACTCTGATTGTCCACAGATTACAGAATGCCTCCAGATGTGCATCGGAAACTACTACTGGTCTTCCAGGGAACGATCAAAGCGTAGACTGTTTGAGACATTACTCCAGTGGACGAAAGTGCGCATGGTGACTGTTGTATTCAATCCCGCGGCAATTCCTGTGTTTCATCAACACTTTGAAGGTCCACAGATTACATAATGCCTCCAGATGTTCATCGGAAACTACTACTGGTCTTGCAGGAAACGTTCAAAGCGTAGACTGTTAGAGACATTACTCTCCTGGAGGAAAGTGCGCATGGTGACTGTTGTATTAAATCCTGATGCAATTTCTGTGTTTCATCAACACTCTGATAGTCCACAGATTACGGAATGACACCAGATGTGCATCGGAAATTACTACTTGTCTTCTAGGGAACGAACAAAGCGTAGACTGTTTGAGACATTACTCCCATGGAGGAAAGTGCGCATGATGACTTGTATTCGATCGCGATGCAATTTCTGTGTTTCATCAACACTTTGAAGGTCCACAGATTACAGAATGCCTCCAGATGTGCATCGGAAACTACTACTGGTCTTGCAGGGAACGATCAAAGCGTAGACTATTTGAGACATTACTCCCATGGAGGAAAGTGCGCATGGTGACTGTTGTATTCAATCCCGATGCAATTTCTGTGTTTCATCAACACACTAATAGTTTACACATTACAGAATGCCCCCAGATGTGCATCAGAAACTACTACTGGTCTTCCAGGGATCGATCAAAGCGTAAACTTTTTGAGACATTACTCCCATGGAGGAAAGTGCGCGTGGTGACTGTTGTATTCAAGCCTGATGCAATTTCTGTGTTTCATCAACTCTCTGATAGTCCACACATTACAAAATGCCCCCAGATGTGCATCGGAAACTACTACTGGTCTTCCATTGAACGATCAAAGCGTAAACTGTTTGAGACATTACTCCCATGGAGGAAAGTGCACATGGTGACTGTTGTAGTCAATCCCGATGCAATTTCTGTGTTTCATCAACACTCTGATAGTCCACAGATTACAGAAAGCCTCAAGATGTGCATCGGAAACTACTACTGGTCTTCCAGGGAACGATCAAAGCGTAGACTGTTTGAGACAATACTCCCGTGGAGGAAAGTGCGCATGGTGAGTGTTGTATTCAATCCCGATGCAATTTCTGTGTTTCATCAACACTCTGATAGTCCACAGATTACAGAATGCCTCCAGATGTGCATCGGAAACTACTACTGGTCTTCCAGGGAACGATCAAAGCGTAGACTGTTAGAGACATTACTCCCGTGGACGAAAGTGCGCATGGTGACTGTTGTATTCAATCCCGCGGCAATTCCTGTGTTTAATCAACACTTTATAGGTCCACAGATTACAGAATGCCTCCTGATGTTCATCGGAAACTACTACTGGTCTTGCAGGGAACGTTCAAATCGTAGACTGTTAGAGACATTACTCTCATGGAGGAAAGTGCGCATGGTGACTGTTGTATTGAATCCCGATGCAATTTCTGTGTTTCATCAACACTTTGATGGTCCACAGATTGCAGAATGACTCCAGATGTGCATCGGACACTACTACTTGTCTTCCAGGAAACGATCAAACCGTAGACTGTTTGAGACAATACACCCATGTAGGTAAGTGCGCATGGTGACTGTTGTATTCAATCGCGAGGCAATTTCTGTGTTTCATCAACACTCTGATAGTCCACAGATATCAGAATGCCTCCAGATGTGCATCGGAAACTACTACTGGTCTTCCTGGGAACGATCAAAGCGTAGACTGTTAGAGACATTACTCCTGTGGACGAAAGTGCGCATGGTGACTGTTGTATTCAATCCCGCGGCAATTCCTGTGTTTAATCAACACTTTATAGGTCCACAGATTACAGAATACCTCCTGATGTTCATCGGAGACTACTACTGGTCTTGCAGGGAACGTTCAAAGCGTAGACTGTTAGAGACATTACTCTCATGGAGGAAAGTGCGCATGGTGACTGTAGTATTGAATCCCGATGCAATTTCTGTGTTTCATCAACACTTTGAAGGTCCACAGATTACAGAATGACTCCAGATGTGCATCGGAAACTACTACTTGTGTTCCAGGAAACGATCAAACCGTAGACTGTTTGAGACAATACACCCATGTAGGTAAGTGCGCATGGTGACTGTTGTATTCAATCCCCAGGCAAATTCTGTGTTTCATCGACAGTTAGAAAGGTCCACAGATTACAAAATGCCTCCAGATGTGCATCGGAAACTACTACTGGTCTTGCAGGGAACGATCAAAGCGTAGACTATTTGAGACATTACTCCCATGGAGGAAAGTGCGCATGGTGGCTGTTGTATTCAATCCCGATGCAATTTCTGTGTTTCATCAACACACTGATAGTTTACACATTACAGAATGCCCCCAGATGTGTATCAGAAACTACTACTGGTCTTCCAGGGATCGAACAAAGCGTAAACTTTTTGAGACATTACACCCATGGAGGAAAGTGCGCGTGGTGACTGTTGTAGTCAATCCCGATGCAATTTCTGTGTTTCATCAACACTCTGATAGTCCACAGATTACAGAAAGACTCCAGATGTGCATCGGAAACTACTACTGGTCTTCCAGGGAACGATCAAAGCGTAGACTGTTTGAGACATTACTCCTGTGGAGGAAAGTGCGCATTTTGAGTGTTGTACTCAATCCCGATGCAATTTCTGTGTTTCATCAACACTCTGATTTTCCACAGATTACAGAATGCCTCCAGATGTGCATCGGAAACTACTACTGGTCTTCCAGGGAACGATCAAAGCGTAGACTGTTTGAGACATTACTCCAGTGGACGAAAGTGCGCATGGTGACTGTTGTATTCAATCCCGCGGCAATTCCTGTGTTTCATCAACACTTTGAAGGTCCACAGATTATAGAATGCCTCCAGATGTTCATCGGAAACTACTACTGGTCTTGCAGGAAACGTTCAAAGCGTAGACTGTTAGAGACATTACTCTCTTGGAGGAAAGTGCGCATGGTGACTGTTGTATTCAATCCTGATGCAATTTCTGTGTTTCATCAACACACAGATAGTTTACACATTACAGAATGCCCCCAGATGTGCATCAGAAACTACTACTGGTCTTCCAGGGATCGATCAAAGCGTAAACTTTTTGAGACATTACTCCCATGGAGGAAAGTGCGCGAGGTGACTGTTGTATTCAATCCTGATGCAATTTCTGTGTTTCATCAACTCTCTGATAGTCCACACATTACAAAATGCCCCCAGATGTGCATCGGAAACTACTACTGGTCTTCCATGGAACGATCAAATCGTAAACTGTTTGAGACATTACTCCCATGGAGGAAAGTGCACATGGTGACTGTTGTAGTCAATCCCGATGCAATTTCTGTGTTTCATCAACAGTTTGAAGGTCCACAGATTACAGAATGCCTCCAGATGTGCATCGGAAACTACTACTGGTCTTCCAGGGAACGATCAAAGCGTAGACTGTTAGAGACATTACTCCCGTGGACGAAAGTGCGCATGGTGACTGTTGTATTCAATCCCGCGGCAATTCCTGTGTTTCATCAACACTTTGAAGGTCCACAGATTACAGAATGCCTCCTGATGTTCATCGGAAACTACTACTGGTCTTGCAGGGAACGTTCAAATCGTAGACTGTTAGAGACATTACTCTCATGGAGGAAAGTGCGCATGGTGACTGTTGTATTGAATCCCGATGCAATTTCTGTGTCTCATCAACACTTTGATGTTCCACAGATTACAGAATGACTCCAGATGTGCATCGGAAACTACTACTTGTCTTCCAGGAAACGATCAAACCGTAGACTGTTTGAGACAATACACCCATGTAGGTAAGTGCGCATGGTGACTGTTGAATTCAATCGCGAGGCAATTTCTGTGTTTCATCAACAGTTAGAAAGGTCCACAGATTACAAAATGCCTGCAGATGTGCATCGGAAACTACTACTGGTCGTGCAGGGAACGATCAAAGCGTAGATTGTTTGCGACATTACTCCCATGGAGGAAAGTGCGTATGGTGACTGTTGTATTCAATCCCACGGCAATTCCTGTGTTTCATCAACACTTTGAAGGTCCACAGATTACAGAATGCCTCCTGATGTTCATCGGAAACTACTACTGGTCTTGCAGGGAACGTTCAAAGCGTAGACTGTTAGAGACATTACTCTCATGGAGGAAAGTGCGCATGGTGACTGTTGTATTGAATCCCGATGCAATTTTTGTGTTTCATCAACACTTTGAAGATCCACAGATTACAGAATGACTCCACATGTGCATCGGAAACTGCTACTTGTCTTCCAGGAAAAGATCAAACCGTATACTGTTTGAGACAATACACCCATGTAGGTAAGTGCGCATGGTGACTGTTGTATTCAATCCCGAGGCAATTTCTGTGTTTCATCAACAGTTTGAAGGTCCACAGATTACAAAATGCCTCCAGATGTGCATCGGAAACTACTACTGGTCGTGCAGGGAACGATCAAAGCGTAGATTGTTTGCGACATTACTCCTATGGAGGAAAGTGCGCATGGTGACTGTTGTATTCAATCGAGAAGCAATTTCTGTGTTTCATCAACTCACTGATAGTCCACACATTACAAAATGCCCCCAGATGTGCATCGGAAACTACTACTGGTCTTCCATGGAACGATCAAAGCGTAAACTGTTTGAGACATTACTCCCATGGAGGAAAGTGCACATGGTGACTGTTGTAGTCAATCCCGATGCAATTTCTGTGTTTCATCAACACTCTGATAGTCCACAGATTACAGAAAGCCTCCAGATGTGCATCGGAAACTACTACTGGTCTTCCAGGGAACGATCAAAGCGTAGACTGTTTGAGACAATACACCCGTGGAGGAAAGTGCGCATGGTGAGTGTTGTATTCAATCCCGATGCAATTTCTGTGTTTCATCAACACTTTGAAGGTCCACAGATTACAAAATGCCACCAGATGTGCATCGGAAACTACTGCTGGTCTTCCAGGGAACGATCAAAGCGTAGACTGTTTGAGACACTACTCCCATGGAGGAAAGTGCGCATGGTGACTGTTGTATTAAATCCCGATTCAATTTCTGTGTTTCATCAACACTCTGATAGTCCACAGAATACAGAATGCCCACAGATGTGCATCGGAAACTACCACTGGTCTTTCAGGGAACGTTCAAATCGTAGACAGTTAGAGACATTACTCTCATGGAGGAAAGTGCGCATGGTGACTGTTGTATTGAATCCCGATGCAATTTCTGTGTTTCATCAACACTTTGATGGTCCACAGATTTCAGAATGACTCCAGATGTGCATCGGAAACTACTAGTTGTCTTCCAGGAAACGATCAAACCGTAGACTGTTTGAGACAATACACCCATGTAGGTAAGTGCGCATGGTGACTGTTGTATTCAATCGCGAGGCAATTTCTGTGTTTCATCAACAGTTAGAAAGGTCCACAGATTACAAAATGCCTGCAGATGTGCATCGGAAACTACTACTGGTCGTGCAGGGAACGATCAAAGCGTAGATTGTTTGCGACATTAATCCCATGGAGGAAAGTGCGCATGGTGACTGTTGTATTCAATCCCACGGCAATTCCTGTGTTTCATCAACACTTTGAAGGTCCACAGATTACAGAATGCCTCCTGATGTTCATCGGAAACTACTACTGGTCTTGCAGGGAACGTTCAAAGCGTAGACTGTTAGAGACATTACTCTCATGGAGGAAAGTGCGCATGGTGACTGTTGTATTGAATCCCGATGCAATTTCTGTGTTTCATCAACAGTTTGAAGGTCCACAGATTACAAAATGCCTCCAGATGTGCATCGGAAACTACTACTGGTCGTGCAGGGAACGATCAAAGCGTAGACTGTTTGAGACATTACTCCCATGAAGGAAAGTGCGCATGGTGTCTGTTGTATTCAATCGAGATGCAATTTCTGTGTTTCAACAGCACTCTGGTAGTTCACAGATTACAGAATGCCTCCAGATGTGCATCGGAAACTACTACTGGTCATCCTGGGGACGATCAAGGCGTAGACTGTTTGAGACATTAATCCCATGGAGGAATGTGCGCATGGTGACTCTTGTATTCAATCCCAATGCAATTTCTGTGTTTCAACAACACTCTGATTGTCCACAGATTACAGAATGCCTCCAGATGTTCATAGGAAACTACTACTGGTCTTGCAGGGAACGATCAAAGCGTAAACTGTTTGAGACATTACTCCCATGGAGGAAAGTGCGCATGGTGACTGTTGTATTCAATCCCGAGGCAATTTCTGTTTTTCATCAACACTTGGAAGGTCCACAGATTACAGAATGCCTCCAGATGTGCATCGGAAACTACTACTGGTCTTGCAGGGAACGATCAAAGCGTAGACTGTTTGAGACATTACTCCCGTGAAGGAAAGTGCGCATGGTGAGTGTTGTATTCAATCCCGATGCAATTTCTGTGATTCATCAACACTTTGAAGGTCCACAGATTACAGAATGACTCCAAATGTGCATCGGAAACTACTACTTGTCTTCCAGGAAACGATCAAACCGTA
This sequence comes from Schistocerca gregaria, assembly GCF_023897955.1. Classification (NCBI taxonomy): domain Eukaryota; kingdom Metazoa; phylum Arthropoda; class Insecta; order Orthoptera; family Acrididae; genus Schistocerca; species Schistocerca gregaria. Next base: position 19,054,650 of record NC_064927.1, on the reverse strand, counting down.
GACTGTTTGAGACAATACACCCATGTAGGTAAGTGCGCATGGTGACTGTTGTATTCAATCTCGAGGCAATTTCTGTGTTTCATCGACAGTTAGAAAGGTCCACAGATTACAAAATGCCTGCAGATGTGCATCGGAAACTACTAGTGGTCGTGCAGGGAACGATCAAAGCGTAGATTGTTTGCGACATTACTCCCATGGAGGAAAGTGCGCATGGTGACTGTTGTATTCAATCCAAATGCAATTTCTGTGTTTCAGCAGTACTCTGGTAGTCCACAGATTACAGAATGCCTCCAGATGTGCATCGGAAACTACTACTGGTCATCCACGGAACGATCAAAGCGTAGACAGTTTGAGACATTACTCCCGTGGAGGAAAGTACGCATGGTGAGTGTTATATCCAATCCCGATGCAATTTCTGTGTTTCATCAACACTCTGATAGTCCACAGATTACAGAATGACACCAGATGTGCATCGGAAATTACTACTTGTCTTCCAGGGAACGAACAAAGCGTAGAGTGTTTGCGACATTACTGCCATGGAGGAAAGTGCGCATGGTGACTTGTATTCAATTGCGATGCAATTTCTGTGTTTCATCAACACTTTGAAGGTCCACAGATTACAGAATGCCTCCAGATGTGCATCAGAAACTACTACTGGTCTTGCAAGGAACGATCAAAGCGTAGACTATTGGAGACATTACTCCCATGGAGGAAAGTGCGCATGGTGACTGTTGTATTCAATCCCGATGCAATTTCTGTGTTTCATCAACACACTGATAGTTTACACATTACAGAATGCCCCCAGATGTGCATCAGAAACTACTACTGGTCTCCCAGGGATCGATCAAAGCGTAAACTTTTTGAGACATTACTCCCATGGAGGAAAGTGCGCGTGGTGACTGTTGTATTCAATCCTGCTGCAATTTCTGTGTTTCATCAACTCTCTGATAGTCCACACATTACAAAATGCCCCCAGATGTGCATCGGAAACTACTACTGGTCTTCCAGGGAACGATCAAAGCGTAAACTGTTTAAAACATTACTCCCATGGAGGAAAGTGCACATGGTGACTGTTGTAGTCAATCCCGATGCAATTTCTGTGTTTCATCAACACTCTGATAGTTCACAGATTACAGAAAGCCTTCAGATGTGCATCGGAAACTACTACTGGTCTTCCAGGGATCGATCAAAGCGTAGACAGTTTGAGACATTACTCCCGTGGAGGAAAGCACGCATGGTGAGTGTTATATCCAATCCCGATGCAATTTCTGTGTTTCATCAACACTCTGATAGTCCACAGATTACAGAATGCCTCCAGATGTGCATCGGAAACTACTACTGGTCTTCCAGGGAACGATCAAAGCGTAGACTGTTAGAGACATTACTCCCGTGGACAGAAAGTGCGCATGGTGACTGTTGTATTCAATCCCGCGGCAATTCCTGTGTTTCATCACCTTTTTGAAGGTCCACAGATTACAGAATGCCTCCTGATGTTCATCGGAAACTACTACTGGTCTTGCAGGGAACGTTCAAATCGTAGACTGTTAGAGACATTACTCTCATGGAGGAAAGTGCGCATGCTGAATGTTGTAGTGAATCCCGATGCAATTTCTGTGTTTCATCAACAGTTAGAAAGGTCCGCAGATTACAAAATGCCTCCAGATGTGCATCGGAAACTACTACTGGTCGTGCAGGGAACGATCAAAGCGTAGATTGTTTACGACATTACTCCCATGGAGGAAAGTGCGCATGGTGACTGTTGTATTCAATCCCGATTCAATTTCTGTGTTTCAACAGCACTCTGGTAGTCCACAGATTACAGAATGCCTCCAGATGTGCATCGGAAACTACTACTGGTCATCCAGGGAACGATCAAATCGTAGACTGTTTGAAACATTAATCCAATGGAGGAAAGTGCGCATGGTGACTGTTGTATTCAATCCCGATGCAATTTCTGTGTTTCAACAACACTCAAATAGTCCACAGATTACAGAATGCCTCCAGATGTGCATCGGAAACTACTACTGGTCTTCAAGGGAACGATCAAAGCGTAGACTGTTTGACACATTACTCCCATTTAGGAAAATTGCGCATGGTGACTGTTGTATTCAATCCCGATGCAATTTCTGTGTTTCATCAACACTCTGATAGTCCACACATTACAGAATGCTCCCAGATGTGCATCGGAAACTGCTACTGGTCTTCCAGGGAACGATCAAAGCGTAAACTCTTAGAGACATTACTAACATGGAGGAAAGTGCGCATGGTAACTGTTGTATTCAATCTCAATACAATTTCTGTGTTTCATCAACACTCTGATAGTCCACAGATCACAGAATGCCTCCAGATGTGCATCGGAAACTACTAGTGGTCTTCCATTGAACGATCAAACGTAGACTGTTTGAGACATTACTTCCATGGAGGAAAGTGCGCAAGGTGAATGTTGAATTTAATCCCGATGCAATTTCTGTGTTTCATCAAAACTTTAAAGGTCCAAAGATTTCAGAATGCCTCCAGATGTGCATTGGAAACTACTACTGGTCTTCCAGGAAACGATCTAACCGTAGACTGTTTGAGACATTACTCCCATGGAGGAAAGTGCGCATGGTGACTGTTGTATTCAATCCCGAGGCAATTTCTGTGTTTCATCAACACCTTGAAGGTCCACAGATTACAGAATGCCTCCAGATGTTCATAGGAAACTACTACTGGTCTTGCAGGGAACGATCAAAGCGTAGACTGTTTGAGACATTACTCCCATGAAGGAAAGTGCGCATGGTGTCTGTTGTATTCAATCCCGATTCAATTTCTGTGTTTCATCAACACTCTGATAGTCCACACATTACAGAATGCCCCCAGTTGTGCATCGGAAACTACTACTGGTCTTCCAGGGAACGATCAAAGCGTAAACTGTTTGAGACATTACACCCATGGAGGAAAGTGCGCATGGTGACTGTTGTATTCAATCCCGAGGCAATTTCTGTGTTTCATCAACACTTTGAAGGTCCACAGATTACAGAATGCCTCCAGATGTGCATCGGAAACTACTACTGGTCTTGCAGGGAACGATCAAAGCGTACACTGTTTGAGATATTACTCCCATGGAGGAAAGTGCCCATGGTGACTGTTGTATTCAATCCCGATGCAATTTCTGTGTTTCATCAACACTTTGAAGGTCCACAGATTACAGATGCCTCCAGATGTGCATCGGAAACTACAACTGGTCTTGCAGGGAACGATCAAAGCGTAGACTATTTGAGACATTACTCCCATGGAGGAAAGTGCGCATGTCGACTGTTGTATTCAATCCCGATGCAATTTCTGTGTTTCATCAACACTCTGATAGTCCACACATTACAGAATGCTCCCAGATGTGCATCAGAAACTACTACTGGTTTTCCAGGGATCGATCAAAGCGTAAACTTTTTGAGACATTACTCCAATGGAGGAAAGTGCGCATGGTGACTGTTGTATTCAATCCCGTTGCAATTTCTGTGTTTCATCAACACTCTGATAGTCCAAAGATTACAGAATGCCACCAGATGTGCATCGGAAACTACTACTGCTCTTCCAGGGAACGATCAAAGCGTAGACTGTTTGAGACATTACTCCCGTGGACGAAAGTGCGCATGGTGACTGTTGTATTCAATCCCGCGGCAATTCCTGTGTTTCATCAACACTTTGAAGGTCCACAGATTACAGAATGCCTCCTGATGTTCATCGGAAACTACTACTGGTCTTGCAGGGAACGTTCTAAGCGTAGATTGTTTGAGACATTACTTCCATGGGGGAAAGTGCGCATGGTGACTGTTGTATTCAATCCCGATGCAATTTCTGTGTTTTATCAACACTCTGATAGTTTACACATTACAGAATGCCGGCAGATGTGCATCAGAAACTACTACTGGTCTTCCAGGGATCGACCAAAGAGTAAACTTTTTGAGACATTACTCAAATGGAGGAAAGTGCGCGTGGTGACTGTTGTATTCAATCCTGATGCAATATCTGTGTTTCATCAACTCTCTGATAGTCCACACATTACAGAATGCTCCCAGATGTGCATCAGAAACTACTACTGCTCTTCCAGGGAACGATCAAAGCGTAGACTGTTTGAGACATTACTCCCGTGGACGAAAGTGCGCATGGTGACTGTTGTATTCAATCCCGCGGCAATTCCTGTGTTTCATCAACACTTTGAAGGTCCACAGATTACAGAATGCCTCCTGATGTTCATCGGAAACTACTACTGGTCTTGCAGGGAACGTTCAAAGCGTAGATTGTTTGAGACATTACTTCCATGGGGGAAAGTGCGCATGGTGACTGTTGTATTCAATCCCGATGCAATTTCTGTGTTTTATCAACACTCTGATAGTTTACACATTACAGAATGCCGGCAGATGTGCATCAGAAACTACTACTGGTCTTCCAGGGATCGACCAAAGAGTAAACTTTTTGAGACATTACTCAAATGGAGGAAAGTGCGCGTGGTGACTGTTGTATTCAATCCTGATGCAATATCTGTGTTTCATCAACTCTCTGATAGTCCATACATTACAGAATGCCCCCAGATGTGCATCGGAAACTACTACTGGTCTTCCAGGGAACGATCAAAGCGTAAACTGTTTGAGACATTACTCCCATGGAGGAAAGTGCGCATGGTGAGTGTTGTATTCAATCCCGATGCAATTTCTGTGTTTCATCAACACTCTGATAGTCCACAGATCACAGAATGCCTCCAGATGTGCATCGGAAACTACTACTGGTCTTCCAGGGAACGATCAAAGCGTAGACTGTTTGAGACATTACTCCCGTGGACGAAAGTGCTTATGGTGACTGTTGTATTCAAACCCGCGGCAATTCCTGTGTTTCATCAACACTTTGAAGGTCCACAGATTACAGAATGCCCCCTGATGTTCATCGGAAACTACTACTGGTCTTGCAGGGAATGTTCAAAGCGTAGACTGTTAGAGACATTACTCTCATGGAGGAAAGTGCGCATGTTAACTGCTGTATTGAATCCGGATGCAATTTCTGTGTTTCATCAACACTTTGAAGGTCCACAGATTACAGAATGACTCCAGATGTGCATCGGAAACTTCTACTTGTCTTCCAGGAAACGATCAAACCGTAGACTGTTTGAGACAATACACCCATGTAGGTAAGTGCGCATGGTGACTGTTGTATAAATCCCGAGGCAATTTCTGTGTTTCATCAACAGTTTGAAGGTCCACAGATTACAAAATGCCTCCAGATGTGCATCGGAAACTACTACTGGTCGTGCAGGGAACGATCAAAGCGTAGATTGTTTGCGACATTACTCCCATGGAGGAAAGTGCGCATGGTGACTGTTGTATTCAATCCAGATGCAATTTCTGTGTTTCAACAGCACTCTGGTAGTCCAAAGATTACAGAATGCCTCCAGATGTGCATCGGAAACTACTACTGGTCATACAGGGAACGATCAAAGCGTAGACTGTTTGAGACATTAATCCCATGGAGGAAAGTGCGCATGGTGACTGTTGTATTCAATCCCGATGCAATTTCTGTGTTTCAACAACACTCTGATAGTCCACAGATTACAGAATGCCTCCAGATGTGCATCGGAAACTACTACTGGTCTTCAAGGGAACGATCAAAACGTAGACTGTTTGACACATTACTCCCATTTAGGAAAATTGCGCATGGTGACTGTTGTATTCAATCCCGATGCAATTTCTGTGTTTCAACAACACTCTGATAGTCCACACATTACAGAATGCCTCCAGATGTTGCTCGGAAACAACTACTGGTCTTCCAGGGAGCGATCAAAGCGTAAACGGTTTGAGACATTACTCCCATGGAGGAAAGTGCGCATGGTGACTGTTGTATTCAATCCTGATATAATTTCTGTGTTTCATCAACACTCTGATAGTCCACAGATTACAGAAAGCCTCCAGATGTGCATCGGAAACTACTACTGGTCTTGCAGGGAACGTTCAAATCGTAGACTGTTAGAGACATTACTCTCATGGAGGAAAGTGCGCATGCTGAATGTTGTAGTGAATCCCGATGCAATTTCTGTGTTTCATCAACAGTTAGAAAGGTCCGCAGATTACAAAATGCCTCCAGATGTGCATCGGAAACTACTACTGGTCGTGCAGGGAACGATCAAAGCGTAGATTGTTTACGACATTACTCCCATGGAGGAAAGTGCGCATGGTGACTGTTGTATTCAATCCCGATTCAATTTCTGTGTTTCAACAGCACTCTGGTAGTCCACAGATTACAGAATGCCTCCAGATGTGCATCGGAAACTACTACTGGTCATCCAGGGAACGATCAAATCGTAGACTGTTTGAAACATTAATCCAATGGAGGAAAGTGCGCATGGTGACTGTTGTATTCAATCCCGATGCAATTTCTGTGTTTCAACAACACTCAAATAGTCCACAGATTACAGAATGCCTCCAGATGTGCATCGGAAACTACTACTGGTCTTCAAGGGAACGATCAAAGCGTAGACTGTTTGACACATTACTCCCATTTAGGAAAATTGCGCATGGTGACTGTTGTATTCAATCCCGATGCAATTTCTGTGTTTCATCAACACTCTGATAGTCCACACATTACAGAATGCTCCCAGATGTGCATCGGAAACTGCTACTGGTCTTCCAGGGAACGATCAAAGCGTAAACTCTTAGAGACATTACTAACATGGAGGAAAGTGCGCATGGTAACTGTTGTATTCAATCTCAATACAATTTCTGTGTTTCATCAACACTCTGATAGTCCACAGATCACAGAATGCCTCCAGATGTGCATCGGAAACTACTAGTGGTCTTCCATTGAACGATCAAACGTAGACTGTTTGAGACATTACTTCCATGGAGGAAAGTGCGCAAGGTGAATGTTGAATTTAATCCCGATGCAATTTCTGTGTTTCATCAAAACTTTAAAGGTCCAAAGATTTCAGAATGCCTCCAGATGTGCATTGGAAACTACTACTGGTCTTCCAGGAAACGATCTAACCGTAGACTGTTTGAGACATTACTCCCATGGAGGAAAGTGCGCATGGTGACTGTTGTATTCAATCCCGAGGCAATTTCTGTGTTTCATCAACACCTTGAAGGTCCACAGATTACAGAATGCCTCCAGATGTTCATAGGAAACTACTACTGGTCTTGCAGGGAACGATCAAAGCGTAGACTGTTTGAGACATTACTCCCATGAAGGAAAGTGCGCATGGTGTCTGTTGTATTCAATCCCGATTCAATTTCTGTGTTTCATCAACACTCTGATAGTCCACACATTACAGAATGCCCCCAGTTGTGCATCGGAAACTACTACTGGTCTTCCAGGGAACGATCAAAGCGTAAACTGTTTGAGACATTACACCCATGGAGGAAAGTGCGCATGGTGACTGTTGTATTCAATCCCGAGGCAATTTCTGTGTTTCATCAACACTTTGAAGGTCCACAGATTACAGAATGCCTCCAGATGTGCATCGGAAACTACTACTGGTCTTGCAGGGAACGATCAAAGCGTACACTGTTTGAGATATTACTCCCATGGAGGAAAGTGCCCATGGTGACTGTTGTATTCAATCCCGATGCAATTTCTGTGTTTCATCAACACTTTGAAGGTCCACAGATTACAGATGCCTCCAGATGTGCATCGGAAACTACAACTGGTCTTGCAGGGAACGATCAAAGCGTAGACTATTTGAGACATTACTCCCATGGAGGAAAGTGCGCATGTCGACTGTTGTATTCAATCCCGATGCAATTTCTGTGTTTCATCAACACTCTGATAGTCCACACATTACAGAATGCTCCCAGATGTGCATCAGAAACTACTACTGGTTTTCCAGGGATCGATCAAAGCGTAAACTTTTTGAGACATTACTCCAATGGAGGAAAGTGCGCATGGTGACTGTTGTATTCAATCCCGTTGCAATTTCTGTGTTTCATCAACACTCTGATAGTCCAAAGATTACAGAATGCCACCAGATGTGCATCGGAAACTACTACTGCTCTTCCAGGGAACGATCAAAGCGTAGACTGTTTGAGACATTACTCCCGTGGACGAAAGTGCGCATGGTGACTGTTGTATTCAATCCCGCGGCAATTCCTGTGTTTCATCAACACTTTGAAGGTCCACAGATTACAGAATGCCTCCTGATGTTCATCGGAAACTACTACTGGTCTTGCAGGGAACGTTCTAAGCGTAGATTGTTTGAGACATTACTTCCATGGGGGAAAGTGCGCATGGTGACTGTTGTATTCAATCCCGATGCAATTTCTGTGTTTTATCAACACTCTGATAGTTTACACATTACAGAATGCCGGCAGATGTGCATCAGAAACTACTACTGGTCTTCCAGGGATCGACCAAAGAGTAAACTTTTTGAGACATTACTCAAATGGAGGAAAGTGCGCGTGGTGACTGTTGTATTCAATCCTGATGCAATATCTGTGTTTCATCAACTCTCTGATAGTCCACACATTACAGAATGCTCCCAGATGTGCATCAGAAACTACTACTGCTCTTCCAGGGAACGATCAAAGCGTAGACTGTTTGAGACATTACTCCCGTGGACGAAAGTGCGCATGGTGACTGTTGTATTCAATCCCGCGGCAATTCCTGTGTTTCATCAACACTTTGAAGGTCCACAGATTACAGAATGCCTCCTGATGTTCATCGGAAACTACTACTGGTCTTGCAGGGAACGTTCAAAGCGTAGATTGTTTGAGACATTACTTCCATGGGGGAAAGTGCGCATGGTGACTGTTGTATTCAATCCCGATGCAATTTCTGTGTTTTATCAACACTCTGATAGTTTACACATTACAGAATGCCGGCAGATGTGCATCAGAAACTACTACTGGTCTTCCAGGGATCGACCAAAGAGTAAACTTTTTGAGACATTACTCAAATGGAGGAAAGTGCGCGTGGTGACTGTTGTATTCAATCCTGATGCAATATCTGTGTTTCATCAACTCTCTGATAGTCCATACATTACAGAATGCCCCCAGATGTGCATCGGAAACTACTACTGGTCTTCCAGGGAACGATCAAAGCGTAAACTGTTTGAGACATTACTCCCATGGAGGAAAGTGCGCATGGTGAGTGTTGTATTCAATCCCGATGCAATTTCTGTGTTTCATCAACACTCTGATAGTCCACAGATCACAGAATGCCTCCAGATGTGCATCGGAAACTACTACTGGTCTTCCAGGGAACGATCAAAGCGTAGACTGTTTGAGACATTACTCCCGTGGACGAAAGTGCTTATGGTGACTGTTGTATTCAAACCCGCGGCAATTCCTGTGTTTCATCAACACTTTGAAGGTCCACAGATTACAGAATGCCCCCTGATGTTCATCGGAAACTACTACTGGTCTTGCAGGGAATGTTCAAAGCGTAGACTGTTAGAGACATTACTCTCATGGAGGAAAGTGCGCATGTTAACTGCTGTATTGAATCCGGATGCAATTTCTGTGTTTCATCAACACTTTGAAGGTCCACAGATTACAGAATGACTCCAGATGTGCATCGGAAACTTCTACTTGTCTTCCAGGAAACGATCAAACCGTAGACTGTTTGAGACAATACACCCATGTAGGTAAGTGCGCATGGTGACTGTTGTATAAATCCCGAGGCAATTTCTGTGTTTCATCAACAGTTTGAAGGTCCACAGATTACAAAATGCCTCCAGATGTGCATCGGAAACTACTACTGGTCGTGCAGGGAACGATCAAAGCGTAGATTGTTTGCGACATTACTCCCATGGAGGAAAGTGCGCATGGTGACTGTTGTATTCAATCCAGATGCAATTTCTGTGTTTCAACAGCACTCTGGTAGTCCAAAGATTACAGAATGCCTCCAGATGTGCATCGGAAACTACTACTGGTCATACAGGGAACGATCAAAGCGTAGACTGTTTGAGACATTAATCCCATGGAGGAAAGTGCGCATGGTGACTGTTGTATTCAATCCCGATGCTATTTCTGTGTTTCAACAACACTCTGATAGTCCACAGATTACAGAATGCCTCCAGATGTGCATCGGAAACTACTACTGGTCTTCAAGGGAACGATCAAAACGTAGACTGTTTGACACATTACTCCCATTTAGGAAAATTGCGCATGGTGACTGTTGTATTCAATCCCGATGCAATTTCTGTGTTTCATCAACACTCTGATAGTCCACACATTACAGAATGCTCCCAGATGTGCATCGGAAACTGCTACTGGTCTTCCAGGGAACGATCAAAGCGTAAACTCTTAGAGACATTACTAACATGGAGGAAAGTGCGCATGGTAACTGTTGTATTCAATCTCAATACAATTTCTGTGTTTCATCAACACTCTGATAGTCCACAGATCACAGAATGCCTCCAGATGTGCATCGGAAACTACTAGTGGTCTTCCATTGAACGATCAAACGTAGACTGTTTGAGACATTACTTCCATGGAGGAAAGTGCGCAAGGTGAATGTTGAATTTAATCCCGATGCAATTTCTGTGTTTCATCAAAACTTTAAAGGTCCAAAGATTTCAGAATGCCTCCAGATGTGCATTGGAAACTACTACTGGTCTTCCAGGAAACGATCTAACCGTAGACTGTTTGAGACATTACTCCCATGGAGGAAAGTGCGCATGGTGACTGTTGTATTCAATCCCGAGGCAATTTCTGTGTTTCATCAACACCTTGAAGGTCCACAGATTACAGAATGCCTCCAGATGTTCATAGGAAACTACTACTGGTCTTGCAGGGAACGATCAAAGCGTAGACTGTTTGAGACATTACTCCCATGAAGGAAAGTGCGCATGGTGTCTGTTGTATTCAATCCCGATTCAATTTCTGTGTTTCATCAACACTCTGATAGTCCACACATTACAGAATGCCCCCAGTTGTGCATCGGAAACTACTACTGGTCTTCCAGGGAACGATCAAAGCGTAAACTGTTTGAGACATTACACCCATGGAGGAAAGTGCGCATGGTGACTGTTGTATTCAATCCCGAGGCAATTTCTGTGTTTCATCAACACTTTGAAGGTCCACAGATTACAGAATGCCTCCAGATGTGCATCGGAAACTACTACTGGTCTTGCAGGGAACGATCAAAGCGTACACTGTTTGAGATATTACTCCCATGGAGGAAAGTGCCCATGGTGACTGTTGTATTCAATCCCGATGCAATTTCTGTGTTTCATCAACACTTTGAAGGTCCACAGATTACAGATGCCTCCAGATGTGCATCGGAAACTACAACTGGTCTTGCAGGGAACGATCAAAGCGTAGACTATTTGAGACATTACTCCCATGGAGGAAAGTGCGCATGTCGACTGTTGTATTCAATCCCGATGCAATTTCTGTGTTTCATCAACACTCTGATAGTCCACACATTACAGAATGCTCCCAGATGTGCATCAGAAACTACTACTGGTTTTCCAGGGATCGATCAAAGCGTAAACTTTTTGAGACATTACTCCAATGGAGGAAAGTGCGCATGGTGACTGTTGTATTCAATCCCGTTGCAATTTCTGTGTTTCATCAACACTCTGATAGTCCAAAGATTACAGAATGCCACCAGATGTGCATCGGAAACTACTACTGCTCTTCCAGGGAACGATCAAAGCGTAGACTGTTTGAGACAATACTCCCGTGGACGAAAGTGCGCATGGTGACTGTTGTATTCAATCCCGCGGCAATTCCTGTGTTTCATCAACACTTTGAAGGTCCACAGATTACAGAATGCCTCCTGATGTTCATCGGAAACTACTACTGGTCTTGCAGGGAACGTTCTAAGCGTAGATTGTTTGAGACATTACTTCCATGGGGGAAAGTGCGCATGGTGACTGTTGTATTCAATCCCGATGCAATTTCTGTGTTTTATCAACACTCTGATAGTTTACACATTACAGAATGCCGGCAGATGTGCATCAGAAACTACTACTGGTCTTCCAGGGATCGACCAAAGAGTAAACTTTTTGAGACATTACTCAAATGGAGGAAAGTGCGCGTGGTGACTGTTGTATTCAATCCTGATGCAATATCTGTGTTTCATCAACTCTCTGATAGTCCACACATTACAGAATGCTCCCAGATGTGCATCAGAAACTACTACTGCTCTTCCAGGGAACGATCAAAGCGTAGACTGTTTGAGACATTACTCCCGTGGACGAAAGTGCGCATGGTGACTGTTGTATTCAATCCCGCGGCAATTCCTGTGTTTCATCAACACTTTGAAGGTCCACAGATTACAGAATGCCTCCTGATGTTCATCGGAAACTACTACTGGTCTTGCAGGGAACGTTCAAAGCGTAGATTGTTTGAGACATTACTTCCATGGGGGAAAGTGCGCATGGTGACTGTTGTATTCAATCCCGATGCAATTTCTGTGTTTTATCAACACTCTGATAGTTTACACATTACAGAATGCCGGCAGATGTGCATCAGAAACTACTACTGGTCTTCCAGGGATCGACCAAAGAGTAAACTTTTTGAGACATTACTCAAATGGAGGAAAGTGCGCGTGGTGACTGTTGTATTCAATCCTGATGCAATATCTGTGTTTCATCAACTCTCTGATAGTCCATACATTACAGAATGCCCCCAGATGTGCATCGGAAACTACTACTGGTCTTCCAGGGAACGATCAAAGCGTAAACTGTTTGAGACATTACTCCCATGGAGGAAAGTGCGCATGGTGAGTGTTGTATTCAATCCCGATGCAATTTCTGTGTTTCATCAACACTCTGATAGTCCACAGATCACAGAATGCCTCCAGATGTGCATCGGAAACTACTACTGGTCTTCCAGGGAACGATCAAAGCGTAGACTGTTTGAGACATTACTCCCGTGGACGAAAGTGCTTATGGTGACTGTTGTATTCAAACCCGCGGCAATTCCTGTGTTTCATCAACACTTTGAAGGTCCACAGATTACAGAATGCCCCCTGATGTTCATCGGAAACTACTACTGGTCTTGCAGGGAATGTTCAAAGCGTAGACTGTTAGAGACATTACTCTCATGGAGGAAAGTGCGCATGTTAACTGCTGTATTGAATCCGGATGCAATTTCTGTGTTTCATCAACACTTTGAAGGTCCACAGATTACAGAATGACTCCAGATGTGCATCGGAAACTTCTACTTGTCTTCCAGGAAACGATCAAACCGTAGACTGTTTGAGACAATACACCCATGTAGGTAAGTGCGCATGGTGACTGTTGTATAAATCCCGAGGCAATTTCTGTGTTTCATCAACAGTTTGAAGGTCCACAGATTACAAAATGCCTCCAGATGTGCATCGGAAACTACTACTGGTCGTGCAGGGAACGATCAAAGCGTAGATTGTTTGCGACATTACTCCCATGGAGGAAAGTGCGCATGGTGACTGTTGTATTCAATCCAGATGCAATTTCTGTGTTTCAACAGCACTCTGGTAGTCCAAAGATTACAGAATGCCTCCAGATGTGCATCGGAAACTACTACTGGTCATACAGGGAACGATCAAAGCGTAGACTGTTTGAGACATTAATCCCATGGAGGAAAGTGCGCATGGTGACTGTTGTATTCAATCCCGATGCAATTTCTGTGTTTCAACAACACTCTGATAGTCCACAGATTACAGAATGCCTCCAGATGTGCATCGGAAACTACTACTGGTCTTCAAGGGAACGATCAAAACGTAGACTGTTTGACACATTACTCCCATTTAGGAAAATTGCGCATGGTGACTGTTGTATTCAATCCCGATGCAATTTCTGTGTTTCAACAACACTCTGATAGTCCACACATTACAGAATGCCTCCAGATGTTGCTCGGAAACAACTACTGGTCTTCCAGGGAGCGATCAAAGCGTAAACGGTTTGAGACATTACTCCCATGGAGGAAAGTGCGCATGGTGACTGTTGTATTCAATCCTGATATAATTTCTGTGTTTCATCAACACTCTGATAGTCCACAGATTACAGAAAGCCTCCAGATGTGCATCGGAAACTACTACTGGTCTTCCAGGATACGATCAAAGCGTTGACTGTTTGAGACATTACTCCCGTGGAGGTGAGTGCGCATGGTGACTGTTGTATTCAATCCCGATGCAATTTTTGTGTTTCATCAACACTCTGATAGTCCACAGATTACAGAATGCCTCCAGATGTGCATCGGAAACTACTACTGGTCTTCCAGGGAACGATCAAAGCGTAGACTGTTTGAAACCTTACTCCCGTGGACGAAGTTGCGCGTGGTGACTGTTGTATTCAATCGCGCGGCAATTACTGTGTTTCAACAACACTTTGCAGGTCCACAGATTACAGAATGCCTCCAGATGTGCATCGGAAACTACTACAGGTCGTCCAGGGAACAATCAAAGCGTAAACTGCTTGAGACATTACTCCCATGGGGGAAAGTGCGCATGCTGACTGTTGTATTGAATCCTGATGCAATTTCTGTGTTTCAGCAACACTCTGATAGTCCACACATTACAGAATGTCCCCAGACGTGCATCGGAAACTACTACTGGTCTTCCAGCGAACGATCAAAGCGTAAACTGTTTAAGACATTACTCACGTGGAGGAAAGTGCGCATGGTGACTGTTGTATTCAATCCCGATGCAATTTCTGTGTTTTATCAACACTCTGATAGTCCACAGACTACTGAATGCCTCCAGATGTCCATCGGAAACTACTACTGGTCTTCCAGGGAACGATCAAAGCGTAGAATGCTTGCGACATTACTCCCATGGAGGAAAGTGGGCATGGTGACAGTTGTATTCAATCCCGATGCGATTTCTGTGTTTTATCAACACTCTGATAGTCCACAGACTACAGAATGCCTCCAGATGTCCATCGGAAACTACCACTGGTCTTCCAGGAAACGATGAAAGCGTAGACAGTTTGAGACATTACTCCCATGGAGGAAAGTTCACATGGTGACTATTGTATTCAATCCCGATGCAATTTCTGTGTTTCAAGAGCACTCTGGTAGTCGACAGATTACAGAATGCCTCCAGATGTGCATCGGAAACTACTACTTATCTTCCAGGGAACGATCAAAGCGTAGACTGTTTGAGACATTACTCCAGTGGACGAAAGTGCGCATGGTGACTGTTGTATTCAATCCCGCGGCAATTCCTGTGTTTCATCAACACTTTGAAGGTCCACAGATTATAGAATGCCTCCAGATGTTCATCGGAAACTACTACTGGTCTTGCAGGAAACGTTGAAAGCGTAGACTGTTAGAGACATTACTCTCTTGGAGGAAAGTGCGCATGGTGACTGTTGTATTCAATCCTGATGCAATTTCTGTGTTTCATCAACACACAGATAGTTTACACATTACAGAATGCCCCCAGATGTGCATCAGAAACTACTACTGGTCTTCCAGGGATCGATCAAAGCGTAAACTTTTTGAGACATTACTCCCATGGAGGAAAGTGCGCGAGGTGACTGTTGTATTCAATCCTGATGCAATTTCTGTGTTTCATCAACTCTCTGATAGTCCACACATTACAAAATGCCCCCAGATGTTCATCGGAAACTACTACTGGTCTTCCATGGAACGATCAAATCGTAAACTGTTTGAGACATTACTCCCATGGAGGAAAGTGGACATGGTGACTGTTGTAGTCAATCCCGATGCAATTTCTGTGTTTCATCAACAGTTTGAAGGTCCACAGATTACAGAATGCCTCCAGATGTGCATCGGAAACTACTACTGGTCTTCCAGGGAACGATCAAAGCGTAGACTGTTAGAGACATTACTCCCGTGGACGAAAGTGCGCATGGTGACTGTTGTATTCAATCCCGCGGCAATTCCTGTGTTTCATCAACACTTTGAAGGTCCACAGATTACAGAATGCCTCCTGATGTTCATCGGAAACTACTACTGGTCTTGCAGGGAACGTTCAAATCGTAGACTGTTAGAGACATTACTCTCATGGAGGAAAGTGCGCATGGTGACTGTTGTATTGAATCCCGATGCAATTTCTGTGTCTCATCAACACTTTGATGTTCCACAGATTACAGAATGACTCCAGATGTGCATCGGAAACTACTACTTGTCTTCCAGGAAACGATCAAACCGTAGACTGTTTGAGACAATACACCCATGTAGGTAAGTGCGCATGGTGACTGTTGAATTCAATCGCGAGGCAATTTCTGTGTTTCATCAACAGTTAGAAAGGTCCACAGATTACAAAATGCCTGCAGATGTGCATCGGAAACTACTACTGGTCGTGCAGGGAACGATCAAAGCGTAGATTGTTTGCGACATTACTCCCATGGAGGAAAGTGCGTATGGTGACTGTTGTATTCAATCCCACGGCAATTCCTGTGTTTCATCAACACTTTGAAGGTCCACAGATTACAGAATGCCTCCTGATGTTCATCGGAAACTACTACTGGTCTTGCAGGGAACGTTCAAAGCGTAGACTGTTAGAGACATTACTCTCATGGAGGAAAGTGCGCATGGTGACTGTTGTATTGAATCCCGATGCAATTTTTGTGTTTCATCAATACTTTGAAGATCCACAGATTACAGAATGACTCCACATGTGCATCGGAAACTGCTACTTGTCTTCCAGGAAAAGATCAAACCGTATACTGTTTGAGACAATACACCCATGTAGGTAAGTGCGCATGGTGACTGTTGTATTCAATCCCGAGGCAATTTCTGTGTTTCATCAACAGTTTGAAGGTCCACAGATTACAAAATGCCTCCAGATGTGCATCGGAAACTACTACTGGTCGTGCAGGGAACGATCAAAGCGTAGATTGTTTGCGACATTACTCCTATGGAGGAAAGTGCGCATGGTGACTGTTGTATTCAATCGAGAAGCAATTTCTGTGTTTCATCAACTCACTGATAGTCCACACATTACAAAATGCCCCCAGATGTGCATCGGAAACTACTACTGGTCTTCCATGGAACGATCAAAGCGTAAACTGTTTGAGACATTACTCCCATGGAGGAAAGTGCACATGGTGACTGTTGTAGTCAATCCCGATGCAATTTCTGTGTTTCATCAACACTCTGATAGTCCACAGATTACAGAAAGCCTCCAGATGTGCATCGGAAACTACTACTGGTCTTCCAGGGAACGATCAAAGCGTAGACTGTTTGAGACAATACACCCGTGGAGGAAAGTGCGCATGGTGAGTGTTGTATTCAATCCCGATGCAATTTCTGTGTTTCATCAACTCTCTGATAGTCCACAGATTACAGAATGCCTCCAGATGTGCATCGGAAACTACTACTGGTCTTCCAGGGAACGATCAAAGCGTAGACTGTTAGAGACATTACTCCCGTGGACGAAAGTGCTCATGGTGACTGTTGTATTCAATCCCGCGGCAATGCCTGTGTTTCATCAACACTTTGAAGGTCCACAGATTACAGAATGCCTCCTGATGTTCATCGGAAACTACTACTGGTCTTGCAGGGAACGTTCAAATCGTAGACAGTTAGAGACATTACTCTCATGGAGGAAAGTGCGCATGGTGACTGTTGTATTGAATCCCGATGCAATTTCTGTGTTTCATCAACACTTTGATGGTCCACAGATTTCAGAATGACTCCAGATGTGCATCGGAAACTACTAGTTGTCTTCCAGGAAACGATCAAACCGTAGACTGTTTGAGACAATACACCCATGTAGGTAAGTGCGCATGGTGACTGTTGTATTCAATCGCGAGGCAATTTCTGTGTTTCATCAACAGTTAGAAAGGTCCACAGATTACAAAATGCCTGCAGATGTGCATCGGAAACTACTACTGGTCGTGCAGGGAACGATCAAAGCGTAGATTGTTTGCGACATTAATCCCATGGAGGAAAGTGCGCATGGTGACTGTTGTATTCAATCCCACGGCAATTCCTGTGTTTCATCAACACTTTGAAGGTCCACAGATTACAGAATGCCTCCTGATGTTCATCGGAAACTACTACTGGTCTTGCAGGGAACGTTCAAAGCGTAGACTGTTAGAGACATTACTCTCATGGAGGAAAGTGCGCATGGTGACTGTTGTATTGAATCCCGATGCAATTTCTGTGTTTCATCAACAGTTTGAAGGTCCACAGATTACAAAATGCCTCCAGATGTGCATCGGAAACTACTACTGGTCGTGCAGGGAACGATCAAAGCGTAGACTGTTTGAGACATTACTCCCATGAAGGAAAGTGCGCATGGTGGCTGTTGTATTCAATCGAGATGCAATTTCTGTGTTTCAACAGCACTCTGGTAGTTCACAGATTACAGAATGCCTCCAGATGTGCATCGGAAACTACTACTGGTCATCCTGGGGACGATCAAGGCGTAGACTGTTTGAGACATTAATCCCATGGAGGAATGTGCGCATGGTGACTCTTGTATTCAATCCCAATGCAATTTCTGTGTTTCAACAACACTCTGATTGTCCACAGATTACAGAATGCCTCCAGATGTTCATAGGAAACTACTACTGGTCTTGCAGGGAACGATCAAATCGTAAACTGTTTGAGACATTACTCCCATGGAGGAAAGTGCGCATGGTGACTGTTGTATTCAATCCCGAGGCAATTTCTGTTTTTCATCAACACTTGGAAGGTCCACAGATTACAGAATGCCTCCAGATGTGCATCGGAAACTACTACTGGTCTTGCAGGGAACGATCAAAGCGTAGACTGTTTGAGACATTACTCCCGTGAAGGAAAGTGCGCATGGTGAGTGTTGTATTCAATCCCGATGCAATTTCTGTGATTCATCAACACTTTGAAGGTCCACAGATTACAGAATGACTCCAAATGTGCATCGGAAACTACTACTTGTCTTCCAGGAAACGATCAAACCGTAGACTGTTTGAGACAATACACCCATGTAGGTAAGTGCGCATGGTGACTGTTGTATTCAATCTCGAGGCAATTTCTGTGTTTCATCGACAGTTAGAAAGGTCCACAGATTACAAAATGCCTCCAGATGTGCATCGGAAACTACTAGTGGTCGTGCAGGGAACGATCAAAGCGTAGATTGTTTGCGACATTACTCCCATGGAGGAAAGTGCGCATGGTGACTGTTGTATTCAATCCAAATGCAATTTCTGTGTTTCAGCAGTACTCTGGTAGTCCACAGATTACAGAATGCCTCCAGATGTGCATCGGAAACTACTACTGGTCATCCACGGAACGATCAAAGCGTAGACAGTTTGAGACATTACTCCCGTGGAGGAAAGTACGCATGGTGAGTGTTATATCCAATCCCGATGCAATTTCTGTGTTTCATCAACACTCTGATAGTCCACAGATTACAGAATGACACCAGATGTGCATCGGAAATTACTACTTGTCTTCCAGGGAACGAACAAAGCGTAGAGTGTTTGCGACATTACTGCCATGGAGGAAAGTGCGCATGGTGACTTGTATTCAATTGCGATGCAATTTCTGTGTTTCATCAACACTTTGAAGGTCCACAGATTACAGAATGCCTCCAGATGTGCATCAGAAACTACTACTGGTCTTGCAAGGAACGATCAAAGCGTAGACTATTGGAGACATTACTCCCATGGAGGAAAGTGCGCATGGTGACTGTTGTATTCAATCCCGATGCAATTTCTGTGTTTCATCAACACACTGATAGTTTACACATTACAGAATGCCCCCAGATGTGCATCAGAAACTACTACTGGTCTCCCAGGGATCGATCAAAGCGTAAACTTTTTGAGACATTACTCCCATGGAGGAAAGTGCGCGTGGTGACTGTTGTATTCAATCCTGCTGCAATTTCTGTGTTTCATCAACTCTCTGATAGTCCACACATTACAAAATGCCCCCAGATGTGCATCGGAAACTACTACTGGTCTTCCAGGGAACGATCAAAGCGTAAACTGTTTAAAACATTACTCCCATGGAGGAAAGTGCACATGGTGACTGTTGTAGTCAATCCCGATGCAATTTCTGTGTTTCATCAACACTCTGATAGTTCACAGATTACAGAAAGCCTCCAGATGTGCATCGGAAACTACTACTGGTCTTCCAGGGATCGATCAAAGCGTAGACAGTTTGAGACATTACTCCCGTGGAGGAAAGCACGCATGGTGAGTGTTATATCCAATCCCGATGCAATTTCTGTGTTTCATCAACACTCTGATAGTCCACAGATTACAGAATGCCTCCAGATGTGCATCGGAAACTACTACTGGTCTTCCAGGGAACGATCAAAGCGTAGACTGTTAGAGACATTACTCCCGTGGACAGAAAGTGCGCATGGTGACTGTTGTATTCAATCCCGCGGCAATTCCTGTGTTTCATCACCTTTTTGAAGGTCCACAGATTACAGAATGCCTCCTGATGTTCATCGGAAACTACTACTGGTCTTGCAGGGAACGTTCAAATCGTAGACTGTTAGAGACATTACTCTCATGGAGGAAAGTGCGCATGCTGAATGTTGTAGTGAATCCCGATGCAATTTCTGTGTTTCATCAACAGTTAGAAAGGTCCGCAGATTACAAAATGCCTCCAGATGTGCATCGGAAACTACTACTGGTCGTGCAGGGAACGATCAAAGCGTAGATTGTTTACGACATTACTCCCATGGAGGAAAGTGCGCATGGTGACTGTTGTATTCAATCCCGATTCAATTTCTGTGTTTCAACAGCACTCTGGTAGTCCACAGATTACAGAATGCCTCCAGATGTGCATCGGAAACTACTACTGGTCATCCAGGGAACGATCAAATCGTAGACTGTTTGAAACATTAATCCAATGGAGGAAAGTGCGCATGGTGACTGTTGTATTCAATCCCGATGCAATTTCTGTGTTTCAACAACACTCAAATAGTCCACAGATTACAGAATGCCTCCAGATGTGCATCGGAAACTACTACTGGTCTTCAAGGGAACGATCAAAGCGTAGACTGTTTGACACATTACTCCCATTTAGGAAAATTGCGCATGGTGACTGTTGTATTCAATCCCGATGCAATTTCTGTGTTTCATCAACACTCTGATAGTCCACACATTACAGAATGCTCCCAGATGTGCATCGGAAACTGCTACTGGTCTTCCAGGGAACGATCAAAGCGTAAACTCTTAGAGACATTACTAACATGGAGGAAAGTGCGCATGGTAACTGTTGTATTCAATCTCAATACAATTTCTGTGTTTCATCAACACTCTGATAGTCCACAGATCACAGAATGCCTCCAGATGTGCATCGGAAACTACTAGTGGTCTTCCATTGAACGATCAAAGCGTAGACTGTTTGAGACATTACTTCCATGGAGGAAAGTGCGCAAGGTGAATGTTGAATTTAATCCCGATGCAATTTCTGTGTTTCATCAAAACTTTAAAGGTCCAAAGATTTCAGAATGCCTCCAGATGTGCATTGGAAACTACTACTGGTCTTCCAGGAAACGATCTAACCGTAGACTGTTTGAGACATTACTCCCATGGAGGAAAGTGCGCATGGTGACTGTTGTATTCAATCCCGAGGCAATTTCTGTGTTTCATCAACACCTTGAAGGTCCACAGATTACAGAATGCCTCCAGATGTTCATAGGAAACTACTACTGGTCTTGCAGGGAACGATCAAAGCGTAGACTGTTTGAGACATTACTCCCATGAAGGAAAGTGCGCATGGTGTCTGTTGTATTCAATCCCGATTCAATTTCTGTGTTTCATCAACACTCTGATAGTCCACACATTACAGAATGCCCCCAGTTGTGCATCGGAAACTACTACTGGTCTTCCAGGGAACGATCAAAGCGTAAACTGTTTGAGACATTACACCCATGGAGGAAAGTGCGCATGGTGACTGTTGTATTCAATCCCGAGGCAATTTCTGTGTTTCATCAACACTTTGAAGGTCCACAGATTACAGAATGCCTCCAGATGTGCATCGGAAACTACTACTGGTCTTGCAGGGAACGATCAAAGCGTACACTGTTTGAGATATTACTCCCATGGAGGAAAGTGCCCATGGTGACTGTTGTATTCAATCCCGATGCAATTTCTGTGTTTCATCAACACTTTGAAGGTCCACAGATTACAGATGCCTCCAGATGTGCATCGGAAACTACAACTGGTCTTGCAGGGAACGATCAAAGCGTAGACTATTTGAGACATTACTCCCATGGAGGAAAGTGCGCATGTCGACTGTTGTATTCAATCCCGATGCAATTTCTGTGTTTCATCAACACTCTGATAGTCCACACATTACAGAATGCTCCCAGATGTGCATCAGAAACTACTACTGGTTTTCCAGGGATCGATCAAAGCGTAAACTTTTTGAGACATTACTCCAATGGAGGAAAGTGCGCATGGTGACTGTTGTATTCAATCCCGATGCAATTTCTGTGTTTCATCAACACTCTGATAGTCCAAAGATTACAGAATGCCACCAGATGTGCATCGGAAACTACTACTGCTCTTCCAGGGAACGATCAAAGCGTAGACTGTTTGAGACATTACTCCCGTGGACGAAAGTGCGCATGGTGACTGTTGTATTCAATCCCGCGGCAATTCCTGTGTTTCATCAACACTTTGAAGGTCCACAGATTACAGAATGCCTCCTGATGTTCATCGGAAACTACTACTGGTCTTGCAGGGAACGTTCAAAGCGTAGATTGTTTGAGACATTACTTCCATGGGGGAAAGTGCGCATGGTGACTGTTGTATTCAATCCCGATGCAATTTCTGTGTTTTATCAACACTCTGATAGTTTACACATTACAGAATGCCGGCAGATGTGCATCAGAAACTACTACTGGTCTTCCAGGGATCGACCAAAGAGTAAACTTTTTGAGACATTACTCAAATGGAGGAAAGTGCGCGTGGTGACTGTTGTATTCAATCCTGATGCAATATCTGTGTTTCATCAACTCTCTGATAGTCCATACATTACAGAATGCCCCCAGATGTGCATCGGAAACTACTACTGGTCTTCCAGGGAACGATCAAAGCGTAAACTGTTTGAGACATTACTCCCATGGAGGAAAGTGCGCATGGTGAGTGTTGTATTCAATCCCGATGCAATCTCTGTGTTTCATCAACACTCTGATAGTCCACAGATCACAGAATGCCTCCAGATGTGCATCGGAAACTACTACTGGTCTTCCAGGGAACGATCAAAGCGTAGACTGTTTGAGACATTACTCCCGTGGACGAAAGTGCTTATGGTGACTGTTGTATTCAAACCCGCGGCAATTCCTGTGTTTCATCAACACTTTGAAGGTCCACAGATTACAGAATGCCCCCTGATGTTCATCGGAAACTACTACTGGTCTTGCAGGGAATGTTCAAAGCGTAGACTGTTAGAGACATTACTCTCATGGAGGAAAGTGCGCATGTTAACTGCTGTATTGAATCCGGATGCAATTTCTGTGTTTCATCAACACTTTGAAGGTCCACAGATTACAGAATGACTCCAGATGTGCATCGGAAACTTCTACTTGTCTTCCAGGAAACGATCAAACCGTAGACTGTTTGAGACAATACACCCATGTAGGTAAGTGCGCATGGTGACTGTTGTATAAATCCCGAGGCAATTTCTGTGTTTCATCAACAGTTTGAAGGTCCACAGATTACAAAATGCCTCCAGATGTGCATCGGAAACTACTACTGGTCGTGCAGGGAACGATCAAAGCGTAGATTGTTTGCGACATTACTCCCATGGAGGAAAGTGCGCATGGTGACTGTTGTATTCAATCCAGATGCAATTTCTGTGTTTCAACAGCACTCTGGTAGTCCAAAGATTACAGAATGCCTCCAGATGTGCATCGGAAACTACTACTGGTCATACAGGGAACGATCAAAGCGTAGACTGTTTGAGACATTAATCCCATGGAGGAAAGTGCGCATGGTGACTGTTGTATTCAATCCCGATGCAATTTCTGTGTTTCAACAACACTCTGATAGTCCACAGATTACAGAATGCCTCCAGATGTGCATCGGAAACTACTACTGGTCTTCAAGGGAACGATCAAAACGTAGACTGTTTGACACATTACTCCCATTTAGGAAAATTGCGCATGGTGACTGTTGTATTCAATCCCGATGCAATTTCTGTGTTTCAACAACACTCTGATAGTCCACACATTACAGAATGC
Organism: Schistocerca gregaria; assembly: GCF_023897955.1. NCBI lineage: Eukaryota > Metazoa > Arthropoda > Insecta > Orthoptera > Acrididae > Schistocerca > Schistocerca gregaria. The sequence continues at coordinate 19,030,593 of NC_064927.1, read as the reverse complement.
CTCCAGATGTTGCTCGGAAACAACTACTGGTCTTCCAGGGAGCGATCAAAGCGTAAACGGTTTGAGACATTACTCCCATGGAGGAAAGTGCGCATGGTGACTGTTGTATTCAATCCTGATATAATTTCTGTGTTTCATCAACACTCTGATAGTCCACAGATTACAGAATGACACCAGATGTGCATCGGAAACTACTACTTGTCTTCCAGGGAACGATCAAAGCGTAGACTGTTTGAGACATTACTCCCATGGAGGAAAGTGCGCATGGTGACTTGTATTCAATCGCGATGCAATTTCTGTGTTTCATCAACACATTGAAGGTCCACAGATTACAGAATGCCTACAGATGTGCATCGGAAAATACTACTGGTCTTCCAGGGATCGATCAAAGCGTAAACTTCTTGAGACATTACTCCCATGCATCGAAAGTGGGCGTGGTGACTGTTGTATTCAATCCTGATGCAACTTCTGTGTTTCATGCACACTCTGATAGTCCACACATTACAGAATGCCCCCAGATGTGCATCGGAAACTACTACTGGTCTTCCAGGGAACGATCAAAGCGTAAACTGTTTGAGACATTACTCCCATGGAGGAAAGTGCGCATGGTGACTCTTGTACTCAATCCCGATGTAATTTCTGTGTTTCATCAACACTCTGATAGTCCACAGATTACAGAAAGCCTCCAGATGTGCATCGGAAACTACTACTGGTCTTCCAGGATACGATCAAAGCGTTGACTGTTTGAGACATTACTCCCGTGGAGGTGAGTGCGCATGGTGACTGTTGTATTCAATCCCGATGCAATTTTTGTGTTTCATCAACACTCTGATAGTCCACAGATTACAGAATGCCTCCAGATGTGCATCGGAAACTACTACTGGTCTTCCAGGGAACGATCAAAGCGTAGACTGTTTGAAACCTTACTCCCGTGGACGAAGTTGCGCGTGGTGACTGTTGTATTCAATCGCGCGGCAATTACTGTGTTTCAACAACACTTTGCAGGTCCACAGATTACAGAATGCCTCCAGATGTGCATCGGAAACTACTACAGGTCGTCCAGGGAACAATCAAAGCGTAAACTGCTTGAGACATTACTCCCATGGGGGAAAGTGCGCATGCTGACTGTTGTATTGAATCCTGATGCAATTTCTGTGTTTCAGCAACACTCTGATAGTCCACACATTACAGAATGTCCCCAGACGTGCATCGGAAACTTCTACTGGTCTTCCAGCGAACGATCAAAGCGTAAACTGTTTAAGACATTACTCACGTGGAGGAAAGTGCGCATGGTGACTGTTGTATTCAATCCCGATGCAATTTCTGTGTTTTATCAACACTCTGATAGTCCACAGACTACTGAATGCCTCCAGATGTCCATCGGAAACTACTACTGGTCTTCCAGGGAACGATCAAAGCGTAGAATGCTTGCGACATTACTCCCATGGAGGAAAGTGGGCATGGTGACAGTTGTATTCAATCCCGATGCGATTTCTGTGTTCTATCAACACTCTGATAGTCCACAGACTACAGAATGCCTCCAGATGTCCATCGGAAACTACCACTGGTCTTCCAGGAAACGATGAAAGCGTAGACAGTTTGAGACATTACTCCCATGGAGGAAAGTTCACATGGTGACTATTGTATTCAATCCCGATGCAATTTCTGTGTTTCAAGAGCACTCTGGTAGTCGACAGATTACAGAATGCCTCCAGATGTGCATCGGAAACTACTACTTATCTTCCAGGGAACGATCAAAGCGTAAACTGTTTGGGTCATTAACCCCATGGAGGAAAGTGCGCATGGTGACTGTTGTATTCAATTCCAATGCAACTTCTGTGTTTCATCAACACTCTGATAGTCCACACATTACAGAATGCCCCCAGATGTGCATCGGAAACTAGTACTGGTCTTCCAGGGAACGATCAAAACGTAAACAGTTTGAGACATTACTCCCATGGCGGAAAGTGCGCATGGTGACTCTTGTATACAATCCTGATAGCAATTTCTGTGTTTCATCCACACTCTGATAGTCCACGCATTACAGAATGTCCCAAGATGTGCATCGGAAACTACTACTGGTCTTCCAGGAAACGATCAAAGCGTAAACTGTTTGAGACATTACTCCCATGGAGGAAAGTGCGCATGGTGACTGTTGTATACAATCCCGATGCAATTTCTGTGTTTCATCAACACTCTGATAGTCCACAGACTACAGAATGCCTCCAGATGTGCATCGGAAACTACTACTGGTCCTCCAGGGAACGATCAAAGCGTAGACTGTTGATACATTACTCCCATTTAGGAAAATTGCGCATGGTGACTGTTGTATTCAATCCCAATGCAATTTTTGTGTTTCAACAAAAGTCTGATAGTACACACATTACAGAATGAACCCAGATGTTCATCGGAAACAACTGTTGGTCTTTCAGGGAACGATCACAGCGTAAACCGTTTGAGACATTACTCCCATGGAGGAAAGTGCGCATAGTGACTGTTGTATTCAATCCCGATGCAATTTCTGTGTTTCAACAACACTCTGATAGTCCACAGATTACAGAATGCCTCCAGATGTGCATCGGAACTACTACTGGTCCTCAATTGAACGATCAAAGCGTAGACTGTATGAGACATTACTCCCATTTAGGAAAATTGCGCATGGTGACTGTTGTATTCAATCCCGATGCAGTTTCTGTGTTTCAACAACACTCTGATAGTCCGCACATTACAGAATGCCTCCAGATGTTCCTCGGAAACAACTACTGGTCTTCCAGGGAACGATCAAAGCGTAAACGGTTTGAGACATTACTCCCATGGAGGAAAGTGCACATGGTGACAGTTGTATTCAATCCCGATGCAATATCTGTGTTTCATCAACACTCTGATAGTCCACTGATTACAGAATGCCTCCAGATGTGCATCGGAAACTACTGCAGGTCTTCCAGGGAAGATCAAAGCGTAGACTGTTTCACACATTACTCCCATGGAGGAAATTGCGCATGGTGGCTTGTATTCAATCCTGATTGCAATTTCTGTGTTTCATCAACACTCTGATAGTCCACACATTACAGAATGTCCCCAGATGTGCATCGGATACTACTACTGGTCTTCCAGGGAACGATCAAAGCGTAAACTGTTTGAGACATTACTCCCATGGAGAAAAGTGCGCTTGGTGACTGTTGTATTCAATCCCGATGCAATTTCTGTGTTTCATCAACACTCTGATAGTCCATAGATTACAGAATGACACCAGATGTGAATCGGAATCTAATACTGGTCTTCCAGGGAAGATCAAAGCGTAGACTGTTTGAGACATTACTCCCATGGAGGAAAGTGCGCATGGGGACTTGTATTCAATCCTGATTGCAATTTCTGTGTATCATCAACACTCTGATAGTCCACACATTACAGAATGTCCCCAGATGTGCATCGGATACTACTACTGGTCTTCCAGGGAACGATCAAACCGTAAACTGTTTGAGACATTACTCCCATGGAGAAAAGTGCTCTTGGTGACTGTTGTATTCAATCCCGATGCAGTTTCTGCGTTTCATCAACACTCTGATAGTCCACAGACTACAGAATGCCTCCATATGTGTATCGGAAACTACTACTCGTCTTCCAGGGAACGATCAAAGCGTAGAAGTTTTGTGACATTACACCCATGTAGGAAAGTGCGCATGGTGACTATTGTATTCAATCCCGATGCAATTTCTGTGTCTCATCATCACTTTGAAGGTCCACAGATTACAGAATGCATCCAGATGTGCATCGGAAACTACTACTGGTCTTCCAGGAAACGATCAAAGCGTAGACAGTATGAGACATTGCTCCCATGGAGGAAAGTTCGCATGGTGACTGTTGTATTCAAATCCGATGCAATTTCTGTGATCAACAGCACTCTGGTAGTCCACAGATTACAGAATGTCTCCCTGGTCATCCAGGGAACGATCAAAGCGTAGACTGTTTGAGACATTAATCCCATGGAGGAAAGTGCGCATGGTGACTGTTGTATTCAATCCCGATGCAATTTCTGTGTTTCAACAACACTCTGATAGTCCACACATTACAGAATTCCTCCAGATGTGCATCGGAAACTACTACTGGGCTTCCAGGGAAGGATCAAAGCGTAAACTGTTTGAGACATTACTCCCAAGGAGGAAAGTGCGCATGGAGACGGTTGTATTCAATCCCGATGTAATTCCTGTGTTTCAACAACACTCTGATAGTCCACACATTACAGAATGCCTCCAGATGTTCCTCGGAAACAACTGCTGGTCTCCCAGGGAACGATCAAAGCGTAAACGGTTTGAGACATTACTCCCATGGAGGAAAGTGCACATGGTGACTGTTGTATTCAATCCTGATTGCAATTTCTGTGTTTCATCAACACCCTGATAGTCCACACATTACAGAATGTCTACAGATGTGCATCGGATACTACTACTGGCCTTCCAGGGAACGATCAAAGCGTAAAATGTTTGAGACATCACTCCCATGGAGGAAAGTGAACATGGTGACTGTTGCATTCAATCCTGATTGCAATTTCTGTGTTTCATCAACACTCTGATAGCCCACAGACTACAGAATGCCTCCAGATGTTCATCGGAAACTATTACTGGTCTTCCAGGGAACGATCAAAGCGTAGAATTTTTGTGACACTACTCCCATGTAGGAAAGTGAGCATAGTCACTGTTGTATTCAATCCCGATGCAATTTCCTTGTCTCATCAACACTTTGGAGGTCCACAGATTACAGAATGCCTCCAGATGTGCATCGGAAACTGCTACTGGTGTTCCAGGAAACGATCAAAACGTAGACAGTTTGACACATTACTCCCATGGAGAAAAGTTTGCATGGTGACTGTTGTATTCAATCTCGATGCAATTTCTGTGTTTCAACAACACTCTGATAGTCCACAGATTACAGAATGCCTCCAGATGTGCATCGGAAACTACTCCTGGTCATCCAGGGAAGGATCAAAGGGTAGACTGTTTGAGACATTATTCCCATGGAGGAAAGTGTGCATGGTGACTGTTGTATTCAATCCCGATCCAATTTCTGTGTTTCAACAACACTCTGATAGTCCACAGATTACAGAATGCCTCCAGATGTGCATCGGAAACTAGTACTGGTCTCCCAGGGAACAATCAAAGCGTAGACTGTTTGAGACATTTCTCCCATTTAAGAAACTTGCGCATGGTGACTGTTGTATTCAATCTCGATGCAATTTTTGTGTTTCAACAACACTCTGATAGTCCAGACATTACAGAATGTCCCCAGATGAGCATCGGAAACTAGTACTGGTCTTCCAGGGAACGATCAAATGGTAAACTTTTTGAGACATTACTCCCATGGAGGAAAGTGCGCATGGAGTCTGTTGTATTCAATCCCGATGCAATTTCTGTGTTTCATCAACACTCTGATAGTCCACACATTACAGAATGCACCCAGATGTGCATCGGAAACTAGTACTGGTCTTCCAGGGAACGATCAAAGCGTAAACTGTTTGAGACATTACCCCCATAATTGAAATGCGCATGGTGACTGTTGTATTCAATCCCGACGCAATTTCTGTGTTTAAACAACACTCTGATAGTTTACAGATTACAGAATGCCTCCAGATGTGTATCGGAAACTACTACTGGTCTTCCAGGGAACGATCAAAGCGTAGACTGTTTGAGACATTACTCCCATGGAGGAAAGTGCGCATGGTGACTGTTGTATTCAATCCCGATGCAATTTCTGTGTTTCATCAACACTCTGATAGTTCACAGATTATAGAATGACACCAGATGTGCATCGGAAACTAATACTGGTCTTCCAGGGAACGATCAAAGCGGAAATTATTTGAGACGTTACTCCCAAAGAGGAAAGTGCGCATGGTGACTGTTGTATTCTATCCTGATTGCAATTTCTGTGTTTCATCAACACTCTGATGGTCCGAACATTACAGAATGTCCCCAGATGTGCATCGGAAACTACTACTGGTCTTCCTGGGAACGATCAAAGCATAGAATTTTTGTGACACTACTTCCATGTTGGAAAGCGCGCATGGTGACTGTTGTTTTCAATCCCGATGCAATTTCTGTGTTTCATCAACACTCTGATAGTCCACAGACTACAGAATGCCTCCAGATGAGCATCGGAAACTACTACTGGTCTTCCAGGGAACGATCAAATCGTAGACTGTTTGAGACATTACTCCCATTTAGGAAAATTGCGCATGATGACTGTTGTATTCAATCCCGATGCAATTTTTGTGTCTCAACAACACTCTGATAGTCCACACATTACAGAATGCCCCCAGATGTGCATCGGAAACTAGTACTGGTCTTCCAGGGAACGATCAAAGGGTAAACTGTTTGAGACATTACTCCCATATAGGAAAGTGCACATGTCGACTGTTGTATTCAATCCCGACGCAATATCTGTGTTTAAACAACACTCTGATAGTCCAGACATTACAGAATGTCCCCAGATGTGCATCGGAAACTACTACTGGTCTTCCAGGGAACGATCAAAGCGTAAACTGTTTGAGACATTACTCCCATGGAATAAAGTGCGCATTGTGACTGTTGTATTATATCCCGATGCAATTTCTTTGTTTCATCAACACTCTGATAGCCCACAGACTACGGAATGCCTTCGGATGTGCATCGGAAACTACTACTGGTCTTCCAGGGAACGATCAAAGCGTAGAATTTAGGTGACATTACTCCCATGTACTAAAGTGCGCATGGTCACTGTTGTATTCAATCCTGATTGCAATTTCTGTGTTTCATCAACACTCTGATAGTCCACACATTACAGAATGTCCCCAGATGTGCATCGGACACTACTACTGGTCTTCCAGGGAACGATCAAAACGTAAACTGCTTAAGACATTACTCATATGGAGAAAAGTGCGCATGGTGATTGTTGTATTCTATCATGATGCAATTTCTGTGTTTCATCAACACTCTGATAGTCCACAGACAACAGAATGCCTTAGATGTGCATCGGAAACAGCTACTGGTCTTCCAGAAACGATTAAAGCGTAGAATGTTTGTGACATTACTTCTTTGTAGGAAAGTGCGCATGGTACTGTTGTATTCAATCCCGATGCAATTCCTGTGTCTCATCAACACTTTGTAGCTCCACAGATTACAGAATGCCTCCAGATGTGCATCGGAAACTACTACTGGTGTTCCAGGAAACGATCAAAGCGTAGACAGTTTGAGACATTACTCCCGTGGAGGTAAGTGCGCATGGTGACTGTTGTATTCAATCCCGATGCAATTTTTGTGTTTCAACAACACTCAGATAGTCCACACATTACATAATGCCCCCAGATGTGCATCGGAAACTAGTACTGGTCTTCCAGGGAACGATCAAAGTGTAGACTGTTGAGACATTACTCCCATTTAGGATAATGGCGCATGGTGACTGTTGCATTCAATCCCGATGCAATTTCTGTGTTTCATCAACACTCTGATAGTCCAGAGATTACAGAATGCCTCCAGATGAGCATCGGAAACTACTACTGGTCTTCCAGGGAACGATCAATGCGTAGACTGTTTGAGACATTACTCTCATTTAGGAAAATTGCGCATGGTGACTGTTGTATTCAATCCCGATGCAATTTTTGTGTTTCAACAACACTCTGATAGTCCACACATTACAGAATGCCCCCAGATGTGCATCGGAAACTAGTACTGGTCTTCAAGGGAACGATCAAAGTGTAAACTGTTTGAGACATTACTCCCATATAGGAAAGTGCGCATGGTGACTGTTGTATTCAATCCCGATAGAATTTCTGTGTTTCATCAACACTCTGATAGTCCACAGACTACAGAATGCCTCCAGATGTGCATCGGAAACTACTACTGGTCTTCCAGGGAACGATCAAAGCGTAGAATCTTTGTGACATTACTCCCATGTAGGAAAGTGCGCATGGTGACGGTTGTATTCAATCCCGATGCAATTTCTGTATCTCATCAACACTTTCAAGGTCCACAGGTTACAGAATGCCTCCAGATGTGCATCGGAAACTACTACTGGTCTTCTAGGAAACGATCAAAGCGTAGACAGTTTGAGACATGACTCCCATGGAGGAAAATTCGCATGGTGACTGTTGTATTCAATCCCGATGCAATTTCTGTGTTTCAACAACACTCTGATAGTCCACCGATTACAGAATTGCCTCCAGATGTGCATCGGAAACTACTCCTGGTCATCCAGGGAACGATCAAGTCCTAGACTGTTTGAGACATTAATCCCATGGAGGAAAGTGCGCATAGTGACTGTTGTGTTCAACCCCGATGCAATTTCTGTGTTTCAACAACACTCTGATAGTCCACACATTACAGAATGCCCCCAGATGTGCATCGGAAATTACTACCGGTCTTCCAGGGAACGATCAAAGCGTAAACTGTTCGAGACATTACTCCAAAGGAGGAAAGTGCGCAAGGTGACTGTTGTATTCAATCCCGATGCAATTTCTGTGTTTCATCAACACTCTGATAGTCCACAGATTACAGAATGCCTCCAGATGTGCATCGGAAACTACTACAGGTCTTCCAGGGAACGATCAAAGCGTAGACTTTTTGAGACGTTACTCCCATGGAGGAAAGTGCGCATGGCGACTGTTGTATTCAATCACGATGCAATTTCTGTGTTTCATCAACACTCTGATAGTCCACACATTACAGAATGAACCCAAATGTTCATTGGAAACAACTACTGGTCTTCCAGGGAACGATCAAAGCGTAAACTGTTTGAGACATTACTCCCATTTAGGATAGTGGGCATGGTGACTGTGGTATTCAATCCCGAGGCAATTTCTATGTTTCATCAACACTCTCAAGGTCCACAGATTACAGAATGACTCCTGATGTGCATCGGAAACTACTACTGGTCTTCCTGGAAACAATCAAACCGTAGACTGTTTGAGACATTACTCCCATATAGGAAAGCTAGCATGGTGACTGTTGTATTCAATCCCGATGCAATTTCTGTGTTTCATCAACACTCTGATAGTCCACACATTACAGAATGAACCCAGATGTTCAGCGGAAACAACTACTGGTCTTCCAGGGAACGATCAAAGCGTAAACTGTTTGAGACATTACTCCCATTTAGGATAGTGGGCATGGTGAATGTGGTATTCAATCCCGAGGCAATTTCTATGTTTCATCAACACTCTCAAGGTCCACAGATTACAGAATGACTCCTGATGTGCATCGGAAACTACTACTGGTCTTCCTGGAAACAATCAAACCGTAGACTGTTTGAGACATTACTCCCATATAGGAAAGCTAGCATGGTGACTGTTGTATTCAATCCCGATGCAATTTCTGTGTTTCATCAACACTCTGATAGTCCACACATTACAGAATGAACCCAGATGTTCAGCGGAAACAACTACTGGTCTTCCAGGGAACGATCAAAGCGTAAACTGTTTGAGACATTACTCCCATGGAGGAAAGTGCGCATGGTGACTGTGGTATTCAATCCCGAGGCAATTTCTATGTTTCATCAACACTTTCAAGGTCCACAGATTACACAATGCCTCCAGATGTGCATCGGAAACTACTACTGGTCTTCCAGGAAACAATCAAACCGTAGACTGTTTAAGACATTACTCCCATGGAGGAAAGTGCGCATGGTGTCTGTTGTATTCAATCCCGATGCAATTTCTGTGTTTCATCAACACTCTGATAGTCCACAGACAACAGAATGCCTCCAGATGTGCATCGCAAACAACTACTGGTCTTCCAGGGAACGATCAAAGCGTAGAATTTTAGTGACATTACTTCCATGTAGGAAAGTGCGCATGGTGACTGTTGTATTCAATCCCGATGCAATTTCTGTGTCTCATTAACATTTTGAAGGTCCACAGATTACAGAATGCCTCCAGATGTACATCGGAAACGACTACTGGTGTTCCAGGAAACGATCAAAGCGTAGACAGTTTGAGACATTGCTCCCATGGAGGAAAGTGCGCATGGTGACTGTTGTATTCAATCCCGATGCAATTTCTGTGTTTCATCAACACTCTGATAGTCCAGACATTACAGAATGTCCCCAGATGTGCATCGGAAACTAGTACTGGTCTTCCAGGGAACGATCAAAGGGTAAACTGTTTGAGACATTACTCCCATGGAGGAAAGTGCGCATGGAGTCTGTTGTATTCAATCCCGATGCAATTTCTGTGTTTCATCAACACTCTGATAGTCCACACATTACAGAATGCACCCAGATGTGCATCGGAAACTAGTACTGGTCTTCCAGGGAACGATCAAAGCGTAAACTGTTTGAGACATTACCCCCATAATTGAAATGCGCATGGTGAGTGTTGTATTCAATCCCGACGCAATTTCTGTGTTTAAACAACACTCTGATAGTTTACAGATTACAGAATGCCTCCAGATGTGTATCGGAAACTACTACTGGTCTTCCAGGGAACGATCAAAGCGTAGACTGTTTGAGACATTACTCCCATGGAGGAAAGTGCGCATGGTGACTGTTGTATTCAATCCCGATGCAATTTCTGTGTTTCATCAACACTCTGATAGTCCACAGATTATAGAATGACACCAGATGTGCATCGGAAACTAATACTGGTCTTCCAGGGAACGATCAAAGCGGAAATTATTTGAGACGTTACTCCCAAAGAGGAAAGTGCGCATGGTGACTGTTGTATTCTATCCTGATTGCAATTTCTGTGTTTCATCAACACTCTGATGGTCCGAACATTACAGAATGTCCCCAGATGTGCATCGGAAACTACTACTGGTCTTCCAGGGAACGATCAAAGCGTAGAATTTTTGTGACACTACTTCCATGTTGGAAAGCGCGCATGGTGACTGTTGTATTCAATCCCGATGCAATTTCTGTGTTTCATCAACACTCTGATAGTCCACAGACTACAGAATGCCTCCAGATGAGCATCGGAAACTACTACTGGTCTTCCAGGGAACGATCAAATCGTAGACTGTTTGAGACATTACTCCCATTTAGGAAAATTGCGCATGATGACTGTTGTATTCAATCCCGATGCAATTTTTGTGTCTCAACAACACTCTGATAGTCCACACATTACAGAATGCCCCCAGATGTGCATCGGAAACTAGTACTGGTCTTCCAGGGAACGATCAAAGGGTAAACTGTTTGAGACATTACTCCCATATAGGAAAGTGCACATGTCGACTGTTGTATTCAATCCCGACGCAATATCTGTGTTTAAACAACACTCTGATAGTCCAGACATTACAGAATGTCCCCAGATGTGCATCGGAAACTACTACTGGTCTTCCAGGGAACGATCAAAGCGTAAACTGTTTGAGACATTACTCCCATGGAATAAAGTGCGCATTGTGACTGTTGTATTATATCCCGATGCAATTTCTTTGTTTCATCAACACTCTGATAGCCCACAGACTACGGAATGCCTTCGGATGTGCATCGGAAACTACTACTGGTCTTCCAGGGAACGATCAAAGCGTAGAATTTAGGTGACATTACTCCCATGTACTAAAGTGCGAATGGTCACTGTTGTATTCAATCCCGATGCAATTTCTGTGACTCATCAACACTTTGAAGGTCCACAGATTACAAAATGCCTCCAGATGTGCATCCGAAACTACTACTGCTCTTCCAGGAAACAATCAAACCGTTGACTGTTTGAGACATTACTCCCATATAGGAAAGTGCGCATGGTCACTGTTGTATTCAATCCTGATTGCAATTTCTGTGTTTCATCAACACTCTGATAGTCCACACATTACAGAATGTCCCCAGATGTGCATCGGACACTACTACTGGTCTTCCAGGGAACGATCAAAACGTAAACTGCTTAAGACATTACTCATATGGAGAAAAGTGCGCATGGTGATTGTTGTATTCAATCATGATGCAATTTCTGTGTTTCATCAACACTCTGATAGTCCACAGACAACAGAATGCCTTAGATGTGCATCGGAAACAGCTACTGGTCTTCCAGAAACGATCAAAGCGTAGAATGTTTGTGACATTACTTCCTTGTAGGAAAGTGCGCATGGTACTGTTGTATTCAATCCCAATGCAATTCCTGTGTCTCATCAACACTTTGTAGCTCCACAGATTACAGAATGCCTCCAGATGTGCATCGGAAACTACTACTGGTGTTCCAGGAAACGATCAAAGCGTAGACAGTTTGAGACATTACTCCCATGGAGGTAAGTGCGCATGGTGACTGTTGTATTCAATCCCGATGCAATTTTTGTGTTTCAACAACACTCAGATAGTCCACACATTACATAATGCCCCCAGATGTGCATCGGAAACTAGTACTGGTCTTCCAGGGAACGATCATAGTGTAGACTGTTGAGACATTACTCCCATTTAGGATAATGGCGCATGGTGACTGTTGCATTCAATCCCGATGCAATTTCTGTGTTTCATCAACACTCTGATAGTCCAGAGATTACAGAATGCCATCAGATGAGCATCGGAAACTACTACTGGTCTTCCAGGGAACGATCAATGCGTAGACTGTTTGAGACATTACTCTCATTTAGGAAAATTGCGCATGGTGACTGTTGTATTCAATCCCGATGCAATTTTTGTGTTTCAACAACACTCTGATAGTCCACACATTACAGAATGCCCCCAGATGTGCATCGGAAACTAGTACTGGTCTTCCAGGGAACGATCAAAGTGTAAACTGTTTGAGACATTACTCCCATATAGGAAAGTGCGCATGGTGACTGTTGTATTCAATCCCGATAGAATTTCTGTGTTTCATCAACACTCTGATAGTCCACAGACTACAGAATGCCTCCAGATGTGCATCGGAAACTACTACTGGTCTTCCAGGGAACGATCAAAGCGTAGAATCTTTGTGACATTACTCCCATGTAGGAAAGTGCGCGTGGTGACGGTTGTATTCAATCCCGATGCAATTTCTGTATCTCATCAACACTTTCAAGGTCCACAGGTTACAGAATGCATCCAGATGTGCATCGGAAACTACTACTGGTCTTCTAGGAAACGATCAAAGCGTAGACAGTATGAGACATGACTCCCATGGAGGAAAATTCGCATGGTGACTGTTGTATTCAATCCCGATGCAATTTCTGTGTTTCAACAACACTCTGATAGTCCACCGATTACAGAATTGCCTCCAGATGTGCATCGGAAACTACTCCTGGTCATCCAGGGAACGATCAAGTCCTAGACTGTTTGAGACATTAATCCCATGGAGGAAAGTGCGCATAGTGACGGTTGTGTTCAACCCCGATGCCATTTCTGTGTTTCAACAACACTCTGATAGTCCACACATTACAGAATGCCCCCAGATGTGCATCGGAAATTACTACCGGTCTTCCAGGGAACGATCAAAGCGTAAACTGTTCGAGACATTACTCCAAAGGAGGAAAGTGCGCATGGTGACTGTTGTATTCAATCCCGATGCAATTTCTGTGTTTCATCAACACTCTGATAGTCCACAGATTACAGAATGCCTCCAGATGTGCATCGGAAACTACTACAGGTCTTCCAGGGAACGATCAAAGCGTAGACTTTTTGAGACGTTACTCCCATGGAGGAAAGTGCGCATGGCGACTGTTGTATTCAATCACGATGCAATTTCTGTGTTTCATCAACACTCTGATAGTCCACACATTACAGAATGAACCCAAATGTTCATTGGAAACAACTACTGGTCTTCCAGGGAACGATCAAAGCGTAAACTGTTTGAGACATTACTCCCATTTAGGATAGTGGGCATGGTGACTGTGGTATTCACTCCCGAGGCAATTTCTATGTTTCATCAACACTCTCAAGGTCCACAGATAACAGAATGACTCCTGATGTGCATCGGAAACTACTACTGGTCTTCCTGGAAACAATCAAACCGTAGACTGTTTGAGACATTACTCCCATATAGGAAAGTTAGCATGGTGACTGTTGTATTCAATCCCGATGCAATTTCTGTGTTTCATCAACACTCTGATAGTCCACACATTACAGAATGTCCCCAGATGTGCATAGGACACTACTACTGGTCTTCCAGGGAACGATCAAAACGTAAACTGCTTAAGACATTACTCATATGGAGAAAAGTGCGCATGGTGATTGTTGTATTCAATCATGATGCAATTTCTGTGTTTCATCAACACTCTGATAGTCCACAGACAACAGAATGCCTTAGATGTGCATCGGAAACAGCTACTGGTCTTCCAGAAACGATCAAAGCGTAGAATGTTTGTGACATTACTTCCTTGTAGGATAGTGCGCATGGTACTGTTGTATTCAATCCCAATGCAATTCCTGTGTCTCATCAACACTTTGTAGCTCCACAGATTACAGAATGCCTCCAGATGTGCATCGGAAACTACTACTGGTGTTCCAGGAAACGATCAAAGCGTAGACAGTTTGAGACATTACTCCCATGGAGGTAAGTGCGCATGGTGACTGTTGTATTCAATGCCGATGCAATTTTTGTGTTTCAACAACACTCAGATAGTCCACACATTACATAATGCCCCCAGATGTGCATCGGAAACTAGTACTGGTCTTCCAGGGAACGATCAAAGTGTAGACTGTTGAGACATTACTCCCATTTAGGATAATGGCGCATGGTGACTGTTGCATTCAATCCCGATGCAATTTCTGTGTTTCATCAACACTCTGATAGTCCAGAGATTACAGAATGCCTCCAGATGAGCATCGGAAACTACTACTGGTCTTCCAGGGAACGATCAATGCGTAGACTGTTTGAGACATTACTCTCATTTAGGAAAATTGCGCATGGTGACTGTTGTATTCAATCCCGATGCAATTTTTGTGTTTCAACAACACTCTGATAGTCCACACATTACAGAATGCCCCCAGATGTGCATCGGAAACTAGTACTGGTCTTCCAGGGAACGATCAAAGTGTAAACTGTTTGAGACATTACTCCCATATAGGAAAGTGCGCATGGTGACTGTTGTATTCAATCCCGATAGAATTTCTGTGTTTCATCAACACTCTGATAGTCCACAGACTACAGAATGCCTCCAGATGTGCATCGGAAACTACTACTGGTCTTCCAGGGAACGATCAAAGCGTAGAATCTTTGTGACATTACTCCCATGTAGGAAAGTGCGCATGGTGACGGTTGTATTCAATCCCGATGCAATTTCTGTATCTCATCAACACTTTCAAGGTCCACAGGTTACAGAATGCCTCCAGATGTGCATCGGAAACTACTACTGGTCTTCTAGGAAACGATCAAAGCGTAGACAGTTTGAGACATGACTCCCATGGAGGAAAATTCGCATGGTGACTGTTGTATTCAATCCCGATGCAATTTCTGTGTTTCAACAACACTCTGATAGTCCACCGATTACAGAATTGCCTCCAGATGTGCATCGGAAACTACTCCTGGTCATCCAGGGAACGATCAAGTCCTAGACTGTTTGAGACATTAATCCCATGGAGGAAAGTGCGCATAGTGACGGTTGTGTTCAACCCCGATGCAATTTCTGTGTTTCAACAACACTCTGATAGTCCACACATTACAGAATGCCCCCAGATGTGCATCGGAAATTACTACCGGTCTTCCAGGGAACGATCAAAGCGTAAACTGTTCGAGACATTACTCCAAAGGAGGAAAGTGCGCATGGTGACTGTTGTATTCAATCCCGATGCAATTTCTGTGTTTCATCAACACTCTGATAGTCCACAGATTACAGAATGCCTCCAGATGTGCATCGGAAACTACTACAGGTCTTCCAGGGAACGATCAAAGCGTAGACTTTTTGAGACGTTACTCCCATGGAGGAAAGTGCGCATGGCGACTGTTGTATTCAATCACGATGCAATTTCTGTGTTTCATCAACACTCTGATAGTCCACACATTACAGAATGAACCCAAATGTTCATTGGAAACAACTACTGGTCTTCCAGGGAACGATCAAAGCGTAAACTGTTTGAGACATTACTCCCATTTAGGATAGTGGGCATGGTGACTGTGGTATTCAATCCCGAGGCAATTTCTATGTTTCATCAACACTCTCAAGGTCCACAGATTACAGAATGACTCCTGATGTGCATCGGGAACTACTACTGGTCTTCCTGGAAACAATCAAACCGTAGACTGTTTGAGACATTACTCCCATATAGGAAAGTTAGCATGGTGACTGTTGTATTCAATCCCGATGCAATTTCTGTGTTTCATCAACACTCTGATAGTCCACACATTACAGAATGAACCCAGATGTTCAGCGGAAACAACTACTGGTCTTCCAGGGAACGATCAAAGCGTAAACTCTTTGAGACATTACTCCCATGGAGGAAAGTGCGCATGGTGACTGTGGTATTCAATCCCGAGGCAATTTCTATGTTTCATCAACACTTTCAAGGTCCACAGATTACACAATGCCTCCAGATGTGCATCGGAAACTACTACTGGTCTTCCAGGAAACAATCAAACCGTAGACTGTTGGAGACATTACTCCCATGGAGGAAAGTGCGCATGGTGTCTGTTGTATTCAATCCCGATGCAATTTCTGTGTTTCATCAACACTCTGATAGTCCACAGACAACAGAATGCCTCCAGATGTGCATCGCAAACAACTACTGGTCTTCCAGGGAACGATCAAAGCGTAGAATTTTAGTGACATTACTTCCATGTAGGAAAGTGCGCATGGTGACTGTTGTATTCAATCCCGATGCAATTTCTGTGTCTCATTAACATTTTGAAGGTCCACAGATTACAGAATGCCTCCAGATGTACATCGGAAACTACTACTGGTGTTCCAGGAAACGATGAAAGCGTAGACAGCTTGAGACATTACTCCCATGGAGGAAAGTGCGCATGGTGACTGTTGTATTCAATCCCGATGCAATTTCTGTGTTTCATCAACACTCTGACAGTCCACAGACTACAGAATGCCTCCCGATGAGCATCGGAAACTACTACTGGTCTTCCAGGGAACGATCAAATCGTAAACTGTTTGAGAGATTACTCCCATTTAGGAAAATTGCACATGGTGACTGTTGTATTCAATCCCGATGCAATTTCTGTGTTTCATCAACACTCTGATAGGCCACACATTACAGAATGCAACCAGATGTGCATCGGAAACTGGTACTGGTCTTCCAGGGAACGATCAAAGCGTAAAATGTTTGAGACATTAGTCCCATATAGGAAAGAGCGCATGGTGAAAGTTGTATTCAACCCCGATGCAATTTCTGTGTTTAAACAACACTCTGATAGTTTACAGATTACAGAATGCCTCCAGATATGCATCGGAAACTACTGCTGGTCTTCCAGGGAACGATCAAAGCGTAGACTGTTTGAGACATTACTCCCATGGAGGAGTGCGCATGGTGACGGTTGTATTCAATGTCGCGGCAATTCCTGTGTTTCATAAACACTTTGAAGGTCCACAGATTACAGAATGCCTCCAGATGTGCGTTTGAAACTACTACTGGTCTTGCAGGGAACGATCAAAGCTTAGACTGTTAGAGACATTACTCCCATGGAGGAAAGTGCGCATGATGACTGTTGTATTCAATCCCGATGCAATTTCTGTGCTTCATCAACACTCTGTTAGTCCACAGATTACAGAATGCCTCCAGATGTGCATCGGAAACTACTACAGGTCTTCCAGGGAACGATCAAAGCGTAGACTGTTTGAGACATTACTCCCATTTAGGAAAATTGCGTATGGTGACTGTTGTATTCAATCCCGATGCAATTTTTAAGTTTCAACAACACTGTGATAGTCCACACATTACAGAATGAACCCAGATGTTCATCGCAAACAACTACTGGTCCTCCAGGGAACGATCAAAGCGTAAACTGTTTGAGATATTACTCCCATGGAGAAAAGTGCGCATGGTGACTGTTGTATTCAATTCCGAGGCAATTTCTGTGTTTCATCAACACTCTAAAGGTCCACAGATTACAGAATGAATCCAGATGTGCATCGTAAACTAGTACTGGTCTTGCAGGGAACGATCAAATCGTAGACTGTCAGAGACATTAGTCCCAAGGAGGAAAGTGCGCATGGTGACAGTTGTACTCAATCCCGATGCAATTTCTGTGTTTCATCAAGACTCTGATAGTCCACACATTACAGAATGCCCCCAGATGTGCATCTGAAACTACTGCTAGTCTTCCAGGGAACGATCAGAGCGTAGAATTTTTGTGACATTACTCCCATGAAGGAATGTCTGCATGGTGACTGTTGTATTCAATCCCGATGCAATTTCTGTGTCTCATCAACACTTTGAAGGTCCATAGATTTCAGAATGCCTCCAGTTGTGCATCGGAAACTACTACTGGTGTTCCAGGAAACGATCAAAGAGTAGACAGATTTTGACATTACTCTCATGGAGGAAAGTTCGCATGGTGACTGTTGTATTCAATCCCGATTCAAATTCTGTGTTTCAACAACACCCTGATACTCCACAGATTACAGAATGCCTCCAGAAGTGCATCGGAAACTACTACTGGTCTTCCAGGGAACGATCAAGTCGTAGACTGTTTGAGACATTACTCCCATTTAAGAAAATTACGCATGGTGACTGTTGTATTCAATCCCGATGCAATATCTGTGTCTCATCGACACTTGGAAGGTCCACAGATTACAGAATGCCTCCAAATGTGCATCGGAAACTACTACTGGTGTTCCAGGAAACGATCAAAGCGTAGACAGTTTGAGACATTTCTCCCATGGAGGAAAGTTCGTATGGTGACTGTTGTATTCAATCCCGATGGAATTTCTGTGTTTGAACAACACTCTGATAGTTTACAGATTACAGAATGCCTCCAGATGTGCATCGGAAACTACTACTGGTCTTGAAGGGAACGATCAAAGCGTATTCTGTTCGAGACATCACTCCTATGGAGGAAAATGCGCATGATGACTGTTGAATTCAATCCCGAGGCAATATCTATGTTTCATCAACACTTTCAAGGTCCACATAGTACCGAATGACACCAGATGTGCATCGGAAACTACTACTGGTCTTCCAGGAAACGATCAAGGCGTAGACTGTATGAGACCTTACTCACTTTTAAGAACATTGCGCATGGTGGCTGTTGTACTCAAGCCCGATGCTATTTCTGTGTCTCATCAACACTTTGAAGGTCCACAGATTACAGAATGCCTCCAGATGTGCATCGGAAACTATTACTAGTGTTCCAGGAAACGATCAAAGAGTAGACAGTTTGAGATACTACTCCTATGGAGGAAAGTTCGCATGGTGACTGTTGTATTCAATCCCGATGCAATTTCTGTGTTTCAACAACACTCTGAAAGTCCACAGATTACAGAATGCCTCCAGATGTGCATCGGAAACTACTACTGGTCTTCCAGGGAACGATCACGGCGTAGACTGTATGAGACATTACTCCCATTCAAGAAAATTGCGCATGATGGCTGTTGTATTCAATCCCGATGCAATTTCTGTGTCTCATCCACACTTTGAAGGTCCACAGATTACAGAATGCCTCCAGATGTGCGTCTTAAACTACTACTGGTGTTTCAGGAAACGATCAAAGCGTAGACCGTTTGAGACATTACTCCCATGGAGGAAAGTGAGCATGGTTACAGTTGTATTTAATCCTGATTGCAATTTCTGTGTTTCATCAGCACTCTGATAGTCCACACATTACAGAATGAACCCAGATGTTCATCGCAAACAACTACTGGTCCTCCAGGGAACGCTCAAAGCGTAAACTGTTTGAGACATTACTCCCATGGAGGAAAGTGCTCATGGTGCCTGTTGTATTGAATCCCGAGGCAATTTCTGTGTTACACCAACACTTTAACGGTCCACAGGTTACAGAATGCCTCCAGATGTGCATCGGAAACTACTACTGGTCTGAAAGGGAACGATCAAAGCGTATTCTGTTTGAAACATCACTCCCATGGGTGAAAATGCGCATGATGACTGTTGTATTCGGTCCCAAGGAAATTTCTATGTCTCATCAACACTTTCAAGGTCCACAGATTACAGATTGCCTCCAGATGTGCATCGTAAACTACTACTGGTCTTGCAGGGAACGATCAAAGCGTAGACTGTTTGAGACATTACTCCCATGGAGGAAAGTGCGCATGGTGACTCTTGTATTCAATCCTGATTGCTATTTCTGTGTTTCATCAACACTCTGATAGTCCACACATTACAGAATGTCCCCAGATGTGCATCGGACACTACTACTGGTCTTCCAGGGAACGATCAATGCGTAAACTGTTTGAGACATTACTCCCATGGAGGAAAGTACGCATGGTGACTGTTGTATTCAATCCCGATTCAATTTCTGTGTTTCATCAACACTCTGATAGTCCACAGACTACAGAATGAATCCAGATGTGCATCGGAAACTACTACTGGTCTTACAGGGAACGATCAAAGCGTATAATTTTTGTGACATTACTCCCATGAAGGAAAGTGCGCATGCTGACTGTTGTATTTAACCTCGATGCAATTTCTGTGTCTCATCAACACTTTGAGGGTCCATAGATTTCAGAATGCCTCCAGATGTGCATCGGAAACTACTACTGGTGTTCCAGGAAAAGATCAAAGAGTAGACAGTTCGAGACATTACTCCCATGGAGGAAAGTTCGCATGGTGACTGTTGTATTCAATCCCGATGCAATTTCTGTGTTTCATCAACACTCTGATAGTCCACAGATTAGAGAATGCCTCCAGATGTGCATCGGAAACTATTACTGGTCTTCCAGGGAACGATCAAGGCGTAGACTGTTTGAGACATTACTCCCATTTAAGGAAATTGCGGATCGTGACTGTTGTATTCAATCCCGATGCAATTTCTGTGTCTCATCAACACTTTGAAGGTCCACAGATTACAGAATGCCTCCAGATGTGCATCGGAAACTACTACTGGTGTTCCAGGAAACGATCAAAGCGCACACAGTTTGAGACATTTCTCCCATGGAGGAAAGTTCGCATGGTGACTGTTGTATTTAATCCCGATGCAATTTCTGTGTTTGAACAACCCTCTGATAGCTTACAGATTACAGAATGCCTCCAGATGTGCATCGGAAACTACTACTGGTCTTAAAGGGAACGATCAAAACGTATTCTGTTTGAGACATCACTCCCATGGAGGAAAATGCGCATGATGACTGTTGAATTCAATCCCGAGGCAATCTCTATGTTTCATCAACACTTTCAAGGTCCAAAGATTACCGAATGCCACCAGATGTGCATCGGAAACTACTACTGGTCTTCCAGGAAACGATCAAACCGTAGACTGTTTGAGACATTACTCCCAAGAGCAAAGTGCGCATCGTGACTGTTGTATTCAATCCCGAGCCAATTTCTGTGTTTCATCAACACTTTGAAGGTCCACAGATTGAAGAATGCCTCCAGAGGTGCATCGGAAACTACTACAGGTCTTCCAGGGAACGATCAAAACGTAAACTGTTTGGGCCATTACTCCCATGGAGGAAAGTGCGTATGGTGACTGTTGTATTCAATCCTGATTGCAATTTCTGTGTTTCATCAACACTCTGATAGTCCACGGACTACAGAATGACTCCGGATGTGCATCGGAAACTACTACTGGTCTTCCAGGGAACGATCAATGCGTAGAATTTTGAGACGTTACTCCCATGTAGGTAAGTGCGCATGGGGACTGTTGTATTCAATCCCGATGCAATATCTGTGTTTCAACAACACTCTGAAAGTCCACAGATTACAGAATGCCTCCAGATGTGCATCGGAAACTACTACTGGTCTTACAGGGAACGATCAAAGCGTATAATTTTTGTGACATTACTCCCATGAAGGAAAGTGCGCATGGTGACTGTTGTATTCAATCCCGATGCATTTTCTGTGTCTCATCAACACTTTGAGGGTCCATAGATTTCAGAATGCCTCCAGATGTGCATCGGAAACTACTACTGGTGTTCCAGGAAACGATCAAAGAGTAGACAGTTCGAGACATTACTCCCATGGAGGAAAGTTCGCATGGTGACTGTTGTATTCAATCCCGATGCAATTTCTGTGTTTCAACAACACTCTGATAGTCCACAGATTAGAGAATGCCTCCAAATGTGCATCGGAAACTATTACTGGTCTTCCAGGGAACGATCAAGGCGTAGACTGTTTGAGACATTACTCCCATTTAAGAAAATTGCGGATGGTTACTGTTGTATTCAATGCCGATGCAATTTCTGTGTCTCATCAACACTTTGAAGGTCCACAGATTACAGAATGCCTCCAGATGTGCATCGGAAACTACTACTGGTGTTCAAGGAAACGATCAAAGCGCACCCAGTTTGAGACATTTCTCCCATGGAGGAAAGTTCGCATGGTGACTGTTGTATTTAATCCCGATGCAATTTCTGTGTTTGAAAAACCCTCTGATAGCTTACAGATTACAGAATGCCTCCAGATGTGCATCGGAAACTACTACTGGTCTTAAAGTTAACGATCAAAGCGTATTCTGTTTGAGACATCACTCCCGTGGAGGAAAATGCGCATGATGACTGTTGAATTCAATCCCGAGGCAATCTCTATGTTTCATCAACACTTTCAAGGTCCAAAGATTACCGAATGCCACCAGATGTGCATCGGAAACTACTACTGGTCTTCCAGGAAACGTTCAAACCGTAGACTGTTTGAGACATTACTCCCATAGAGGAATGTGCGCATGGTGACAGTTGTATTCAATCCCGAGGCAATTTCTGTGCTTCATCAACACTTTGAGGGTCCACAGATTGAAGAATGCCTCCAGAGTTGCATCGGAAACTACTACAGGTCTTCCAGGGAACGATCAAAACGTAAGCTGTTTGGGCCATTACTCCCATGGAGCAAAGTGCGCATGGTGACTGTTTTAGTCAATCCTGATTGCAATTTCTGTGTTTCATCAACACTCTGATAGTCCACACATTACAGAATGTCCCCAGATGTGCATCGGAAACTACTACTGGTCTTCCAGGGAACGATCAAAGCGTAAACTGTTTGAGACATTACTCCCATGGAGGAAAGTGCGCATGGTGACTGTTGTATTCAATCCCGATGCAATTTCTGTGTTTTATCAACACTCTGATAGTCCACAGACTACAGTATGACTCCAGATGTGCATCGGAAACTACCACTGGTCTTCCAGGGAACGATCAAAGCGTAGAATTTTGGGACGTTACTCCCATGTAGGAAAGTGCGCATGGTGACTGTTGTATTCAATCCCGATGCAATTTCTGTGTTTCAACAACACTCTGAAAGTCCACAGATTACAGAATGCCTCCAGATGTGCATCGGAAACTACTACTGGTCTTCCAGGGAACGATCAAAGCGTAAACTGTTTGAGACATTACTCCCTTGGAGGGAAGTGCGCATGGTGACTGTTGTATTCAATCCCGATGCAATTTCTGTGTTTCATCAACACTCTGATAGTCCACAGACAACCGAATGCCTCCCGATGTGCATCGGCTACTGATACCGGTTTTCCAGGTTACGATCAAAGCGTAGAATTTTTGTGACATTACTCCCATGTAGGAAAGTGCGCATGGTGACTGTTGTATACAATCCCGATGCAATTTCTGTGTATCATGAACACTTTGAAGGTCCACAGATTACAGAATGTGTCCAGATGTGCATCGGAAACTACTACTGGTCTTCCAGGAAACGATCAAAGCGTAGACAGAGTGAGACATTACTCCCATGGAGGAATGTTCGCATGGTGACTGTTGTATTCAATCCCTTTGAAATTTCTGTGTTTCAACAACACTTTGATAGTCCACACATTACAGAATTCCTCCAGATGTGCATCGGACACTACTCCAGGTCCTCCAGGGAACGATCAAAGCTTAGACTGCTTGAGACATTAATCCCATGGAGGAAAGTGCGCATGGTGACTGTTGTATTCAACACCGATGCAATTTCTGTGTTTCAACAACACTCTGATAGTCTACAGATAACAGAATGCCTCCAGAGGTGCATCGGAAACTACTACTGGTGTTCCAGGGAACGATCAAAGCGTAGACTGTTTGAGACATTACTCCCATTTAGGAAAATTGCGCATGGTGACTGTTGTATTCAATCCCGATGCAATTTTTATGTTTCAACAACACTCTGATAGTCCACACATTGCAGAATGAACCCAGATGTTCATCGCAAACAACTACTGGTCCTCCAGGGAACGATCAAAGCGTAAACTGTTTGAGACATATCTCCCACGGAGGAAAGTGCGCATGGTGACTGTTGTATTCAATCCCGAGACAATTTCTGTGTTTCATCAACACTTTCAAGGCCCACAGATTACAGATTGTCTCCAGATGTGCATCGTAAACTACTACTGGTCTTCCAGGGAACGATCAAAGCGTAGACTGTTTGAGACATTACTCCCATGGAGGAAAGTGCGCATGGTGACGGTTGTATTCAATCTCGCGGCAATTTCTGTGTCTCATCAACACTTTGAAGGTCCACAGATTACAGAATGCCTCCAGATGTGCATCGGAAAGTACTACTAGTGTTCCAGGAAACGATAAAAGAGTAGACAGTTTGAGACATTACTCCCATGGAGGAAAGTTCGCATGGTGTCTGTTGTATTCAATCCCGATGCAATTTCTGTGTTTCAAAAACACTCTGAAAGTCCACAGATTACAGAATGCCTCCAGATGGGCACGAGAAACTACTACTGGTCTTACACTGAACGATCAATTCGTAGACTGTTTGAGACATTACTCCCATTTAAGAAAATTGCGGATGGTGACCCTTGTATTAAATCCCGATGCATTTTCAGTATCTCATCAACACTTTGAAGGTCCACAATTACAGAATGCCTCCAGATGTGCATCGGAAACTACTACTGGTGTTCCAGGAAACGATCAAAGCGTAGCCAGTTTGAGACATTTCTCCTATGGAGGAAAGTTCGCATGGTGACTGTTGTATTCAATCCCGATGCAATTTCTGTGTTTGAACAACACTTTCAAGGTCCACAGATTACAGAATGCCACCAGATGTGCATCGGAAACTACTACTGGTCTTGCAGGGAACGATCAAAGGGTAGACTGTTGAGAGACATTACTCCCATGGACTAAAGTTTGCATGGTGTCTGTTGTATTCAATCCCGATGCAATTTCTGTGTTTCATCAACACTCTGATAGGTTACAGATTACAGAATGCCTCCAGATGTGCATCGGAAACTACTACTGGTCTTAAAGGGGACGATCAAAGCGTATTCTGTTTGAGACATCACTCCCATGGAGTAAAATGCGCATGATGACTGTTGTATTCAATCCCGAGGCAATTTCTGTGTTTCATCAAAACTTTGAAGATCCACAGATTGCACAATGCCTCCAGATGTGCATCAGAAACTACTATTGGTCTTGCAGGGAATGATCAAAGCGTAGACTGTTAGAGACATTACTCCCATGGACTAAAGTTTGCATGGTGTCTGTTGTATTCATTCCCGATGCCATTTCTGTGTTTCATCAACACTCTGAAAGGTTACAGATTTTAGAATGCCTCCAGATGTGCATCGGAAACTACTACTGGTCTTCCAGGGAACGATCAAGGCGTAGACTGTTTGACACATTACTCCCATGGAGGAAAGGACGCATGGTGACTGTTGTATTCAATCTCGCGGCAATTCCTGTGTTTCATAAACACTTTGAAGATCCACAGATTACAGAATGCCTTCAGTTGGGCATCGGAAACTACTACTTGTCGTGCAGGGAACGATTAAAGCGTAGACTGTTAGAGACATTACTCCCATAGAGGAAAGTGCGCATGGTGACTGTTGTATTGAATCCCGAAGCAATTTCTGTGTTTCATCAAGACTCTGTTAGTCCACAGATTACAGAATGAGTCCAGATGTGCCTCGGAAACTACTACAGGTCTTCCAGGGCACGATCAAAACGTAAACTGTTTGAGACATTACTCCCATGGTGGAAAGTGCTTATTGTGACTGTTGTATTAAATCCCGATGCAATTTCTGGGTTTGAACAACACTCTGATAATTCACAGATTACAGAATGCCTCCAGATGTGCATCGGAAACTACTCTTGGTCTTGCAGGGAACGATCAAAGCGTAGACTGTTTGAGACATTACTCCCATGGAGGAAAGTGCGCATGGTGACTGTTGTATTTAATCCCGATGCAATTTCTGTGTTTCATCAACACTCTGATAGTCCACAGACTACAGAATGCCTCCAGATGTGCATCGGAAACTACTACTGGTCTTACTGGGAACGATCAAAGCGTATAATTTTTGTGACAGTACTCCCATGAAGGAAAGTGCGCATGGAGACTGTTGTATTCAACCTCGATGCAATTTCTGTGTCTCATCAACACTTTGAGGGTCCATAGATTTCAGAATGCCTCCAGATGTGCATCGGAAACTACTACTGGTGTTCCAGGAAAAGATCAAAGTGTAGACAGTTCGAGACATTACTCCCATGGAGGAAAGTTCGCATGGTGACTGTTGTATTCAATCCCGATGCAATTTCTGTGTTTCAACAACACTCTGATAGTCCACAGATTAGAGAATGCCTCCAGATGTGCATCGGAAACTATTACTGGTCTTCCAGGGAACGATCAAGGCGTAGACTGTTTGAGACATTACTCCCATTTAAGAAAATTTCGGATCGTGACTGTTGTATTCAATCCCGATGCAATTTCTGTGTCTCATCAACACTTTGAAGGTCCACAGATTACAGAATGCCTCCAGATGTGCATCGGAAACTACTACTGGTGTTCCAGGAAACGATCAAAGCGCACACAGTTTGAGACATTTCTCCCATGGAGGAAAGTTCGCATGGTGACTGTTGTATTTAATCCCGATGGAATTTCTGTGTTTGAACAACCCTCTGATAGCTTACAGATTACAGAACGCCTCCAGATGTGCATCGGAAACTACTACTGGTCTTAAAGGGAACGATCAAAGCGTATTCTGTTTGAGACATCACTCCCATGGAGGAAAATGCGCATGATGACTGTTGAATTCAATCCCGAGGCAATCTCTATGTTTCATCAACACTTTCAATGTCCAAAGATTACCGAATGCCACCAGATGTGCATCGGAAACTACTACTGGTCTTCCAGGAAACGATCAAACCGTAGACTGTTTGAGACATTACTCCCAAGAGCAAAGTGCGCATCGTGACTGTTGTATTCAATCCCGAGCCAATTTCTGTGTTTCATCAACACTTTGAAGGTCCACAGATTGAAGAATGCCTCCAGAGGTGCATCGGAAACTACTACAGGTCTTCCAGGGAACGATCAAAACGTAAACTGTTTGGGCCATTACTCCCATGGAGGAAAGTGCGCATGGTGACTGTTGTATTCAATCCTGATTGCAATTTCTGTGTTTCATCAACACTCTGATAGTCCACACATTACAGAATGTCCCCAGATGTGCATCGGAAACTACTACTGGTCTTCCAGGGAACGATCGAATCGTAAAATGTTTGAGACATTACTCCCATGGAGGAAAGTGCGCATGGTGACTGTTGTATTCAATCCCGATGCAATTTCTGTGTTTTATCAACACTCTGATAGTCCACAGACTACAGAATGACTCCGGATGTGCATCGGAAACTACTACTGGTCTTCCAGGGAACGATCAAAGCGTAGAATTTTGAGACGTTACTCCCATTTAGGAAAGTGCGCATGGGGACTGTTGTATTCAATCCCGATGCAATTTCTGTGTTTCAACAACACTCTGAAAGTCCACAGATTACAGAATGCCTCCAGATGTGCATCGGAAACTACTACTGGTCTTACAGGGAACGATCAAAGCGTATAATTTATGTGACATTACTCCCATGAAGGAAAGTGCGCATGGTGACTGTTGAATTCAATCCTGAGGCAATTTCTATGTTTCATCAACACTTTAAAGGTCCAAAGAATACCGAATGCCACCAGATGTGCATCGGAAACTACTACTGGTCTTCCAGGAAACGTTCAAACCGTAGACTGTTTGAGACATTACTCCCATAGAGGAATGTGCGCATGGTGACAGTTGTTTTCAATCCCGAGGCAATTTCTGTGCTTCATCAACACTTTGAAGGTCCACAGATTGAAGAATGCCTCCAGAGTTGCATCGGAAACTCTTACAGGTCTTCCAGGGAACGATCAAAACGTATACTGTTTGGGCCATTACTCCCATGGAGCTAAGTGCGCATGGTGACTGTTGTATTCAATCCCGATGCAATTTCTGTGTTTTATCAACACTCTGATAGTCCACAGACTACAGTATGACTCCAGATGTGCATCGGAAACTACTACTGGTGTTCCAGGGAACGATCAAAGCGTAGAATTTTGGGACGTTACTCCCATGTAGGAAAGTGCGCATGGTGACTGTTGTATTCAATCCCGATGCAATTTCTGTGTTTCAACAACACTCTGAAAGTCCACAGATTACAGAATGCCTCCAGATGTGCATCGGAAACTACTACTGGTCTTCCAGGGAACGATCAAAGCGTAAACTGTTTGAGACATTACTCCCATGGAGGGAAGTGCGCATGGTGACTGTTGTATTCAATCCCGATGCAATTTCTGTGTTTTATCAACACTCTGATAGTCCACAGACAACAGAATGCCTCCCAATGTGCATCGGCTACTGATACCGGTTTTCCAGGGTACGATCAAAGCGTAGAATTTTTGTGACATTACTCCCATGTAGGAAAGTGCGCATGGAGACTGTTGTATACAATCCCGATGCAATTTCTGTGTATCATGAACACTTTGAAGGTCCACAGATTACAGAATGTGTCCAGATGTGCATCGGAAACTACTACTGGTCTTCCAGGAAACATTCAAAGTGTAGACAGAGTGAGACATTACTCCCATGGAGGAATGTTCGCATGGTGACTGTTGTATCAATCCCTTTGAAATTTCTGTGTTTCAAGAACACTTTGATAGTCCACACATTACAGAATTCCTCCAGATGTGCATCGGACACTACTCCAGGTCCTCCAGGGAACGATCAAAGCTTAGACTGCTTGAGACATTAATCCCATGGAGGAAAGTGCGCATGGTGACTGTTGTATTCAACACCGATGCAATTTCTGTGTTTCAACAACACTCTGATAGTCTACAGATAACAGAATGCCTCCAGAGGTGCATCGGAAACTACTACTGGTCTTCCAGGGAACGATCAAAGCGTAGACTGTTTGAGACATTACTCCCATTTAGGAAAATTGTGCATGGTGACTGTTGTATTCAATCCCGAAGCAATTTTTATGTTTCAACAACACTCTGATAGTCCACACATTGCAGAATGAACCCAGATGTTCATCGCAAACAACTACTGGTCCTCCAGGGAACGATCAAAGCGTAAACTGTTTGAGACATTTCTCCCACGGAGGAATGTGCGCATGGTGACTGTTGTATTCAATCCCGAGACAATTTCTGTGTTTCATCAACACTTTCAAGGCCCACAGATTACAGATTGCCTCCAGATGTGCATCGTAAACTACTACTGGTCTTCCAGGGAACGATCAAAGCGTAGACTGTTTGAGACATTACTCCCATGGAGGAAAGTGCGCATGGTGACGGTTGTATTCAAGCTCGCGGCAATTTCTGTGTCTCATCAACACTTTGAAGGTCCACAGATTACAGAATGCCTCCAGATGTGCATCGGAAAGTACTACTAGTGTTCCAGGAAACGATAAAAGAGTAGACAGTTTGAGACATTACTCCCATGGAGGAAAGTTCGCATGGTGTCTGTTGTATTCAATCCCGATGCAATTTCTGTGTTTCAACAACACTCTGAAAGTATACAGATTACAGAATGCCTCCAGATGGGCACGAGAAACTACTACTGGTCTTACACTGAACGATCAATTCGTAGACTGTTTGAGACATTACTCCCATTTAAGAAAATTGCGGATGGTGACTGTTGTATTAAATCCCGATGCATTTTCAGTATCTCATCAACACTTTGAAGGTCCACAATTACAGAATGCCTCCAGTTGTGCATCGGAAACTACTACTGGTGTTCCAGGAAACGATCAAACCGTAGACTGTTTGAGACATTACTCCCATAGAGGAATGTGCGCATGGTGACAGTTGTATTCAATCCCGAGGCAATTTCTGTGCTTCATCAACACTTTGAAGGTCCACAGATTGAAGAATGCCTCCAGAGTTGCATCGGAAACTCTTACAGGTCTTCCAGGGAACGATCAAAACGTAAACTGTTTGGGCCATTACTCCCATGGAGCTAAGTGCGCATGGTGACTGTTGTATTCAATCCCGATGCAATTTCTGTGTTTTATCAACACTCTGATAGTCCACAGACTACAGTATGACTCCAGATGTGCATCGGAAACTACTACTGGTGTTCCAGGGAACGATCAAAGCGTAGAATTTTGGGACGTTACTCCCATGTAGGAAAGTGCGCATGGTGACTGTTGTATTCAATCCCGATGAAATTTCTGTGTTTCAACAACACTCTGAAAGTCCACAGATTACAGAATGCCTCCAGATGTGCATCGGAAACTACTACTGGTCTTCCAGGGAACGATCAAAGCGTAAACTGTTTGAGACATTACTCCCATGGAGGGAAGTGCGCATGGTGACTGTTGTATTCAATCCCGATGCAATTTCTGTGTTTTATCAACACTCTGATAGTCCACAGACAACAGAATGCCTCCCAATGTGCATCGGCTACTGATACCGGTTTTCCAGGGTACGATCAAAGCGTAGAATTTTTGTGACATTACTCCCATGTAGGAAAGTGCGCATGGAGACTGTTGTATACAATCCCGATGCAATTTCTGTGTATCATGAACACTTTGAAGGTCCACAGATTACAGAATGTGTCCAGATGTGCATCGGAAACTACAACTGGTCTTCCAGGAAACATTCAAAGTGTAGACAGAGTGAGACATTACTCCCATGGAGGAATGTTCGCATGGTGACTGTTGTATCAATCCCTTTGAAATTTCTGTGTTTCAAGAACACTTTGATAGTCCACACATTACAGAATTCCTCCAGATGTGCATCGGACACTACTCCAGGTCCTCCAGGGAACGATCAAAGCTTAGACTGCTTGAGACATTAATCCCATGGAGGAAAGTGCGCATGGTGACTGTTGTATTCAACACCGATGCAATTTCTGTGTTTCAACAACACTCTGATAGTCTACAGATAACAGAATGCCTCCAGAGGTGCATCGGAAACTACTACTGGTCTTCCAGGGAACGATCAAAGCGTAGACTGTTTGAGACATTACTCCCATTTAGGAAAATTGTGCATGGTGACTGTTGTATTCAATCCCGATGCAATTTTTATGTTTCAACAACACTCTGATAGTCCACACATTGCAGAATGAACCCAGATGTTCATCGCAAACAACTACTGGTCCTCCAGGGAACGATCAAAGCGTAAACTGTTTGAGACATTTCTCCCACGGAGGAATGTGCGCATGGTGACTGTTGTATTCAATCCCGAGACAATTTCTGTGTTTCATCAACACTTTCAAGGCCCACAGATTACAGATTGCCTCCAGATGTGCATCGTAAACTACTACTGGTCTTCCAGGGAACGATCAAAGCGTAGACTGTTTGAGACATTACTCCCATGGAGGAAAGTGCGCATGGTGACGGTTGTATTCAAGCTCGCGGCAATTTCTGTGTCTCATCAACACTTTGAAGGTCCACAGATTACAGAATGCCTCCAGATGTGCATCGGAAAGTACTACTAGTGTTCCAGGAAACGATAAAAGAGTAGACAGTTTGAGACATTACTCCCATGGAGGAAAGTTCGCATGGTGTCTGTTGTATTCAATCCCGATGCAATTTCTGTGTTTCAACAACACTCTGAAAGTATACAGATTACAGAATGCCTCCAGATGGGCACGAGAAACTACTACTGGTCTTACACTGAACGATCAATTCGTAGACTGTTTGAGACATTACTCCCATTTAAGAAAATTGCGGATGGTGACTGTTGTATTAAATCCCGATGCATTTTCAGTATCTCATCAACACTTTGAAGGTCCACAATTACAGAATGCCTCCAGTTGTGCATCGGAAACTACTACTGGTGTTCCAGGAAACGATCAAAGCGTAGCCAGTTTGAGACATTTCTCCTATGGAGGAAAGTTCGCATGGTGACTGTTGTATTCAATCCCGATGCAATTTCTGTGTTTGAACAACACTTTCAAGGTCCACAGATTACAGAATGCCACCAGATGTGCATCGGAAACTACTACTGGTCTTCCAGGAATCGGTCAAACTGTAGACTGTTTGAGACATTACTCCCATAGAGGAAAGTGCGCATGGTGACTGATGTATTTAATCCCGAGCCAATTTCTGTGTTTCATCAACACTTTGAAGGTCCATAGATTGCAGAATGCCTCCAGATGTGCATATGAAACTACTACTGGTCTTGCAGGGAACGATCAAAGGGTAGACTGTTTGAGACATTACTCCCATGGACTAAAGTTTGCATGGTGTCTGTTGTATTCAATCCCGATGCAATTTCTGTGTTTCCTCAACACTCTGATAGGTTACAGATTACAGAATGCCTCCAGATGTGCATCGGAAACTACTACTGGTCTTAAAGGGGACGATCAAAGCGTATTCTGTTTGAGACATCACTCCCATGGAGGAAACTGCGCATGATGACTGTTGTATTCAATCCCGAGGCAATTTCTGTGTTTCATCAAAACTTTGAAGATCCACAGATTGCAGAATGCCTCCAGATGTGCATCAGAAACTACTATTGGTCTTGCAGGGAATGATCAAAGCGTAGACTGTTAGAGACATTACTCCCATGGACTAAAGTTTGCATGGTGTCTGTTGTATTCATTCCCGATGCAATTTCTGTGTTTCAACAACACACTGAAAGTCCACAGATTACAGAATGCCTCCAGATGTGCATCGTAAACTACTACTGGTCTTGCAGGGAACGATCAAAGCATAGACTGTTTGAGACATTACTCCCATGGAGGAAAGTGCGCATGGTGAATGTTGTATTCAATCTCGCGGCAATTCCTGTGTTTCATAAACACATTGAAGGTCCACAGATTACAGAATGCCTCCAGATGTGCATCGGAAACTACTACTGGTCTAGCAGGGAACGATCAAAGCGTAGACTGTTAGAGACATTACTCTTATGGAGGAAAGAGCGCTTGGTGACTGTTGTATTGAATCCCTATGCAATTTCTGAGTTTCATCAACACTCTGATATTCCACAGACTGCAGAATGCCTCCAGATGTGCTTCGGAAACTACTACTGGTCCTCCTGGGTACGATCGAAGCGTAGAATTTTTGTGACCTTACCCCCATGTATTAAAGTGCGCATGGTGACTGTTGTATTCAATCCCGATGGAATTTCTGTGTCTCATCAACACCTTGAAGGTCCACAGATTACTGAATGCCTCCAGATGTGCATCGGAAACTACTACTGGTTTTCCAGGAAACGATCAAATCGTAGACAGTTTGAGACATTACTACCATGGAGGAAAGTTCGCATGGTGACTTTTGTATTCAATCCCGATGCAATTTCTGTGTTTCGTTTACACTTTAAAGGTCCACAGATTTCAGAATGCCTCCAGATGTGCATCGTAAACTACTACCGGTCTCGCAGGGAACGATCAAACCGTAGACTCTTTGAGACATTATTCCCAAGGAGGAAATTGCGCATGGTGACTGTTGTATTCAATCCCGATGCAATTTCTGTGTTTCATCAACACTCTGATTGTCCACAGATTACAGAATGCCCCCAGATGTGCAACGGAAACTATACTGGTCTTCCAGGGAACGATAAAAGCGTAAACTGTTTGAGACATTACTCCCATGGAGGAAAGTGCGCATGGTGACTGTTGTATTCAATCCCGATTCAATTTCTGTGTTTGAACAACACTCTGATAGTTTACAGATTACAGAATGCCTCCAGATGTGCATCGGAAACTACTACTGGTCTTAAAGGGAACGATCAAAGCGTATTCTGTTCGAGACATCATTCCCATGGAGGAAAATGCGCATAATGACTGTTGTATTCAGTCCCAAGGCAATTTCTATGTTTCATCAAAACTTTCAAGGTCCACAGATTGCAGAATGCCTCCAGATGTGCATCGTAAACTACTACTGGTCTTGCAGGGAACGATCAAAGCGTAGACTGTTTGAGACATTACTCCCATTTAGGAGAGTGCGCATGGTGACTGTTGTGTTCAATCTCGCGGCAATTCCTGTGTTTCATAAACTCTTTGAAGGTCCACAGATTACAGAATGCCTCCAGATGTGCATCGGAAACTACTACTGGTCTTGCAGGGAACGATCAAAGCGTAGACTGTTTGAGACATTACTCCCATGGAGGAAAGTGCGCATGGTGACTGTTGTATTCAATCCCGATGCAATTTCTGTGTCTCATCAACACTCTGATAGTCCACAGACTACAGAATGCCTCCATATGTGCACCGGAAACTACTCCTGGTCATCCAGGGAACGATCAAAGTCTAGACTGTTTGAGACATTAATCCCATGGATGAAAGTGCGCATGGTGACGGTTGTATTCAACCCCGATGCAATTTCTGTGTTTCATCAACACTTTCAAGGTCCACAGATTACAGAATGCCTCCAGATGTGCATCGTAAACTACTACTGATCTTGCAGGGAACTATCAAAGCATAGACTGTTTGAGACATTACTCCAATGGAGGAAAGTGCGCATGGTGACTGTTGTATTGATTACCGATGTAATTTCTGTGTTTCATCAACACTCTGTTAGTCCACAGTTTGCAGAATGCCTCCAGATGTGCATCGGAAACTACTACAGGTCTTCCAGGGAACGATCAAAACGTAAACTGTTTGAGACATTACTCCCAAGGAGGAAAGTGAGCATGCTGACTGTTGTATTCAATCCTGATTGCAATTTCTGTGTTTCATCAACACTCTGATAGTCCACACATTAAGGAATGTCCCCAGTTGTGCATCGGAAACTACTACTGGTCGTCCAATGAACGATCAAATCGTAAACTGTTTGAGACATTACTCCCAAGGAGGAAAGTGCGCATGGTGACTGTTGTAGTCAATCCTGATTGCAATTTCTGTGTTTCATCAACACTCTGATAGTCCACACATTACAGAATGTCCCCAGATGTGCATCGGAAACTACTACTGGTCTTCCAGGGAACGATCAAAGCGTAGACTGTTTGAGACATTACTCCCATTTAGGAAAATTGCGCATGGTGACTGTTGTATTCAATCCCGATGCAATTTTTGTGTTTCAACAACACTCTGATAGACCACACATTACAGAATGAACCCAGATGTTCATCGCAAACTACTACTGGTCTTCCAGGGAACGATCAAAGCGTAAACTGTTCGAGACATTACTTCCATGGAGGAAAGTGCGCATGGTGACTGTTGTATTCAATCCCGAGGCAATTTCTGTGTTTCATCAACACTTTAAAGGTCCACAGATTACAGAATGCCTCCAAATGTGCATCGTAAACTACTACTGGTCTTGCAGGAAACGATCAAAGCGTAGACTGTTTGAGACATTACTGCCAAGGAGGAAAGTGCGCATGGTGACTTTTGTATACAATCCCGATGCAATGTCTCTGTTTCATCAACACTCTGATAGTCCACAAATTACAGAATGCCCCCAGATGTGCATCAGAAACTATACTGGTCTCCCATTGAACGATAAAAGCGTAAACTGTTTGAGACATTACTCCGATGGAGGAAAGTGCGCATGGTGACTGTTGTATTCAATCCTGATTGCAATTTCTGTGTTTCATCAACACTCTGATAGTCCACACATTACAGAATGTCCCCAGATGTGCATCGGAAACTACTACTGGTCTTCCAATGAACGATCGAATCGTAGACTGTTTGAGACATTACTCCCAAGAGCAAAGTGCGCATCGTGACTGTTGTATTTAATCCCGAGCCAATTTCTGTGTTTCATCAACACTTTGAAGGTCCACAGATTGAAGAATGCCTCCAGAGGTGCATCGGAAACTACTACAGGTCTTCCAGGGAACGATCAAAACGTAAACTGTTTGGGCCATTACTCCCATGGAGGAAAGTGCGCATGGTGACTGTTGTATTCAATCCTGATTGCAATTTCTGTGTTTCATCAACACTCTGATAGTCCACACATTACAGAATGTCCCCAGATGTGCATCGGAAACTACTACTGGTCTTCCAGGGAACGATCGAATCGTAAAATGTTTGAGACATTACTCCCATGGAGGAAAGTGCGCATGGTGACTGTTGTATTCAATCCCGATGCAATTTCTGTGTTTTATCAACACTCTGATAGTCCACAGACTACAGAATGACTCCGGATGTGCATCGAAAACTACTACTGGTCTTCCAGGGAACGATCAAAGCGTAGAATTTTGAGACGTTACTCCCATTTAGGAAAGTGCGCATGGGGACTGTTGTATTCAATCCCGATGCAATTTCTGTGTTTCAACAACACTCTGAAAGTCCACAGATTACAGAATGCCTCCAGATGTGCATCGGAAACTACTACTGGTCTTACAGGGAACGATCAAAGCGTATAATTTATGTGACATTACTCCCATGAAGGAAAGTGCGCATGGTGACTGTTGAATTCAATCCTGAGGCAATTTCTATGTTTCATCAACACTTTAAAGGTCCAAAGAATACCGAATGCCACCAGATGTGCATCGGAAACTACTACTGGTCTTCCAGGAAACGTTCAAACCGTAGACTGTTTGAGACATTACTCCCATAGAGGAATGTGCGCATGGTGACAGTTGTATTCAATCCCGAGGCAATTTCTGTGCTTCATCAACACTTTGAAGGTCCACAGATTGAAGAATGCCTCCAGAGTTGCATCGGAAACTCTTACAGGTCTTCCAGGGAACGATCAAAACGTAAACTGTTTGGGCCATTACTCCCATGGAGCTAAGTGCGCATGGTGACTGTTGTATTCAATCCCGATGCAATTTCTGTGTTTTATCAACACTCTGATAGTCCACAGACTACAGTATGACTCCAGATGTGCATCGGAAACTACTACTGGTGTTCCAGGGAACGATCAAAGCGTAGAATTTTGGGACGTTACTCCCATGTAGGAAAGTGCGCATGGTGACTGTTGTATTCAATCCCGATGCAATTTCTGTGTTTCAACAACACTCTGAAAGTCCACAGATTACAGAATGCCTCCAGATGTGCATCGGAAACTACTACTGGTCTTCCAGGGAACGATCAAAGCGTAAACTGTTTGAGACATTACTCCCATGGAGGGAAGTGCGCATGGTGACTGTTGTATTCAATCCCGATGCAATTTCTGTGTTTTATCAACACTCTGATAGTCCACAGACAACAGAATGCCTCCCAATGTGCATCGGCTACTGATACCGGTTTTCCAGGGTACGATCAAAGCGTAGAATTTTTGTGACATTACTCCCATGTAGGAAAGTGCGCATGGAGACTGTTGTATACAATCCCGATGCAATTTCTGTGTATCATGAACACTTTGAAGGTCCACAGATTACAGAATGTGTCCAGATGTGCATCGGAAACTACTACTGGTCTTCCAGGAAACATTCAAAGTGTAGACAGAGTGAGACATTACTCCCATGGAGGAATGTTCGCATGGTGACTGTTGTATCAATCCCTTTGAAATTTCTGTGTTTCAAGAACACTTTGATAGTCCACACATTACAGAATTCCTCCAGATGTGCATCGGACACTACTCCAGGTCCTCCAGGGAACGATCAAAGCTTAGACTGCTTGAGACATTAATCCCATGGAGGAAAGTGCGCATGGTGACTGTTGTATTCAACACCGATGCAATTTCTGTGTTTCAACAACACTCTGATAGTCTACAGATAACAGAATGCCTCCAGAGGTGCATCGGAAACTACTACTGGTCTTCCAGGGAACGATCAAAGCGTAGACTGTTTGAGACATTACTCCCATTTAGGAAAATTGTGCATGATGACTGTTGTATTCAATCCCGATGAAATTTTTATGTTTCAACAACACTCTGATAGTCCACACATTGCAGAATGAACCCAGATGTTCATCGCAAACAACTACTGGTCCTCCAGGGAACGATCAAAGCGTAAACTGTTTGAGACATTTCTCCCACGGAGGAATGTGCGCATGGTGACTGTTGTATTCAATCCCGAGACAATTTCTGTGTTTCATCAACACTTTCAAGGCCCACAGATTACAGATTGCCTCCAGATGTGCATCGTAAACTACTACTGGTCTTCCAGGGAACGATCAAAGCGTAGACTGTTTGAGACATTACTCCCATGGAGGAAAGTGCGCATGGTGACGGTTGTATTCAAGCTCGCGGCAATTTCTGTGTCTCATCAACACTTTGAAGGTCCACAGATTACAGAATGCCTCCAGATGTGCATCGGAAAGTACTACTAGTGTTCCAGGAAACGATAAAAGAGTAGACAGTTGGAGACATTACTCCCATGGAGGAAAGTTCGCATGGTGTCTGTTGTATTCAATCCCGATGCAATTTCTGTGTTTCAACAACACTCTGAAAGTATACAGATTACAGAATGCCTCCAGATGGGCACGAGAAACTACTACTGGTCTTACACTGAACGATCAAGTCGTAGACTGTTTGAGACATTACTCCCATTTAAGAAAATTGCGGATGGTGACTGTTGTATTAAATCCCGATGCATTTTCAGTATCTCATCAACACTTTGAAGGTCCACAATTACAGAATGCCTCCAGTTGTGCATCGGAAACTACTACTGGTGTTCCAGGAAACGATCAAACCGTAGACTGTTTGAGACATTACTCCCATAGAGGAATGTGCGCATGGTGACAGTTGTATTCAATCCCGAGGCAATTTCTGTGCTTCATCAACACTTTGAAGGTCCACAGATTGAAGAATGCCTCCAGAGTTGCATCGGAAACTCTTACAGGTCTTCCAGGGAACGATCAAAACGTAAACTGTTTGGGCCATTACTCCCATGGAGCTAAGTGCGCATGGTGACTGTTGTATTCAATCCCGATGCAATTTCTGTGTTTTATCAACACTCTGATAGTCCACAGACTACAGTATGACTCCAGATGTGCATCGGAAACTACTACTGGTGTTCCAGGGAACGATCAAAGCGTAGAATTTTGGGACGTTACTCCCATGTAGGAAAGTGCGCATGGTGACTGTTGTATTCAATCCCGATGCAATTTCTGTGTTTCAACAACACTCTGAAAGTCCACAGATTACAGAATGCCTCCAGATGTGCATCGGAAACTACTACTGGTCTTCCAGGGAACGATCAAAGCGTAAACTGTTTGAGACATTACTCCCATGGAGGGAAGTGCGCATGGTGACTGTTGTATTCAATCCCGATGCAATTTCTGTGTTTTATCAACACTCTGATAGTCCACAGACAACAGAATGCCTCCCAATGTGCATCGGCTACTGATACCGGTTTTCCAGGGTACGATCAAAGCGTAGAATTTTTGTGACATTACTCCCATGTAGGAAAGTGCGCATGGAGACTGTTGTATACAATCCCGATGCAATTTCTGTGTATCATGAACACTTTGAAGGTCCACAGATTACAGAATGTGTCCAGATGTGCATCGGAAACTACTACTGGTCTTCCAGGAAACATTCAAAGTGTAGACAGAGTGAGACATTACTCCCATGGAGGAATGTTCGCATGGTGACTGTTGTATCAATCCCTTTGAAATTTCTGTGTTTCAAGAACACTTTGATAGTCCACACATTACAGAATTCCTCCAGATGTGCATCGGACACTACTCCAGGTCCTCCAGGGAACGATCAAAGCTTAGACTGCTTGAGACATTAATCCCATGGAGGAAAGTGCGCATGGTGACTGTTGTATTCAACACCGATGCAATTTCTGTGTTTCAACAACACTCTGATAGTCTACAGATAACAGAATGCCTCCAGAGGTGCATCGGAAACTACTACTGGTCTTCCAGGGAACGATCAAAGCGTAGACTGTTTGAGACATTACTCCCATTTAGGAAAATTGTGCATGGTGACTGTTGTATTCAATCCCGATGCAATTTTTATGTTTCAACAACACTCTGATAGTCCACACATTGCAGAATGAACCCAGATGTTCATCGCAAACAACTACTGGTCCTCCAGGGAACGATCAAAGCGTAAACTGTTTGAGACATTTCTCCCACGGAGGAATGTGCGCATGGTGACTGTTGTATTCAATCCCGAGACAATTTCTGTGTTTCATCAACACTTTCAAGGCCCACAGATTACAGATTGCCTCCAGATGTGCATCGTAAACTACTACTGGTCTTCCAGGGAACGATCAAAGCGTAGACTGTTTGAGACATTACTCCCATGGAGGAAAGTGCGCATGGTGACGGTTGTATTCAAGCTCGCGGCAATTTCTGTGTCTCATCAACACTTTGAAGGTCCACAGATTACAGAATGCCTCCAGATGTGCATCGGAAAGTACTACTAGTGTTCCAGGAAACGATAAAAGAGTAGACAGTTTGAGACATTACTCCCATGGAGGAAAGTTCGCATGGTGTCTGTTGTATTCAATCCCGATGCAATTTCTGTGTTTCAACAACACTCTGAAAGTATACAGATTACAGAATGCCTCCAGATGGGCACGAGAAACTACTACTGGTCTTACACTGAACGATCAATTCGTAGACTGTTTGAGACATTACTCCCATTTAAGAAAATTGCGGATGGTGACTGTTGTATTAAATCCCGATGCATTTTCAGTATCTCATCAACACTTTGAAGGTCCACAATTACAGAATGCCTCCAGTTGTGCATCGGAAACTACTACTGGTGTTCCAGGAAACGATCAAAGCGTAGCCAGTTTGAGACATTTCTCCTATGGAGGAAAGTTCGCATGGTGACTGTTGTATTCAATCCCGATGCAATTTCTGTGTTTGAACAACACTTTCAAGGTCCACAGATTACAGAATGCCACCAGATGTGCATCGGAAACTACTACTGGTCTTCCAGGAATCGATCAAACTGTAGACTGTTTGAGACATTACTCCCATAGAGGAAAGTGCGCATGGTGACTGATGTATTCAATCCCGAGCCAATTTCTGTGTTTCATCAACACTTTGAAGGTCCATAGATTACAGAATGCCTCCAGATGTGCATCGGAAACTACTACTGGTCTTAAAGGGGACGATCAAAGCGTATTCTGTTTGAGACATCACTCCCATGGAGGAAACTGCGCATGATGACTGTTGTATTCAATCCCGAGGCAATTTCTGTGTTTCATCAAAACTTTGAAGATCCACAGATTGCAGAATGCCTCCAGATTTGCATCAGAAACTACTATTGGTCTTGCAGGGAATGATCAAAGCGTAGACTGTTAGAGACATTACTCCCATGGACTAAAGTTTGCATGGTGTCTGTTGTATTCATTCCCGATGCAATTTCTGTGTTTCAACAACACACTGAAAGTCCACAGATTACAGAATGCCTCCAGATGTGCATCGTAAACTACTACTGGTCTTGCAGGGAACGATCAAAGCATAGACTGTTTGAGACATTACTCCCATGGAGGAAAGTGCGCATGGTGAATGTTGTATTCAATCTCGCGGCAATTCCTGTGTTTCATAAACACATGGAAGGTCCACAGATTACAGAATGCCTCCAGATGTGCATCGGAAACTACTACTGGTCTAGCAGGGAACGGTCAAAGCGTAGACTGTTAGAGACATTACTCCCATGGAGGAAAGAGCGCTTGGTGACTGTTGTATTGAATCCCTATGCAATTTCTGAGTTTCATCAACACTCTGATATTCCACAGACTGCAGAATGCCTCCAGATGTGCATCGTAAACTACTACCGGTCTCGCAGGGAACGATCAAACCGTAGACTCTTTGAGACATTATTCCCAAGGAGGAAATTGCGCATGGTGACTGTTGTATTCAATCCCGATGCAATTTCTGTGTTTCATCAACACTCTGATTGTCCACAGATTACAGAATGCCCCCAGATGTGCAACGGAAACTATACTGGTCTTCCAGGGAACGATAAAAGCGTAAACTGTTTGAGACATTACTCCCATGGAGGAAAGTGCGCATGGTGACTGTTGTATTCAATCCCGATTCAATTTCTGTGTTTGAACAACACTCTGATAGTTTACAGATTACAGAATGCCTCCAGATGTGCATCGGAAACTACTACTGGTCTTAAAGGGAACGATCAAAGCGTATTCTGTTCGAGACATCATTCCCATGGAGGAAAATGCGCATAATGACTGTTGTATTCAGTCCCAAGGCAATTTCTATGTTTCATCAAAACTTTCAAGGTCCACAGATTGCAGAATGCCTCCAGATGTGCATCGTAAACTACTACTGGTCTTGCAGGGAACGATCAAAGCGTAGACTGTTTGAGACATTACTCCCATTTAGGAGAGTGCGCATGGTGACTGTTGTGTTCAAACTCGCGGCAATTCCTGTGTTTCATAAACTCTTTGAAGGTCCACAGATTACAGAATGCCTCCAGATGTGCATCGGAAACTACTACTGGTCTTGCAGGGAACGATCAAAGCGTAGACTGTTTGAGACATTACTCCCATGGAGGAAAGTGCGCATGGTGACTGTTGTATTCAATCCCGATGCAATTTCTGTGTCTCATCAACACTCTGATAGTCCACAGACTACAGAATGCCTCCATATGTGCACCGGAAACTACTCCTGGTCATCCAGGGAACGATCAAAGTCTAGACTGTTTGAGACATTAATCCCATGGATGAAAGTGCGCATGGTGACGGTTGTATTCAACCCCGATGCAATTTCTGTGTTTCATCAACACTTTCAAGGTCCACAGATTACAGAATGCCTCCAGATGTGCATCGTAAACTACTACTGATCTTGCAGGGAACTATCAAAGCATAGACTGTTTGAGACATTACTCCAATGGAGGAAAGTGCGCATGGTGACTGTTGTATTGATTACCGATGTAATTTCTGTGTTTCATCAACACTCTGTTAGTCCACAGTTTGCAGAATGCCTCCAGATGTGCATCGGAAAGTACTACAGGTCTTCCAGGGAACGATCAAAACGTAAACTGTTTGAGACATTACTCCCAAGGAGGAAAGTGAGCATGCTGACTGTTGTATTCAATCCTGATTGCAATTTCTGTGTTTCATCAACACTCTGATAGTCCACACATTAAGGAATGTCCCCAGTTGTGCATCGGAAACTACTACTGGTCGTCCAATGAACGATCAAATCGTAAACTGTTTGAGACATTACTCCCAAGGAGGAAAGTGCGCATGGTGACTGTTGTAGTCAATCCTGATTGCAATTTCTGTGTTTCATCAACACTCTGATAGTCCACACATTACAGAATGTCCCCAGATGTGCATCGGAAACTACGACTGGTCTTCCAGGGAACGATCAAAGCGTAGACTGTTTGAGACATTACTCCCATTTAGGAAAATTGCGCATGGTGACTGTTGTATTCAATCCCGATGCAATTTTTGTGTTTCAACAACACTCTGATAGACCACACATTACAGAATGAACCCAGATGTTCATCGCAAACTACTACTGGTCTTCCAGGGAACGATCAAAGCGTAAACTGTTCGAGACATTACTTCCATGGAGGAAAGTGCGCATGGTGACTGTTGTATTCAATCCCGAGGCAATTTCTGTGTTTCATCAACACTTTAAAGGTCCACAGATTACAGAATGCCTCCAAATGTGCATCGTAAACTACTACTGGTCTTGCAGGAAACGATCAAAGCGTAGACTGTTTGAGACATTACTGCCAAGGAGGAAAGTGCGCATGGTGACTTTTGTATACAATCCCGATGCAATGT
This sequence comes from Schistocerca gregaria, assembly GCF_023897955.1. Lineage (NCBI taxonomy): Eukaryota > Metazoa > Arthropoda > Insecta > Orthoptera > Acrididae > Schistocerca > Schistocerca gregaria. The sequence continues at coordinate 18,986,877 of NC_064927.1, read as the reverse complement.
CTCTGTTTCATCAACACTCTGATAGTCCACAAATTACAGAATGCCCCCAGATGTGCATCAGAAACTATACTGGTCTCCCATTGAACGATAAAAGCGTAAACTGTTTGAGACATTACTCCGATGGAGGAAAGTGCGCATGGTGACTGTTGTATTCAATCCCGATTCAATTTCTGTGTCTCATCAACACTTTGATTTTCCACAGATTACAGAATGCCTCCAGATGTGCATCGGAAACTACCACAGGTCTTGCAGGGAACGATCAAAACGTAGAATTTTTGTGACATTTCTTCCATGTAGGAAAGTGCGCATGGTGACTGTTGTATTCAATCCCGATGCAATATCTGTGTCTCATCAACACTTTGATTTTCCACAGATTACAGAATGCCTCCAGATGTGCATCGGAAACTACCACAGGTCTTGCAGGGAACGATCAAAACGTAAACTGTTTGAGACATTACTCCCAAGGAGGAAAGTGCGCATGGTGACTGTTGAATTTAATCCTGATTGTATTTTCTGTGTTTCATCAACACTCTGATTGTCCACACATTACAGAATGTCCCCAGATGTGCATCGGAAAATACTACTGGTCTTCCAGGGAACGATCAAAGCGTATTCTGTTTGAAATATCACTCCCATGGAGGAAAATGCGCATGATGACTGTTGTATTCAATCCCGAGGCAATTTCTATGTTTCATCAACACTTCGAAGGTCGACATATTACAGGATGCCACCAGATGTGCATCGGAAACTACTACTGGTCTTCCAGGAAACGATCAAACCGTAGACTGTTTGAGACATTACTCAAATAGAGGAAAGTGCGCATGGTGACAGTTGTATTCAATCCCGAGGCAATTTCTGTGTTTCATGAACACTTTAAAGTTCCACAGATTACAGAATGCCTCCAGATGTGCATCGGAAACTACTACTGGTCTTGCAGGGAACGATCAAAGCGTAGACTGTTTGAGACATTACTCCCATGGAGGAAAGTGCGCATAGTTACTGTTGTATTCAATCCCGATGCAATTTCTGTGTTTCATCAATACTCTGATAGTCCACAGATTTCAGAATGCCCTAAGATGTGCATCGGAAACTATACTGTTCTTCCAGGGAACGATAAAAGCGTACACTGTTTGAGACATTACTCCCATGGAGGAAAGTGCGCCTGGTGACTGTTGTATGCCATCCCGATGCACTTTCTGTGTTTCATCAACACTCTGATAGTCCACGCATTACAGAATGCACCCAGATGTTCATCGGAAACTACTACTGGTCTTCCAGGGAACGATCAAAGCGTAAACTGTTTGAGACATTACTCCCATGGACGAAAGTGCGCATGTTGACTGTTGTATTCAATCCAGATGCAATTTCTGTGTTTGAACAACACTCTAATAGTTTACAGATTACAGAATGCCTCCAGATGTGCATCGTAAACTACTACTGGTCTTGCAGGGTACGATCAAAGCGTAGACTGTTTGAGACATTACTCCCATGGAAGAAAGGGCGCATAGTGACTGTTGTATTCAATCCCGATGCAATTTCTGTGTTTCATCATAACTTTGAAGGTCCACAGATTACAAAATGCCTCCAGATGTGCATCGGAAACTACTAGTGGTCTTGCAGGGAACGATCAAAGCATAGACTGTTTGAGACATTACTCCCATGGAGGATTGTGCGCATGGTGATTGTTGTATTCAATCCCGATGCAATTTCTGTGTTTCATCAACACTCTGATCGTCCACAGATTACAGAATGACACCAGATGTGCATCGGAATCTAATAGTTGTCTTCCAGGGAACGATCAAAGCGTTGACTGTTTGAGACATTACTCCCATGGAGGAAAGTGCGAGTGGTGACTGTTCTATTCAATCCCGCGGCATTTCCAGTGTTTCATCAACACTTTGAAGGTCCACAGATTACAGAGTGCCTTGAGATGTGCATCGGAAACTACTACTGGTCTTGCAGGGAACGATCAAATCGTAGACTGTTAGAGACATTACTCCCATGGAGGAAAGTGCTCATGGTGACTGTTGTTTTGAATCCCGATGCAATTTCTGTGTTTTATCAATTCTTTGAAGGTCCAATGATTACAGAATGCCTCCAGATGTGCATCGGAAACTACTACTGGTCTTTCAGGAAACGATCAAACCGTAGACTGTTTGAGACGTTACTAGCATGGAGGAAAGTGCGCATGGTGACTGGTGTATTCAATCCCGAGGCAATTTCTGTGTTTCATCAACACTCTTATAGTCCGCAGATTACAGAATGCCCCCAGATGTGCATCGGAAACTACACTGGTCTTGCAGGGCACGATAAAGGCGTAAACTGTTTGACATTACTCCCATGGATTAAAATGCGCATGGTGACTGTTGTATTCACTCCCAAGGAAATTTCTGTGTTTCATGAACACTTTAAAGGTCCACAGATTACAGAATGCCTCCAGATGTGCATCGGAAACTACTACTGGTCTTGCAGGGAACGATCAAAGCGTAGACTGTTTGAGACATTACTCCCATGGAAGAAAGGGCGCATAGTGACTGTTGTATTCAATCCCGATGCAATTTCTGTGTTTCATCAACACTCTGATAGTCGACAGATTTCAGAATGCCCCCAGATGTGCATCGGAAACTATTCTGTTCTTCCAGGGAACGATAAAAGAGTAAACTGTTTGAGAACTTACTCCCATGGAGGAAAGTGCGCCTGGTGACTGTTGAATTCAATCCCGATGCACTTTCTGTGTTTGAACAACACTCTGATAGTTTTCAGATTACAGAATGCCTCCAGATGTGCATCAGAAACTACTACTCGTCTTAAAGTAAACGATCAAATAGTAGACTGTTTGAGACATTACTCCCATGGAAGAAAATGCGCATGACGGCTGTTGTATCCAACCCCGAGGCAATTTCTGTGTTTCATCATCACTTTGAAGGTCCACAGATTACAGAATGCCTCCAGATGTGCATCGGAAACTACTAGTGGCCTTGCAATGAACGATCAAACATAGACTGTTTGAGACATTACTCCCATGGAGGATTATGCGCATGGTGATTGTTGTATTCAATCCCGATGCAATTCCTGTGTTTCACCAACACTCTGATAGTCCACAGATTACAGAATGCCCCCAGATGTACATCGGAAACTACTACTTATCTTCCAGGGAACGATCAAAGCGTAAACTGTTTGGGTCATTAACCCCATGGAGGAAAGTGCGCATGGTGACTGTTGTATTCAATCCCGATGCATTTTCTGCATTTCATCAACACTCTGATAGTCCATAGATTACTGAATGACACCAGATTTGCATCGGAATCTACTAGTTTTCTTCCAGGGAACGATCAAAGCGTTGACAGTTTGAGACATTACTCCCATGGAGGAAAGTGCGAGTAGTGACTGTTGTATTCAATCCCGCGGCAATTTCTGTGTTTCATCAACACTCTGAAGGTCCACAGATTACAGAATGCCTCCAGATGTGCACCGCAAACTTCTACTGGTCTTGCATTGAACGATCAAAGCGTAGACTGTTTGAGACATTACTCCCATGGAGGAAAGTGCGCCTGGTGGCTGTTGTATTCAATCCCAATGCAATTTCTGTGTTTCATCAACACTCTGATAGTCCACACATTACAGAATGCAAACAGATGTACATCGGAAACTACTACTGGTCTTCAAGGGAACGATGAAAGCGTAAACTGTTTGTGACATTACTCCCATGGAGGAAAGTGCGTATGGTGACTGTTGTATTCAATCCTGATGCAATTTCTGTGTTTCATCAACACTCTATTAGTCCACACATTACAGAATGTCCCCAGATGTGCATCGGAAACTACTACAGGTCTTCCAGGGAACGATCAAAGCGTAAACTGTTTGAGACATTACTCCCATGGAGGAAAGTGCGCATGGTGACTGTTGTATTCAATCCCGATGCAATTTCTGTGTTTTATCAACACTCTGATAGTCCACAGACTACAGAATGCCTCCAGATGTGCATCGGAAACTACTACTGGTCTTCCAGGGAACGATCAAAGCGTAGAATACTTGCGACATTACTCCCATGTAGGAAAGTGCGCATGGTGACTGTTGTATTCAATCCCGATGCAATTTCTGTGTTTTATCAACACTCTGATAGTCCACAGACTACAGAATGCTTCCAGATGTGCATCGGAAACTACTACTGGTGTTCCAGGGTACGATCAAAGGATAGAATGCTTGCGACATTACTCCCATGTAGGAAAGGGCGCATGGTGACTGTTGTATTCAATCCCGATGCAATCTCTGTGTTTCATCAACACTTTGAAGGTCCACAGATTACAGAATGCCTCCAAATTTGCATCGGAAACTACTACTGGTCTTCCAGGAAACGATCAAAGCGTAGACAGTTTGAGACACTACACCCATTGAGGGAGTTTCTCATGGTGACTGTTGTAATCAATCCCGATGCAATTTCTGTGTTTCAACAACACTCTGATAGTCCACGGATTAAAGAATGCCTCCAGATGTGCATCGGAAACTACTACTGGTCATCAAGGCAACGATGAAAGCGTAGACTGTTTGAGACATTAGTCCCATGGAGGAAAGTGCGCATGGTGACTGTTGTATTCAATCCCGATGCAATTTCTGTGTTTCAACAACACTCTGATAGTCCACACATTACAGAATGAACCCAGATGTGCATCGGAAACTACTACTGGTCTTCAAGGGAACTATCAAAGCGTAGACTGTTTGAGACATTACTCCCATTTAGGAAAATTGCGCATGGTGACTGATGTATTCAATCCCGATGCATTTTCTGTGTTTCAGCAACACTCTGATAGTCCACACAGTACAGAATGAACCCAGATGTTCATCGGAAACAACTACTGGTCTTCCAGGGAACTATCAAAGCGTAAACTGTTTGAGATATTACTCCCATGGAGGAAAGTGCGCATGGTGACTGTTGTATTCAATCCCGAGGCAATTTCTGTGTTTCATCAACACATTGAAGGTCCATAGATTACAGAATGCCTCCAGATGTGCATCGGAAACTACTACTGGTTTTGCAGGGAACGATCAAAGCGTAGACTGTTTGACACATTACTCCCATGGAGGAAAGTGCTCATGATGACTGTTGTATTCAATCCCGATGCAATTCCTGTGTTTCACCAACACTCTAATAGTCCACAGATTACAGAATGCCCCCAGATGTACATCGGAAACTACTACTGGTCTTCCAGGGAACGATCAAAGTTTATTCTGTTTGAGACATCACTCCCATGGAGGAAAATGCGCATGATGACTGTTGTATTCAATCCCGAGGCAATTTCTATGTTTCATCAACACTTCGAAGGTCCACAGATTACAGGATGCCACCAGATGTGCATCGGAAACTACTACTGGTCTTCCAGGTATCGATCAAACCGTAGACTGTTTGAGGCATTACTCCCATGAAGGTATATGCGCATGGTGACTGTTGTGTTCAATTCCGAGGCAATTTCTGTGTTTCATCAACACTTTGAAGGTCTACAGATGTAGAATGCCTCCAGATGTGCATCGGAAACTACTACTGGTCTTGCAGGGAACGACCAAAGCGTAGACTGTTTGAGACATTACTCCCATGGAGGAAAGTGCGCATGGTGTCTGTTGTATTCAATCCCGATGCAATTTCTGTGTTTCTTCAACACTCTGATAGACCACAGATTACAGAATGCCCCCAGATGTGCATTGGAAACTACACTGGTCTTGCAGGGCACGATAAAAAGCGTAAACTGTTTGACATTATTCCCATACAGGAAAGTGCGCATGGTGACTGTTGTATTCACTCCCGATGCAATTTCTGTGTTTCATAAACACTTTGAAGCGCCACAGATTACAGAATGTCTCCAGATGTGCATCGGAAACTACTACTGGTCTTCCAGGAAACGATCAAAGCGTAGACTGTTTGAGACATTACTCCCATGGAGGAAACTGCGCATGGAGACTGTTGTATTCAATCCCGTGGCAATTTCTGTGTTTCATGAACACTTTAAAGTTCCACAGATTACAGAATGCCTCCAGATGTGCATCGGAAACTACTACTGGTCTTGCAGGGAACGATCAAAGCGTAGACTGTATGAGACATTACTCCCATGGAGGAAAGTGCGCATAGTGACTGTTGTATTCAATCCCGATGTAATTTCTGTGTTTCATCAATACTCTGATAGTCCACAGATTTCAGAATGCCCTAAGATGTGCATCGGAACTATACTGTTCTTCCAGGGAACGATAAAAGCGTACACTGTTTGAGACATTACTCCCATGGAGGAAAGTGCGCCTGGTGACTGTTGTATTCCATCCCGATGCACTTTCTGTGTTTCATCAACACTCTGATAGTCCACGCATTACAGAATGCACCCAGATGTTCATCGGAAACTACTACTGGTCTTCCAGGGAACGATCAAAGCGTAAACTGTTTGAGACATTACTCCCATGGACGAAAGTGCGCATGTTGACTGTTGTATTCAATCCAGATGCAATTTCTGTGTTTGAACAACACTCTGATAGTTTACAGATTACAGAATGCCTCCAGATGTGCATCGTAAACTGCTACTGGTCTTGCAGGGTACGATCAAAGCGTAGACTGTTTGAGACATTACTCCCATGGAGGAAAATGCGCATGACGGTAGTTGTATTCAACCCCGAGGCAATTTCTGTGTTTCATCATAACTTTGAAGGTCCACAGATTACAAAATGCCTCCAGATGTGCATCGGAAACTACTAGTGGTCTTGCAGGGAACGATCAAATCATAGACTGTTTGAGACATTACTCCCATGGAGGATTGTGCGCATGGTGATTGTTGTATTCAATCCCGATGCAATTTCTGTGTTTCATCAACACTCTGATCGTCCACAGATTACAGAATGACACCAGATGTGCATCGGAATCTAATAGTTGTCTTCCAGGGAACGATCAAAGCGTTGACTGTTTGAGACATTACTCCCATGGAGGAAAGTGCGAGTGGTGACTGTTGTATTCAATCCCGAGAAAATTTCTGTGTTTCATGAACACTTTAAAGGTCCACAGATTACAGGATGCCTCCAGATGTGCATCGGAAACTACTACTGGTCTTGCAGGGAACGATCAAAGCGTAGACTGTTTGAGACATTACTCCCATGGAAGAAAGGGCGCATAGTGACTGTTGTATTCAATCCCGATGCAATTTCTGTGTTTCATCAACACTCTGATAGTCGACAGATTTCAGAATGCCCCCAGATGTGCATCGGAAACTATACTGTTCTTCCAGGGAACGATAAAAGAGTAAACTGTTTGAGAACTTACTCCCATGGAGGAAAGTGCGCCTGGTGACTGTTGAATTCAATCCCGATGCACTTTCTGCGTTTGAACAACGATATGATAGTCCACGGATTAAAGAATGTCTCCAGATGTGCATCGGAAACTACTACTGGTCATCAAGGCAACGATGAAAGCGTAGACTGTTTGAGACATTAGTCCCATGGAGGAAAGTGCGCATGGTGACTGTTGTATTCAATCCCGATGCAATTTCTGTGTTTCAACAACACTCTGATAGTCCACACATTACAGAATGAACCCAGATGTGCATCGGAAACTACTACTGGTATTCAAGGGAACTATCAAAGCGTAGACTGTTTGAGACATTACTCCCATTTAGGAAAATTGCGCATGGTGACTGATGTATTCAATCCCGATGCATTTTCTGTGTTTCAGCAACACTCTGATAGTCCACACAGTACAGAATGAACCCAGATGTTCATCGGAAACAACTACTGGTCTTCCAGGGAACTATCAAAGCGTAAACTGTTTGAGATATTACTCCCATGGAGGTAAGTGCGCATGGTGACTGTTGTATTCAATCCCGAGGCAATTTCTGTGTTTCATCAACACTTTGAAGGTCCATAGATTACAGAATGCCTCCAGATGTGCATCGGAAACTACTACTGGTTTTGCAGGGAACGATCAAAGCGTAGACTGTTTGAGACATTACTCCCATGGAGGAAAGTGCTCATGGTGACTGTTTTATTCAATCCTGATGCAATTTCTGTGTTTCATCAACACTCTCATAGTCCACAGATTACAGAATTCCTCCAGATGTGCATCGGAAACTACTACTTGTCTTCCACGAAACGATCAAATCGTAAACTGTTTGAGACATTACTCCCAAGGAGGAAAGTGCGCATGGTGACTGTTGTATTCAATCCCGATGCAATTTCTGTGTTTCATCAACACTCTGATAGTCCACACATTACAGAAAGCCCCCAGATGTGAATCGGAAACTACTACAGGTCTTGCAGGGAACGATCAAAGCATAGACTGTTTGAGACATTACTCCCATGGAGGAAAGTGCGAGTGGTGACTGTTGTATTCAATCCCGCGGCATTTCCAGTGTTTCATCAACACCTTGAAGGTCCACAGGTTACAGAGTGCCTTGAGATGTGCATCGGAAACTACTACTGGTCTTGCAGGGAACGATCAAATCGTAGACTGTTAGAGACATTACTCCCATGGAGGAAAGTGCTCATGGTGACTGTTGTTTTGAATCCCGATGCAATTTCTGTGTTTTATCAATTCTTTGAAGGTCCAATGATTACAGAATGCCTCCAGATGTGCATCGGTAACTACTACTGGTCTTTCAGGACACGATCAAACCGTAGACTGTTTGAGACGTTACTAGCATGGAGGAAAGTGCGCATGGTGATTGTTGTATTCAATCCCGAGGCAATTTCTGTGTTTCATCAACACTCTTATAGTCCGCAGATTACAGAATGCCCCCAGATGTGCATCGGAAACTACACTGGTCTTGCAGGGCACGATAAAGGCGTAAACTGTTTGACATTACTCCCATGGATTAAAGTGCGCATGGTGACTGTTGTATTCACTCCCGAGGAAATTTCTGTGTTTCATGAACACTTTAAAAGTCCACAGATTACAGAATGCCTCCAGATGTGCATCGGAAACTACTACTGGTCTTGCAGGGAATGATCAAAGCGTAGACTGTTTGAGACATTACTCCCATGGAAGAAAGGGCGCATAGTGACTGTTGTATTCAATCCCGATGCAATTTCTGTGTTTCATCAACACTCTGATAGTCGACAGATTTCAGAATGCCCCCAGATGTGCATCGGAAACTATACTGTTCTTCCAGGGAACGATAAAAGAGTAAACTGTTTGAGAACTTACTCCCATGGAGGAAAGTGCGCCTGGTGACTGTTGAATTCAATCCCGATGCACTTTCTGCGTTTGAACAACACTCTGATAGTCCACGGATTAAAGAATGCCTCCAGATGTGCATCGGAAACTACTACTGGTCATCAAGGCAACGATGAAAGCGTAGACTGTTTGAGACATTAGTCCCATGGAGGAAAGTGCGCATGGTGACTGTTGTATTCAATCCCGATGCAATTTCTGTGTTTCAACAACACTCTGATAGTCCACACATTACAGAATGAACCCAGATGTGCATCGGAAACTACTACTGGTATTCAAGGGAACTATCAAAGCGTAGACTGTTTGAGACATTACTCCCATTTAGGAAAATTGCGCATGGTGACTGATGTATTCAATCCCGATGCATTTTCTGTGTTTCAGCAACACTCTGATAGTCCACACAGTACAGAATGAACCCAGATGTTCATCGGAAACAACTACTGGTCTTCCAGGGAACTATCAAAGCGTAAACTGTTTGAGATATTACTCCCATGGAGGAAAGTGCGCATGGTGACTGTTGTATTCAATCCCGAGGCAATTTCTGTGTTTCATCAACACTTTGAAGGTCCATAGTTTACAGAATGCCTCCAGATGTGCATCGGAAACTACTACTGGTTTTGCAGGGAACGATCAAAGCGTAGACTGTTTGAAACATTACTCCCATGGAGGAAAGTGCTCATGGTGACTGTTTTATTCAATCCTGATGCAATTTCTGTGTTTCATCAACACTCTGATAGTCCACAGATTACAGAATGCCTCCAGATGTGCATCGGAATCTACTCCTGGTCATCCAGGGAACGATCAAAGCGTTGACTCTTTGAGACATTACTCCCATGGAGGAAAGTGCGCATGGTGACTGTTGTATTCCATCATGTGGCAATTTCTGTGTTTCATCAACACTCTGATAGTCCACAGGTTACAGAATGCCCCCAGATGTGCATCGGAAACATTACTGGTCTTCCAGGGAACGATAAAAGCGTAAACTGTATGAGACGTTACTCCCATGTAGGAAAGTGCGCATGGTGACTGTTGTATTCAATCCCGATGCAATTTCTGTGTTTGAACAACACTCTGATAGTTTACAGATTTCAGAATGCCTCCAGATGTGCATCGGAAACTACTACTCGTCTTCCAGGGAACGATCAAAGCGTATTCAGTTTGAGACATCACTCCCATGGAGGAAAATGCGCATGATGACAGTTGTATTCAATCCCGATTCAATTTCTATATTTCATCAACACTTTGAAGGTCCACAGCTTACAGAATTCCTCCAGATGTGCATCGGAAACTACTACTTGTCTTCCAGGGAACGATCAAATCGTAAACTGTTTGAGACATTACTCCCAAGGAGGAAAGTGCGCATGGTGACTGTTGTATTCAATCCCGATGCAATTTCTGTGTTTCATCAACACTCTGATAGTCCACACATTACAGAAAGCCCCCAGATGTGAATCGGAAACTACTACAGGTCTTCCAGGGAACGATCAAAGCGTAAACTGTTTGAGACATTACTCCCATGGAGGAAAGTGCGCTTGGTGACTGTTGAATTCAATCCCGATGCAATTTCTGTGTTTGAACAACACTCTGATAGTTTACAGGTTACAGAATGCCTCTAGATGTGCATCGGAAACTACTACTGGTCTTCCAGGGAACGATCAAAGCATAGACTGTTTGAGACATTACTCCCATGGAGGAAAGTGCGCGTGGTGACTGTTGTATTCAATCCCGATGCAATTTCTGTGTTTTATCAACACTTTGAAGGTCCACAGATTACAGAATGCCTCCAGATGTGCATCGGAAACTACTACTGGTCTTGCAGGGAACGATCAAAGCGTAGACTGTTAGAGACATTACTCCCATGGAGGAAAGTGCGCATGGTGACTGTTGTATTGAATCCTGATGCAATTTCTGTGTTTCATCAACACTTTGAAGGACCAAAGATTACAGAATGCCTCCAGATGTGCATCGGAAACTACTACTGGTCTTCCAGGTAACGAACAAACCATAGATTGTTTGAGGCATTACTCCCATGAAGGAATATGCGCATGGTGACTGTTGTATTCAATTCCGAGGCAATTTCTGTGTTTCTTCAACCTTTTGAAGGTCCACAGATTGCCGAATGCCTCCAGATGTGCATCGGAAACTACTACTGGTCTTGCAGGGAACGATCAAAGCGTAGACTGTTTGAAACATTAGTCCCATGGAGGAAAGTGCGCATGGTGACTGTTGTATTCAATCCGGATGCAATTTCTGTGTTTCATCAACACTCTGATACTCCACAGATTACAGAATGCCTCCAGATGTGCATCGGAAACTACTCTTGGTCATCCAGGGAACGATCAAAGCGTAGACTCTTTGAGACATTACTCCCATGGAGGAAAGTGCGCATGGTGACTGTTGTATTCAATCCTGATGCAATTTCTTTGTTTCATCAAAACTCTGATAGTCCACACTGTACAGAATGCTTCCACATGTGCATCAGAAACTACTACTGGCCTTCCAGGGAACGATCAAAGCGTTAACTGAATGAGACATTACTCCCATGGAGGAAAGTGCGCATGGTGACTGTTGTATTCAATCCTGATGCAATTTCTGTGTTTCATCAACACTCTGATAGTCCACACATTACAGAATGTCCCCAGATGTGCATCGGAAACTACTACTGGTCTTCCAGGAAACGATCAAAGCGTAAACTCTTTGAGACATTACTCCCATGTAGGAAAGTGCGCATCGTGAATGTTGTATTCAATCCTGATGCAACTTCTGTGTTTTATCAATACTCTGATAGTCCTCAGACTACAGAATGACTCCAGGTGTGCATCGGAAACTACTAGTGGTCTTCCAGGGTACGATCAAAACGTAGAATGCTTGAGACATTACTCCCATGTAGGAAAGTGCCCATGGTGACTGTTGTATTGAATCCCGATTCGATTTCTGTGTTTCATCAACACTTTGAAGGTCCACAGATTACAGAATGCCTCCAAATGTGCATCGGAAACTACTACTGGTCTTCCAGGAAACGATCAAAGCGTAGACTGTTTGAGACATTACTCCCATGGAGGAAAGTGCGCATGGTGACTGTTGTATTCAATCCTGATGCAATTTCCTTGTTTCATCAACAATCTGATAGTCCACACATTACAGAATGTCCCCAGATGTGCATCGGAAACTACTACTGGTCTTCCAGGGAACGATCAAAGCGTAAACTGTTTGAGACATTACCCCCATGGAGGAAAGTGCGCACGGTGACTGTTGTATTCAATCCTGATGCAATTTCTGTGTTTTATCAACACTCTGATAGTCCACAGACTACAGAATGCCTCCAGATGTGCATCGGAAACTACTACTGGTCTGCCAGGGAACGATTAAAGCGTAGAATGCTTGTGACTTTACTCCCATGTAGGAAAGTGCGCATGGTGACTGTTGTATTCAATCCCGATGCAATTTCTGTGTTTCAACAATACTCTGATAGTCCACACATTACAGAATGAACCCAGATGTGCATCGGAAACTACTACTGGTCTTCAAGGGAACGATTAAAGCGTAGACTTTTTGAGACATTACTCCCATTTAGGAAAATTGCCCATGGTGACTGATGTATTCAATCCCGATGCATTTTCTGTGTTTCAGCAACACTCTGATAGTCCACACAGTACAGAATGAACCCAGATTTTCATCGGAAACAACTACTGGTCTTCCAGGGAACGATCAAAGCGTAAACTGTTTGAGATATTACTCCCATGGAGGAAAGTTCGCATGGTGACTGTTGTATTCGATCCCGATGCAATTTCTGTGTTTCGTGAACACTCTGATAGTCCAGACATTACAGTTTGCCCACATATGTGCATCGGAAACTACTACTGGTCTTCCTGGGAACGATCAAAGCGTAAACTGTTTGAGACATTACTAACATGGAGGAAAGTGCGCATGGTGACTGTTGTATTCAATCCTGATGCAATTTCTGTGTTTCATCAACACTCTCATAGTCCACAGATTACAGAATGCCCCCAGATGTGCATCGGAAACATTACTGGTCTTCCAGGGAACGATAAAAGCGTAAACTGTTTGAGACGTTACTCACATGTAGGAAAATGCGCATGGTGACTGTTTTATTCAATCCCGATGCAATTTCTGTGTTTGAACAACACTCTGATAGTTTACAGATTTCAGAATGCCTCCAGATGTGCATCGGAAACTACTACTCGTCTTCCAGTGAACGTTCAAAGCGTATTCTGTTTGAGAGACCACTCCCATGGAGGAAAAGGCGCATGATGACAGTTGTATTCAATCCCGATTCAATTTCAGTGTTTCATCAACACTCTGGTAGTCCACAGATTACAGAATGTCACCAGATGTGCATCGGAAACTACTACTTGTCTTCCAGGGAACGATCAAAGCGTAAACTGTTTGAGACATTACTCCCTTGGAGGAAAGTGCGCATGGTGACTGTTGTATTCAATCCCGATGCAATTTCTGTGTTTGAACAACACTCTGATAGTTTACAGATTACAGAATGCCTCCAGATGTGCATCGGAAACTACTACTGGTCTTCCAGGAAACGATCAAATCGTAAACTGTTTGAGACATTACTCACAAGGAGGAAAGTGCGCATGATGACAGTTGTATTAGATCCCGAGGCAATTTCTATGTTTCAACAACACTTTGAAGGTCCACAGATTACAGAATGCCTCCAGATGTGCATCGGAAACTACTAGTGGTCTTGCAGGGAACGATCAAAGCGTAGACTGTTTGAGACATTACTCCCATGGTGGAAAGTGCGCATGGTGACTGTTGTATTCAATCCCGATGCAATTTCTGTGTTTCATCAACACTCTGATAGTTTACAGGTTACAGAATGCCTCTAGATGTGCATCGGAAACTACTACTGGTCTTGCAGGGAACAATCAAAGCGTAGACTGTTTGAGACACTACTCCCATGGAGGAAAGTGCGCATGGTGACTGTTGTATTCAATCTCGCGGCAATACCTATGTTTCGTGTGTGTGGGTCTGAGGTATACGGCTGTGTTTTATCAACACTTTGAAGGTCCACAGATTACAGAATGCCTCCAGATGTGCATCGGAAACTACTACTGGTCTTGCAGGGAACGATCAAAGCGTAGACTGTTTGAAACATTAGTCCCATGGAGCAAAGTCCACATGGTGACTGTTGTATTCAATCCCGATGCAATTTCTGTGTTTCATCAACACTTTGAAGGTCCTGAGATTACAGAATGCCACCAGATGTGCATCGGAAACTACTACTGGTCTTGCAGGGAACGATCAAAGCGTAGACTGTTTGAGACATTACTCCCATGGAGGAAAGTGCACATGGTGACTGTTGTATTCAATCCCGATGCAATTTCTGTGTTTTATCAACACTCTGATAGTCCACAGACTACAGAATGCCTCCAAATGTGCATCGGAAATTACTACTGATCTTCGAGGGAACGATCAAAGCGTAGAATGTTTGCGACATTACTCCCATGTAGGAAAGTGCTGCTTGGTGACTGTTGTATTAAATCCCGATGCAATTTCTGTCTTTCATCAACACTTTGAAAGTCCACAGATTACAGAATGCCTCCAGATGTGCATCGGAAACTACTACTGGTCTTCCAGGAAGCGATCAAAGCGTAGACAGTTTGAGACATTACTCCCATGGAGGAAAGTTCGCATGGTGACTGTTGTATTCAATCCCGATGCAATGTCTGTGTTTCATCAACACTCTGATAGTCCACACATTACAGAATGCCCCCAGATGTGCATCGGAAACTACCACTGGTCTACCAGGGAACGATCAAAGCGTAGACTGTTTGAGACATTACTCCCATGGAGGAAAGTGCGCATGGTGACTGTTGAATTCAATCCTGATGCAATTTCTTTGTTTCATCAAAACTCTGATAGTCCACACTGTACAGAATGCTTCCACATGTGCATCGGAATCTACTACTGGTCTTCCAGGGAACGATCAAAGCGTAAACAGAATGAGACATTACTCCCATGGAGGAAAGTGCGCATGGTGACTGTTGTATTCAATCCTGATGCAATTTCTGTGTTTCATCAACACTCTGATAGTCCACACATTAGAGAATGTCCCCAGATGTGCATCGGAAACTACTACTGGTCTTCCAGGGTACGATCAAAGCGTAGAATGCTTGCGACATTACTCCCATGTAGGAAAGTGCCCATGGTGACTGTTATATTCAATCCCGATTCGATTTCTGTGTTTCATCAACACTTTGAAGGTCCACAGATTACAGAATGCCTCCAAATGTGCATCGGAAACTACTACTGGTCTTCCAGGAAACGATCAAAGCGTAGACAGTTTGAGACAATACTCCCATTGAGGAAAGTTCGCATGGTGTCTATTGTATTCAATCCCGATGAAATTTCTGTGTTTCAACAACCCTTGATAGTCCACAGATTACAGAATGCCTCAAGATGTGCATCGGAAACTACTACTGGTCATCTAGGGAAAGATCAAAGCGTAGACTGTTTAAGACATTAGTCCCGTGCAGGAAAGTGCGCATGGTGACTGTTGTATTCAATCACGATGCAATTTCTGTGTTTCAACAACACTCTGATAGTCCACGCATTACAGAATGCCTCCAGATGTGCATCGGAAACTACTCCTGGTCATCCTTGGACCGATCAAATCGTAGACTCTTTGAGACATTACTCCCATGGAGGAAAGTGCGCATGGTGACTGTTGTATTCAATCATAGGCAATTTCTGTGTTTCAACAACCCTTGATAGTCCACAGATTACAGAATGCCTCTATATGTGCATCGTAAACTACTACTTGTCTTGCAGGGAACGTTCAAAGCGTAGACTGTTTGAGACATTACTCCCATGGAGGCAAGTGCGCATGGTGACTGTTGTATTCAATTCCGTGGCAATTTCTGTGTTTCATCAACACTGTAAAGGTCCACAGATTACAGAATGCCTCTAGATGTGCATCGTAAACCACTACTGGTCTTGCAGGGAACGATCAAAGCGTAGACAGTTTGAGACATTACTCCCATGGAGGAAAGTGCACATGGTGACAGTTGTATTCAATCCCGATGCAATTTCTGTGTTTTATCAACGCTCTGATAGTCCACAGACTACAGAATGCCTCCAGATGTGCATCGGAAATTACTACTGGTCTTCGAGGGAACGATCAAAGCGTAGAATGCTTGCGACATTACTCCCATATAGGAAACTGCTGCTTGGTGACTGTTGTTTTCAATCCCGATGCAATTTCTGTGTTTCATCAACACTTTGAAGGTCCACAGATTACAGAATGCCTCCAGATGTGCATCGGAAACTACTACTGGTCTTCCAGGAAACGATCAAAGCGTAGACAGTTTGAGACATTACTCCCATGGAGGAATGTTCGCATGGTGACTGTTGTATTCAATCCCGATGCAATTTCTGTGTTTCATCAACACTCTGATAGTCCACACATTACAGAATGCCCCCAGATGTGCATCGAAAACTACTACTGGTCTTCCAGGGTACGATCAAAGCGTAGACTGTTTGAGACATTACTCCCATGGAGGAAAGTGCGCATGGTGACTGTTGTATTCAATCCTGATGCAATTTCTTAGTTTCATCAAAACTCTGATAGTCCACACTGTACACAATGCTTCCACATGTGCATCGGAAACTACTACTGGTCTTCCAGGGAACGATCAAAGCGTAAACTGAATGAGACATTACTCCCATGTAGGAAAGTGCGCATGGTGACTGTTGTATTCAATCCTGATGCAATTTCTGTGTTTCATCAACACTCTGATAGTCCACACATTAGAGAATGTCCCCAGATGTGCATCGGAAACTACTACTGGTCTTCCAGGAAACGATCAAAGCGTAAACAGTTTGAGACATTACTCCCATGTAGGAAAATGCGCATGGTGACTGTTGTATTCAATCCCGATGCAATTTCTGTGTTTTATCAACACTCTGATAGTCCACAGACTACAGAGTGCCTCCAGGTGTGCATCGGAAACTACTAGTGGTCTTCCAGGGTACGATCAAAGCGTAGAATGCTTGCGACATTACTCCCATGTAGGAAAGTGCCCATGGTGACTGTTATATTCAATCCCGATTCGATTTCTGTGTTTCATCAACACTTTGAAGGTCCACAGATTACAGAATGCCTCCAAATGTGCATCGGAAACTACTACTGGTCTTCCAGGAAACGATCAAAGCGTAGACAGTTTGAGACAATACTCCCATTGAGGAAAGTTCGCATGGTGTCTATTGTATTCAATCCCGATGAAATTTCTGTGTTTCAACAACCCTTGATAGTCCACAGATTACAGAATGCCTCAAGATGTGCATCGGAAACTACTACTGGTCATCTAGGGAAAGATCAAAGCGTAGACTGTTTAAGACATTAGTCCCGTGCAGGAAAGTGCGCATGGTGACTGTTGTATTCAATCACGATGCAATTTCTGTGTTTCAACAACACTCTGATAGTCCACGCATTACAGAATGCCTCCAGATGTGCATCGGAAACTACTCCTGGTCATCCTTGGACCGATCAAATCGTAGACTCTTTGAGACATTACTCCCATGGAGGAAAGTGCGCATGGTGACTGTTGTATTCAATCATAGGCAATTTCTGTGTTTCAACAACCCTTGATAGTCCACAGATTACAGAATGCCTCTATATGTGCATCGTAAACTACTACTTGTCTTGCAGGGAACGTTCAAAGCGTAGACTGTTTGAGACATTACTCCCATGGAGGCAAGTGCGCATGGTGACTGTTGTATTCAATTCCGTGGCAATTTCTGTGTTTCATCAACACTGTAAAGGTCCACAGATTACAGAATGCCTCTAGATGTGCATCGTAAACCACTACTGGTCTTGCAGGGAACGATCAAAGCGTAGACAGTTTGAGACATTACTCCCATGGAGGAAAGTGCACATGGTGACAGTTGTATTCAATCCCGATGCAATTTCTGTGTTTTATCAACACTCTGATAGTCCACAGACTACAGAATGCCTCCAGATGTGCATCGGAAATTACTACTGGTCTTCGAGGGAACGATCAAAGCGTAGAATGCTTGCGACATTACTCCCATATAGGAAACTGCTGCTTGGTGACTGTTGTTTTCAATCCCGATGCAATTTCTGTGTTTCATCAACACTTTGAAGGTCCACAGATTACAGAATGCCTCCAGATGTGCATCGGAAACTACTACTGGTCTTCCAGGAAACGATCAAAGCGTAGACAGTTTGAGACATTACTCCCATGGAGGAATGTTCGCATGGTGACTGTTGTATTCAATCCCGATGCAATTTCTGTGTTTCATCAACACTCTGATAGTCCACACATTACAGAATGCCCCCAGATGTGCATCGAAAACTACTACTGGTCTTCCTGGGAACGATCAAAGCGTAGACTGTTTGAGACATTACTCCCATGGAGGAAAGTGCGCATGGTGACTGTTGTATTCAATCCTGATGCAATTTCTTAGTTTCATCAAAACTCTGATAGTCCACACTGTACACAATGCTTCCACATGTGCATCGGAAACTACTACTGGTCTTCCAGGGAACGATCAAAGCGTAAACTGAATGAGACATTACTCCCATGTAGGAAAGTGCGCATGGTGACTGTTGTATTCAATCCTGATGCAATTTCTGTGTTTCATCAACACTCTGATAGTCCACACATTACAGAATGTCCCCAGATGTGCATCGGATACTACTACTGGTCTTCCAGGAAACGATCAAAGCGTAAACTGTTTGAGACATTACTCCCATGTAGAAAAGTGCGCATGGTGACTGTTGTATTCAATCCCGATGCAATTTCTGTGTTTTATCAACACTCTGATAGCCCACAGACTACAGAATGCCTCCAGATGTGCAACGGAAACTACTACTGGTCCTCCAGGGAACGATCAAAGCGTAGACTGTTTGAGACATTTGTCCCATGGAGGAAAGTGCGCATGGTGACTGTTGTATTCAATCCCGATGCAATTTCTGTGATTGAACAACACTCTGATAGTTTACAGATTAGAGAATGAATCCAGATGTGCATCGGAAACTACTACTGGTCTTAAAGGGAAAGATCAAAGCGTATTCTGTTTGAGACATCACTCCCATGGAGGAAAATGCGCATGATGACAGTTGTATTCAATCCCGAGGCAATTTCTATGTTTCATCGACACTTTGAAGGTCCACAGATTACAGAATGCCTCCAGATGTCATCTGAAACTACTACTGGTCTTCCAGGGAACGATCAAAAACGTAAACTAATTGAGACATTACTCCCATGGAGGAAAGTGCGCATGGTGACTGTTGTATTCAATCCTGATGCAAATTCTGTGTTCCATCAACTCTCTGATAGTCCACACTTTACAGAATGTCCCCAGATGTGCATCGGAAACTACAACTGGTCTTCCAGGAAACGATCAAAGTGTAGACAGTTTGAGACATTACTCCCATGGAGGAAAGTGTGCATGGTGACTGTTGTATTCAATCCTGATGCCATTTCTTTGTTTCATCAACACTCTGATAGTCCACACTGTACAGAATGCCCCAGATGTGCTTCGGAAACTACTACTGGTCTTCCAGGGAACGATGAAAGCGTAAACTGTTTGAGACATTAGTCCCATGCAGGAAAGTGCGCATGGTGACTGTTGTATTCAATCCAGATGCAATTTCTGTGTTTCAACAACACTCTGATAGTCCACACATTACACAATGAACCCAGATCTTCATCGGAAACAACTACTGGTCATCCAGGGAACGATCAAAGCGTAAACTGTTTGGGATATTACTCCCATGGAGGAAAGTGCGCATGGTGACTGTTGTATTCAATCCCGAGGCAATTTCTGTGTTTCATCAACACTTTGAAGGTCCACAGATTACAGAATGCCACCAAATGTTCATCGGAAACTACTACTGGTCTTGCAGGGAACGATCAAAGCTTACCTGTTTGACACATTACTCCCATGGAGGAAAGTGCGCATGTTGACGGTTGTATTCAATCCTGATGCAATTTCTGTGTTTCATCAACACTCTGATAGTCCACACATAACAGAATGCACCCAGATGTGCATCGGAAACTACTACTGGTCTTCCAGGGAACGATCAAAGCACAAACTGTTTGAGACATTACTCAAATGGAGGAAAGTGCGCATGGGGACTGTTGTATTCAATCCCGAGGCAATTTCTGTGTTTCATCAACACTTTGAAGGTCCACAGATTACAGAATGCCACCAAATGTTAATCGGAAACTACTACTGGTCTTGCAGGGAACGATCAAAGCTTACCTGTTTGACACATTACGCCCATGGAGGAAAGTGCGCATGGTGACTGTTGTATTCAATCCCGATGCAATTTCTGTGATTGAACAACACTCTGATAGTTTACAGATTGGAGAATGAATCCAGATGTGCATCGGAAACTACAACTGGTCTTAAAGGGAAAGATCAAAGCGTATTCTGTTTGAGACATCACTCCCATGGAGGAAAAAGCGCATGATGACAGTTGTATTTAATCCCGAGGCAATTTCTATGTTTCATCGACACTTTGAAGGTCCACAGATTACAGAATGCCTCCAGATGTCATCTGAAACTACTACTGGTCTTCCAGGGAACGATCAAAAACGTAAACTAATTGAGACATTACTCCCATGGAGGAAAGTGCGCATGGTGACTGTTGTATTCAATCCTGATGCAAATTCTGTGTTCCATCAACTCTCTGATAGTCCACACTTTACAGAATGTCCCCAGATGTGCATCGGAAACTACAACTGGTCTTCCAGGAAACGATCAAAGTGTAGACAGTTTGAGACATTACTCCCATGGAGGAAAGTGCGCATGGTGACTGTTGTTTTCAATCCTGATGCCATTTCTTTGTTTCATCAACACTCTGATAGTCCACACTGTACAGAATGCCCCAGATGTGCTTCGGAAACTACTACTGGTCTTCCAGGGAACGATGAAAGCGTAAACTGTTTGAGACATTAGTCCCATGGAGGAAAGTGCGCATGGTGACTGTTGTATTCAATCCAGATGCAATTTCTGTGTTTCAACAACACTCTGATAGTCCACACATTACACAATGAACCCAGATGTTCATCGGAAACAACTACTGGTCATCCAGGGAACGATCAAAGCGTAAACTGTTTGGGATATTACTCCCATGGAGGAAAGTGCGCATGGTGACTGTTGTATTCAATCCCGAGCAATTTCTGTGTTTCATCAACACTTTGAAGGTCCACAGATTACAGAATGACACCAAATGTTCATCGGAAACTACTACTGGTCTTGCAGGGAACGATCAAAGCTTACCTGTTTGACACATTACTCCCATGGAGGAAAGTGCGCATGTTGACGGTTGTATTCAATCCTGATGCAATTTCTGTGTTTCATCAACACTCTGATAGTCCACACATAACAGAATGCACCCAGATGTGCATCGGAAACTACTACTGGTCTTCCAGGGAACGATCAAAGCACAAACTGTTTGAGACATTACTCAAATGGAGGAAAGTGCGCATGGTGATTGTTGTATTCAATCCCGAGGCAATTTCTGTGTTTCATCAACACTTTGAAGGTCCACAGGTTACAGAATGCCACCAAATGATCATCGGAAACTACTACTGGTCTTGCAGGGAACGATCAAAGCTTACCTGTTTGACACATTACTCCCATGGAGGAAAGTGCGCATGGTGACTGTTGTATTCAATCCCGATGCAATTTCTGTGATTGAACAACACTCTGATAGTTTACAGATTAGAGAATGCTTCCAGATGTGCATCGGAAACTACTACTGGTCTTCCAGGAAACGATCAAAGCGTAGACAGTTTGAGACATTACTCCCATGGAGGAATGTTCGCATGGTGGCTGTTGTATTCAATCCCGATGCAATTTCAGTGTTTCATCAACACTCTGATAGTCCACACATTACAGAATGCCCCCACATGTGCATCGGAAACTACTACTGGTCTTCCAAGGTACGATCAAAGCGTAGACTGTTTGAGACATTACTCCCATGGAGGAAAGTGCGCATGGTGACTGTTGTATTCAATCCTGATGCAATTTCTTTGTTTCATCAAAACTCTGATAGTCCACACTGTACAGAATGCTTCCACATGTGCATCGGAAACTACTACTGGTCTTCCAGGCAACGATCAAAGCGTAAACTGAATGAGACATTACTCCCATGGAGGAAAGTGCGCATGGTGACTGTTGTATTCAATCCTGATGCAATTTCTTAGTTCCATCAAAACTCTGATAGTCCACACTGTACACAATGCTTCCACATGTGCATCGGAAACTACTACTGGTCTTCCAGGGAACGATCAAAGCGTAAACTGAATGAGACATTACTCCCATGTAGGAAAGTGCGCATGGTGACTGTTGTATTCAATCCTGATGCAATTTCTGTGTTTCATCAACACTCTGATAGTCCACACATTACAGAATGTCCCCAGATGTGCATCGGAAACTACTACTGGTCTTCCAGGAAACGATCAAAGCGTAAACTGTTTGAGACATTACTCCAATGTAGGAAAGTGCGCATGGTGACTGTTGTATTCAATCCCGATGCAATTTCTGTGTTTTATCAACACTCTGATAGTCCACAGACTACAGAATGCCTCCAGGTGTGCATCGGAAACTACTAGTGGTCTTCCAGGGTACGATCAAAGTGTATAATGCTTGCGACATTACTCCCATGTAGGAAAGTGCCCACGGTGACAGTTGTAATCAATTCCGATGCAATTTCTGTGCTTCAACAACCCTTGATAGTCCACGGATTACAGAATGCCTCAAGATGTGCATCGGAAACTACTACTGGTAATCCAGGGAAAGATCAAAGCGTAGACTGTTTGAGACATTACTCCCAATTAGGAAAATTGCGCATGGTGACTGATGTATTCAATCCCGATGCAATTTCTGTGTTTCAACAACTCTCTGATAGTCCACACAGTACAGAATGAACCCAGATGTTCATCGGAAACAACTACTGGTCTTCCAGGGAACGATCAAAGCGTAAACCGTTTGAGATATTACTCCCATGGAGGAAAGTTCGCATTGTGACTGTTGTATTCAATGCCGATGCAATTTCTGTGTTTCATCAACACTCTGATAGTCCACAGATTACAGAATGCCTCCAGATGAGCATCGGAAACTACTCCTGGTCATCCAGGGAACGATCAAAGCGTAGACTCTTTGAGACATCACTCCCATGGAGGAAAGTGCGCATGGTGACTGTTGTATTCAATCATAGGCAATATCTGTGTTTCAACAACCCTTGATAGACGACAGATTACAGAATGCCTCTAGATGTGCATCGTAAACTACAACTGGTCTTGCAGGGAACGATCAAAGCGTAGACTGTTTGAGACAATACTCCCAAGGAGGAAAATGCGCATGGTGACTGTTGTATTCAATCCCGATGCAATTTCTGTGTTTCATCAACACTCTGAGAGTCCACAGATTACAGAATGCCTCCAGATGTGCACCGGAAACTACTCCTGGTCATCCAGGGAACGACCAAAGCGTAGACTCTTTGAGACATTACTCCCATGGAGGCAAGTGCGCATGGTGACTGTTGTATTCAATTCCGTGGCAATTTCTGTGTTTCATCAACACTGTAAAGGTCCACAGATTACAGAATGCCTCTAGATGTGCATCGTAAACCACTACTGGTCTTGCAGGGAACGATCAAAGCGTAGACAGTTTGAGACATTACTCCCATGGAGGAAAGTGCACATGGTGACTGTTTTATTCAATCCCGATGCAATTTCTGTGTTTCATCAACACTCTGATAGTCCACAGACTACAGAATGCCTCCAGATGTGCAACGGAAACTACTACTGGTCCTCCAGGGAACGATCAAAGCGTAGACTGTTTGAGACATTTGTCCCATGGCGGAAAATGCGCATGATGACAGTTGTATTCAATCCCGAGGCAATTTCCATGTTTCATCGACACTTTGAAGGTCCACAGATTACAGAATGCCTACAGATGTCATCTGAAACTACTACTGGTCTTCCAGGGAACGATCAAAAACGTAAACTAATTGAGACATTACTCCCATGGAGGAAAGTGCGCATGGTGACTGTTGTATTCAATCCTGATGCAAATTCTGTGTTCCATCAACTCTCTGATAGTCCACACTTTACAGAATGTCCCCAGATGTGCATCGGAAACTACAACTGGACTTCCAGGAAACGATCAAAGTGTAGACAGTTTGAGACATTACTCCCATGGAGGAAAGTGCGCATGGTGACTGTTGTATTCAATCCAGATGCAATTTCTGTGTTTCATCAACACTCTGATAGTCCACAGATTACAGAATGCCTCCAGATGAGCATCGGAAACTACTACTGATCTTCCAGGGAACGATCAAAGCGTAAACTGTTTGGGATATTACTCCCATGTAGGAAAGTGTGCATGGTGACTGATGTATTCAATAACGATGCAATTTCTGTGTTTCAACAACACTCTGATAGTCCACACATTACAGAATGAACGCAGATGTGCATCTGGAACTACTACTTGTCTTCAAGGGAACGATCAAGGCGCAGACTGTTTGAGACATTTCTCCCATTTAGGAAAATTGCGAATGGTGGCTGTTGTATTCAATCCCGATGTAATTTCTGTGTTTCAACAACACTCTGATTGTCCACACATTACACAAAGAACCCAGATGTTCATCGGAAACAACTACTGGTCAACCAGGGAACGATCAAAGCGTAAACTGTTTGGGATATTACTCCCATGGAGGAAAGTGCGCATGGTGACTGTTGTATTCAATCCCGAGGCAATTTCTGTGTTTCATCAACACTTTGAAGGTTTGAAGGTCCACAGATTACAGAAAGCCACCAAATGTTCATCGGAAACTACTACTGTCCTTGCAGAAGACGATCAAAACGTAGACTGTTTGAGACATTACTCACATGGAGGAAAGTGCACATGGTAACTGTTGTATTCAATCCCGATGCAATTTCTGTGTTTCATCAACACTCTGATAGCCCACACATTACAAAAAGCCCCCAGATGTAGATCCGAAACTACTACTGGTATTGCAGGGAACGATCAAAGCGTAAACTGTTTGAGACATTACTCCCATGGAGGAATGTGCGCATGTTGACGGTTGTATTCAATCCTGATGCAATATCTGTGTTTCATCAACACTCTGATAGTCCACACATAACAGAATGCACCCAGATGTGCATCGGAAACTACTACTGGTCTTCCAGGGAACGATCAAAGCACAAACTGTTTGAGACATTACTCACATGGAGGAAAGTGCACATGGTAACTGTTGTATTCAACCCCGATGCAATTTCTGTGTTTCATCAACACTCTGATAGCCCACACATTACAAAATGCCCCCAGATGTGGATCGGAAACTACTACTGGTATTGCAGGGAACGATCAAAGCGTAAACTGTTTGAGACATTACTCCCATGGAGGAAAGTGCGCATGTCGACGGTTGTATTCAATCCTGATGCAATATCTGTGTTTCATCAACACTCTGATAGTCCACACATAACAGAATGCACCCAGATGTGCATCGGAAACTACTACTGGTCTTCCAGTGAACGATGAAAGCGTAAACTGTTTGAGACATTACTCCCATGGAGGAAAGTGCGCATGGTGACTGTTGTATTCAATCCCGAGGCAATTTCTGTGTTTCATCAACACTTTGAAGGTCCACAGATTACAGAAAGCCACCAAATGTTCATCGGAAACTACTACTGGTCTTGCAGAAGACGATCAAAACGTAGACTGTTTGAGACATTACTCACATGGAGGAAAGTGCACATGGCAACTGTTGTATTCTATCCCGATGCAATTTCTGTGTTTTATCAAAACTCTGATAGTCCACACATTACAGAATGCCCACAGATGTGCATCGGAAACTACTACTGGTCTTAAAGGGAAAGGTCAAAGCGTATTCTGTTTGAGACATCACTCCCATGGAGGAAAATGCGCATGATGACAGTTGTATTCAATCCCGAGGCAATTTCTATGTTTCATCCACACTTTGAAGGTCCACAGATTACAGAATGCCTCCAGATGTCATCTGAAACTACTACTTTTCATCCAGGGAACGATCAAAAACGTAAACTAATTGAGACATTACTCCCATGGAGGAAAGTGCGCATGGTGACTGTTGTATTCAATCCTGATGCCATTTCTTTGTTTCATCAACACTCTGATAGTCCACACTGTACAGAATGCCCCAGATGTGCATCGTAAACTACTACTGGTCTTGCAGGGAACGATCAAAGCGTAGACTGTTAGAGACATAAATCCCATGGAGGAAAGTGCGAATGGTGACTGTTGTATTGAATCACGATGCAATTTCTGTGATTCATCAACACTTTGATGGTCAAAGATTACAGTATGCCTCCAGATGTGCATCGGAATCTACTACTGGTCTTCCAGGAAACGATCAAACCGTAGACTGTTTGAGACATTACTCCCATGGAGGAAAGTGCGCATGGTGACAGTTGTATTCAATCCCGAGGCAATTTCTGTGTTTCATCAACACTTTGAAGGTCCACAGATTGCAGAATGCCTCCAGATGTGCATCGGAAACTACTACTGGTCTTGCAGGGAACGATCAAAGCGTAGACTGTTTTTGACATTACTCCCATGGAGGAAAGTGCGCATGGTGTCTGTTGTATTCAATCCCGATGCAATTTCTGTGTTTCATCAACAATCCGATAGTCCACACATTACAGAATGCCCCCAGATGTGCGTCGGAAACTACTACTGGTCTTCCAGGGAACGATCAAAGCGTAAACTGTTTGAGACATTACTCCCATGGAGGAAAGTGCTCGTTGTGACTGTTGTATTCAATCCGGATGCAATTTCTCTGTTTGAACAACACTCTGACAGTTTACAGATTACAGAATGCCTCCAGATGTGCATCGGAAACTACTACTGGTCTTCCAGGGAAGGATTAAAGCGTAGAGTGTTTGAGACATTTCTGCCATGTAGGAAAGTGTGCATGGTGACTGTTGTATTCAATATCGCGGCAGTTCCTGTGTTTCATCAACACCTTGAAGGACCACAGATTACAGAATGCCTCCAGATGTGCATCGGAAACTACTACTGGTCTTGCAGGGAACGATCAAAGCGTAGACTGTTAGAGACTTTACTCCCATGATGGAAAGTACGCATGGTGACTGTTGTATTGAATCCCGATGCAATTTCTGTGTTCCACCAACACTTTGAAGGTCCAAAGATTGCAGAATGCCTCCAGATGTGCATCCGAAACTACTACTGGTCTTCCAGTTAACGATCAAACCATAGACTGTTTGAGACATTACTCTCATGGAGGAAAGTGCGCATGGTGACTGTTGTATTCAATTCCGAGGCAATTTCTGTGTTTCGTCAACACTTTGAAGGTCCACGGATTGCAGAATGCCTCCAGATGTGCATCGGAAACTGCTACTGGTCTTGCAGGGAACGATCAAAGCGTAGACTGTTTGAGACATTACTCCTATTGAGGAAAGTACGCATGGTGTCTGTTGTATTCAATTCCGATGCAATTTCTGTGTTTCATCAACACTGTGATAGCCCACACATTACAGAATTCCCCCAGATGTGCATCGGAAACTACTACTGGTCTTGCAGGGAAGGATCAGAGCGTAGACTGTTTGAGACATTACTCCCATGGAGGTAAGTGCGCATTGTGACTGTTGTATTCAATCGCGAGGCAATTTCCGTGTTTCATCAACACTTTGAAGGTACACAGATTGCAGAATGCCTCCAGATGTGCATCGGAAACTACTACTGGTCTTGCAGGGAACGATCAAAGCGTAGACTGTTTAAGACATTACTTCCATGGAGGAAAGTGCGCATGTTGAATATTGTATTCAATCCCGATGAAATTTCTGTGTTTCATCAACACTCTGTTTGTATACACATTAAAGAATGCCCCCAGATGTGCATCCGAAACTAGTACTGGTCTTCCAGGGAACGATCAGAAACGTAAATTTATTGAGACATTACTGCCATGGAGGAAAGTGCGCATGATGACTGTTGTACTCAATCCCGATGCCATTTCTGTGTTTCATTAACACTCTAATAGTCCACAGATTACAGTATTCCTCCAGCTGTGCATCGGAAACTACTAGTGGTCTTCCAGTTAACGATCAAATCGTTGACTGTTTGAGACATTACACCCATGGAGGAAAGTGCGCATGGTGACTGTTGTATTCAATCCCGATGCAATTTCTGTGTTTCATCAACACTCTGATAGTCCACACAATACAGAATGCAGACTGACGTGCATCGGAAACTACTACTGGTCTTCCTTGGATCGATCAAAGCGTAAACTGTTTGTGACATTACTCCCTTGGAGGAAAGTGCGCATGGTGACTGTTTTATTCAATCCTGGTGCAATTTCTGTGTTTCATCAACACTCTGATAGTCCACAGATAACAGAATGCCTCCAGATGTGCATCGGAAACTGCTACTGGTCTTCCAGGGAACGATCTAAGCGTAGACTGTTTGTGACATTACTCCCATGGAGGAAAGTGCGCATGGTGACTGTTGTATTCAATCCCGATGCAATTTCGGTGTTTCAACAACACTCTGATATTCCACAGATTACAGAATGCCTCCAGATGTGCATCCGAAACTACTACTGGTCTTCCAGGGAACGATAAATACGTAGACTGTTTGAGACATTAGTCCCATGGAGGAAAGTGCGCATGGTGAATTGTTGTATTCAAACCCGATGCAATTTCTGTGTTCCACAAACACTTTGAAGGTCCAAAGATTGCAGAATGCCTCCAGATGTGCATCTGAAACTACTACTGGTCTTCCAGTTAACGATCAAACCATAGACTGTTTGAGACATTACTCTCATGGAGGAAAGTGCGCATGGTGACTGTTGTATTCAATTCCGAGGCAATTTCTGTGTTTCATCAACACTATGATAGCCCACACATTACAGAATTCCCCCAGATGTGCATCGGAAACTGCTACTGGTCTTGCAGGGAAGGATCAGAACGTAGACTGTTTGAGACATTACTCCCATGGAGGAAAGTGCGCATGGTGACTGTTGTATTCGATCCCGATGCAATTTTTGTGTTTGAACAACACTCTGATAGTTTACAGATTACAGAATGCCACCAGATGTGCATCGGAAACTACACTGGTCTTCCAGGGAACGATCAAAACGTAGACTGTTTGTGACTTTACTCCCATGGAGGAAAATGCGCATGATGACTGTTGTATTCAATCCCGATACAATGTCTGTGTTTCATCAACACTTTGAAGGTACACAGATTGCAGAATGCCTCCAGATGTGCATCGGAAACTACTACTGGTCTTGTAGGGAACGATCAAAGCGTAGACTGTTTTAGACATTACTCCCACGGAGGAAAGTGCCCATGGTGAATGTTGTATTCAATCCCGATGCAATTTCTGTGTTTCTTCAACACTCTGATAGTCCACAGATTACAGAATGCCCCCAGGTGTGCATCCGAAACTACTACTGGTCTTCCAGGGAACGATCAGAAACGTAAACTGATTGAGACATTACTCCCATGGAGGAAAGTGCTCATGGTGACTGTTGTATTCAATCCCGATGCAATTTCTGTGTTTCATCATCACTCTGATAGTCCACAGATCACAGAATGCCCCCAGATGTGCTTCGGAAACTACTACTGGTCTTGCAGGGAACGATCAAAGCGTAGACTGTTTGAGACGTTACTCATATGGAGGAAAGTGTGCATGATGACTGTTGTATTCAATCCAGATGCAGTCTCTGTGTTTCATCAACACTCTGATAGTCCACAGATTACAGAATGCCTCCAGATGTGCATCGGATAATACTACTGGTCTTCCAGGGAACGATCAAAGCGTAGACTGTTAGAGACATTACTCCCATGGAGGTAAGTGCGCATGGTGACTGTTGTATTCAATCGCGAGGCAATTGCTGTGTTTCATCAACACTTTGAAGGTACACAGATTGCAGAATGCCTCCAGATGTGCATCGGAAACTACTACTGGTCTTGCAGGGAACGATCAAAGCGTAGACTGTTTAAGACATTACTTCCAAGGAGGAAAGTGCGCATGGTGAATGTTGTATTCAATCCCGATGATATTTCTGTGTTTCATCAACACTCTGTTTGTATACACATTAAAGAATGCCCCCAGATGTGCATCCGAAACTAGTACTGGTCTTCCAGGGAACGATCAGAAACGTAAATTGATTGAGACATTACTGCCATGGAGGAAAGTGCGCATGATGACTGTTGTACTCAATCCCGATGCAATTTCTGTGTTTCATCAACACTCTAATAGTCCACAGATTACAGTATTCCTCCAGCTGTGCATCGGAAACTACTAGTGGTCTTCCAGTTAACGATCAAAGCGTTGACTGTTTGAGACATTACACCCATGGAGGAAAGTGCGCATGGTGACTGTTGTATTCAATCCCGATGCAATTTCAGTGTTTCATCAACACTCTGATAGTCCACACATTACAGAATGCAGACAGACGTGCATCGGAAACTACTACTGGTCTTCCTTGGAACGATCAAAGCGTAAACTGTTTGATACATTACTCCCTTGGAGGAAAGTGCGCATGGTGACTGTTTTATTCAATCCTGATGCAATTTCTGTGTTTCATCAACACTTTGACGGTCCACAGATTACAGAATGCCTCCAGATGTGCATCGGGAACTACTACTGGTCTTACAGGGAACGATCAAAGCGTAGACTCTTTGAGACATTACTCCCATGGAGGAAAATGCGCATGGTGACTTTTGTTTCAATCCCGATGCAATATCTGTGTTTCATCAACATTCTGATAGTCCACACATTACAGAATGCCCACAGATGTGCATCGGAAACTACTACTGGTCTTCCAGGGAACGATCAATGCGCAAACTGTTTGAGACATTACTCCCTTGGAGGAAAGTGCGCATGGTGACAGTTGTATTCAATCCTGATGCAATTTCTGTGTTTCATCAACACTCTGAAGTCCACAGATTACAGAGTGAATCCAGATGTGCACCGTAAACTGCTACTGGTCTTCCAGGGAACGATCAAAGTGTAGACTGTTTGTGACATTACTCCCATGGAGGGAAGTGCGATGGTGACTGTTGTATTCATCCCGATGCAATTTCTGTGTTTCATCAACACTTTGAAGGTCCACAGATTACAGAATGCCTCCAGATGTGCATCGGACACTACTAGTTGTCTTCCAGGAAACGATCAAAGCGTAGACAGTTTGAGACATTACTCCCATGGAGGTAAGTGCACATGGTGACTGTTGTATTCAATCCCGATACTTTTTCTGTGTTTCATCAACACTCTGATAGTCCACACATTACAGAATGCCCACAGATGTGCATCGGAAACTACTACTGGTCTTCCAGGGAACGATCAAAGCGTAAACTGTTTGAGACATTACTCCCATGGAGGAAAGTGCGCATGGTGACTGTTGTATTCAATCCCGAGGCAATTTCTATGTTTCATCAACGCTTTGAAGGTCCACAGATTACAGAATGCCTCCAGGTGTGCATCAGAAACCTCTACTGGTCTTCCAGGGAACGATCAAAGCGTAAACTGTTTTAGACATTACTCCCATTGAGGAAAGTGCGCATGGTGACTGTTGTATTCAATCCCGATGCAATTTCTGTGTTTCATCAACACTTTGAAGGTCCACAGATTACAGAATGCCTCCAGACGTGCATCGGAAACTGCTAGTGGTCTTCCAGGAAACGATCAAATCGTAGACAGTTTGAGACATTACTCCCATGGAGGGAAGTGCGCATGGTGACTGTTGTATTCAGTCCCGAAGCAATTTCTGTGTTTCAACAACACTCTGATAGTCCACAGATTGCAGAATGCCTCCAGACGTGCATCGGTAACTACTACTGGTCTTCCAGGGAACGATAAAACGTAGAGTGTTTGAGACATTACTCCAATTTAGGAAAATTACGCATGGCGAATTGTTGTATTCAATCCCGATGCAATTTCTGTGTTTCAACAACACTCTGATAGTCCACACATTACAGAATGCCCTAAGATGTTCATCGGAATCAAGTACTTGTCTTCCAGGAAACGATCAAAGCGTAAACTGCTTGTGACATTACTCAAACGGAATAAAGTGCGCATGTTGACTGTTGTATTCAATCCCGATGCAATTCCTGTGTTTCATTAACACTCTGATAGTCCACACATTACAGAATGCCCCCATATATGCTTCGGAAACTACTACTGGTCTTCTAGGGAACGATCAAAGCGTAGACTCTTTGAGACATTAATCCCATGGAGGAAAGTGCCCATGGTTACTGTTGTATTCACTCCCGATGCAATTTCTGTGTTTCATCAACACTTTGAAGGTCCACAAATTACAGAATGAAACCATATGTGCATCGAAAACTACTACAGGTCTTCCAGGAAAAGACCAAAGCGTAGACAGTTTGAGACACTACTCCCATGGAGGAAAGTGCGCATGGTGACTGTTGAATTCAATCCCGATGCAATATCTGTGTTTCATCAACACTTTAAAGGTCCACAGATTACAGAGTGCCTAAAGATGTGCATAGGAAACTACTACTGGTCTTACAGGGAACGATCAAAGCGTAGACTGTTTGAGACATTACTCCCATGGAGGAAAGTGCGCATGGTGACTGTTTTATTAAATCCCTATGCAATTTCTGTGTTTCTTCAACACTCTGATAGCCCGCACATTACAGAATGCCCCCAGATGTTCATCGGAATCAAGTACTGGTCTTCCAGGAAACGATAAAAGCGTAGACTGTTTGAGACATTAGTCCCATGGAGGAAAGTGCGCATGGTGACTGTTGTATTCAATCCCGATGCAATTTCTGTGTTTCATCAACACTTTGACGGTCCGCAGATTAAAGAAGGCCTCCTGATGTGCATCGGGAATTACTACTGGTCTTCCAGGGAACGATCAAAACGTAGACTCTTTGAGACATTACTCCCATGGAGGAAAGTGCGCATGGTGACTGTTGTTTCAATCCCGATGCAATTTCTGTGTTTCATCAACACTCTGATAGTCCACACATTACAGAATGCAACAGATGTGCATCGGAAACTACTACTGGTCTTCCAGGGATCGATCAAAGCGTAAAGTGTTTGAGACATTACTCCCTTGGAGGACGTACGCATGAAGACTGTAGTTTTCAATCCTGATGCAATTTCTGTGTTTCATCAACACTCTGATAGTCCAAAGATTACAGAATGCAGCCAGATGTGCATAGGAAACTACTACTGGTCTTCCAAGGAACGATCAAAGCGTAGACTGTTTGAGACATTACTCCCATGGAGGAAAGTGAGCATGGTGACTGTTGTATTCAATCCCGATGCAATTTCTGTGTTTCATCAACACTTTGAAGGTCCAAAGATTACAGAATGCCTCCAGATGTGCATCGGAAACTATTAGTGATCTTCCAGGAAACGATCAAAGCGTAGACAGTTTGAGACATTACTCCCATGGAGGAAAGTGCTCATGGTGACTGTTGTATTCAATCCCGATGCAATTTCTGTGTTTCAACAACACTCTGATAGTCCACAGATAACAGAATGCCTCCAGATGTGCATCGGAAAGTACTACTGGTCTTCCAGGGAACGATAAAAGCGTAGAGTGTTTGAGACATTACTCCCATTTAGGAAAATTACGCATGGCGAATTGTTGTATTCACTCCCGATGCAATATCTGTGTTTCATGAACACTTTGAAGGTCCACAGATTACAGAATGTCTCCAGATGTGCATTGGAAACTACTACTGGACTTCCAGGAAAAGATCAATGCGTAGACTGTTTGAGACACTTCTCCCATGGAGTAAAGTGCGCATGGTTACTGTAGAATTCAATCCCGATGCAATTTCTGTGTTTCATCAACAGTATGAAGGTCCACATATTTCAGAATGTCTCCAGATGTGCATCGGTAAGTACTACCGGTCTTCCAGGGAACGATCAAAATGTAGACTCTTTGAGACATTACTCTCATGGAGCAAAGTGCGCATGGTGACTGTTGTATTCAATCACAATGCAATTTCTGTGTTTCATCAACACTTTGAAGGTCCACAGATTACAGAATGCCTCCAGATGTGCATCGGAAACTACTACTGGTCTTGCAGGGAACGATCAAAGCTTAGTCTGTTTGAGACATTACTCCCATGGAGGAAAGTGCGCATGGTGACTGTTGTATTCGATCCCGATGCAATTTCTGTGTTTCTTAAACACTCTGATAGTCCACAGATTACAGAATGCCCCCAGATGTGGATCGCAAACTACTACTGGTCTTCCAGGGAACGATCAAAGCGTAAACTGTTTGAGACATTACTCCCATGGAGGAAGGTGCGCATGGTGACTGTTGTATTCAATCCTGATGCAATTTCATGCTTCATCAACTTACTGGTAGTCCACACATTACAGAATGCCCCCAGATGTGCATCGGAAACTACTACTGGTCTTCCAGGGAACGATCAAAGCGTAAACTCTTTGAGACATTACTCCCATTTAGGGAAGTGCGCATGGTGACTGTTGTATTCAACCCCGGTGCAATTTCTGTGTTTCATCAACACTCTGATAGTCCACAGATTACAGAATGCCTCCAGATGTGCATCGGAAACTACTACTGGTCTTCCAAGGAACGATCAAAAACGTAGACTCTTTGAGAAATTACTCTCATGGAGCAAAGTGCGAATGGTGACTGTTGTATTCAATCACGATGCAATTTCTGTGTTTCATCAACACTTTGAAGGTCCGCAAATTACAGAATGCCTCCAGATGTGCATCAGAAACTGCTACTGGTCTTGCAGGGAACGATCAAAGCGTAGACTGTTTGAGACATTACTCCCATGGAGGAAAGTGCGCATGGTGACTGTTGTATTCAACCACGATGTAATTTCTGTGTTTCATCAACACTCTGATAGTCTACACATTACAGAATGCCCACAGATGTGCATCGGAAGTTACTACTGGTATCCAGGGAACGGTCAAAGCGGAAACTGTTTGGGACATTACTCCCATGGAGGAAAGTGCGCATGGTGACTGTTGAATTCAATCCCGATGCAATTTCTGTGTTTCATCAACACTTAGAGGTCCACAGATTACAGAGTGCCTCCAGATGTGCATCGGAAGCTACTACTGGTCTTACAGGGAACGATCAAAGCGTAGACTGTTTGAGACATTACTCCCATGGAGGAAAGTGCACATGGTGACTGTTGTATTCAATCCCTATGCAATTTCTGTGTTTCTTCAACACTCTGATAGTCCACACATTACAGAATGCCGCCAGATGTGCATCAGAAATTACTACTGTTCTTACAGGGAACGATCAAAGCGTAAACTGTTTGAGACATTACTCCCATGGAGGAAAGTGCGCATGGTGACTGTTGTAGTCAATCCCGATGCAATTTCTGTGTTTCATCAACACCCTGATAGTCCACAGATTACAGAATGCCTGCAGATGTGCATCGGAAACGGCTACTGGTCTTCCAGGGATCGATCAAAGCGTTGACTGTTTGAGACATTACTCCCATGGAGGAAAGTGCGCATGGTGACTTTTGTATTCAATCGCGCGGCAATTCCAGTGTTTCATCAAGACTTTGAAGGTCCACAGATTACAGAATGCCTTCAGATGTGCATCGGAAACTACTACTGGTCTTGCAGGGAACGATCAAATCGTAGACTGTTAGAGACATTACTCCCATGGAGGAAAGTGCTCATGGTGACTGTTGTATTCAATCCTGATGTAATTTCATGTTTCATCAACTCTCTGGTAGACCACACATTACAGAATGCCCCCAGATGTGCATCGGAAACTACTACTGGTCTTGCAGGGAACGATCAAAACGTAGACTGTTTGAGACACTACTCCCATGGAGGAAAGTGCGCATGGTGACTGATGTATTCAATCCCGATGCAATTTCTGTGTTTCATCAACACTTTAAAGGTTCACAGATTACAGATTGCCTCCAGATGTGCATCGGAAACTACTACTGGTCTTACAGGGAACGATCAAAGCGTAGACTCTTTGAAACATTACTCTCATTGAGCAAAGTGCGCTTGGTGACTGTTGTATTCAATCACAATGCAATTTCTGTGTTCCATCAACACTCTGATAGCCCACACATTACAGAATGTCCTTAGATGTGCATCGGAAGCTACTACTGGTCTTCCAGGGAACGATCAAAGAGTAAACTGTTTGGGACATTACTCCCATGGAGGAAAGTACGCATGGTGACTGTTGTATTCAATCCCGATGCAATTTCTGTGTTTCAACACCACTCTGATACTTCACAGATTAGAGAATGCCTTCAGATGTGCATCGGAAACTGCTACTGGTCTTCCAGGGAACGATCAAAGCGTAGAGAGTTTGAGACATTACTCCCATGGAGGAAAGTGCGCATGGTGACTGATGTATTCAATCCCGATGCAATTTCTGTGTTTCAACAACACTCTGAGAGTTCACAGATTAGAGAATGCCTTCAGATGTGCATCGGAAACTTTTACTGGTCGTCCAGGGAACGATCAAAGCGTAGACAGTTTGAGACATTACTCCCATGGAGGAAAGTGCGCATGGTGACTGTTGTATTTAATCCCGATGCAATTTCTGTGTTTCAACAACACTCTGATAGTCCACAGATTACAGAATGCCTCCAGATGTGCATCGGAAACTACTACTGGTCTTACTGGGAACGATCAAAGCGTAAACTGTTTGAGACATTACTCCCTGGAGGATAGTGCACATGGTGACTGTTGTTTTCAATCCCGAAGCAATATATCTGTGTTTCATCAACACTCTGATAGTCCACAGATTACAGAATGCCTCCAGCTGTGCATCGGAAACTACTACTGGTCTTACTGGGAACGATCAAAGCGTAAACTGTTTGAGACATTACTCCCTGGAGGATAGTGCACATGGTGACTGTTGTTTTCAATCCCGAAGCAATATATCTGTGTTTCATCAACACTCTGATAGTCCACAGATTACAGAATGCCTCCAGATGTGCATCGGAAACTACTACTGGTCTTCCAGGGAACGATCAAAAACGTAGACTCTTTGAGAAATTACTCTCATGGAGCAAAGTGCGAATGGTGACTGTTGTATTCAATCCTGATGCAATTTCATGTTTCATCAACTCTCTGGTAGACCACACATTACAGAATGCCCCTTGATGTGCATCGGAAACTACTACTGGTCTTGCAGGGAACGATCAAAACGTAGACTGTTTGGGACACTACTCACATGGAGGAAAGTGCGCATGGTGACTCTTGTATTCAATCCCGATGCAATTTCTGTGTTTCATCAACACTTTAAAGGTTCACAGATTACAGAGTGCCTCTAGATGTGCATTGGACACTACTACTGGTCTTCCAGGAAACGATCAAACTGTAGACTGTTTGAGACATTACCCCCATGGAGGAAAGTGCGCATGGTGACTCTGGTATTCAATCCCGAGGCAATTTCTGTGTTTCATCAACACTTTGAAGGTCCAGAGATTACAGAATGCCTCCAGATGTGCATCGGAAACTACTAGTGGTCTCGCAGGGAACGATCGAAACGTAGACTGTTTGAGACATTACTCCCATGGAGGAAAGTGCGCATGGTGACTGTTGTATTCAATCCCGCGGCAATTTCTGTGTTTCATCAACAGTATGAAGGTCCACATATTTCAGAATGCCTCCAGATGTGCATCGGAAACTACTACTGGTCTTGCAGGGATTGATCAAAGCGTAGACTGTTTGAGACATTACTCCCATGAAGGAAAGTGCGCATGGTGACTGTTGTATTCAATCCCGATGCAATATCTGTGTTTCTTAAACACTCTGATAGTCCACAGATTACAGAATGCCCCCAGATGTGCATCGGAAACTACTACTGGTCTTCCAGGGAAGGATCAAAGCGTAAACTGTTTGAGACATTACTCCCATGGAGGAAAGTGCGCATGGTGACTGTTGTATTCAATCCTGATGCAATTTCATGTTTCATCAACTCACTGGTTGTCCACACATTACAGAATGCCCCCAGATGTGCATCGGAAACTACTAATGGTCTTCCAGGGAACGATCAAAGCGTAGACTCTTTGAAACATTACTCTCATTGAGCAAAGTGCGCTTGGTGACTGTTGTATTCAATCACGATGCAATTTCTGTGTTTCATCAACACTCTGATAGTCCACACATTACAGAATGTCCCCAATGTGCATCGGAAGCTACTACTGGTCTTCCAGGGAACGATCAAAGAGTAAACTGTTTGGGACATTACTCCCATGGAGGAAAGTACGCATGGTGACTGTTGTATTCAATCCCGATGCAATTTCTGTGTTTCATCAACACTCTGATAGTTCACAGATTAGAGAATGCCTTCAGATGTGCATCGGAAACTACTACTGATCTTCCAGGGAACGATAAAAGCGTAGAGTGTTTGAGACATTACTCCCATTTAGGAAAATTACGCATGGCGAATTGTTGTATTAAATCCCGATGAAATTTCTGTGTTTCAACAACACTCTGATAGTCCACACATTACAGAATGCACCAAGATGTTCATCGGAATCAAGTACTTGTCTTCCAGGGAACGATCAAAGCGTAAACTGTTTGTGACATTACTCAAACGGAATAAAGCGCGCATGGTGACTGTTGTATTCAATCCCGATACAATTTCTGTGTTTCGTCAACACTCTCATAGTCCGCACATTACAGAATGCCCACAGATGTGCATCGGAAACTACTACTGGTCTTCCAGGGAACGATCAAAGCGTAAACTGTTTGAGACATTACTCCCATGGAGGAAAGTGAGCATGGTGACTGTTGTATTCAATCCCGATGCAATTTCTGTGTTTCATCAACACTCTTATCGTCCACAGATTACGGAATTCCTCCAGATGTGCATCGGAAACTACTAGTGGTCTTCCAGGGAACGATCAAAGCGTTGACTGTTTGAGACATTACTATCGAGGAGGAAAGTGCGCATGGTGACTGTTGTTTTCAATCCTGATGCAATTTCTGTGTTTCATCAACACTCTGATAGTCCACAGATTACAGATTGCATCCAGATGTGCATCGTAAACTGCTACTGGTCTTCCAGGGAACGATCAAAGTGTACACTGTTTGTGACATTACTCCCATGAAGGAAAGTGCGCATGGTGACTGTTGTATTCAATCCCAATGCAATTTCTGTGTTTCATCAACACTTTGAAGGTCCACAGATTACAGATTGCCTCCAGATGTGCATCGGAAACTACTAGTGGTCTTCCAGGAGACGATCAAAGCGTAGACAGTTTGAGACATTACTCCCATAGAGAAAAGTGCTCATGGTGACTGTTGTATTTAATCGCGATGCAATTTCTGTGTTTCAACAACACTCTGATAGTCCACAGATTACAAAATGTCTCCAGATGTGCATCGGAAAGTACTACTGGTCTTCCAGGGAACGATAAAAGCGTAGAGTGTTTGAGACATTACTCCCATTTAGGAAAATTACGCATGGCGAATTGTTGTATTCACTCCCGATGCTATATCTGTGTTTCATGAACACTTTGAAGGTCCACAGATTACAGAATGTCTCCAGATGTGCATTGGAAACTACTACTGGACTTCCAGGAAAAGATCAAAGCGTAGACTGTTTGAGACACTACTCCCATGGAGTAAAGTGCGCATGGTGACTGTTGAATTCAATCCCGATGCAATTTCTGTGTTTCATCATTAGTATGAAGGTCCACATATTTCAGAATGTCTCCAGATGTGCATCGGTAAGTACTACTGGTCTTCCAGGGAACGATCAAAGCGTAGACTCTTTGAGACATTACTCTCATGGAGCAAAGTGCTCATGGTGACTGTTGTATTCAATCACAATGCAATTTCTGTGTTTCATCAACACTTTGAAGGTCCACAGATTACAGAATGCCTCCAGATGTGCATCGGAAACTACTACTGGTCTTGCAGGGAACGATCAAACTTAGACTGTTTGAGACATTACTCCCATGGAGGAAAGTGCGCATGGTGACTGTTGTATTCGATCCCGATGCAATTTCTGTGTTTCTTAAACACTCTGATAGTCCACAGATTACAGAATGCCCCAAGATGTGGATCGCAAACTACTACTGGTCTTCCAGGGAACGATCAAAGCGTAAACTGTTTGAGACATTACTCCCATGGAGGAAGGTGCGCATGGTGACTGTTGTATTCAATCCTGATGCAATTTCATGCTTCATCAACTTACTGGTAGTCCACACATTACAGAATGCCACCAGATGTGCATCGGAAACTACTACTGGTCTTCCAGGGAACGATCAAAGCGTAAACTCTTTGAGACATTACTCCCATTTAGGGAAGTGCGCATGGTGACTGTTGTATTCAACCCCGGTGCAATTTCTGTGTTTCATCAACACTCTGATAGTCCACAGATTACAGAATGCCTCCAGATGTGCATCGGAAACTACTACTGGTCTTCCAGGGAACGATCAAAAACGTAGACTCTTTGAGAAATTACTCTCATGGAGCAAAGTGCGAATAGTGACTATTGTATTCAATCACGATGCAATTTCTGTGTTTCATCAACACTTTGAAGGTCCGCAAATTACAGAATGCCTCCAGATGTGCATCAGAAACTGCTACTGGTCTTGCAGGGAACGATCAAAGCGTAGACTTTTTGAGACATTACTCCCATGGAGGAAAGTGCGCATGGTGACTGTTGTATTCAACCACGATGCAATTTCTGTGTTTCATCTACACTCTGATAGTCTACACATTACAGAATGCCCACAGATGTGCATCGGAAGCTACTACTGGTATCCAGGGAACGGTCAAAGCGGAAACTGTTTGGGACATTACTCCCATGGAGGAAAGTGCGCATGGTGACTGTTGAATTCAATCCCGATGCAATTTCTGTGTTTCATCAACACTTAGAGGTCCACAGATTACAGAGTGCCTCCAGATGTGCATCGGAAACTACTACTGGTCTTACAGGGAACGATCAGAGCGTAGACTGTTTGAGACATTACTCCCATATAGGAAAGTGCGCATGGTGACTGTTGTATTCAATCCCTATGCAATTTCTGTGTTTCTTCAACACTCTGATAGTCCACACATTACAGAATGCCCCCAGATGTGCATCAGAAATTACTGCTGGTCTTACAGGGAACGATGAAAGCGTAAACTGTTTGAGACATTACTCCCATGGAGGAAAGTGCGCATGGTGACTGTTGTAGTCAATCCCGATGCAATTTCTGTGTTTCATCAACACCCTGATAGTCCACAGATTACAGAATGCCTGCAGATGTGCATCGGAAACGGCCACTGGTCTTCCAGGGATCGATCAAAGCGTTGACTGTTTGAGACATTACTCCCATGGAGGAAAGTGCGCATGGTGACTTTTGTATTCAATCGCGCGGCAATTCCAGTGTTTCATCAAGACTTTGAAGGTCCACAGATTACAGAATGCCTTCAATTGTGCATCGGAAACTACTACTGGTCTTGCAGGGAACGATCAAATCGTAGACTGTTAGAGACATTACTCCCATGGAGGAAAATGCTCATGGTGACTGTTGTATTCAATCCTGATGCAATTTCATGTTTCATCAACTCTCTGGTAGACCACACATTACAGAATGCCCCCAGATGTGCATCGGAAACTACTACTGGTCTTGCAGGGAACGATCAAAACGTAGACTGTTTGAGACACTACTCCCATGGAGGAAAGTGTGCATGGTGACTGATGTATTCAATCCCGATGCAATTTCTGTGTTTATCAACACTTTAAAGGTTCACAGATTACAGAGTGCCTCCAGATGTGCATCGGAAACTACTACTGGTCTTACAGGGAACGATCAAAGCGTAGACTCTTTGAAACATTACTCTCATTGAGCAAAGTGCGCTTGGTGACTGTTGTATTCAATCACGATGCAATTTCTGTGTTTCATCAACACTCTGATAGCCCACACATTACTGAATGTCCCCAGATGTGCATCGGAAGCTACTACTGGTCTTCCAGGGAACGATCAAAGAGTAAACTGTTTGGGACATTACTCCCATGGAGGAAAGTACGCATGGTGACTGTTGTATTCAATCCCGATGCAATTTCTGTGTTTCAACAACACTCTGATAGTTCACAGATTAGAGAATGCCTTCAGATGTGCATCGGAAACTGCTACTGGACTTCCAGGGAACGATCAAAGCGTAGACAGTTTGAGACATTACTCCCATGGAGGAAAGTGCGCATGGTGACTGTTGTATTCAATCCCGATGCAATTTCTGTGTTTCAACAACACTCTGAGAGTTCACAGATTAGAGAATGCCTTCAGATGTGCGTCGGAAACTTTTACTGGTCTTCCAGGGAACGATCAAAGCGTAGACAGTTTGAGACATTACTCCCATGGAGGAAAGTGCGCATGGTGACTGTTGTATTTAATCCCGATGCAATTTCTGTGTTTCAACAACACTCTGATAGCCCACAGATTACAGAAGGCCTCCAGATGTGCATCGGAAACTACTACTGGTCTTACTGGGAACGATCAAAGCGTAAACTGTTTGAGACATTACTCCCTGGAGGATAGTGCACATGGTGACTGTTGTTTTCAATCCCGAAGCAATATATCTGTGTTTCATCAACACTCTGATAGTCCACAGATTACACAATGCCTCCAGATGTGCATCGGAAACTGCTACTGGTCTTCCAGGGATCGATCAAAGCGTTGACAGTTTGAGACATTACTCCCATGGAGGAAAGTGCGCATGGTGACTGTTGTATTCAATCCCGCGGCAATTCCAGTGTTTCATCAAGACTATGAAGGTCCACAGATTACAGAATGCCTCCAGATGTGCATCGGAAACTACTACTGGTCTTCCAGGGTACGATCAAAAACGTAGACTCTTTGAGAAATTACTCTCATGGAGCAAAGTGCGAATGGTGACTGTTGTATTCAATCCTGATGCAATTTCATGTTTCATCAACTCTCTGGTAGACCACACATTACAGAATGCCCCCTGATGTGCATCGGAAACTACTACTGGTCTTGCAGGGAACGATCAAAACGTAGACTGTTTGGGACACTACTCACATGGAGGAAAGTGCGCATGGTGACTCTTGTATTCAATCCCGATGCAATTTCTGTGTTTCATCAACACTTTGAAGGTCCACAGATTACAGAATGCCTCCAGATGTGCATCGGAAACTACTACTGGTCTAACAGGGAACGATCAAATCGTAGAATGTTGGAGACATTACTCCCATGGGGGTAAGTGCGCATGGTGACTGTTGTATTCAATCCCGATGCAATTTCTGTGTTTCATCAACACTCAGATAGTCCACAGAATACATAATGCCTCCAGATGTGCATCGGACACTACTACTGCTCTTCCAGGGAACGATCAAGGCGTAAACTGTTTTAGAATTACTCCCATGGAGGAAAGTGGTCATGGTGACTGTTGTATTCAATCCCGATTCAATTTCTGTGTTTCATCACTACTTTGAAGGTCCACAGATTACTGAATGCCTCCAGATGTGCATCGGAAACTACTACTGGTCTTCCAGGGAACGATCAAAGCATAGACATTTTGAGACATTACTCCCGTGGAGGAAAGTACGCATGGTGATGTTGTATTCAATCCCCATGCAAAATCTGTATTTCATCAACACTCAGTTAGTCCACAGGTTACAGAATGCCTCCCGATGTGCATCGGAAACAACTACTGGACTTCCAGGGAACGATCAAAGCGTAGACTGTTTGAGACGTTACTCCCA
Source organism: Schistocerca gregaria (assembly GCF_023897955.1). NCBI lineage: Eukaryota > Metazoa > Arthropoda > Insecta > Orthoptera > Acrididae > Schistocerca > Schistocerca gregaria. The sequence continues at coordinate 18,942,970 of NC_064927.1, read as the reverse complement.
TGGAGAAAAGTGCGCATGGTGACTGTTGTATTCAATCCCGATGCAATTTCTGTGTTTCATCAACACTCTGATAGTCCACGGATTACAGAATGCTTCCAGATGTGCATCGGAAACTACTACTGGTCTTCTAGCTAACAATCAAATCGTAGACTGTTTGAGACATTACTCCTATGTAGGAAAGTGCGCATGGTGACTGTTGTAATCAATCCCGATGTAATTTCTGTGTTTCATCAACACTCTGATAGTCCACAGATTACAGAATGCCTCCAGATGTGCATCGGAAACTACTACTGGTCTTCCAGGGAACGATAAAAGCGCAGAGAGATTGAGACATTACTCCCATGGAGTAAAGTGCGCATGGTGACTGTTGCATTCAATCCCGATGTAATTACTGTGTTTCATCATCACTCGATAGTCCTCAGTTTACAGAATACCTACAGATGTGCATCGGAATCTACTACTGGTCTTCCATTGAGGGATCAAAGCGTAAACTGTTTGAGACATTACTCCCATGGAGGAAAGTGCGCATGGTGACTGTTGTATTCAATCCCGATGGAATTTCTGTGTTTCATCTACACTCTGATAGTCCACATATTACTGAATGCCTCGAGATGTGCATCCGATACTACTACTGGTCTTACAGGGAACGATCAAAGCGTAGACTGTTTCAGACGTTACTCCCATGGGGGAAAGTGCGCATGGTGACTGTTGTAATCAATCCCGATGCAATTTCTGTGTTTCATCAACACTCAGATAGTCCACAGAATACATAATGCCTCCAGATGTGCATCGGACACTACTACTGCTCTTCCAGGGAACGATCAAGGCGTAAACTGTTTTAGAATTACTCCCATGGAGGAAAGTGGTCATGGTGACTGTTGTATTCAATCCCGATTCAATTTCTGTGTTTCATCACTACTTTGAAGGTCCACAGATTACTGAATGCCTCCAGATGTGCATCGGAAACTACTACTGGTCTTCCAGGGAACGATCAAAGCATAGACATTTTGAGACATTACTCCCGTGGAGGAAAGTACGCATGGTGATGTTGTATTCAATCCCCATGCAAAATCTGTATTTCATCAACACTCAGTTAGTCCACAGGTTACAGAATGCCTCCCGATGTGCATCGGAAACAACTACTGGACTTCCAGGGAACGATCAAAGCGTAGACTGTTTGAGACGTTACTCCCATGGAGAAAAGTGCGCATGGTGACTGTTGTATTCAATCCCGATGCAATTTCTGTGTTTCATCAACACTCTGATAGTCCACGGATTACAGAATGCTTCCAGATGTGCATCGGAAACTACTACTGGTCTTCTAGCTAACAATCAAATCGTAGACTGTTTGAGACATTACTCCTATGTAGGATAGTGCGCATGGTGACTGTTGTAATCAATACCGATGTAATTTCTGTGTTTCATCAACACTCTGATAGTCCACAGATTACAGAATGCCTCCAGATGTGCATCGGAAACTACTACTGGTCTTCCAGGGAACGATAAAAGCGCAGAGAGATTGAGACATTACTCCCATGGAGGAAAGTGCGCATGTTGACTGTTGTATTCAATCCCGATGTAATTACTGTGTTTCATCATCACTCGATAGTCCTCAGTTTACAGAATACCTACAGATGTGCATCGGAATCTACTACTGGTCTTCCATTGAGGGATCAAAGCGTAAACTGTTTGAGACATTACTCCCATGGAGGAAAGTGCGCATGGTGACTGTTGTATTCAATCCCGATGGAATTTCTGTGTTTCATCTACACTCTGATAGTCCACATATTACTGAATGCCTCGAGATGTGCATCCGATACTACTACTGGTCTTACAGGGAACGATCAAAGCGTAGACTGTTTCAGACGTTACTCCCATGGGGGAAAGTGCGCATGGTGACTGTTGTAATCAATCCCGAAGCAATTTCTGTGTTTCATAAACAATCTGATAGTCCACAGATTACAGAATGCCTCCAGATGTGAATCGGAAACTACTACTGGTATTCCAGGGAACGATCAACGCGTAGACTGTTTCAGACATTACTCCCATGGAGGAAAGTGCGCATGTTGACTGTTGTACTCAATTCCGATGCAATTTCGGTGTTTCATCAACACTCTGATAGTCCACAGATTACAGAATGCCTCCCGATGTGCATCGGAAACAACTACTGGACTTCCAGGGAACGATCAAATCGTAGACTGTTTGTGTCGTTACTCCCATGGAGGAAAGTGCGCATGGTGACTGTTGTATTCAATCCCGATGCAATTTCTGTGTTTCATCAACACTCTGATAGTCCACAGATTACAGAATGCTTCCAGATGTGCATCGGAAACTACTACTGGTCTTCCAGGGAACAATCAAATCGTAGACTGTTTGAGACATTACTCCTATATAGGAAAGTGCGCATGGTGACTGTTGTAATCAATCCCGATGTAATTTCTGTGTTTCATCAACACTCTGATAGTCTACAGATTACAGAATGCCTCCAGATGTGCATCGGAAACTACTACAGGTGTTCGAGGGAACGATCAAGGCGTAGAATGTTTGAGAATTACTCCCATGGAGGAAAGTGGTCATGGTGACAGTTGTATTCAATCCCGATGCAATTTCTGTGTTCATCAACACCCTGATAGTACACAGATTACAGAATGACTCCAGATGTGCATCGGAAACTACTACAGGTCTTACAGGGAACGATCAAATCGTAGAGAGTTTGAGACATTACTCCCATGGAGGAATGTACGCATGGTGACTGTTGTATTCAATCCCGATGCAATTTCTGTGTTTCATCAACACTCTGATAGTCCACAGATTACAGAATACCTCCAGATGTGCATCGTAAACTACTACTGGTCTTCTAGGGAACGATCAAAGAGTAAACTGTTTGAGACATTACTACCATGGAGGAAGGTGCGCATGGTGACTGTTGTATTCAATCAGTATGTAATTTCTGTGTTTCATCAACACTCTGATAGTCCACAGATTACAGAATGTCTCCAGATGTGCATCGGAAACTACTACTGCTCATCTAGGGAACGATCAAAGCGTAGACTGTTTGAGACATTACTCCCATGGAGGAAAGTGCGAATGGTAACTGTTGTATTCAATCGCGAAATAAATTCTGTGTTTCATCAGCACTGTGATAGTCCACCGTTTACAGAATGCCTCCAGATGTGCATCGAAAACTACTACTAGTCTAACCGGGAACGATCAAATCGTAGAATGTTGGAGACATAACTCCGATGGGGGAACGTGGGCATATTGACTGTTGTAATCAATCCCGATGCAATTCCTGTGTTTCATCAACACTCTGATAGTCCGCAGATTACGGAATACCTCTAGATGTGCATCGGAAACTACTACTGGTCTTCCAGGGAGCGATCACAACGTAGACTGTTTGACACATTACTACCACGGAGGAAAGTTCGCATGGCGACAGTTGTATTCAATCGCGATGCAATTTCTGTGTTCATCAACACTCAGATAGTCCACAGATTACAGAATGCCTCCAGATGTGCATCTGAAACTACTACTGGTCTTCCAGGGAACAATCAAAGCGTAGACTGTTTGAGACATTACTCCTATGTAGGAAAGTGCGCATGGTGACTGTTGTAATCAATCCCGATGTAATTTCTGTGTTTCATCAACACTCTGATAGCCCACAGATTACAGAATGCCTCCAGATGTGCATCGGAAACTACTACTGGTCTTCCAGGGAACGATAAAAGCGTAGAGAGATTGAGACATTACTCCCATGGAGGAAAGTGCGCATGGTGACTGTTGTAATCAATCCCGATGTAATTTCTGTGTTTCATCAACACTCTGACAGTCCACAGATTACAGAATGCCTCCAGATGTGCATCGGAAACTACTACTGGTCTTCCAGGGAACGATCAAATCGTAGAGAGTTTGAGACATTACTCCCATGGAGGAATGTGCGCATGTAGCCTGTTGTATTCAATCCCGATGTAATTACTGTGTTTCATCACCACTCTGATAGTCCTCAGGTTACAGAATACCTACAGATGTGCATCGGAAACTACTACTGGTCTTCCAGGGAAGGATCAAAGCGTAAACTGTTTGAGACATTACTCCCATCTAGGAAAGTGCGCATGGTGACTGTTGTATTCAATCCCGATGAAATTTCTGTGTTTCATCTACACTCTGATAGTCCACAGATTACAGAATGCCTCCAGATGTGCATCGGAAACTACTACTGGTCTTCATGGGAACGATCAAGGCGTAGACTGTTTCAGAATTACTCCCAAGGAGGAAAGTGGTCATGGTGACTGTCGTATTCAATTCCGATGCAATTTCTGCTTTTCATCAACACTTTGAAGGTCCACAGATTACAGAATGCCTCCAGATGTGCATCGGAAACTACAACTGGTCTTCCAGGGAGCGATCAAAGCATATACTGTTTGATACATTACTACCATGAAGGAAAGTGTGCATGGTGATTGTTGTATTCAACCCCGATGCAATTTCTGTGTTTCATCAACACTCAGTTAGTCCACAGATTACAGAATGCCTCCAGATGTGCATCGGAAACTACTACAGGTCTTCCAGGGAACGATCAAAGCGTAGACTGGTCGAGACATTACACCCGTGGAGGAAAGTGCGCATGGTGACTGTTGTTATCAATCCCCATGCCATTTCTGTGTTTCATCAACACTCTGATAGTACACAGATTACAGAACGCCTCCAGATCTGCATCGGAAACTTCTACTGGTCTTCCAGGGAACGATCAAGGCGTAAACTGTTTGGGAATTACTCCCATGGAGGAAAGTGGTCATGGTGACTGTTGTATTCAATCCCGATGCAAATTCTGTGTTTCATCAACACTTTGAAGGCCCACAGATTACAGAATGCCTAAAGATGTGCATCAGAAACTACTAATGGTCTAACAGGGAACGATAAAATCGTAGAATGTTGGAGACATTACTCCCATGGGGGAAAGTGCGCATGGTGACTGTTGTATTCAATCCCAATGCAATTACTGTGTTTCATCAACACTCTGATAGCCCACGGATTACAGAATGCTTCCAGATGTGCATCGGAAACTACTACTGGTCTTATAGCTAACAATCAAATCGTAGACTGTTTGAGACATTACTCCTATGTAGGAAAGTGCGCATGGTGACTGTTGTAATCAATCCCGATGTAATTTCTGTGTTTCATCAACACTCTGATAGACCACAGATTACAGAATGCCTCCAGATGTGCATCGGAAACTACTACTGGTCTTCCAGGGAACGATAAAAGCGTAGAGAAATTGAGACATTACTCCCATGGAGGAAAGTGCGCATGTTGACTGTTGTATTCAATCCCGATGTAATTACTGTGTTTCATCATCACTCTGATAGTCCTCAGGTTACAAAATACCTACAGATGTGCATCGGAATCTACTACTGGTCTTCCATTGAAGGATCAAAGCGTAAACTGTTTGAGACATTACTCCCATGGAGGAAAGTGCGCATGGTGACTGTTGTATTCAATCCCGATGGAATTTCTGTGTTTCATCTACACTCTGATAGTCCACGTATTACAGAATGCCTCGAGATGTGCATCCGAAACTACTACTGGTCTTACAGGGAACGATCAAAGCGTAGACTGTTTCAGACGTTACTCCCATGGGGGAAAGTGCGCATGGTGACTGTTGTAATCAATCCCGATGTAATTTCTGTGTTTCATCAACACTCTGATAGTCCTCAGGTTACAGAATACCTACAGATGTGCATCGGAAACTACTACTGGTCTTCCAGGGAAGGATCAAAGCGTAAACTGTTTGAGACATTACTCCCATCTAGGAAAGTGCGCATGGTGACTGTTGTATTCAATCCCGATGAAATTTCTGTGTTTCATCTACACTCTGATAGTCCACAGATTACAGAATGCCTCCAGATGTGCATCGGAAACTACTACTGGTCTTCATGGGAACGATCAAGGCGTAGACTGTTTGAGAATTACTCCCAAGGAGGAAAGTGTGCATGGTGATTGTTGTATTCAACCCCGATGCAATTTCTGTGTTTCATCAACACTCAGTTAGTCCACAGATTACAGAATGCCTCCAGATGTGCATCGGAAACTACTACAGGTCTTCCAGGGAACGATCAAAGCGTAGACTGGTCGAGACATTACACCCGTGGAGGAAAGTGCGCATGGTGACTGTTGTTATCAATCCCCATGCAATTTCTGTGTTTCATCAACACTCTGATAGTACACAGATTACAGAACGCCTCCAGATCTGCATCGGAAACTTCTACTGGTCTTCCAGGGAACGATCAAGGCGTAACTGTTTGGGAATTACTCCCATGGAGGAAAGTGGTCATGGTGACTGTTGTATTCAATCCCGATGCAAATTCTGTGTTTCATCAACACTTTGAAGGCCCACAGATTACAGAATGCCTAAAGATGTGCATCAGAAACTACTAATGGTCTAACAGGGAACGATAAAATCGTAGAATGTTGGAGACATTACTCCCATGGGGGAAAGTGCGCATCGTGACTGTTGTATTCAATCCCAATGCAATTACTGTGTTTCATCAACACTCTGATAGCCCACGGATTACAGAATGCTTCCAGATGTGCATCGGAAACTACTACTGGTCTTATAGCTAACAATCAAATCGTAGACTGTTTGAGACATTACTCCTATGTAGGAAAGTGCGCATGGTGACTGTTGTAATCAATCCCGATGTAATTTCTGTGTTTCATCAACACTCTGATAGCCCACAGATTACAGAATGCCTCCAGATGTGCATCGGAAACTACTACTGGTCTTCCAGGGAACGATAAAAGCGTAGAGAGATTGAGACATTACTCCCATGGAGGAAAGTGCGCATGTTGACTGTTGTATTCAATCCCGATGTAATTACTGTGTTTCATCATCACTCTGATAGTCCTCAGGTTACAAAATACCTACAGATGTGCATCGGAATCTACTACTGGTCTTCCATTGAAGGATCAAAGCGTAAACTGTTTGAGACATTACTCCCATGGAGGAAAGTGCGCATGGTGACTGTTGTATTCAATCCCGATGGAATTTCTGTGTTTCATCTACACTCTGATAGTCCACGTATTACAGAATGCCTCGAGATGTGCATCCGAAACTACTACTGGTCTTACAGGGAACGATCCAAGCGTAGACTGTTTCAGACGTTACTCCCATGGGGGAAAGTGCGCATGGTGACTGTTGTAATCAATCCCGAAGCAATTTCTGTGTTTCATAAACAATCTGATAGTCCACAGATTACAGAATTTCTCCAGATGTGAATCGGAAACTACTACTGGTCTAACAGGGAACGATCAAAGAGTAGAATGTTTGAGACATTACTCCCATGGGGGGAAGTGCGCATGGTGAGTGTTGTATTCAATCCCGATGCAATTTCTGTGTTTCATCAACACTCAGATAGTCCACAGATTACAGAATGCCTCCAGACTTGCATCGGAAACTACTACTGGTCTTCGAGGGAACGATCAAGGCCTAGACTGTTTGAGAATTACTCCCATGGAGGAAAGTGGTCATGGTGACTGTTGTATTCAATCCCGATGCAACTTCTGTGTTTCATCAACACTTTGAAGGTCCACAGATTACAGAATGCCTCCAGATGTGCATCGGAAACTACTACTGGTATTCCAGGGAACGATCAAAGCATAGACAGTTTGAGAAATTACTTCCGTGGAGGAAAGTAAGCATGGTGACTGTTGTATTCAATCCCCATGCAATGTCTGTGTTTCATCAACACTCAGTTAGTCCACAGGTTACAGAATGCCTCCCGATGTGCATCGGAAACTACTACTGGTCTTCCATTGAACGATAGAAGCGTAGAGAGTTTGAGACATTACTCCTATGTAGGAAAGTGCGCATGGTGACTGTTGCATTCAATCCCGATGCAATTTCTGTGTTTCATCAACACTGTGATAGTCCACAGATTACAGAATGCTTCCAGATGTGCATCGGAAACTACTACTGGTCTTCCAGGGAACAATCAAATCGTTGACTGTTTGAGACATTACTCCTATGTAGGAAAGTGCGCATGGTGACTGTTGTAATCAATCCCGATGTAATTTCTGTGTTTCATCAACACTCTTATAGTCCACAGATTACAGAATGCCTCCAGATGTGCATCGGAAACTACTACTGGTCTTCCATTGAACGATAGAACCGTAGAGAGTTTGAGACATTACTCCTATGTAGGAAAGTGCGCATGGTGACTGTTGTATTCAATCCCGATGTAATTACTGTGTTTCATCATCACTCTGTTAGTCCTCAGGTTACAGAATACCTACAGATGTGCATCGGAATCTACTACTGGTCTTCCAGGGAAGGATCAAAGCGTAAACTGTTTGAGACATTACTCCCATGGGGGGAAGTGCGCATGGTGACTGTTGTATTTAATCCCGATGCAATTTCTGTGTTTCATCAACACTCAAATAGTCCACAGATTACAGAATGCCTTCAGATGTGCACCGGAAACTACTACTGGTCTTCGAGGGAACGATCAAGGCGTAGACTGTTTGAGAATTACTCCCATGGAGGAAAGTGGTCATGGTGACTGTTGTATTCAATCCCGATGCAATTTCTGTGTTTCATCAACACTTTGAAGGTCCACAGATTACAGAATGCCTCCAGATGTGCATCGGAAACTACAACTGGTCTTCCAGGGAACGATCAAAGCATATACTGTTTGAGACATTACAACCATGGAGGAAAGTGTGCATGGTGATTGTTGTATTCAACCCCGATGCAATTTCTGTGTTTCATCAACACTCAGTTAGTCCACAGATTACAGAATGCCTCCAGATGTGCATCGGAAACTACTACTGGTATTCCAGGGAACGATCAACGCGTAGACTGTTTGAGACATTACTCCCATGGAGGAAAGTGCGCATGGTGACTGTTGTACTTAATCCCGATGCAATTTCTGTGTTTCATCAACACTCTGATAGTCCACAGATTACAGAATGCCTCCCGATGTGCATCGAAAACAACTACTGGACTTCCAGGGAACGATCAAAGCGTAGACTGTTGGAGACGTTACTCCCATGGAGGAAAGTGCGCATGGTGACTGTTGTATTCAATCCTGATGTAATTTCTGTGTTTCATCAACACTCTGATAGTCCACAGATTACAGAATGCCTCCAGATGTGCATCGGAAACTACTACTGGTCTTCCAGGGAACGATAAAAGCGTAGAGAATTTCAGACATTACTCCCATGGAGGAAAGTGCGCATGTTGACTGTTGTATTCAATCCAGATGTAATTACTGTGTTTCATCATCACTCTGATAGTCCTCAGGTTACAGAATACCTACAGATGTGCATCGGAATCTACTACTGGTCTTCCAGGGAAAGATCAAAGCGTAAACTGTTTGAGAAATTACTCCCATGGAGGAAAGTGCGCACGGTGACTGTTGTATTCAATCCCGATGGAATTTCTGTGTTTCATCTACACTCTGATAGTCCACATATTACAGAATGCCTCGAGATGTGCATCCGAAACTACTACTGGTCTTACAGGGAACGATCAAAGCGTAGATTGTTTGAGACGTTACTCCCATTGGGGAAAGTGCGCATGGTGACTGTTGTAATCAATCCCGAAGCAATTTCTGTGTTTCATAAACAATCAGATAGTCCACAGATTACAGGATGCCTCCAGATGTGCATCGGAAACTACTACTGGTCTAACAGGGAACGATCAAAGCGTAGAATGTTTGAGACATTACTCCCATGGGGGGAAGTGCGCATGGTGACTGTTGTATTCAATCCCCATGCAATTTCTGTGTTTCATCAACACTCAGATAGTCCACAGATTACAGAATGCCTCCAGATGTGCATCGGAAACTACTACTGGTCTTCGAGGGAACGATCAAGGCGTAGACTGTTTGAGAATTACTCCCATGGAGGAAAGTGGTCATGGTGACTGTTGTATTCAATCCCGATTCAATTTCTGTGTTTCATCAACACTTTGAAGGACCACAGATTACAGAATGCCTCCAGATGTGCAACGGAAACTACAACTGGTCTTCCAGGGAACGATCAAACATATACTGTTTGAGACATTACTACCATGGAGGAAAGTGTGCATGGTGATTGTTGTATTCAACCCCGATGCAATTTCTGTGTTTCATCAACACTCAGTTAGTCCACAGATTACAGAATGCCTCCAGATGTGCATCGGAAACTACTAATGGTATTCCAGGGAATGATCAACGCGTAGACTGTTTCAGACATTACTCCCATGGTGGAATGTGCGCATGGTGACTGTTGTACTCAATGCCGATGCAATTTCTGTGTTTCATCAACACTCTGATTGTCGACAGATTACAGATTGCCTCCAGATGTGCATCGGAGACTACTACTGGTATTCCAGGGAACGATCAAAGCGTAGATTGTTTGAGAATTACTCCCATGGAGGAAAGTGCGGATGGTAAATGTTGTATTCAATCCCGATGCAAATTCTGTGTTTCATCAACACTCAGATAGTCCACAGATTACAGAATGCCTCCAGATGTGCATCGGAAACCTACTACTGGTCTTCCAGGGAACGATCAAGGCGTAAACAGTTTGAGAATTACTCATGTGAAGAAAGTGGTCATGCTGACTGTTGTATTCAATCCCGATGCAATTTTTGTGTTTCATCAACACTTTGAATGTCCACAGATTACAGAATGTCTCCAGATGAGCATCGGAAACTATTACTGGTCTTCCAGGGAACGATCAAAGCATAGACTGTTTGAGACATTACTCCCGTGGAGGAAAGTAAGCAATGGTGACTGTTGTAATCAATCCCGATGCAATATCTGTGTTTCATCAACACTCAGTTAGTCCACAGATTACAGAATGCCTCCAGATGTGCATCGGAAACTACTACTGGTCTTCCAGGGAACGATCAAAGCGTAGACTGTTTGACACATTACGCCCATGGCGGGAAGTGCGCATGGTGACTGTTGTATTCAATCCCGATGCAATTTCTGTGTTTCATCAACACTCAGATAGTCCACAGATTACAGAATTAATCCAGATGTGCATCGGAAACTACTACTGGTCTTCGAGGGAACAATCAAAGCGTAGACTGTTTCAGATGTTACTCCCATGGAGGAAAGGGGGATGGTGACTGTTGTATTCAATCCCGATGCAATTTCTGTGTTCATCAACTCTCTGATAGTCCACAGATTACAGAATGTCTCCAGATGTGCATCGGAAACTACTACTGGTCTTCCAGGGATCGATCAAAGCGTAAACTGTTTGAGACATTACTCCCATGGAGGAAAGTGCGCATGTTGACTGGTGTATTCAATCCCAATGCAATTTCTGTAATTCATCAACACTCTGATAGTCCACAGATTACAGATTGCTTCCAGATGTGCATCGGAAACTACTACTGGTCTTCCTGGGAACGATCAAAGCGTAGATTGTTTGAGACATTACTCCCATGGAGGAAAGTGCGGATGGTAAATGTTGTATTCAATCCCGATGCAATTTTTGTGTTTCATCAACACTTTGAATGTCCACAGATTACAGAATGTCTCCAGATGAGCATCGGAAACTATTACTGGTCTTCCAGGGAACGATCAAAACATAGACAGTTTGAGACATTACTCCCGTGGAGGAAAGTACGCATGGTGACTGTTGTATTCAATCCCCATGCAATATCTGTGTTTCATCAACACTCAGTTAGTCCACAGGTTACAGGATGCCTCCCGATGTGCATCGGAAACAACTAATGGACTTCCAGGGAACGATCAAAGCGTAGACTGTTTGAGACGTTACTCCCATGGAGAAAAGTGCGCATGGTGACTGTTGTATTCAGTCCCGATGCAATTTCTGTGTTTCATCAACACTCTGATAGTCCACAGATTACAGAATGCCTCCAGATGTGCATCGGAAACTACTACTGGTCTTGCACGGAACGATAAAAGCGTAGAGAGATTGAGACATTACTCCCATGGAGGAAAGTGCGCATGTTGACTGTTGTATTCAATCCCGATGTAATTACTGTGTTTCATCATCACTCTGATAGTCCTCAGGTTACAAAATACCTACAGATGTGCATCGGAATCTACTACTGGTCTTCCATTGAAGGATCAAAGCGTAAACTGTTTGAGACATTACTCCCATGGAGGAAAGTGCGCATGGTGACTGTTGTATTCAATCCCGATGGAATTTCTGTCTTTCATCTACACTCTGATAGTCCACGTATTACAGAATGCCTCGAGATGTGCATCCGAAACTACTACTGGTCTTACAGGGAACGATCAAAGCGTAGACTGTTTCAGACGTTACTCCCATGGGGGAACGTGGTCATGGCGACTGTTGTATTCAATCCCGATGCAATTTCTGTGTTTCATCAACACTTTGAAGGTCCACAGATTACAGAATGCCTCCAGATGTGCATCGGAAACTACTACTGGTCTTCCAGGGAACGATCAAAGCATAGAATGTTTGAGACATTACTCCCGTGGAGGAAAGTACGCATGGTGACTGTTGTATTCAATCCCGCTGCAATATCTGTGTTTCATCAACACTCAGTTAGTCCACAGATTACAGAATGCCTCCCGATGTGCATCGGATACTACTACTGGTCTTCCAGGGAACGATCAAAGCGTAGACTGTTTGAGACGTTACTCCCTTAGAGGAAAGTGCGCATGGTGCCTGTTGTATTCAATCCCGATGCAAATTCTCTGTTTCATCAACACTTTGAAGGTCCACTGATTACAGAATGCCTCCAGATGTGCATCGGAAACTACTACTGGTCTTCGAGGGAACAATCAAAGCGTAGACTGTTTCAGATGTTACTCCCATGGAGGAAAGGGGGATGGTGACTGTTGTATTCAATCCCGATGCAATTTCTGTGTTCATCAACTCTCTGATAGTCCACAGATTACAGAATGTCTCCAGATGTGCATCGGAAACTACTACTGGTCTTCCAGGGATCGATCAAAGCGTAAACTGTTTGAGACATTACTCCCATGGAGGAAAGTGCGCATGTTGACTGGTGTATTCAATCCCAATGCAATTTCTGTAATTCATCAACACTCTGATAGTCCACAGATTACAGATTGCTTCCAGATGTGCATCGGAAACTACTACTGGTCTTCCTGGGAACGATCAAAGCGTAGATTGTTTGAGACATTACTCCCATGGAGGAAAGTGCGGATGGTAAATGTTGTATTCAATCCCGATGCAATTTTTGTGTTTCATCAACACTTTGAATGTCCACAGATTACAGAATGTCTCCAGATGAGCATCGGAAACTATTACTGGTCTTCCAGGGAACGATCAAAACATAGACAGTTTGAGACATTACTCCCGTGGAGGAAAGTACGCATGGTGACTGTTGTATTCAATCCCCATGCAATATCTGTGTTTCATCAACACTCAGTTAGTCCACAGGTTACAGGATGCCTCCCGATGTGCATCGGAAACAACTAATGGACTTCCAGGGAACGATCAAAGCGTAGACTGTTTGAGACGTTACTCCCATGGAGAAAAGTGCGCATGGTGACTGTTGTATTCAGTCCCGATGCAATTTCTGTGTTTCATCAACACTCTGATAGTCCACAGATTACAGAATGCCTCCAGATGTGCATCGGAAACTACTACTGGTCTTGCACGGAACGATAAAAGCGTAGAGAGATTGAGACATTACTCCCATGGAGGAAAGTGCGCATGTTGACTGTTGTATTCAATCCCGATGTAATTACTGTGTTTCATCATCACTCTGATAGTCCTCAGGTTACAAAATACCTACAGATGTGCATCGGAATCTACTACTGGTCTTCCATTGAAGGATCAAAGCGTAAACTGTTTGAGACATTACTCCCATGGAGGAAAGTGCGCATGGTGACTGTTGTATTCAATCCCGATGGAATTTCTGTCTTTCATCTACACTCTGATAGTCCACGTATTACAGAATGCCTCGAGATGTGCATCCGAAACTACTACTGGTCTTACAGGGAACGATCAAAGCGTAGACTGTTTCAGACGTTACTCCCATGGGGGAACGTGGTCATGGCGACTGTTGTATTCAATCCCGATGCAATTTCTGTGTTTCATCAACACTTTGAAGGTCCACAGATTACAGAATGCCTCCAGATGTGCATCGGAAACTACTACTGGTCTTCCAGGGAACGATCAAAGCATAGAATGTTTGAGACATTACTCCCGTGGAGGAAAGTACGCATGGTGACTGTTGTATTCAATCCCGCTGCAATATCTGTGTTTCATCAACACTCAGTTAGTCCACAGATTACAGAATGCCTCCCGATGTGCATCGGATACTACTACTGGTCTTCCAGGGAACGATCAAAGCGTAGACTGTTTGAGACGTTACTCCCTTAGAGGAAAGTGCGCATGGTGCCTGTTGTATTCAATCCCGATGCAAATTCTCTGTTTCATCAACACTTTGAAGGTCCACTGATTACAGAATGCCTCCAGATGTGCATCGGAAACTACTACTGGTCTAACAGGGAACGATCAAAGCGTAGAATGTTGGAGACATAACTCCCATGGTGGAAAGTGCGCATGGTGACTGTTGTATTCAATCCCGATGCAATTTCTGTGTTTCATCAACACTCAGATAGTCCACAGATTACAGAATGCCTGCAGATGTGCATCGGAAACTACTACTGCTCTTCCAGGGAACGATCAAGGCGTAAACTGTTTTAGAATTACTCCCATGGAGGAAAGTGGTCATGGTGACTGTTGTATTTAATCCCGATTCAATTTCTGTGTTTCATCACTACTTTGAAGGTCCACAGATTACTGAATGCCTCCAGATGTGCATCGGAAACTACTACTGGTCTTCCAGGGAATGATCAAAGCATAGACAGTTTGAGAAATTACTCCCGTGGAGGAAAGTACGCATGGTGACTGTTGTATTCAATCCCCATGCAATATCTGTGTTTCATCAACACTCAGTTAGTCCACAGGTTACAGAATACCTACAGATGTGCATCGGAATCTACTACTGGTCTTCCAGGGAAGGATCAAAGCGTAAACTGTTTGAGACATTACTCCCATGGGGGGAAGTGCGTATGGTGACTGTTGTATTCAATCCCCATGCAATTTCTGTGTTTCATCAACACTCAGATAGTCCACAGATTACAGAATGCCTCCAGATGTGCATCGGAAACTACTACTGGTCTTCGAGGGAACGATCAAGGCGTAGACTGTTTGAGAATTGCTCCCATGGAGGAAAGTGGTCATGGTGACTGTTGTATTCAATCCCGATTCAATTTCTGTGTTTCATCAACACTTTGAAGGACCACAGATTACAGAATGCCTCCAGATGTGCATCGGAAACTACAACTGGTCTTCCAGGGAACGATCAAACATATACTGTTTGAGACATTACTACCATGGAGGAAAGTGTGCATGGTGATTGTTGTATTCAACCCCGATGCAATTTCTGTGTTTCATCAACACTCAGTTAGTCCACAGATTACAGAATGCCTCCAGATGTGCATCGGAAACTACTAATGGTATTCCAGGGAATGATCAACGCGTAGACTGTTTCAGACATTACTCCCATGGAGGAATGTGCGCATGGTGACTGTTGTACTCAATGCCGATGCAATTTCTGTGTTTCATCAACACTCTGATTGTCGACAGATTACAGATTGCCTCCAGATGTGCATCGGAGACTACTACTGGTCTTCCAGGGAACGATCAAAGCGTAGATTGTTTGAGACATTACTCCCATGGAGGAAAGTGCGGATGGTAAATGTTGTATTCAATCCCGATGCAAATTCTGTGTTTCATCAACACTCAGATAGTCCACAGATTACAGAATGCCTCCAGATGTGCATCGGAAACCTACTACTGGTATTCCAGGGAACGATCAAGGCGTAAACAGTTTGAGAATTACTCATGTGAAGAAAGTGGTCATGCTGACTGTTGTATTCAATCACGATGCAATTTTTGTGTTTCATCAACACTTTGAATGTCCACAGATTACAGAATGTCTCCAGATGAGCATCGGAAACTATTACTGGTCTTCCAGGGAACGATCAAAGCATAGACTGTTTGAGACATTACTCCCGAGGAGGAAAGTAAGCAATGGTGACTGTTGTAATCAATCCCGATGCAATATCTGTGTTTCATCAACACTCAGTTAGTCCACAGGTTACAGGATGCCTCCCGATGTGCATCGGAAACAACTACTGGACTTCCAGGGAACGATCAAAGCGTAGACTGTTTGAGACGTTACTCCCATGGAGAAAAGTGCGCATGGTGACTTTTGTATTCAGTCCCGATGCAATTTCTGTGTTTCATCAACACTCTGATAGCCCACGGATTAAAAATGCTTCCAGATGTGCATCGGAAACTACTACTGGTCTTCTAGCTAACAATCAAATCGTAGACTGTTTGAGACATTACTCCTATGTAGGAAAGTGCGCATGGTGACTGTTGTAATAAATCCCGATGTAATTTCTGTTTTTCATCAACACTCTGATAGTCCACAGATTACAGAATGCCTCCAGATGTGCATCGGAAACTACTACTGGTCTTCCACGGAACGATAAAAGCGTAGAGAGATTTAGACATTACTCCCATGGAGGAAAGTGCGCATGTTGACTGTTGTATTCAATCCCGATGTAATTACTGTGTTTCATCATCACTCTGATAGTCCTCAGGTTACTAAATACCTACAGATGTGCATCGGAAGCTACTACTGGTCTTCCATTGAAGGATCAAAGCGTAAACTGTTTGAGACATTACTCCCATGGAGGAAAGTGCGCATGGTGACTGTTGTATTCAATCCCGATGGAATTTCTGTCTTTCATCTACACTCTGATAGTCCACGTATTACAGAATGCCTCGAGATGTGCATCCGAAACTACTACTGGTCTTACAGGGAACGATCAAAGCGTAGACTGTTTCAGACGTTACTCCCATGGGGGAAAGTGCGCATGGTGACTGTTGTAATCAATCCCGAAGCAATTTCTGTGTTTCATAAACAATCTGATAGTCCACAGATTACAGAATTTCTCCAGATGTGAATCGGAAACTACTACTGGTCTAACAGGGAACGATCAAAGCATAGAATGTTTGACACATTACTCCCATGGGGGGAAGTGCGCATGGTGAGTGTTGTATTCAATCCCGATGCAATTTCTGTGTTTCATCAACACTCAGATAGTCCACAGATTACAGAATGCCTCCAGACTTGCATCGGAAACTACTACTGGTCTTCCAGGGAACAATCAAGTCGTAGACTGTTTGAGACAGTACTCGTACGTAGGAAATTGCGCATGGTGACTGTTGTATTCAATCCCGATTCAATTTCTGTGTTTCATCAACACTCAAATAGTCCACAGATTACAGAATGCCTCCAGATGTGCATCGGAAACTACTACTGGTCTTCGAGGGAACGATCAAGGCGTAGACTGTTTGAGATTTACTCCCATGGAGGAAAGTGGTCATGGTGACTGTTGTATTCAATCCCGATGCAATTTCTGTGTTTCATCAACACTTTGAAGGTCCACAGATTACAGAATGCCTCCAGATGTGCATCGGAAACTACAACTGGTCTTCCAGGGAACGATCAAAGCATATACTGTTTGAGACATTACAACCATGGAGGAAAGTGTGCATGGTGATTGTTGTATTCAACCCCGAAGCTATTTCTGTGTTTCATCAACACTCTGATAGTCCACAGATTACAGAATGCCTCCAGATGTGCATCGAAAACAACTACTGGACTTCCAGGGAACGATCAAAGCGTAGACTCTTTGAGACGTTACTCCCATGGAGGAAAGTGCGCATGGTGACTGTTGTATTCAATCCAGATGCAATATCTGGGTTTCATCAACACTCTGATAGTCCACAGATTACAGAATGCTTCCAGATGTGCATCGGAAACTACTACTGGTCTTCCAGGGAACAATCAAATCGTAGACTGTTTTGAGACATTACTCCTATGTAGGAAAGTGCGCATGGTGACTGTTGTAATCAATCCCGATGTAATTTCTGTGTTTCATCAAGACTCTGATAGTCCACAGATTACAGAATGCCTCCAGATGTGCATCGGAAACTACTACTGGTCTTCCAGGGAACGATAAAAGCGTAGAGAGTTTCAGACATTACTCCCATGGAGGAAAGTGCGCATGTTGACTGTTGTATTCAATCCAGATGTAATTACTGTGTTTCATCATCACTCTGATAGTCCTCAGGTTACAGAATACCTACTGATGTTCATCGGAATCTACTACTGGTCTTCCAGGGAAGGATCAAAGCGTAAACTGTTTGAGACATTACTCCCATGGAGGAAAGTGCGCACGGTGACTGTTGTATTCAATCCCGATGGAATTTCTGTGTTTCATCTACACTCTGATAGTCCACATATTACAGAATGCCTCGAGATGTGCATCCGAAACTACTACTGGTCTTACAGGGAACGATCAAAGCGTAGATTGTTTGAGACGTTACTCCCATTGGGGAAAGTGCGCATGGTGACTGTTGTAATCAATCCCGAAGCAATTTCTGTGTTTCATAAACAATCTGATAGTCCACAGATTACAGTATGCCTCCAGATGTGCATCGGAAACTACTACTGGTCTAACAGGGAACGATCAAAGCGCAGAATGTTTGAGACATTACTCCCATGGGGGGAAGTGCACATGGTGACTGTTGTATTCAATCCCGATGCAATTTCTGTGTTTCATCAACACTCAGATAGTCCACAGATTACAGAATGCCTCCAGATGTGCATCGGAAACTACTACTGGTCTTCGAGGGAACGATCAAGGCGTAGACTGTTTGAGAATTACTCCCATGGAGGAAAGTGGTCATGGTGACTGTTGTATTCAATCCCTATTCAATTTCTGTGTTTCATCAACACTTTGAAGGTCCACAGATTACAGAATGCCTCCAGATGTGCCTCGGAAACTACAACTGGTCTTCCAGGGAACGATCAAACATATACTGTTTGAGACATTACTACCATGGAGGAAAGTGTGCATGGTGATTGTTGTATTCAACCCCGATGCAATTTCTGTGTTTCATCAACACTCAGTTAGTCCACAGATTACAGAATGCCTCCAGATGTGCATCGGAAACTACTACTGATATTCCAGGGAATGATCAACGAATAGACTGTTTCAGACATTACTCCCATGGAGGAAAGAGCGCATGGTGACAATTGTACTCAATGCCGATGCAATTTCTGTGTTTCATCAACACTCTGATTGTCGACAGATTACAGATTGCCTCCAGATGTGCATCGGAGACTACTACTGGTCTTCCAGGGAACGATCAAAGCGTAGATTGTTTGAGACATTACTCCCATGGAGGAAAGTGCGGATGGTAAATGTTGTATTCAATCCCGATGCAATTTCTGTGTTTCATCAACTCTCAGATAGTCCACAGATTACAGAATGCCTCCAGATGTGCATCGGAAACCTACTACTGGTCTTCCAGGGAACGATCAAGGCGTAAACAGGTTGAAAATTACTCATGTGAAGAAAGTGGTCATGTTGACTGTTGTATTCAATCCCGATGCAATTTTTGTGATTCATCATCACTTTGAATGTCCACAGATTACAGAATGTCTCCAGATGAGCATCGGAAACTATTACTGGTCTTCCAGGGAACGATCAAAGCATAGACTGTTTGAGACATTACTCCCTCGGAGGAAAGTACGCATGGTGACTGTTGTATTCAATCCCGATGCAATATCTGTGTTTCATCAACACTCAGTTAGTCCACAGATTACAGAATGCCTCCAGATGTGCATCGGAAACTACTACTGGTCTTCCAGGGAACGATCAAACCGTAGACTGTTTGAGACATTACGCCCAAGGCGGGAAGTGCGCATAGTGACTGTTGTATTCAATCCCGATGCAATTTCTGTGTTTCATCAACACTCAGATAGTCCACAGATTACAGAATGAATCCAGATGTGCATCGGAAACTACTACTGGTCTTCGAGGGAACAATCAAAGCGTAGACTGTTTCAGATGTTACTCCCATGGACGAAAGGGGGATGGTGACTGTTGTATTCAATCCCGATGCAATTTTTGTGTTCATCAACACTCTGATAGTCCACAGATTACAGAATGTCTCCAGATGTGCATCGGAAACTACTACTGGTCTTCCAGGGATCGATCAAAGCGTAAACTGTTTGAGACATTACTCCCATGGAGGAAAGTGCGCATGTTGACTGGTGTATTCAATCCCAATGCAATTTCTGTAATTCATCAACACTCTGATAGTCCACAGATTACAGATTGCTTCCAGATGTGCATCGGAAACTACTACTGGTCTTCCTGGGAACGATCAAAGCGTAGATTGTTTGAGACATTACTCCCATGGAGGAAAGTGCGGATGGTAAATGTTGTATTCAATCCCGATGCAATGTTTGTGTTTCATCAACACTTTGAATGACCACAGATTACAGAATGTCTCCAGATGAGCATCGGAAACTATTACTGGTCTTAAAGGGAACGATCAAAGCGTAGACTGTTTGAGACATTACGACCATGGCGGGAAGTGCGCATGGTGACTGTTGTATTCAATCCCGATGCAATTTCTGTGTTTCATCAACACTTTGAAGGTCCACAGATTACAGAATGCCTCCAGATGTGCATCGGAAACTACTACTGGTCTTTCAGGGAACGAGCAAAGCGTAGATTGTTTGAGACGTTACTCCCATGGAGGAAAGTACGCATGGTGACTGTTGTATTCAATCCCGATGCAATTTCTGTGCTTCACCAACACTTACAATGTCCACAGATTACAGAATGCATCCAGATGTGCATCGGAAACTACTACTGGTCTTCCAGGGAACGATCAAAGCGTAGTCTGTTTCAGATGTTACTCCCATGGAGGAAAGGGGGATGGTGACTGTTGTATTCAATCCTGATGCAATTTCTGTGTTCATCAACACTCTGATAGTCCACAGATTACAGAATGCCTCCAGATGTGCATCGGAAACTACTACTGGTCTTCCAGGGATCGATCAAAGCGTAGACTGTTTGAGACATTACTCCCATGGAGGAAAGTGCGCACGTTGACTGGTGTATTCAATCCCAATGCAATTTCTTTAATTCATCAACACTCTGATAGTCCACAGATTACAGATTGCTTCCAGATGTGCATCGGAAACTACTACTGGTCTTCCAGGGAACGATCAAAGCGTAGACTGTTTGAGACATTACTCCCATGGAGGGAAGTGCGCATGGTGGCTGTTGTATTCAATCCCGATGCAATTTCTGTGTTTCATCAACACTTTGAAGGTCCACAGATTACAGAATGCCTCCAGATGTGCATCGGAAACTACTACTGGTCTTTCAGGGAACGAGCAAATCGTAGATTGTTTGAGACGTTACTCCCATGGAGGAAAGTACGCATGGTGCTGTTGTATTCAATCCCGATGCAATTTCTGTGCTTCACCAACACTTTGAAGGTCCACAGGGAACAGGATGCCTCCAGATGTGCATCGGAAACTACTACTGGTCTTCGAGGGAACAATCAAAGCGTAGACTGTTTCAGATGTTACTCCCATGGAGGAAAGGGGGATGGTGACTGTTGTATTCAATCCCGATGCAATTTCTGTGTTCATCAACACTCTGATAGTCCACAGATTACAGAATGCCTCCAGATGTGCATCGGAAACTACTACTGGTCTTCCAGGGATCGATCAAAGCGTAAACTGTTTGAGACATTACTCCCGTGGAGGAAAGTACGCATGGTGACTGTTGTATTCAATCCCGATGCAATATCTGTGTTTCATCAACACTCAGTTAGTCCACAGATTACAGGATGCCTCCAGATGTGCATCGGAAACTACTACTGGTCTTCCAGGGAACGATAAAAGCGTAGACCGTTTGAGACATTACGCCCATGGCGGGAAGTGTGCATGGTGACTGTTGTATTCAATCCCGATGCAATTTCTGTGTTTCATCAACACTTTGAAGGTCCACAGATTACACAATGCCTCCAGATGTGCATCGGAAACTACTACTGGTCTTTCAGGGAACGAGCAAAGCGTAGATTGTTTGAGACGTTACTCCCATGGAGGAAAGTACGCATGGTGACTGTTGTATTCAATCCCGATGCAATATCTGTGCTTCACCAACACTTAGAAGGTCCACAGATTACAGAATGCCTCCAGATGTGCATCGGAAACTACTACTGGTCTTCCAGGGAACGATCAAAGCGTAGTCTGTTTCAGATGTTACTCCCATGGAGGAAAGGGGGATGGTGACTGTTGTAATCAATCCCGATGCAATTACTGTGTTCATCAACACTCTGATAGGCCACAGATTACAGAATGCCTCCAGATGTGCTTCGGAAACTACTTCTGGTCTTCCAGGGATCGATCAAAGCGTAAACTGTTTGAGACATTACTCCCATGGAATAAAGTGCGCATGTTGACTGTTGTATTCAATCCCAATGCAATTTCTGTAATTCATCAACACTCTGATAGTCCACAGATTACAGATTGCTTCCAGATGTGCATCGGAAACTACTACTGGTCTTCCAGGGAACGATCAAAGCGTAGACTGTTTGAGACATTACTCCCATGGAGGAAAGTGCGCCTGGTGACTGTTGTATTCAATGCCGATGCAATTTCTGTGTTTCATCAACACTTTGACGGTCCACAGAGAACAGAATGCCTCCAGATGTGCATCGGAAACTACTACTGGTCTACCAGGGAACGATCAAAGCGTAGACTCTTTGAGACATTACTCCTATGTATGAAAGTGCGCATAGTGACTGTTGTAATCAATCCCGATGTAATTTCTGTGTTTCATCAACACTCTGATGGTCCGCAGATTACAGAATGCCTCCAGATGTGCATCGGAAACTACTACTGGTCATCCAGGGAACGATCAAAGCGTAGAGAGTTTGAAACATTACTTCCATGAGGAAGGTGAGCATGTTACTGTTGTATTCAATCCCGATGTAATTACTGTGTTTCATCATCACTCTGATAGTCCTCAGGTTACAGAATACATACAGATGTGCATCGGAAACTACTACTGGTCTTCCAGGGAACGATCAAAGCGTAAACTGTTTGAGACATTACTCCCATGGAGGAAAAGTGCGCCTGTTGACTGTTGTATTCAATCCCGATGCAATTTCTGTGTTTCATCATCACTCTGGTAGTCCTCAGATTACAGAATACCTCCAGACGTGCATCGGAATCTACTACAGGTCTTCTAGGGAACGATCAAAGCGTAGACTGTTTGAGACATTACTCCCATGGGGGAAAGTGCGCATGGTGACTGTTGTATTCAATCCCGATGCAATTTCTGTGTTTCATCAACACTCAGATAGTCCACAGATTACAGAATGCCTCCAGATGTGCATCGGAAACTACTACTGGTCTTCCAGGGAACGATCAAAGCGTAGTCTGTCTCAGATGTTACTCCCATGGAGGAAAAGGGGGATGGTGACTGTTGTATTCAATCCCGATGCAATTTCTGTGTTCATCAACACTCTGATAGTCCACAGATTACAGAATGCCTCCAGATGTGCATCGGAAACTACTACTGGTCTTCCAGGGATCGATCAAAGCGTAAACTGTTTGAGACATTACTCCCATGGAGGAAAGTGCGCATGTTGACTGGTGTATTCAATCCCAATGCAAGTTCTGTAATTCATCAACACTCTGATAGTCCACAGATTACAGATTGCTTCCAGATGTGCATCGGAAACTACTACTGGTCTTACAGGGAACGATCAAAGCGTAGACTGTTTGAGACATTACTCCCATGGAGGAAAGTGCGCATGGTGACTGTTGTATTCAATCCCGATGCAATTTCTCTGTTTCATCAACACTCTGATAGTCCACAGATTACAGATTGTCTCCAGATGTGCATCGGAAACTACTACTGGTCTTCCTGGGAACGATCAAAGCGTAGACTGTTTCAGACATTACTCCCATGAAGAAAAGTGCGCCTGGTGACTGTTGTATTCAATGCCGATGCAATTTCTGTGTTTCATCAACACTTTGAAGGTCCACAGAGAACAGAATGCCTCCAGATGTGCATCGGAAACTACTACTGGTCTTCCAGGGAACGATCAAAGCGTAGACTCTTTGAGACATTACTCCTATGTATGAAAGTGCGCATAGTGACTGTTGTAATCAATCCCGATGTAATTTCTGTGTTTCATCAACACTCAGATAGTCCACAGATTACAGAATGAATCCAGATGTGCATCGGAAACTACTACTGGTCTTCGAGGGAACAATCAAAGCGTAGACTGTTTCAGATGTTACTCCCATGGAGGAAAGTGCGGATGGTGACTGTTGTATTCAATCCCGATGCAATTTCTGTGTTCATCAACACTCTGATAGTCCACAGATTACAGAATGCCTCCAGATGTGCATCGGAAACTACTACTGGTCTTCCAGGGATCGATGAAATCGTAAACTGTTTGAGACATTACTCCCATGGAGGAGAGTGCGCATGTTGACTGTTGTATTCAATCCCAATGCAGTTTCTGTAATTCATCAACACTCTGATAGTGCACAGATTACAGAATGCTTCCAGATGTGCATCGGAAGCTACTACTGGTCTTCCAGGGAACGATCAAAGCGTAGACTGTTTGAGACATTACTCCTATGTACGAAAGTGCGCATGGTGACTGTTGTATTCAATCCCTATGTAATTTCTGTGTTTCATCAACACTCTGATAGTCCACAGATTGCAGAATGCCTCCAGATGTGCATCGGAAACTACCACTGGTCTTCCAGGGAACGATCAAAGCGTATAGAGTTTGAGAGATTACTCCCATGGAGGAATGTGCGCTTGTTGACTGTTGTATTCAATCCCGATGGTATATCTGTGTTTCATCTACACTCTGATAGTCCACAGATTACAGATTGTCTCCAGATGTGCATCGGAAACTACTACTGGCCTTCCTGGGAACGATCAAAGCGTAGACTGTTTCAGACATTACTCCCATGGAGGAAAGTGCGCATGGTGACTGTTGTATTCAATCCCGATGCAATTTCTGTGTTTCATCAACACTTTGAAGATCCACAGATAACAGAATGCCTCCAGATGTGTATCGGAAACTACTACTGGTCTTCCAGGGAACGATCAAAGTGTAGACTGTTTCAGATGTTACTCCCATGGAGGAAAGTGCGGATGGTGACTGTTGTATTCAATCCCGATGCAATTCCTGTGTTTCATCAACACTCTGATAGTCCCCAGATTACTGATTGTCTGCAGATGTGCATCGGAAACTACTACTGGTCTTCCAGGGAACGATCAAAGCGTAAACTGTTTGAGACATTACTCCCATGGAGGAAAGTGCGCATGTTGACTGTTGTATTCAATCCCGATGCAATTTATGTCTTTCATGAGCACTCTGATAGTCGTCAGAATACAGAATGCTTCCAGATGTGCATCGGAAACTACTACTGGTCTTACAGGGGACGATCAAAGCGTAAACTGTTTGAGACATTACTCATATGGAGGAAAGTGCGCATGTTGACTGTTGTATTCAATCCCGATGCAATTTATGTCTTTCATGAACACTCTGATAGTCCTCAGATTACAGAATGCTTCCAGATGTGCATCGGAAACTACTACTGGTCTTCCAGGGAACGATCAAAGCGTAGACTGTTTGAGGCATTACTCCTATGTAGGAAAGTGCGCATGGTGACTGTTGTATTCAATCCCTATGTAATTTCTGTGTTTCAACAACACTCTGATAGTAAACAGGTTACAGAATGCCTCCAAATGTGCATCGGAAACTACTACTGGTCTTCCTGGGAACGATCAAAGCGTAGACTGTTTCAGACATTGCTCCCATGGAGGAAAGTGCGCATGGTGACTGTTGTATCCAATCCCGATGCTATTTCTGCGTTTCGTCAACACTTTGAAGGTCCACAGATAACAGAATGCCGCCAGATGTGCATCGGAAACTACTACTGGTCTTCCAGGAAACGATCAAATCGTAGACTGTTTCAGATGTTACTCCCATGGAGGAAATTGCGGATAGTGACTGTTGTATTCAATCCCGATGCAATTTCTGTGTTTCATCAACACTCTGATAGTCCACAGATTACAGATTGTCTCCAGATATGCATCGGAAACTACCACTGGTCTTCCAGGGAACGATCAAAGCGTAGACTGTTTCAGACATTACTCCCATGGAGGAAAGTGCGCCTGGTGACTGTTGTATTCAATCCCGATGCAATTTTTGTGTTTCATGAACACTCTGATAGTCCACAGGTTACAGATTGCCTCCAGATGTGCATGGGAAACTACTACTTGTCTTCCAGGGAACGATCAAAGCGTAGACTCTGTGAGACATTACTCCCATAGAGGAAAGTCCGCATGGTGACTGTTGTATTCAATCCCGAAGCAATATCTGTGTTTCAACAACAATCTGATAGTAAACAGGTTACAGAATGCCTCCAGATGTGCATCGGAAACTACTACTGGTCTTCCAGGGAACGATCAAGGCGTAAACAGTTTGAGAATTACTCATGTGAAGAAAGTGGTCATGGTGACTGTTGTATACAATCCCGATGCAATTTTTGTGTTTCATCAACACTTTGAATGTCCACAGATTACAGAATGCCTCCAGATGAGCATCGGAAACTATTACTGGTCTTCCAGGGAACGATCAAAGCATAGACTGTTTGAGACATTACTCCCTCGGAGAAAAGTACGCATGGTGACTGTTGTATTCAATCCCGATGCAATATCTGTGTTTCATCAACACTCAGTTAGTCCACAGATTACAGAATGCCTCCAGATGTGCATCGGAAACTACTACTGGTCTTCCAGGGAACGATCAAAGCGTAGACTGTTTGAGACATTACGCCCATATCGGGAAGTGCGCATGGTGACTGTTGTATTCAATCCCGATGCAATTTCTGTGTTTCATCAACACTTTGAAGGTCCACAGATTACAGAATGCCTCCAGATGTGCATCGGAAACTACTACTGGTCTTCCAGGGAACGATCAAAGCGTAGACTGTTTGAGACATTTCTCCCATGGAGGAAAGTGCGCATGGTGACTGTTGTATTAAATCCCGATGCAATTTCTCTGTTTCATCAACACTCTGATAGTCCACAGATTACAGAATGCCTCCAGATGTGCATCGGAAACTACTACTGGTCTTCGAGGGAACAATCAAAGCGTAGACTGTTTCAGATGTTACTCCCATGGAGGAAAGTGCGGATGGTGTCTGTTATATTCAATCCCGATGCAATTTCTTTGTTCATCAACACTCTGATAGTCCACAGATTACAGAATGCCTCCAGATGTGCATCGGAAACTACTACTGGTCTTCCAGGGATCGATGAAATCGCAAACTGTTTGAGACATTACTCCCATGGAGGAAAGTGCGCTTGTTGACAGTTGTATTCAATCCCGGTGGTATTTCTGTGTTTCATCTACACACTGATAGTCCACAGATTACAGATTGTCTCCAGATGTGCATCGGAAACTACTACTGGTATTCCTGGGAACGATCAAAGCGTAGACTGTTTCAGACATTACTCCTATGGAGGAAAGTGCGCATGGTGACTGTTGTATTCAATCCCGATCCAATATCTGTGTTTCATCAACACTCAGTTAGTCCACAGATTACAGAATGCCTCCAGATGTGCATCGGAAACTACTACTGGTCTTCCAGGGAACGATCAAAGCGTAGACTGTTTGAGACATTACGCCCATATCGGGAAGTGCGCATGGTGACTGTTGTATTCAATCCCGATGCAATTTCTGTGTTTCATCAACACTTTGAAGGTCCACAGATTACAGAATGCCTCCAGATGTGCATCGGAAACTACTACTGGTCTTCCAGGGAACGATCAAAGCGTAGAGAGTTTGAGACATTACTCCCATGGAGGAAAGTGCGCTTGTTGACAGTTGTATTCAATCCCGGTGGTATTTCTGTGTTTTATCTACACACTGATAGTCCACAGATTACAGATTGTCTCCAGATGTGCATCGGAAACTACTACTGGTATTCCTGGGAACGATCAAAGCGTAGACTGTTTCAGACATTACTCCCATGGAGGAAAGTGCGCATGGTGACTGTTGTGTTCAATCCCGATGCAATTCCTGTGTTTCATCAACACTCTGATAGTCCCCAGATTACTGATTGTCTCCAGATGTGCATCGGAAACTACCACTGGTCTACCAGGGAACGATCAAAGCGTAGACTGTTTGAGACATTACTCCCATGGAGGAAAGTCCGCATGGTGACTGTTGTATTCAATCCCGAAGCAATATCTGTGTTTCAACAACACTCTGATAGTAAACAGATTACAGAATGCCTTCAAATGTGCATCGGAAACTACTACTGGTCTTACAGTGGACGATCAAAGCGTAAACTGTTTGAGACAATACTCCCATGGAGGAAAGTGCGCATGTTGACTGTTGTATTCAATCCCGATGCAATTTATGTCTTTCATGAGCACTCTGATAGTCGTCAGATTACAGAATGCTTCCAGATGTGCATCGGAAACTACTACTGGTTTTCCAGGAAACGATCAAATCGTAGATTGTTTCAGATGTTACTCCCATGGAGGAAAGTGCTAATAGTGACTGTTGTATTCAATCCCGATGCAATTTCTGTGTTTCATCAACACTCTGATAGTCCACAGATTACAGATTGTCTCCAGATGTGCATCGGAAACTACTACTGGTCTTCCAGGGAACGATCAAAGCGTAGACTCTTTCAGACATTACTCCCATGGAGGAAAGTGCGCCTGGTGACTGTTGTATTCAATCCCAATGCAATTTTTGTGTTTCATCAACACTCTGATAGTCCACAGGTTACAGATTGCCTCCAGATGTGCATCGGAAACTACTACTGGTCTTCCAGGGAACGATCAAAGCGTAGACTGTGTGAGACATTACTCCCATGGAGGAAAGTCCGCAAGGTGACTGTTGCATTCAATCCCGAAGAAATATCTGTGTCTCAACAACACTCTGATAGTAAACAGATTACATAATGCCTCCAAATGTGCATCGGAAACTACTACTGGTCTTACAGGGGACGATCAAAGCGTAAACTGTTTGAGACATTACTCCCATGGGGGAAAGTGCGCATGTTGACTGTTATATTCAATCCCGATGCAATTTATGTCTTTCATCATCACTCTGATAGTCCTCAGATTACAGAATACCTCCAGACGTGCATCGGAATCTACTACTGGTCTTCTAGGGAACGATCAAAGCGTAGACTGTTTGAGACATTACTCCCATGGAGGGAAGTCCGCATGGTGACTGTTGTATTCAATCCCGATGCAATTTCTGTGTTTCATCAACACTCAGATAATCCACAGATTACAGAATGCCTCCAGATGTGCATCGGAAACTACTACTGGTCTTCGAGGGAACAATCAAAGCGTAGACTGTTTCAGATGTTACTCCCATGGAGGAAAGTGCGGATGGTGTCTGTTGTATTCACTCCCGATGCAATTTCTGTGTTCATCAATACTCAGATAGTCCACAGATTACAGAATGCCTCCAGATGTGCATCGGAAACTACTACTGGTCCTCCAGGGAACGATCAAAGCGTAGACTGTTTGAGACATTACGCCCATGGCGGGAAGTGCGCATCGTGACTGTTGTATTCAATCCCGATGCAATTTCTGTGATTCATCAACACTTTGAAGGTCCACAGATTACAGAATGCCTCCAGATGTGCAATGGAAACCACTACTGGTCTTCCAGGGAACGATCAAAGCGTAAACTGTTTGAGACATTACTCCCATGGAGGAAAGTGCGCATGGTGACTGTTGTATTCAATCCCGATGCAATTTCTCTGTTTCATCAACACTCTGATAGTCCACAGATTACAGAATGCCTCCAGATGTGCATCGGAAACTACTACTGGTCTCCGAGGGAACAATCAAAGCGTAGACTGTTTCAGATGTTACTCCCATGGAGGAAAGTGCGGATGGTGTCTGTTGTATTCAATCCCGATGCAATTTCTGTGTTCATCAACACTCTGATAGTCCACAGATTACAGAATGCCTCCAGATGTGCATCGGAAACTACTACTGGTCTTCCAGTTATCGATGAAATCGTAAACTGTTTGAGACATTACTCCCATGGAGGAAAGTGCGCATGTTGACTGTTGTATTCAATCCCAATGCAATTTCTGTAATTCATCAACACTCTGATAGTCCACAGATTACAGAATGCTTCCAGATGTGCATCGGAAGCTACTACTGGTCTTCCAGGGAACGATCAAAGCGTAGACTGTTTGAGACATTACTCCTATGTAGGAAAGTGCGCATGGTGACTGTTGTATTCAATGCCTATGTAATTTCTGTGTTTCATCAACACTCTGATAGTCCACAGATTACAGAATGCCTCCAGATGTGCATCGGAAACTACTACTGGTATTCCAGGGAACGATCAAAGCGTAGAGAGTTTGAGACATTACTCCCATGGAGGAAAGTGCGCTTGTTGACAGTTGTATTCAATCCCGATGGTATTTTTGTGTATCATCTACACACTGATAGTCCACAGATTACAGATTGTCTCCAGATGTGCATCGGAAACTACTACTGGTCTTCCTGGGAACGATCAAAGCGTAGACTGTTTCAGACATTACTCCCATGGAGGAAAGTGCGCATGGTGACAGTTGTATTCAATCCCGATGCAATTTCTGTGCTTCATCAACACTTTGAAGATCCACAGATAACAGAATGCCTCCAGATGTGCATCGGAAACTACTACTGGTCTTCCAGGGACCGATCAAAGCGTAGACTGTTTCAGATGTTACTCCCATGGAGGAAAGTGCGGATGGTGACTGTTGTATTCAATCCCGATGCAATTCCTGTGTTTCTTCAACACCCTGATAGTCCCCAGATTACTGATTGTCTCCAGATGTGCATCGGAAACTACTACTGGTCTTCCAGGGAACGATCAAAGCGTAGACTGTTTGAGACATTACTCCCATGGAGGAAAGTCCGCATGGTGATTGTTGTATTCAATCCCGAAGCAATATCTGTGTTTCAACAACACTCTGATAGTAAACAGATTACTGAATGCCTCCAAATGTGCATTGGAAACTACTACTGGACTTACAGGGGACGATCAAAGCGTAAACTGTTTGAGACATTACTCCTATGTAGGAAAGTGCGCATGGTTACTGTTGTATTCAATCCCTATGTAATTTCTGTGTTTCATCAACACTCTGATAGTCCACAGATTACCGAATGCCTCCATATGTGCATCGGAAACTACTACTGGTCTTCCTGGGAACGATCAAAGCGTAGACTGTTTCAGACATTACTCCCATGGAGGAAAGTGCGCCTGGTGACTGTTGTATTCAATCCCGATGCAATTTTTGTGTTTCATCAACACTCTGATAGTCCACAGGTTACAGATTGCCTCCAGATGTGCATCGGAAACTACTACTGGTCTTCCAGGGAACGATCAAAGTGTAGACTGTGTGAGACATTACTCCCATGGAGGAATGTCCGCATGGTGACTGTTGTATTCAATCCCGAAGCAATATCTGAGTTTCAACAACACTCTGATAGTAAACAGATTACAGAATGCCTCCAAATGTGCATCGGAAACTACTACTGGTCTTACAGGGGACGATCAAAGCGTAAACTGTTTGTGACATTTCTCCTATGTAGGAAAGTGCGCATGGTGACTGTTGTATTCAATCCCTATGTAATTTCTGTGTTTCATCAACACTCTGATAGTCCACAGATTACCGAATGCCACCATATGTGCATCGGAAACTACTACTGGTCTTCCAGGGAACGATCAAAGCGTAGAGAGTTTGAGACATTACTCCCATGGAGGAAAAGTGCGCATGTTGACTGTTGTATTCAATCCCGATGCAATTTCTGTGTTTTATCATCACTCTGATAGTCCTCAGATTACAGAATACCTCCAGACGTGCATCGGAATCTACTACTGGTCTTCTAGGGAACGATCAAAGCGTAGACTGTTTGAGACATTACTCCCATGGAGGAAAGTCCGCATGGTGACTGTTGTATTCAATCCCGATGCAATTTCTGTGTTTCATCAACACTCAGATAGTCCACAGATTACAGAATACCACCAGATGTGCATCGGAAACTACTACTGGTCTTCGAGGGAACAATCAAAGCGTAGACTGTTTCAGATGTTACTCCCATGGAGGAAAGTGCGGATGGTGTCTGTTGTATTCAATCCCGATGCAATTTCTCTGTTCATCAACACTCTGATAGTCCACAGATTACAGAATGCCTCCAGATGTGCATCGGAAACTACAACTGGTCTTCCAGGGATCGATGAAATCGTAAACTGTTTGAGACATTACTCCGATGGAGGAAAGTGCGCATGTTGACTGTTGTATTCAATCCCGATGCAATTTATGTCTTTCATGAGCACTCTGATAGTCATCAGATTACAGAATGCTTCCAGATGTGCATCGGAAACTACTACTGGTCTTCCAGAGAACGATCAAAGCGTAAACTGTTTGAGACATTACTCCTATGTAGGAAAGTGCGCATGGTTAATGTTGTATTCAATCCCTATGTAATTTCTGTGTTTCATCAACACACTGATAGTCCACAGATTACCGAATGCCTCCATATGTGCATCGGAAACTACTACTGGTCTTCCTGGGAACGATCAAAGCGTAGACTGTTCCAGATATTACTCCCATTGAGGAAAGTGCGCATGGTGACTGTTGTATCCTATCCCGATGCAATTGCTGCGCTTCGTCAACACTTTGAAGGTCCGCAGATAACAGAATGCCTCCAGATGTGCATCGGAAGCTACTACTGGTCTTCCAGGGAACGATCGAAGGTTAGACTGTTTGAGACATTACTCCTATGTAGGAAAGTGCGCATGGTGACTGTTGTATTCAATCCCTATGTAATTTTTGTGTTTCATCAACACTCTGATAGTCCACAGATTACAGAATGCCTCCAGATGTGCATCGGAAAGTACTACTGGTCTTCCAGGGAACGATCAAAGCGTAGAGAGTTTGAGACATTACTCCCATGGAGGAAAGTGCGCTTGTTGACTGTTGTATTCAATCCCGATGGTATTTCTGTGTTTCATCTACACACTGATAGTCCCCAGATTACTGATTGTCTCCAGATGTGCATCGGAAACTACTACTGGTGTTCCAGGAAACGATCAAAGCGTACACTGTTTCAGATGTTACTCCAATGGAGGAAAGTGCGGATGGTGACTGTTGTATTCAATCCCGATGCAATTCCTGTGTTTCATCAACACTCTGATAGTCCCCAGATTACTGATTGTCTCCAGATGTGCATCGGAAACTACTACTGGTGTTCCAGGGAACGATCAAAGCGTAGACTGTTTGAGACATTACTCCCATGGAGGAAAGTCCGCATGGTGACTGTTGTATTCAATCCCGAAGCAATATCTGTGTTTCAACAACACTCTGATAGTAAACAGATTACAGAATGCCTCCAAATGTGCATCGGAAACTACTACTGGTCTTACAGGGGACGATCAAATGGTAAACTGTTTGAGACATTACTCCCATGGAGGAAAGTGCGCCTGGTGACTGTTGTATTCAATCCCGATGCAATTTCTGTGTTTCATCAACACTTTGAAGCTCCACAGAGAACAGAATGTCTCCAGATGTGCATCGGAAACTACTACTGGTCTTCCAGGGAACGATCAAAGCGTAGAGAGTTTGCGACATTACTCCCATGAGGAAGGTGAGCATGTTGACTGTTGTATTCAATTCCGATGTAATTACTGTGTTTCATCATCACTCTGATAGTCCTCAGGTTACAGAATACCTACAGATGTGCATCGGAAACTAATACTGGTCTTCCAGGGAATGATCAAATCGTAAACTGTTTGAGACATTACTCCCATGGAGGAAAGTGCGCATGGTGCTGTTGTATTCAATGCCGATGGAATTTCTATGTTTCATCTACACTCTGACAACCCACAAATTACAGAATGCCTCCAGATGTGCATCGGAAACTACTACTGGTCTAACAGGTAACGATCAAAGCGTAGAATGTTTGAGACATTACTCCCATGGGGGAAAGTGCGAATGGTGACTGTTGTATTCAATCCCGAGGCAATTTCTGTGTTTCATCAACACTCAGATAGTCCACAGATTACAGAATGCCTCCAGATGTGCATCGGAAACTACTACTGGTCTAACAGGGAACGATCAAAGCGTAGAATGTTTGAGACATTACTCCCATGGGGGAAAGTGCGAATGGTGACTGTTGTATTCAATCCCGAGGCAATTTCTGTGTTTCATCAACACTCAGATAGTCCACAGATTACAGAATGCCTCCAGATGTGCATCGGAAACTACTACTGGTATTCCAGGGAACGATCAAAGCGTAGAGAGTTTGAGACATTACTCCCATGGAGGAAAGTGCGCTTGTTGACAGTTGTATTCAATCCCGATGGTATTTTTGTGTATCATCTACACACTGATAGTCCACAGATTACAGATTGTCTCCAGATGTGCATCGGAAACTACTACTGGTCTTCCTGGGAACGATCAAAGCGTAGACTGTTTCAGACATTACTCCCATGGAGGAAAGTGCGCATGGTGACAGTTGTATTCAATCCCGATGCAATTTCTGTGCTTCATCAACACTTTGAAGATCCACAGATAACAGAATGCCTCCAGATGTGCATCGGAAACTACTACTGGTCTTCCAGGGACCGATCAAAGCGTAGACTGTTTCAGATGTTACTCCCATGGAGGAAAGTGCGGATGGTGACTGTTGTATTCAATCCCGATGCAATTCCTGTGTTTCTTCAACACCCTGATAGTCCCCAGATTACTGATTGTCTCCAGATGTGCATCGGAAACTACTACTGGTCTTCCAGGGAACGATCAAAGCGTAGACTGTTTGAGACATTACTCCCATGGAGGAAAGTCCGCATGGTGATTGTTGTATTCAATCCCGAAGCAATATCTGTGTTTCAACAACACTCTGATAGTAAACAGATTACTGAATGCCTCCAAATGTGCATTGGAAACTACTACTGGACTTACAGGGGACGATCAAAACGTAAACTGTTTGAGACATTACTCCTATGTAGGAAAGTGCGCATGGTTACTGTTGTATTCAATCCCTATGTAATTTCTGTGTTTCATCAACACTCTGATAGTCCACAGATTACCGAATGCCTCCATATGTGCATCGGAAACTACTACTGGTCTTCCTGGGAACGATCAAAGCGTAGACTGTTTCAGACATTACTCCCATGGAGGAAAGTGCGCCTGGTGACTGTTGTATTCAATCCCGATGCAATTTTTGTGTTTCATCAACACTCTGATAGTCCACAGGTTACAGATTGCCTCCAGATGTGCATCGGAAACTACTACTGGTCTTCCAGGGAACGATCAAAGTGTAGACTGTGTGAGACATTACTCCCATGGAGGAATGTCCGCATGGTGACTGTTGTATTCAATCCCGAAGCAATATCTGAGTTTCAACAACACTCTGATAGTAAACAGATTACAGAATGCCTCCAAATGTGCATCGGAAACTACTACTGGTCTTACAGGGGACGATCAAAGCGTAAACTGTTTGTGACATTTCTCCTATGTAGGAAAGTGCGCATGGTGACTGTTGTATTCAATCCCTATGTAATTTCTGTGTTTCATCAACACTCTGATAGTCCACAGATTACCGAATGCCACCATATGTGCATCGGAAACTACTACTGGTCTTCCAGGGAACGATCAAAGCGTAGAGAGTTTGAGACATTACTCCCATGGAGGAAAAGTGCGCATGTTGACTGTTGTATTCAATCCCGATGCAATTTCTGTGTTTTATCATCACTCTGATAGTCCTCAGATTACAGAATACCTCCAGACGTGCATCGGAATCTACTACTGGTCTTCTAGGGAACGATCAAAGCGTAGACTGTTTGAGACATTACTCCCATGGAGGAAAGTCCGCATGGTGACTGTTGTATTCAATCCCGATGCAATTTCTGTGTTTCATCAACACTCAGATAGTCCACAGATTACAGAATACCACCAGATGTGCATCGGAAACTACTACTGGTCTTCGAGGGAACAATCAAAGCGTAGACTGTTTCAGATGTTACTCCCATGGAGGAAAGTGCGGATGGTGTCTGTTGTATTCAATCCCGATGCAATTTCTCTGTTCATCAACACTCTGATAGTCCACAGATTACAGAATGCCTCCAGATGTGCATCGGAAACTACAACTGGTCTTCCAGGGATCGATGAAATCGTAAACTGTTTGAGACATTACTCCGATGGAGGAAAGTGCGCATGTTGACTGTTGTATTCAATCCCGATGCAATTTATGTCTTTCATGAGCACTCTGATAGTCATCAGATTACAGAATGCTTCCAGATGTGCATCGGAAACTACTACTGGTCTTCCAGAGAACGATCAAAGCGTAAACTGTTTGAGACATTACTCCTATGTAGGAAAGTGCGCATGGTTAATGTTGTATTCAATCCCTATGTAATTTCTGTGTTTCATCAACACACTGATAGTCCACAGATTACCGAATGCCTCCATATGTGCATCGGAAACTACTACTGGTCTTAATGGGAACGATCAAAGCGTAGACTGTTCCAGATATTACTCCCATTGAGGAAAGTGCGCATGGTGACTGTTGTATCCTATCCCGATGCAATTGCTGCGCTTCGTCAACACTTTGAAGGTCCGCAGATAACAGAATGCCTCCAGATGTGCATCGGAAGCTACTACTGGTCTTCCAGGGAACGATCGAAGGTTAGACTGTTTGAGACATTACTCCTATGTAGGAAAGTGCGCATGGTGACTGTTGTATTCAATCCCTATGTAATTTTTGTGTTTCATCAACACTCTGATAGTCCACAGATTACAGAATGCCTCCAGATGTGCATCGGAAAGTACTACTGGTCTTCCAGGGAACGATCAAAGCGTAGAGAGTTTGAGACATTACTCCCATGGAGGAAAGTGCGCTTGTTGACTGTTGTATTCAATCCCGATGGTATTTCTGTGTTTCATCTACACACTGATAGTCCCCAGATTACTGATTGTCTCCAGATGTGCATCGGAAACTACTACTGGTGTTCCAGGAAACGATCAAAGCGTACACTGTTTCAGATGTTACTCCAATGGAGGAAAGTGCGGATGGTGACTGTTGTATTCAATCCCGATGCAATTCCTGTGTTTCATCAACACTCTGATAGTCCCCAGATTACTGATTGTCTCCAGATGTGCATCGGAAACTACTACTGGTGTTCCAGGGAACGATCAAAGCGTAGACTGTTTGAGACATTACTCCCATGGAGGAAAGTCCGCATGGTGACTGTTGTATTCAATCCCGAAGCAATATCTGTGTTTCAACAACACTCTGATAGTAAACAGATTACAGAATGCCTCCAAATGTGCATCGGAAACTACTACTGGTCTTACAGGGGACGATCAAATGGTAAACTGTTTGAGACATTACTCCCATGGAGGAAAGTGCGCCTGGTGACTGTTGTATTCAATCCCGATGCAATTTCTGTGTTTCATCAACACTTTGAAGCTCCACAGAGAACAGAATGTCTCCAGATGTGCATCGGAAACTACTACTGGTCTTCCAGGGAACGATCAAAGCGTAGAGAGTTTGCGACATTACTCCCATGAGGAAGGTGAGCATGTTGACTGTTGTATTCAATTCCGATGTAATTACTGTGTTTCATCATCACTCTGATAGTCCTCAGGTTACAGAATACCTACAGATGTGCATCGGAAACTAATACTGGTCTTCCAGGGAATGATCAAATCGTAAACTGTTTGAGACATTACTCCCATGGAGGAAAGTGCGCATGGTGCTGTTGTATTCAATGCCGATGGAATTTCTATGTTTCATCTACACTCTGACAACCCACAAATTACAGAATGCCTCCAGATGTGCATCGGAAACTACTACTGGTCTAACAGGGAACGATCAAAGCGTAGAATGTTTGAGACATTACTCCCATGGGGGAAAGTGCGAATGGTGACTGTTGTATTCAATCCCGAGGCAATTTCTGTGTTTCATCAACACTCAGATAGTCCACAGATTACAGAATGCCTCCAGATGTGCATCGGAAACTACTACTGGTCTTCGAGGGAACAATCAAAGCGTAGACTGTTTCAGATGTTACTCCCATGGAGGAAAGTGCGGATGGTGACTGTTGTATTCAATCCCGATGCAATTTCTGTGTTCATCAACACTCTGATAGTCCACAGATTACAGAACGCCTCCAGATGTGCATCGGAAACTACTACTGGTCTTCCAGGGATCGATGAAATCGTAAACAGTTTGAGACATTACTCCCATGGAGGAAAGTGCGCATGTTGACTGTTGTATTCAATCCCAATGCAATTTCTGTAATTCATCAACACTCTGATAGTCCACAGATTACAGAATGCTTCCAGATGTGCATCGGAATCTACTACTGGTCTTCCAGGGAACGATCAAAGCGTAGACTCTTTGAGACATTACTCCTATGTAGGAAAGTGCGCATGGTGACTGTTGTATTCAATCCCTATGTAATTTCTGTGTTTCATCAACACTCTGATAGTCCACAGATTACCGAATGCCACCATATGTGCATCGGAAACTGCTACTGGTCTTCCAGGGAACGATCAAAGCGTAGAGAGTTTGAGACATTACTCCCATGGAGGAAAAGTGCGCATGTTGACTGTTGTATTCAATCCCGATGCAATTTCTGTGTTTTATCATCACTCTGATAGTCCTCAGATTACAGAATACCTCCAGACGTGCATCGGAATCTACTACTGGTCTTCTAGGGAACGATCAAAGCGTAGACTGTTTGAGACATTACTCCCATGGAGGAAAGTCCGCATGGTGACTGTTGTATTCAATCCCGATGCAATTTCTGTGTTTCATCAACACTCAGATAGTCCACAGATTACAGAATACCACCAGATGTGCATCGGAAACTACTACTGGTCTTCGAGGGAACAATCAAAGCGTAGACTGTTTCAGATGTTACTCCCATGGAGGAAAGTGCGGATGGTGTCTGTTGTATTCAATCCCGATGCAATTTCTCTGTTCATCAACACTCTGATAGTCCACAGATTACAGAATGCCTCCAGATGTGCATCGGAAACTACAACTGGTCTTCCAGGGATCGATGAAATCGTAAACTGTTTGAGACATTACTCCGATGGAGGAAAGTGCGCATGTTGACTGTTGTATTCAATCCCGATGCAATTTATGTCTTTCATGAGCACTCTGATAGTCATCAGATTACAGAATGCTTCCAGATGTGCATCGGAAACTACTACTGGTCTTCCAGAGAACGATCAAAGCGTAAACTGTTTGAGACATTACTCCTATGTAGGAAAGTGCGCATGGTTAATGTTGTATTCAATCCCTATGTAATTTCTGTGTTTCATCAACACACTGATAGTCCACAGATTACCGAATGCCTCCATATGTGCATCGGAAACTACTACTGGTCTTAATGGGAACGATCAAAGCGTAGACTGTTCCAGATATTACTCCCATTGAGGAAAGTGCGCATGGTGACTGTTGTATCCTATCCCGATGCAATTGCTGCGCTTCGTCAACACTTTGAAGGTCCGCAGATAACAGAATGCCTCCAGATGTGCATCGGAAGCTACTACTGGTCTTCCAGGGAACGATCGAAGGTTAGACTGTTTGAGACATTACTCCTATGTAGGAAAGTGCGCATGGTGACTGTTGTATTCAATCCCTATGTAATTTTTGTGTTTCATCAACACTCTGATAGTCCACAGATTACAGAATGCCTCCAGATGTGCATCGGAAAGTACTACTGGTCTTCCAGGGAACGATCAAAGCGTAGAGAGTTTGAGACATTACTCCCATGGAGGAAAGTGCGCTTGTTGACTGTTGTATTCAATCCCGATGGTATTTCTGTGTTTCATCTACACACTGATAGTCCCCAGATTACTGATTGTCTCCAGATGTGCATCGGAAACTACTACTGGTGTTCCAGGAAACGATCAAAGCGTACACTGTTTCAGATGTTACTCCAATGGAGGAAAGTGCGGATGGTGACTGTTGTATTCAATCCCGATGCAATTCCTGTGTTTCATCAACACTCTGATAGTCCCCAGATTACTGATTGTCTCCAGATGTGCATCGGAAACTACTACTGGTGTTCCAGGGAACGATCAAAGCGTAGACTGTTTGAGACATTACTCCCATGGAGGAAAGTCCGCATGGTGACTGTTGTATTCAATCCCGAAGCAATATCTGTGTTTCAACAACACTCTGATAGTAAACAGATTACAGAATGCCTCCAAATGTGCATCGGAAACTACTACTGGTCTTACAGGGGACGATCAAATGGTAAACTGTTTGAGACATTACTCCCATGGAGGAAAGTGCGCCTGGTGACTGTTGTATTCAATCCCGATGCAATTTCTGTGTTTCATCAACACTTTGAAGCTCCACAGAGAACAGAATGTCTCCAGATGTGCATCGGAAACTACTACTGGTCTTCCAGGGAACGATCAAAGCGTAGAGAGTTTGCGACATTACTCCCATGAGGAAGGTGAGCATGTTGACTGTTGTATTCAATTCCGATGTAATTACTGTGTTTCATCATCACTCTGATAGTCCTCAGGTTACAGAATACCTACAGATGTGCATCGGAAACTAATACTGGTCTTCCAGGGAATGATCAAATCGTAAACTGTTTGAGACATTACTCC
Organism: Schistocerca gregaria; assembly: GCF_023897955.1. Taxonomy (NCBI): domain Eukaryota; kingdom Metazoa; phylum Arthropoda; class Insecta; order Orthoptera; family Acrididae; genus Schistocerca; species Schistocerca gregaria. Next base: position 18,902,325 of record NC_064927.1, on the reverse strand, counting down.
CATGGAGGAAAGTGCGCATGGTGCTGTTGTATTCAATGCCGATGGAATTTCTATGTTTCATCTACACTCTGACAACCCACAAATTACAGAATGCCTCCAGATGTGCATCGGAAACTACTACTGGTCTAACAGGGAACGATCAAAGCGTAGAATGTTTGAGACATTACTCCCATGGGGGAAAGTGCGAATGGTGACTGTTGTATTCAATCCCGAGGCAATTTCTGTGTTTCATCAACACTCAGATAGTCCACAGATTACAGAATGCCTCCAGATGTGCATCGGAAACTACTACTGGTCTTCGAGGGAACAATCAAAGCGTAGACTGTTTCAGATGTTACTCCCATGGAGGAAAGTGCGGATGGTGACTGTTGTATTCAATCCCGATGCAATTTCTGTGTTCATCAACACTCTGATAGTCCACAGATTACAGAACGCCTCCAGATGTGCATCGGAAACTACTACTGGTCTTCCAGGGATCGATGAAATCGTAAACAGTTTGAGACATTACTCCCATGGAGGAAAGTGCGCATGTTGACTGTTGTATTCAATCCCAATGCAATTTCTGTAATTCATCAACACTCTGATAGTCCACAGATTACAGAATGCTTCCAGATGTGCATCGGAATCTACTACTGGTCTTCCAGGGAACGATCAAAGCGTAGACTCTTTGAGACATTACTCCTATGTAGGAAAGTGCGCATGGTGACTGTTGTATTCAATCCCTATGTAATTTCTGTGTTTCATCAATACTCTGATAGTCCACAGATTACAGAATGCCTCCTGATGTGCATCGGAAACTACTACTGGTCTTCCAGGGAACGATCAAATCGTAGAGAGTTTGAGACATTACTCCCATGGAGGAAAGTGCGCTTGTTGACTGTTGTATTCAATCCCGATGGTATTTCTGTGTTTCATCTACACACTGATAGTCCACAGATTACAGATTGTCTCCAGATGTGCATCGGAAACTACTACTGGTCTTCCTGGGAACGATCAAAGCGTAGACTGTTTCAGACATTACTCCCATGGAGGAAAGTGCGCATGGTGACTGTTGTATTCAATCCCGATGCAATTTCTGTGTTTCATCAACACTTTGAAGATCCACAGATAACAGAATGCCTCCAGATGTGCATCAGAAACTACTACTGGTCTTCCAGGGAACGATCAAAGCGTAGACTGTTTGAGACATTACTCCCATGGAGGAAAGTCCGCATGGTGACTGTTGTATTCAATCCCGAAGCAATATCTGTGTTTCAACAACACTCTGATAGTAAACAGATTACAGAATGCCTCCAAATGTGCATCGGAAACTACTACTGGTCTTACAGGGGACGATCAAAGCGTAAACTGTTTGAGACATTACTCCCATGGAAGAAAGTGCGCATGTTGACTGTTGTATTCAATCCCGATGCAATTTCTGTCTTTCATGAGCACTCTGATAGTCCTCAGATTACAGAATGCTTCCAGATGTGCATCGGAAACTACTACTGGTCTTCCAGGGAACGATCAAAGCGTAGACTGTTTGAGACGTTTCTCCTATGTAGGAAAGTGCGCATGGTGACTGTTGTATTCAATCCCTATGTAATTTCTGTGTTTCATCAACACTCTGATAGTCCACAGATTACCGAATGCCTCCATATGTGCATCGGAAACTACTACTGGTCTTCCAGGGAAAGATCAAAGCGCAGAGAGTTTGAGACATTACTCCCATGGAGGAAAAGTGCGCATGTTGCCTGTTGTATTCAATCCCGATGCAATTTCTGTGTTTCATCATAACTCTGATAGTCCTCAGATTCAGAATACCTCCAGACGTGCATCGGAATCTACTACTGGTCTTCTAGGGAACGATCAAAGCGTAGACTGTTTCAGACATTACTCCCATGGAGGAAAGTCCGCATGGTGACTGTTGTATTCAATCCCGAAGCAATATCTGTGTTTCAACAACACTCTGATAGTAAACAGATTACAGAATGCCTCCAAATGTGCATCGGAAACTACTACTGGTCTTCCAGGGAACGATCAAAGCCTAGACTGTGTGAGACATTACTCCCATGGAGGAAAGTCCGCATGGTGACTGTTGTATTCAATCAAGATGCAATTTTTGTGTTTCATCAACACTTTGAATGTCCACAGATTACAGAATGCCTCCAGATGAGCATCGGAAACTATTACTGGTCTTCCAGGGAACAATCAAAGCATAGACTGTTTGAGACATTACTCCCTCGGTGGAAAGTATGCATGGTGACTGTTGTATTCCATCCCGATGCAATATCTGTGTTTCATCAACACTATGTTAGTCCACAGATTACAGAATGCCTCCAGATGTGCATCGGAAACTACTACTGGTCTTCCTGGGATCGATCAAAGCGTAGAGTGTTTGAGACATTACTCCCATGAGGAAGGTGAGCATGTTGACTGTTGTATTCAATCCCGATGTAATTACTGTGTTTCATCATCACTCTGATAGTCCTCAGGTTACAGAATACCTACAGATGTGCATCGGAAACTACTACTGGTCTTCCAGGGAATGATCAAATCGTAAACTGTTTGAGACATTACTCCCATGGAGGAAAGTGCGCATGGTGACTGTTGTATTCAATGCGGATGGAATTTCTGTGTTTCATCTACACTCTGATAATCCACAAATTACAGAATGCCTCCAGATGTGTATCGGAAACTACTAGTGGTCTAACAGGGAACGATCAAAGCGTAGAATGTTTGAGACATTACTCCCATGGGGGAAAGTGCGCATGGTGACTGTTGTATTAAATCCCGAGGCAATTTCTGTGTTTCATCAACACTCAGATAGTCCACAGATTACAGAATGCCTCCAGATGTGCATCGGAAACTACTACTGGTCTTCGAGGGAACAATCAAAGCGTAGACTATTTCAGATGTTACTCCCATGGAGGAAAGTGCGCATGGTGACTGTTGGATTCAATCCAAATGCAATTTCTGTAATTCATCAACACTCTGATAGTCGACAGATTACAGAATGCTTCCAGATGTGCATCGGAAGCTACTACTGGTCTTCCAGGGAACGATCAAAGCGTAGACTCCTTGAGACATTACTCCTATGTAGGAAAGTGCGCATGGTGACTGTTGTATTCAATCCCTATGTAATTTCTGTGTTTCATCAACACTCTGATAGTCCACAGATTACTGATTGTCTCCAGATGTGCATCGGAAACTACTACTGGTCTTCCAGGGAACGATCAAAGCGTAGACTGTTTGAGACATTACTAACATGGAGGAAAGTGCGCATGGTGACTGTTGTATTCAATCCCGAAGCAATATCTGTGTTTCAACAACACTCTGATAGTAAACAGATTACAGAATGCCTCCAAATGTGCATCGGAAACTACTACTGGTCTTCCTGGGAACGATCAAAGCGTAGACTGTTTAAGACATAACTCCAAAGGAGGAAAGTGCGGATGGTGACTGTTGTATTCAATCCTGATGCAATTTCTGTGTTTCATCAACACTCTGATAGTCCACAGATTACTGATTGTCTCCAGATGTGCATCGGAAACTACTACTGGTCTTCCAGGCAATGATCAAATCGTAAACTGTTTGAGACATTACTCCCATGGAGGAAAGTGCGCATGGTGACTGTTGTATTCAATGCCGATGGAATTTCTGTGTTTCATCTACACTCTGATAATCCACAAATTACAGAATGCCTCCAGATGTGTATCGGAAACTACTAGTGGTCTAACAGGGAACGATCAAAGCGTAGAATGTTTGAGACATTACTCCCATGGAGGAAAGTGCCCATATTGTCTGTTGTATTCAATCCCGATGCAATTTATGTCTTTCATGAGCACTCTGATAGTCCTCAGATTGCAGAATGCTTCCAGATGTGCATCGGAAACTACTACTGGTCTTCCAGGGAACGATCAAAGCGTAGACTGTTTGAGACATTACTCCTATGTAGGAAAGTGCGCATGGTGACTGTTGTATTCAATCCCTATGTAATTTCTGTGTTTCATCAACTCTCTGATAGTCCACAGATTACCGAATGCCTCCATATGTGCATCGCAAACTACTACTGGTCTTCCAGGAAACGATCAAATCGTAGACTGTTTCAGATGTTACTCCCATGGAGGAAAGTGCGCATGGTGACTGTTGTATTCAATCCCGATGCAATTTCTCTGTTTCATCAACACTCAGATAGTCCACAGATTACAGAATGCCTCCAGATGTGCATCGGAAACTACTACTGGTCTTCGAGGGAACAATCAAAGCGTTGACTATTTCAGATGTTACTCCAATCGAGGAAAGTGCGCATGGTGACTGTTGTATTCAATCCAAATGCAATTTCTGTAATTCATCAACACTCTGATAGTCCACAGATTACAGAATGCTTCCAGATGTGCATCGGAAGCTACTACTGGTCTTCCAGGGAACGATCAAAGCGTAGACTCCTTGAGACATTACTCCTATGTAGGAAAGTGCGCATGGTGACTGTTGTATTCAATCCCTATGTAATTTCTGTGTTTCATCAACACTCTGATAGTCCACAGATTACTGATTGTCTCCAGATGTGCATCGGAAACTACTACTGGTCTTCCAGGGAACGATCAAAGCGTAGACTGTTTGAGACATTACTAACATGGAGGAAAGTCCGCATGGTGACTGTTGTATTCAATCCCGAAGCAATATCTGTGTTTCAACAACACTCTGATAGTAAACAGATTACAGAATGCCTCGAAATGTGCATCGGAAACTACTACTGGTCTTCCTGGGAACGATCAAAGCGTAGACTGTTTGAGACATAACTCCAAAGGAGGAAAGTGCGGATGGTGACTGTTGTATTCAATCCTGATGCAATTTCTGTGTTTCATCAACACTCTGATAGTCCACAGATTACTGATTGTCTCCAGATGTGCATCGGAAACTACTACTGGTCTTCCAGGCAATGATCAAATCGTAAACTGTTTGAGACATTACTCCCATGGAGGAAAGTGCGCATGGTGACTGTTGTATTCAATGCCGATGGAATTTCTGTGTTTCATCTACACTCTGATAATCCACAAATTACAGAATGCCTCCAGATGTGTATCGGAAACTACTAGTGGTCTAACAGGGAACGATCAAAGCGTAGAATGTTTGAGACATTACTCCCATGGAGGAAAGTGCCCATATTGTCTGTTGTATTCAATCCCGATGCAATTTATGTCTTTCATGAGCACTCTGATAGTCCTCAGATTGCAGAATGCTTCCAGATGTGCATCGGAAACTACTACTGGTCTTCCAGGGAACGATCAAAGCGTAGACTGTTTGAGACATTACTCCTATGTAGGAAAGTGCGCATGGTGACTGTTGTATTCAATCCCTATGTAATTTCTGTGTTTCATCAACTCTCTGATAGTCCACAGATTACCGAATGCCTCCATATGTGCATCGCAAACTACTACAGGTCTTCCAGGAAACGATCAAATCGTTGACTGTTTCAGATGTTACTCCCATGGAGGAAAGTGCGCATGGTGACTGTTGTATTCAATCCCGATGCAATTTCTCTGTTTCATCAACACTCTGATAGTCCACAGATTACAGATTGTCTCCAGATGTGCATCGGAAACTACTACTGGTCTTCCTGGGAACGATCAAAGCGTAGACTGTTTCAGACATTACTCCCATGGAGGAAAGTGCGCCTGGTGACTGTTGTATTCAATCCCGATGCAATTTCTGTGTTTCATCAACACTTTGAAGCTCCACAGAGAACAGAATGCCTCCAGATGTGCATCGGAAACTACTACTGGTCTTCCAGGGAACGATCAAAGCGTAGAGAGTTTGCGACATTACTCGCATGAGGAAGGTGAGCATGTTGACTGTTGTATTCAATCCCGATGTAATTACTGTGTTTCATCATCACTCTGATAGTCCTCAGGTTACAGAATACCTACAGATGTGCATCGGAAACTACTACTGGTCTTCCAGGGAATGATCAAATCGTAAACTGTTTGAGACATTACTCCCATGGAGGAAAGTGCGCATGGTGCTGTTGTGTTCAATGCCGATGGAATTTCTGTGTTTCAACTACACTCTGACAAACCACAAATTACAGAATGCCTCCAGATGTGCATCGGAAACTACTACTGGTCTAACAGGGAACGATCAAAGCGTAGAATGTTTGAGACATTACTCCCATGGGGGAAAGTGCGCATGGTGACTGTTGTATTCAATCCCGAGGCAATTTCTGTGTTTCATCAACACTCAGATAGTCCACAGATCACAGAATGCCTCCAGATGTGCATCGGAAACTACTACTGGTCTTCGAGGGAACAGTCAAAGCGTAGACTGTTTCAGATGTTACTCCCATGGAGGAAAGTGCGGATGGAGACTGTTGTATTCAATCCCAATGCAATTTCTGTAATTCATCAACACTCTGATAGTCCACAGATTACAGAATGCTTCCAGATGTGCATCGGAAGCTACTACTGGTCTTCCAGGGAACGATCAAAGCGTAGACTCTTTGAGACATTACTCCTATGTAGGAAAGTGCGCATGGTGACTGTTGTATTCAATCCCTATGTAATTTCTTTGTTTCATCAACACTCTGATAGTCCACAGATTACAGAATGCCTCCAGATGTGCATCGGAAACTACTACTGGTCTTCCAGGGAACGATAAAAGCGTAGAGAGTTTGAGACATTACTCCCATGGAGGAAAGTGCGATTGTTGACTGTTGTATTCAATCCCGATGGTATTTGTGTGTTTCATCTACACACTGATAGTTCACAGATTACAGATTGTCTCCAGATGTGCATCGGAAACTACTACTGGTCTTCCTGGGAACGATCAAAGCGTAGACTGTTTCAGACATTACTCCCATGGAGGAAAGTGCGCATGGTGACTGTTGTATTCAATCCCGATGCAATTTCTGTGTTTCATCAACACTTTGAAGATCCACAGATAACAGAATGCCTCCAGATGTGCATCGGAAACTACTGCTGGTCTTCCAGGGAACGATCAAAGCGTAGACTGTTTGTGACTTTACTCCCATGGAGGAAAGTCCGCATGGTGACAGTTGTATTCAATCCCGAAGCAATATCTGTGTTTCAACATCACTCTGATAGTATACAGATTACAGAATGCCTCCAAATGTGCATCGGAAACTACTACTGGTCTTACAGGGGACGATCAAAGCGTAAACTGTTTGAGACATTACTCCCATGGAGGAAAGTGCGCATGTTGACTGTTGTATTCAATCCCGATGCAATTTATGTCTTTCATGAGCACTCTGATAGTCCTCAGATTACAGAATGCTTCCAGATGTGCATCGGAAACTACTACTGGTCTTCCAGGGAACGATCAAAGCGTAGACTGTTTGAGACATTTCTTCTATGTAGGAAAGTGCGCATGGTGACTGTTGTATTCAATCCCGATGCAATTTCTGTGTTTCATCATCACTCTGATAGTCCTCAGATTACAGAATACCTCCAGACGTGCATCGGAATCTACTACTGGTCTTCTAGGGAACGATCAAAGCGTAGACTGCTTGAGACATTACTCCCATGGAGGAAAGTGCGCATGGTGACTGTTGTATTCAATCCCGATCCAATTTCTCTGTTTCATCTACACTCTGATAGTCCACAGATTGCAGATTGTCTCCAGATGTGCATCGGAAACTACTACTGGTCTTCCTGGGAACGATCAAAGCGTAGACTGTTTCAGACATTACTCCCGTGGAGGAAAGTGCGCATGGTGACTGTTGTATTCAATCCCGATGCAATTTCTGCGTTTCATCAACACTTTGAAGGTCCACAGATAACAGAATGCCTCCAGATGTGCATCGGAAACTACTACTGGTCTTCCAGGAAACGATCAAATCGTAGACTGTTTCAGATGTTACTTCCATGGAGGAAAGTGCGGATAGTGACTGTTGTATTCTATCCCGATGCAATTTTTGTGTTTCATCAAGACTCTGATAGTCCACAGGTTACTGATTGCCTCCAGATGTGCATTGGAAACTACTACTGGTCTTCCGGGGAACGATCAAAGCGTAGACTGTGTGAGACATTACTCCCATGGAGGAAAGTCCGCATGGTGACTGTTGTATTCAATCCCGATGCAATTTTTGTGTTTCATCAACACTTTGAATGTCCACAGATTACAGAATGATTCCAGATGAGCATCGTAAACTATTACTGGTCTTCCAGGGAACGATCAAAGCATAGACTGTTTGAGACATTACTCCCTCGGAGGAAAGTACGCATGGTGACTGTTGTATTCAATCCCGATGCAATATCTGTGTTTCATCAACACTCTGATATTCCACAGATTACAGATTGTCTCAAGATGTGCATCGGAAACTACTACTGGTCTTCCTGGGAACGATCAAAGCGTAGACTGTTTGAGACATTACTCCCAATGTAGGTAAGTGCGCATGGTGACTGTTGTATTCAATCACGATGCAATTTCTGTGTTTCATCAACACTCTCATAGTCCACAGATTACAGAATGCCTCCAGATGTGCATCGGAAACTAGACGGTTTCAGACGTAACTCCCATGTAGGAAAGTGCGGATGGTGACCGTTGTATTCAATCCCGATGCAATTTCTGCGTTTCATCAACACTCTGATAATCCACAGATTGCAGAATGCCTCCAGATGTGCATCGGAAACTACTACTGGTCTTCCAGGGATCGATCAAAGCGTAAACTGTTTGAGACATTACTCCCATGGAGGAAAGTGCGCATGTTGACTGGTGTATTCAATCCCAATGCAATTTCTGTAATTCATCAACACTCTGATAGTCCACAGATTACAGATTGCTTCCAGATGTACATCGGAAACTACTACTGGTCTTCCAGGGAACGATCAAAGCGTAGACTGTTTGAGACATTACTCCCATGGAGAAAAGTGCGCATGGTGACTGTTGTATTCAATCCCGATGTAATTTCTCTGTTTCATCAACACTCTGATAGTCCACAGATTACAGATTGTCTCCAGATGTGCATCGGAAACTACTGCTGGTCTTCCAGGGAACGATCAAAGCGTAGAGAGTTTGAGACATTACTCCCATGAGGAAGGTGAGCATGTTGACTGTTGTATTCAATCCCGATGTAATTACTGTGTTTCATCATCACTCTGATAGTCCTCAGGTTACAGAATACCTACAGATGTGCATCGGAAACTGCTACTGGTCTTTCAGGGAATGATCAAATCGTAAACTGTTTGAGACATTACTCCCAAGGAGGAAAGTGCGCATGGTGACTGTTGTATTCAATGCCGATGGAATTTCTGTGTTTCATCTACACTCTGATAATCCACAAATTACAGAATGCCTCCAGATGTGTATCGGAAACTACTAGTGGTCTAACAGGGAACGATCAAAGCGTAGAATGTTTGAGACATTACTCCCATGGGGGAAAGTGCGCATGGTGACTGTTGTATTCAATCCCGAGGCAATTTCTGTGTTTCATCAACACCCAGATAGTCCACAGATTACAGAATGCCTCCAGATGTGCATCGGAAACTACTACTGGTCTTCGAGGGAACAATCAAAGCGTAGACTATTTCAGATGTTACTACCATGGAGGAAAGTGCGCATGGTGACTGTTGTATTCAATCTAAATGCAATTTCTGTAATTCATCAACACTCTGATAGTCCACAGATTACAGAATGCTTCCAGATGTGCATCGGAAGCTACTACTGGTCTTCCAGGGAACGATCAAACCGTAGACTCCTTGAGACATTACTCCTATGTAGGAAAGTGCGCATGGCGACTGTTGTAATCAATCCCTATGTAATTTCTGTGTTTCATCAACACTCTGATAGTCCACAGATTACAGAATGCCTCCAGATTTGCATCGGAAACTACTACTGGTCTTCCAGGGAACGATAAAAGCGTAGAGAGTTTGAGACATTACTCCCATGGAGGAAAGTGCGCTTGTTGACTGTTGTATTCAATCCCAATTTAATTTCTGTGTTTCATCTACACTCTGATAGTCCACAGATTACAGATTGTGTCCAGATGTGCATCGGAAACTACTACTGGTCTTCCTGGGAACGATCAAAGCGTAGACTGTTTCAGACATTACCCCCATGGAGGAAAGTGCGCATGGTGACTGTTGTATGCAATCCCGATGCAATTTCTGTGTTTCATCAACACCTTGAAGATCCACAGATAACAGAATGCCTCCAGATGTGCATCGGAAACTACTACTGGTCTTCCAGGGAACGATCAAAGCGTAGACTGTTTCAGATGTTACTCCCATGGAGGAAAGTGCGGATGGTGACTGTTGTATTCAATCCCGATGCAATTCCTGTGTTTCATCAATACTCTGATACTCCCCAGATTACTGATTGTCTCCAGATGTGCATCGGAAACTACTACTGGTCTTCCTGGGAACGATCAAAGCGTAGACTGTTTCAGACATTACCCCCATGGAGGAAAGTGCGCATGGTGACTGTTGTATTCAATCCTGATGCAATTTCTGTGTTTCATCAACACTCTGATAGTCCACAGATTACTGATTGTCTCCAGATGAGCATCGGAAACTACTACTGGTCTTCCAGGCAATGATCAAATCGTAAACTGTTTGAGACATTACTCCCATGGAGGAAAGTGCGCATGGTGACTGTTGTATTCAATGCCGATGGAATTTCTGTGTTTCATCTACACTCTGATAATCCACAAATTACAGAATGCCTCCAGATGTGTATCGGAAACTACTAGTGGTCTAACAGGGAACGATCAAAGCGTAGAATGTTTGAGACATTACTCCCATGGAGGAAAGTGCCCATATTGTCTGTTGTATTCAATCCCGATGCAATTTATGTCTTTCATGAGCACTCTGATAGTCCTCAGATTGCAGAATGCTTCCAGATGTGCATCGGAAACTACTACTGGTCTTCCAGGGAACGATCAAAGCGTAGACTGTTTGAGACTTTACTCCCATGGAGGAAAGTCCGCATGGTGACTGTTGTATTCAATCCCGAAGCAATATCTGTGTTTCAACATCACTCTGATAGTATACAGATTACAGAATGCCTCCAAATGTGCATCGGAAACTACTACTGGTCTTACAGGGGACGATCAAAGCGTAAACTGTTTGAGACATTACTCCCATGGAGGAAAGTGCGCATGTTGACTGTTGTATTCAATCCCGATGCAATTTATGTCTTTCATGAGCACTCTGATAGTCCTCAGATTACAGAATGCTTCCAGATGTGCATCGGAAACTACTACTGGTCTTCCAGGGAACGATCAAAGCGTAGACTGTTTGAGACATTTCTCCTATGTAGGAAAGTGCGCATGGTGACTGTTGTATTCAATCCCTATGTAATTTCTGTGTTTCATCAACACTCTGATAGTCCACAGATTACCGAATGCCTCCATATGTGCATCGGAAACTACTACTGGTCTTCCAGGGAAAGATCAAAGCGCAGAGAGTTTGAGACATTACTCCCATGGAGGAAAAGTGCGCATGTTGACTGTTGTATTCAATCCCGATGCAATTTCTGTGTTTCATCATCACTCTGATAGTCCTCAGATTACAGAATACCTCCAGACGTGCATTGGAATCTACTACTGGTCTTCTAGGGAACGATCAAAGCGTAGACTGCTTGAGACATTCCTCCCATGGAGGAAAGTGCGCATGGTGACTGTTGTATTCAATCCCGATCCAATTTCTCTGTTTCATCTACACTCTGATAGTCCACAGATTGCAGATTGTCTCCAGATGTGCATCGGAAACTACTACTGGTCTTCCAGGAAACGATCAAATCGTAGACTGTTTCAGATGTTACTTCCATGGAGGAAAGTGCGGATAGTGACTGTTGTATTCAATCCCGATGCAATTTCTGTGTTTCATCAACACTCTGATAGTCCACAGATTACAGATTGTCTCCAGATGTGCATCGGAAACTACTACTGGTCTTCCAGGGAACGATCAAAGCGTAGACTGTTTCAGACATTACTCCCATGGAGGAAAGTGCGCCTGGTGACTGTTGTATTCTATCCCGATGCAATTTTTGTGTTTCATCAAGACTCTGATAGTCCACAGGTTACTGATTGCCTCCAGATGTGCATTGGAAACTACTACTGGTCTTCCGGGGAACGATCAAAGCGTAGACTGTGTGAGACATAATCCCATGGAGGAAAGTCCGCATGGTGACTGTTGTATTCAATCCCGATGCAATTTTTGTGTTTCATCAACACTTTGAATGTCCACAGATTACAGAATGATTCCAGATGAGCATCGTAAACTATTACTGGTCTTCCAGGGAACGATCAAAGCATAGACTGTTTGAGACATTACTCCCTCGGAGGAAAGTACGCATGGTGACTGTTGTATTCAATCCCGATGCAATATCTGTGTTTCATCAACACTCTGATATTCCACAGATTACAGATTGTCTCAAGATGTGCATCGGAAACTACTACTGGTCTTCCTGGGAACGATCAAAGCGTAGACTGTTTGAGACATTACTCCCAATGTAGGTAAGTGCGCATGGTGACTGTTGTATTCAAACACGATGCAATTTCTGTGTTTCATCAACACTCTCATAGTCCACAGATTACAGAATGCCTCCAGATGTGCATCGGAAACTAGACGGTTTCAGACGTAACTCCCATGTAGGAAAGTGCGGATGGTGACCGTTGTATTCAATCCCGATGCAATTTCTGCGTTTCATCAACACTCTGATAATCCACAGATTGCAGAATGCCTCCAGATGTGCATCGGAAACTACTACTGGTCTTCCAGGGATCGATCAAAGCGTAAACTGTTTGAGACATTACTCCCATGGAGGAAAGTGCGCATGTTGACTGGTGTATTCAATCCCAATGCAATTTCTGTAATTCATCAACACTCTGATAGTCCACAGATTACAGATTGCTTCCAGATGTACATCGGAAACTACTACTGGTCTTCCAGGGAACGATCAAAGCGTAGACTGTTTGAGACATTACTCCCATGGAGGAAAGTGCGCATGGTGACTGTTGTATTCAATCCCGATGTAATTTCTCTGTTTCATCAACACTCTGATAGTCCACAGATTACAGATTGTCTCCAGATGTGCATCGGAAACTACTACTGGTCTTCCTGGGAACGATCAAAGCGTAGACTGTTTCAGACATTACTCCCATGGAGGAAAGTGCGCCTGGTGACTGTTGTATTCAATCCCGATGCAATTACTGTGTTTCATCAACACTTTGAAGCTCCACAGAGAACAGAATGCCTCCAGATGTGCATCGGAAACTACTGCTGGTCTTCCAGGGAACGATCAAAGCGTAGAGAGTTTGAGACATTACTCCCATGAGGAAGGTGAGCATGTTGACTGTTGTATTCAATCCCGATGTAATTACTGTGTTTCATCATCACTCTGATAGTCCTCAGGTTACAGAATACCTACAGATGTGCATCGGAAACTGCTACTGGTCTTTCAGGGAATGATCAAATCGTAAACTGTTTGAGACATTACTCCCATGGAGGAAAGTGTGCATGGTGACTGTTGTATTCAATGCCGATGGAATTTCTGTGTTTCATCTACACTCTGATAATCCACAAATTACAGAATGCCTCCAGATGTGTATCGGAAACTACTAGTGGTCTAACAGGGAACGATCAAAGCGTAGAATGTTTGAGACATTACTCCCATGGGGGAAAGTGCGCATGGTGACTGTTGTATTCAATCCCGAGGCAATTTCTGTGTTTCATCAACACCCAGATAGTCCACAGATTACAGAATGCCTCCAGATGTGCATCGGAAACTACTACTGGTATTCGAGGGAACAATCAAAGCGTAGACTGTTTCAGATGTTACTACCATGGAGGAAAGTGCGCATGGTGACTGTTGTATTCAATCTAAATGCAATTTCTGTAATTCATCAACACTCTGATAGTCCACAGATTACAGAATGCTTCCAGATGTGCATCGGAAGCTACTACTGGTCTTCCAGGGAACGATCAAAGCGTAGACTCCTTGAGACATTACTCCTATGTAGGAAAGTGCGCATGGCGACTGTTGTAATCAATCCCTATGTAATTTCTGTGTTTCATCAACACTCTGATAGTCCACAGATTACAGAATGCCTCCAGATTTGCACCGGAAACTACTACTGGTCTTCCAGGGAACGATAAAAGCGTAGAGAGTTTGAGACATTACTCCCATGGAGGAAAGTGCGCTTGTTGACTGTTGTATTCAATCCCGATTTAATTTCTGTGTTTCATCTACACTCTGATAGTCCACAGATTACAGATTGTCTCCAGATGTGCATCGGAAACTACTACTGGTCTTCCTGGGAACGATCAAAGCGTAGACTGTTTCAGACATTACTCCCATGGAGGAAAGTGCGCATGGTGACTGTTGTATTGAATCCCGATGCAATTTCTGCGTTTCATCAACACATTGAAGGTCCACAGATAACAGAATGCCTCCAGATGTGCATCGGAAACTACTACTGGTCTTCCAGGAAACGATCAAATCGTAGACTGTTTCAGATGTTACTCCCATGGAGGAAAGTGCGGATAGTGACTGTTGTATTCAATCCCGATGCAATTTCTGTGTTTCATCAACACTCTGATAGTCCACAGATTACAGATTGTCTCCAGATATGCATCGGAAACTACTACAGGTCTTCCAGGAAACGATCAAAGCGTAGACTGTTTGAGACTTTACTCCCTTGGAGGAAAGTCCGCATGGTGACTGTTTTATTCAATCCCGAAGCAATATCTGTGTTTCAACAACACTCTGTAGTAAACAGGTTACAGAATGCCTCCAAATGTGCATCGGAAACTACTACTGGTCTTACAGGGGACGATCAAAGCGTAAACTGTTTGAGACATTACTCCCATGGAGGAAAGTGCTCATGTTGACTGTTGTATTCAATCCCGATGCAATTTAAGTCTTTCTTGAGCACTCTGATAGTCCTCAGATTACAGAATGCTTCCAGATGTGCATCGGAAACTACTACTGGTCTTCCTGGGAACGATCAAAGCGTAGACTGTTTCAGACATAACTCCCATGGAGGAAAGTGCGCATGGTGACTGTTGTATTGAATCCCGATGCAATTTCTGCGCTTCATCAACACATTGAAGGTCCTCAGATAACAGAATGCCTCCAGATGTGCATCGGAAACTACTACTGGTCTTCCAGGAAACGATCAAATCGTAGACTGTTTCAGATGTTACTCCCATGGAGGAAAGTGCGGATAGTGACTGTTGTATTCAATCCCGATGCAATTTCTGTGTTTCATCAACACTCTGATAGTCCACAGATTACAGATTGTCTCCAGATATGCATCGGAAACTACTACTGGTCTTCCAGGGAACGATCAAAGCGTAGACTGTTTGAGACATTACTCCTATGTAGGAAAGTGCGCATGGTGACTGTTGTATTCAATCCCTATGTAATTTCAGTGTTTCATCAACACTCTGATAGTCCACAGATTACAGAATGCCTCCAGATGTGCATCGGAAACTACTACTGGTCTTCCAGGGAACGATCAAAGCGTAGACTGTGTGAGACATTACTCCCATGGAGGAAAGTCTGCATGGTGACTGTTGTATTCAATCCCGAAGCAATATCTGTGTTTCAACAACACTCTGATAGTAAACAGATTACAGAATGCCTTCAGATGTGCATCGGACACTACTACTTGTCTTCCAGGGAACGATCAAAGGGTAGACTGTTTGTAACATTACTCCCATGCTGGAAATTGCACATGGTGACTGTTGTATTCAATCCCGAAGTAATTTCTGTGTCTCATCAACACTCTGATAGTCCACAGATTACATAAGGCCTCCAGATGTGCATCGGAAACTACTACTGGTCTTCCAGGGAGCGATCAAAGCGTAAACTGTTTGAGACATTACTCCCATGGAGGAAAGTGCGCATGTTGACTGTTGTATTCAATCCCAATGCAATTTCTGTAATTCATCAACACTCTGATAGTCCACAGATTACAGAATGCTTCCAGATGTGCATCGGAAACTACTACTGGTCTTCCATTGAACGATCAAAGCGTAGACTGTTTGAGACATTACTCCTATGTAGGAGAGTGCGCATTGTGACTGTTGTATTCAATCCCTATGTAATTTCTGTGTTTCATCATCACTCTGATAGTCCTCAGATTACAGAATACTTCCAGATGTGCATCGGAAACTACTACTGGTCTTCCTGGGAACGATCAAAGCGTAGACTGTTTCAGACATTACTCCCGGTTAGGAAAGTACGCATGGTGACTGTTGCATTCAATTCCCATGCAATATCTGTGTTTCATCAACACTCAGTTAGTCCACAGATTACAGAATGCCTCCCGATGTGCATGGGAAACAACTACTGGACTTCCAGGGAACGATCAAACCGTAGACTGTTTGAGACGTTACTCCCATGGAGGAAAGTGCACATGGTGACTGTTGTATTCAATCCCGATTCAATTTCTGTGTTTCATCAACTCTCTGATAGTCCACAAATTACAGAATGCTTCCAGATGTGTATCGGAAACTACTACTGGTCTTCCAGGGAACAATCAAATCGTAGACTGTTTGAGACATTACTCCTATGTAGGAAAGTGCGCATGGTGACTGTTGTAATCAATCCCGATGTAATTTCTGTGTTTCATAAACACTCTGATAGTCCACAGATTACAGAATGCCTCCAGATGTGGATCGGAAACTACTACTGGTCTTCCAGGGAACGATCAAAGCGTAGAGAGTTTGAGACTTTACTCCCATGGAGGAAAGTGCGCTTGTTGACTGTTGTATTCAATCCCGATTTAATTTCTGTGTTTCATCTACACTCTGATAGTCCACAGATTACAGATTGTCTCCAGATGTGCATCGGAAACTACTACTGGTCTTCCTGGGAACGATCAAAGCGTAG
Source organism: Schistocerca gregaria (assembly GCF_023897955.1). Taxonomy (NCBI): domain Eukaryota; kingdom Metazoa; phylum Arthropoda; class Insecta; order Orthoptera; family Acrididae; genus Schistocerca; species Schistocerca gregaria. The sequence continues at coordinate 18,885,486 of NC_064927.1, read as the reverse complement.
ACTGTTTCAGACATTACTCCCATGGAGGAAAGTGCGCATGGTGACTGTTGTATTCAATCCCGATGCAATTTCTGTGTTTCATCAACACTTTGAAGATCCACAGATAACAGAATGCCTCCAGTTGTGCATCGGGAACTACTACTGGTCTTCCAGGGAACGATCAAAGCGTAGACTGCTTCAGATGTTACTCCCATGGAGGAAAGTGCGGATGGTGACTGTTGTATTCAATCCCGATGCAATTCCTGTGTTTCATCAACACTCTGATACTCCCCAGATTACTGAGTGTCTCCAGATGTGCATCGGAAACTACTACTGGTCTTCCAGGGAACGGTCAAAGCGTAGACTGTTTGAGACTTTACTTCCATGGAGGAAAGTCCGCATGGTGACTGTTTTATTCAATCCCGAAGCAATATCTGTGTTTCAACAACACTCTGATAGTAAACAGATTACAGAATGCCTCCAAATGTGCATCGGAAACTACTACTGGTCTTACAGGGGACGATCAAAGCGTAAACTGTTTGAGACATTACTCCCATGGAGGAAAGTGCACATGTTGACTGTTGTATTCAATCCCGATGCAATTTATATCTTTCATGAGCACTCTGATAGTCCTCAGATTACAGAATGCTTCCAGATGTGCATCGGAAACTACTACTGGTCTTCCAGGAAACGATCAAAGCTTAGACTGTTTGAGACATTTCTCCTATGTAGGAAAGTGCGCATGGTGACTGTTGTACTCAATCCCTATGTAATTTCTGTGTTTCATCAACACTCTGATAGTCCACAGATTACCGAATGCCTCCATATGTGCATCGGAAACTACTACTGGTCTTCCAGGGAACGATCAAAGCGTAGAGAGTTTGAGACATTACTCCCATGGAAGAAAAGTGCGCATGTTGACTGTAGTATTCAATCCCAATGCAATTTCTGTGTTTCATCATCACTCTGATAGTCCTCAGGTTACAGAATACCTCCAGACGTGCATCGGAATCTACTACTGGTCTTCTAGGGAACGATCAAAGCGTAGACTGCTTGAGACATTACTCCCATGGAGGAAAGTGCTCATGGTGACTGTTGTATTCAATCCCGATCCAATTTATCTGTTTCATCTACACTCTGATAGTCCACAGATTACAGATTGTCTCCAGATGTGCATCAGAAACTACTACTGGTCTTCCTGGGAACGATCAAAGCGTAGACTGTTTCAGACATTACTCCCATGGAGGAAAGTGCGCATGGTGACTGTTGTATTGAATCTCGATGCAATTTCTGCGTTTCATCAACACATTGAAGGTCCACAGATAACAGAATGCCTCCAGATGTGCATCGGAAACTACTACTGGTCTTCCAGGGAGCGATCAAAGCGTAAACTGTTTGAGACATTACTCCCATGGAGGAAAGTGCGCATGTTGACTGTTGTATTCAATCCCAATGCAATTTCTGTAATTCATCAACACTCTGATAGTCCACAGATTACAGAATGCTTCCAGATGTGCATCGGAAACTACTACTAGTCTTCCAGGGAACGATCAAAGAATAGACTGTTTGAGACATTACTCCTATGTAGGAAAGTGCGCATGGTGACTGTTGTATTCAATCAATATGTAATTTCTGTGTTTCATCATCACTCTGATAGTCCTCAGATTACAGAATACCTCCAGATGTGCAACGTAAACTACTACTGGTCTTCCTGGGAACGATCAAAGCGTAGACTGTTTCAGACATTACTCCCGTGGAGGAAAGTACGCATGGTGACTGTTGTATTCAATTCCCATGCAATATCTGTGTTTCATTAACACTCAGTTAGTCCACAGATTACAGAATGCCTCCCGATGTGCATGGGAAACAACTACTGGACTTCCAGGGAACGATCAAAGCGTAGACTGTTTGAGACTTTACTCCCATGGAGGAAAGTCCGCATGGTGACTGTTTTATTCAATCCCGAAGCAATATCTGTGTTTCAACAACACTCTGATAGTAAACAGATTACAGAATGCCTCCAAATGTGCATCGGAAACTACTACTGATCTTACAGGGGACGATCAAAGCGTAAACTGTTTGAGACATTACTCCCATGGAGGAAAGTGCGCATGTTAACTGTTGTATTCAATCCCGACGCAATTTATGTCTTTCATGAGCACTCTGATAGTCCTCAGATTACAGAATGCTTCCAGATGTGCATCGGAAACAACTACTGGTCTTCCAGGAAACGATCAAAGCGTACACTGTTTGAGACATTTCTCCTATGTAGGAAAGTGCGCATGTTGACTGTTGTATTCAATCCCGATGCAATTTCTGCGTTTCATCAACACATTGAAGGTCCACAGATAACAGAATGCCTCCAGATGTGCATCGGAAACTACTACTGGTCTTCCAGGAAACGATCAAATCGTAGACTGTTTCAGATGTTACTCCCATGGAGGAAACTGCGGATAGTGACTGTTGTATTCAATCCCGATGCAATTTCTGTGTTTCATCAACACTCTGATAGTCCACATATTACAGATTGTCTCCAGATGTGCATCGGAAACTACTACTGGTCTTCCAGGGAACGATCAAAGCGTAGACTGTTTGAGACATTACTCCTATGTAGGAAGGTTGCATGTTGACTGTTGTATTCAATCCCTATGTAATTTTAGTGTTTCATCAACACTCTGATAGTCCACAGATTACAGAATGCCTCCAGATGTGCATCGGAAACTACTACTGGTCTTCCAGGGAACGATCAAAGCGTAGACTGTGTGAGACATTACTCCCATTGAGGAAAGTACGCATGGTGACTGTTGTATTCAATCCCGAAGCAATATCTGTGTTTCAACAACACTCTGATAGTAAACAGATTACAGAATGCCTCCAGATGTGCATCGGAAACTACTACTGGTCTTCCAGGGAACGATCAAAGGGTAGACTGTTTGTGACATTACTCCCATGCAGGAAAATGCGCATGGTGACTGTTGTATTCAATTCCGATGTAATTTCTGTGTCTCATCAACACTCTGATAGTCCACAGATTACATAAGGCCTCCAGATGTGCATCGGAAACTACTACTGGTCTTCCAGGGAGCGATCAAAGCGTAGACTGTTTGAGACATTACTCCCATGGAGGAAAGTGCGCATGTTGACTGTTGTATTCAATCCCAATGCAATTTCTGTAATTCATCAACACTCTGATAGTCCACAGATTACAGAATGCTTCCAGATGTGCATCGGAAACTACTACTGGTCTTCCAGGGAGCGATCAAAGCGTAGACTGTTTGAGACATTACTCCTATGTAGGAAAGTGCGCATGGTGACTGTTGTATTCAATCCCTATGTAATTTCTGTGTTTCATCATCACTCTGATAGTCCTCAGATTACAGAATACCTCCAGATGTGCATCGGAAACTACTACTGGTCTTCCTGGGAACGATCAAAGCGTAGACTGTTTCAGACATTACTCCCGTGGAGGAAAGTACGCATGGTGACTGTTGTATTCAATTCCCATGCAATATCTGTTTTTCATCAACACTCAGTTATTCCACAGATTACAGAATGCCTCCCGATGTGCATGGGAAACAAATACTGGACTTCAAGGGAACGATCGCAGCGTAGACTGTTTGAGATGTTACTCCCATGGAGGAAAGTGCGCATGGTGACTGTTGTATTCAATCCCGATGCAATTTCTGTGTTTCATCAACACTCTGATAGTCCACAGATTACAGAATGCTTCCAGATGTGTATCGGAAACTACTACTGGTCTTCCAGGGAACAATCAAATCGTAGACTGTTTGAGACATTACTCCTATGTAGGAAAGTGCGCATGGTGCCTGTTGTAATCAATCCCGATGTAATTTCTGTGTTTCATCAACACTCTGATAGTCCACAGATTACAGAATGCCTCCAGATGTGCATCGGAAACTACTACTGGTCTTCCAGGGAACGATCAAAGCGTAGAGAGTTTGAGACATTACACTCATGGAGGAAAGTGCGCATGTTGACTGTTGTATTCAATCCCGATGTAATAACTGTGTTTCATCATCACTCTGATAGTCCTCAGGTTACAGAATACCTACAGATGTGCATCGGAATCTACTACTGGTCTTCCAGGGAACGATCAAAGCATATACTCTTTGAGACATTACTACCATGGAGGAATGTGTGCATGGTGATTGTTGTATTCAACCCCGATGCAATTTCTGTGTTTCATCAACACTCAGTTAGTCCACAGATTACAGAATGCGTCCAGATGTGCATCGGAAACTACTACTGGTATTCCAGGGAACGATCAAGGCGTAAACAGTTTGAGAATTACTCAAATGAAGAAAGTGGTCATGGTGACTGTTGTAATCAATCCCGATGCAATTTTTGTGTTTCATAAACACTTTGAAGGTCCACAAATTACAGAATGCCTCCAGATGTGCATCGGAAACTATTACTGATCTTCCAGGAAACGATCAAGACATAGACTGTTTGAGACATTACTCCCGTGGAGGAAAGTACGCATGGTGACTGTTGTATTCAATCCCGATGCAATTTCTCTGCTTCACCAACACTTAGAAGGTCCAGAGATTACAGAATGCCTCCAGATGTGCATCGGAAACTACTACTGGTCTTCCAGGGAACCATCAAAACGTAGACTGTTTCAGATGTTACTCCCATGGAGGAAAGTGCGCATGGTGACAGTTGTATACAATCCCGATGGAATTTCTGTGTTTCATCAACACTCAGTTAGTCCACAGATTACAGAATGCCTCCAGATGAGCATCGGAAACTACTACTGGTCTTCCAGGGAACGATCAAGGCGTAGACTCTTTGAGACATTACTCCTATGTATGAAAGTGCGCATAGTGACTGTTGTAATCAATCCCGATGTAATTTCTGTGTTTCATCAACACGCTGATAGTCCACAGATTACAGAATGCCTCCAGATGTGCATCGGAAACTACTACTGGTCTTCCAGGGGACGATCAAAGCGTAGAGGGTTTGAGACATTACTCCCATGAGGAAGGTGCGCATGTTGACTGTTGTATTCAATCCCGATGTAATTACTGTGTTTCATCATCACTCTGATTGTTCTCAGGTTACAGAATACCTACAGATGTGAATCGGAAACTACTACTGGTCTTCCAGGGAACGATCAAAGCGTAAACTGTTTGAGGCATTACTCCCATGGAGGAAAGTGCGCATGGTGACTGTTGTATTCAATCCCGATGGAATTTCTGTGTTTCATCTACACTCTGATAGTCCACAGATTACAGAATGCCTCCAGATGTACATCGGAAACTACTACTGGTCTAACAGGGAACGATCAAAGCGTAGAATGTTTGAGACATTACTCCCATGGGGCAAAGTGCGCATGGTGACTGTTGTATTCAATCCCAATGCAATTTCTGTGTTTCATCAACACTCAGATAGTCCACAGATTACAGAATGCCTCCAGATGTGCATCGGAAACTACTACTGGTCTTCCAGGGATCGATGGGAGTAATGTCTCAAACTCTCGACGCTTTGATCGTCCCCTGGAAGGCCAGTAGTAGTTTCCGATGCACATCTGGAGGCATTCTGTAATCTGTGGACTATCAGAGTGTTGATGAAACACAGAAATTACATCGGGATTGATTACAACAGTCACTATGCGCACTTTCATACATAGAAGTAATGTCCCAAAGAGTCTACGCTTTGATCGCTCCCTGGAAGACCAGTAGTAGTTTCCGATGCACATCTGGAGGCATTCTGTTATCTGTGGACCTTCAAAGTGTTGATGAAACACAGAAATTGCATCGGGATTGAATACAACAGTCACCAGGCACACTTTCCTCCATGGGAGTAATGTCTGAAACAGTCTACGCTTTGATCGTTCCCTGGAAGACCAGTAGTAGTTTCCGATGCACATCTGGAGGCATTCTGTAATCTGTGGACTGTCAGGGTGTTGATGAAACACAGAAATTACATCGGGATTGATTACAACAGTCACCATGCGCACTTTCCTACATAGGAGTAATGTCTCAAACAGTCTACGCTTTGATTGTTCCCTGGAAGACCAGTAGTAGTTTCCGATGCACATCTGGAGGCATTCTGTAATCTGTGGACTATCAGAGTGTTGATGAACACAGAAATTGCATCGGGATTGAATACAACAGTCACCACCCGCACTTTCCTCCATGGGAGTAACATCTGAAATAGTCTACGCTTTGATCGTTCCCTGGAAGACCAGTAGTTGCTTCCGATGCACATCTGGAGGCATTCTGTAATCTGTGGACCTTCAAAGTGTTGATGAAACACAGATATTGCATCGGGATTGAATACAACAGTCACCATGCGCACTTTCCGCCATGGGCTTAATGTCTCAAACTGTCTACGCTTTGATCGTTCCCTAGAAGACCAGTAGTAGTTTCCGATGCACATCTGGAGGCATTCTGTAATCTGTGGACTAACTGAGTGTTGATGAAACGCAGATATTGCATCGGGATTGAATACAACAGTCACCATGCGTACTTTCCTCCATGGGAGTAATGTCTCAAACAGTCTGTCTTGATCGTTCCCTGGAAGATCAGTAATAGTTTCCGATGCACATCTGGAGGCATTCTGTAATTTGTGGAAATTCAAAGTGTTGATGAAACACAAAAATTGCATCGGGATTGAATACAACAGTCACCATGACCACTTTCTTCATATAAGTAATTCACAAACTGTTTACGCCTTGATCGTTCCCTGGAATACCAGTAGTAGTTTCCGATGCACATCTGGAAGCATTCTGTAATCTGTGGACTAACTGAGTGTTGATGAAACACAGAAATTGCATCGGTGTTGAATACAACAATCACCATGCACACATTCCTCCATGGTAGTAATGTCTCAAACAGTATATGTTTTGATCTTTCCCTGGAAGACCAGTAGTAGATTCCGATGCACATCTGTAGGTATTCTGTAACCTGAGGACCATCAGAGTGATGATGAAACACAGTTATTACATCGGGATTGAATGCAACAGTCAACATGCGCACTTTCCTCCATGAGTGTAATGTCTCAAACTCTCTACGCTTTGATCATTCCCTGGAAGCCCAGTAGTTGTTTCCGATGCACATCTGGAGGCATTCTGTAATCTGTGGACTATCAGAGTGTTGAAGAAACACAGAAATTACATAGGGATTGAATACAACAGTCACCATGCGCACTTTCCTTCATAGGAGTAATGTCTCAAACAGTCTACGCTTTGATCGTTTCCTGGAAGACCAGTAGTAGTTTCCGATGCACATCTGGAAGCATTCTGTAATCTGTGGACTATCAGAGTGTTGATGAATTACAGAAATTGCATTGGGATTGAATACAACAGTCAACATGCGCACTTTCCTCCATGGGAGTAATGTCTCAAACAGTTTACGCTTTGATCGCTCCCTGGAAGACCAGTAGTAGTTTCCGATGCACATCTGGAGGCTTTATGTAATCTGTGGACTATCAGAGTGTTGATGAGACACAGAAATTACATCGGGATTGAATACAACAGTCACCATGCGCATTTTCCTGCCTGGGAGTAATGTCACAAACAGTCTGCCTTTTGATCGTTCCCTGGAAGACCAGTAGTAGTTTCCGATGCACATCTGGAGGCATTCTGTATTCTGTTTACTATCAGAGTGTTGTTGAAACACAGATATTGCTTCGGGATTGAATACAACAGTCACCATGCGGACTTTCCTCCATGGGAGTAATGTCTCACACAGTCTACGCTTTGATCGTTCCCTGGAAGACCAGTACTAGTTTCCGATGCACATCTGGAGGCAATCTGTAACCTGTGGACCATCAGAGTGTTGATGAAACACAAAAATTGCATCGGGATTGAATACAACAGTCACCAGGCGCACTTTCCTCCATGGGAGTAATGTCTGAAACAGTCTACGCTTTGATCGTTCCCAGGAAGACCAGTAGTAGTTTCCGATGCACATCTGGAGACTATCTGTAATCTGTGGACTATCAGAGTGTAGATGAAACAGAGAAATTGGATCGGGATTGAATACAACAGTCACCATGCGCACTTTCCTCCATGGGAGTAATGTCTCAAGCAGTCTACGCTTTGATCGTTCCCTAGAAGACCAGTAGTAGATTCCGATGCACGTCTGGAGGTATTCTGTAATCTGAGGACTATCAGAGTGATGATGAAACACAGAAATTGCATCGGGATTGAATACAACAGTCAACATGCGCACTTATCCTCCATGGGAGTAATGTCTCAAACTCTCTACGCTTTGATCGTTCCCTGGAAGACCAGTAGTAGTTTCCGATGCACATATGGAGGCATTCGGTAATCTGTGGACTATCAGAGTGTTGATGAAACACAGAAATTACATAGGGATTGAATACAACAGTTACCATGCGAACTTTCCTACATAGGAGAAATGTCTCAAACAGTCTACGCTTTGATCGTTCCCTGGAAGACCAGTAGTAGTTTCCGATGCACATCTAGAAGCATTCTGTAATCTGAGGACTATCAGAGTGCTCATGAAAGACATAAATTGCATCGGGATTGAATACAACAGTCAACATGCGCACTTTCCTCCATGGGAGTAATGTCTCAAACAGTTTACGCTTTGATCGTCCCCTGTAAGACCAGTAGTAGTTTCCGATGCACATTTGGAGGCATTCTGTAATCTGTTTACTATCAGAGTGTTGTTGTAACACAGATATTGCTTCGGGATTGAATACAACAGTCACCATGCGCACTTTCCTCCATGGGAGTAATGTCTCAAGCAGTCTACGCTTTGATCGTTCCCTAGAAGACCAGTAGTAGATTCCGATGCACGTCTGGAGGTATTCTGTAATCTGAATACTATCAGAGTGATGATGAAACACAGAAATTGCATCGGGATTGAATACAACAGTCAACATGCGCACTTATCCTCCATGGGAGTAATGTCTCAAACTCTCTACGCTTTGATCGTTCCCTGGAAGACCAGTAGTAGTTTCCGATGCACATATGGAGGCATTCGGTAATCTGTGGACTATCAGAGTGTTGATGAAACACAGAAATTACATAGGGATTGAATACAACAGTTACCATGCGAACTTTCCTACATAGGAGAAATGTCTCAAACAGTCTACGCTTTGATCGTTCCCTGGAAGACCAGTAGTAGTTTCCGATGCACATCTAGAAGCATTCTGTAATCTGAGGACTATCAGAGTGCTCATGAAAGACATAAATTGCATCGGGATTGAATACAACAGTCACCATCCGCACTTTCCTCCATGGGAGTAACATCCGAAACAGTTTACGCTTTGATCGTTCCCTGGAAGACCAGTAGTAGTTTCCAATGCACATCTGGAGGCATTCTGTTATCTGTGGATCTTCAAAGTGTTGATGAAACACAGAAATTGCATCGGGATTGAATACAACAGTCACCATGCGCACTTTCCTCCATGGGAGTAATGTCTGAAACAGTCTACGCTTTGATCGTTCCCAGGAAGACCAGTAGTAGTTTCCGATGCACATCTGGAGACAATCTGTAATCTGTGGACTATCAGAGTGTAGATCAAACACAGAAATTAAATCGGGATTGAATACAACAGTCAACATGCGCACTTTCCTCCATGGGAGTAATGTCTCAAACAGTTTACGATTTCATCGATCCCTGGAAGACCAGTAGTAGTTTCCGATGCACATCTGGAGGCATTTTGTAATCTGTGGACTATCAGAGTGTTGATGAACACAGAAATTGCATCGGGATTGAATACAACAGTCACCATCCGCACATTCCTCCATGGGAGTAACATCTGAAACAGTCTACGCTTTGATTGTTCCCTCGAAGACCAGTAGTAGTTTCCGATGCACATCTGGAGGCATTCTGTAATCTGTGGACTATCTGAGTGTTGATGAAACACAGAAATTGCATCGGGATTGAATACAACAGTCACCATGCGCACTTTCCTCCATGGGAGTAATGTCTGAAACAGTCTACGCTTTGATCGTTCCCAGGAAGACCAGTAGTAGTTTCCGATGCACATCTGGAGACAATCTGTAATCTGTGGACTATCAGAGTGTAGATCAAACACAGAAATTAAATCGGGATTGAATACAACAGTCAACATGCGCACTTTCCTCCATGGGAGTAATGTCTCAAACAGTTTACGATTTCATCGATCCCTGGAAGACCAGTAGTAGTTTCCGATGCACATCTGGAGGCATTTTGTAATCTGTGGACTATCAGAGTGTTGATGAACACAGAAATTGCATCATGATTGAATACAACAGTCACCAGGCGCACTTTCCTCCATGGGAGTAATGTCTGAAAGAGTCTACGCTTTGATCGTTCCCAGGAAGACCAGTAGTAGTTTCCGATGCACATCTGGAGGCAATCTGTAATCTGTTTACTATCAGAGTGTAGTTGAAACACAGATATTGCTTCGGGATTGATACAACAGTCACCATGCGGACTTTCCTCCATGGGAGTAATGTCTCACCCAGTCTACGCTTTGATCGTTTCCTGGAAGACCAGTAGTAGTTTCCGATGCACATCTGGAGGCATTCTGTTATCTGTGGACCTTCAAAGTGTTGACGAAACGCAGAAATTGCATCGGGATTGGATACAACAGTCACCATGCGCACTTTTCTCCATGGGAGTAATGTCTGAAACAGTCTACGCTTTGATCGTTCCCAGGAAGACCAGTAGTAGTTCCCGATGCACATATGGAGGCATTCGGTAATCTGTGGACTATCAGAGTGTTGATGAAACACAGAAATTACATAGGGATTGAATACAACAGTCACCATGCGCACTTTCCTACATAGGAGTAATGTCTCAAACAGTTTACGCTTTGATCGTTCCCTGGAAGACCAGTAGTAGTTTCCGATGCACATCTGGAAGCATTCTGCATTCTGAGGACGATCAGAGTGCTCATGAAAGACATAAATTGCATCGGGATTGAATACAACAGTCAACATGCGCACTTTCCTCCATGGGAGTAATGTATCAAACAATTTACGCTTTGATCGTCCCCTGTAAGACCAGTAGTAGTTTCCGATGCACATTTGGAGGCATTCTGTAATCTGTTTACTATCAGAGCGTTGTTGAAACACAGATATTGCTTCGGGATTGAATACATCAGTCACCATGCGGACTTTCCTCCATGGGAGTAATGTCTCAAACAGTCTACGCTTTGATCGTTCCCTGGTAGACCAGTAGTAGTTTCCGATGCACATCTGGAGACAATCAGTAATCTGGGGACTATCAGAGTGTTGATGAAACACAGGAATTGCATCGGGATTGAATACAACAGTCACCATCCGCACTTTCCTCCATGGGAGTAACATCTGAAACAGTCTACGCTTTGATCGTTCCCTGGAAGACCAGTAGTAGTTTCCGATGCACATTTGGAGGCATTCTGTAATCTGCTTACTATTAGAGTGTTGTTGAAACACAGATATTGCTTCGGGATTGAATACATCAGTCACCATGCGGACTTTCCTCCATGGGAGGAATGTCTCAAACAGTCTACGCTTTGATCGTTCCCTGGTAGACCAGTAGTAGTTTCCGATGCACATCTGGAGACAATCAGTAATCTGGGGACTATCAGAGTGTTGATGAAACACAGGAATTGCATCGGGATTGAATACAACAGTCACCATCCGCACTTTCCTCCATGGGAGTAACATCTGAAACAGTCTACGCTTTGATCGTTCCCTGGAAGACCAGTAGTAGTTTCCGATGCACATCTGGAGGCATTCTGTTATCTGTGGATCTTCAAAGTGTTGATGAAACACAGAAATTGCATCGGGATTGAATACAACAGTCACCATGCGCACTTTCCTCCATGGGAGTAATGTCTGAAACAGTCTACGCTTTGATCGTTCCCAGGAAGACCAGTAGTAGTTTCCGATGCACATCTGGAGACAATCTGTAATCTGTGGACTATCAGAGTGTAGATCAAACACAGAAATTAAATCGGGATTGAATACAACAGTCAACATGCGCACTTTCCTCCATGGGAGTAATGTCTCAAACAGTTTACGATTTCATCGATCCCTGGAAGACCAGTAGTAGTTTCCGATGCACATCTGGAGGCATTTTGTAATCTGTGGACTATCAGAGTGTTGATGAACACAGAAATTGCATCATGATTGAATACAACAGTCACCAGGCGCACTTTCCTCCATGGGAGTAATGTCTGAAAGAGTCTACGCTTTGATCGTTCCCAGGAAGACCAGTAGTAGTTTCCGATGCACATCTGGAGGCAATCTGTAATCTGTTTACTATCAGAGTGTAGTTGAAACACAGATATTGCTTCGGGATTGATACAACAGTCACCATGCGGACTTTCCTCCATGGGAGTAATGTCTCACCCAGTCTACGCTTTGATCGTTTCCTGGAAGACCAGTAGTAGTTTCCGATGCACATCTGGAGGCAATCTGTAATCTGTTTACTATCAGAGTGTAGTTGAAACACAGATATTGCTTCGGGATTGATACAACAGTCACCATGCGGACTTTCCTCCATGGGAGTAATGTCTCACCCAGTCTACGCTTTGATCGTTTCCTGGAAGACCAGTAGTAGTTTCCGATGCACATCTGGAGGCATTCTGTTATCTGTGGACCTTCAAAGTGTTGACGAAACGCAGAAATTGCATCGGGATTGGATACAACAGTCACCATGCGCACTTTTCTCCATGGGAGTAATGTCTGAAACAGTCTACGCTTTGATCGTTCCCAGGAAGACCAGTAGTAGTTCCCGATGCACATATGGAGGCATTCGGTAATCTGTGGACTATCAGAGTGTTGATGAAACACAGAAATTACATAGGGATTGAATACAACAGTCACCATGCGCACTTTCCTACATAGGAGTAATGTCTCAAACAGTTTACGCTTTGATCGTTCCCTGGAAGACCAGTAGTAGTTTCCGATGCACATCTGGAAGCATTCTGCATTCTGAGGACGATCAGAGTGCTCATGAAAGACATAAATTGCATCGGGATTGAATACAACAGTCAACATGCGCACTTTCCTCCATGGGAGTAATGTATCAAACAATTTACGCTTTGATCGTCCCCTGTAAGACCAGTAGTAGTTTCCGATGCACATTTGGAGGCATTCTGTAATCTGTTTACTATCAGAGCGTTGTTGAAACACAGATATTGCTTCGGGATTGAATACATCAGTCACCATGCGGACTTTCCTCCATGGGAGTAATGTCTCAAACAGTCTACGCTTTGATCGTTCCCTGGTAGACCAGTAGTAGTTTCCGATGCACATCTGGAGACAATCAGTAATCTGGGGACTATCAGAGTGTTGATGAAACACAGGAATTGCATCGGGATTGAATACAACAGTCACCATCCGCACTTTCCTCCATGGGAGTAACATCTGAAACAGTCTACGCTTTGATCGTTCCCTGGAAGACCAGTAGTAGTTTCCGATGCACATTTGGAGGCATTCTGTAATCTGCTTACTATTAGAGTGTTGTTGAAACACAGATATTGCTTCGGGATTGAATACATCAGTCACCATGCGGACTTTCCTCCATGGGAGGAATGTCTCAAACAGTCTACGCTTTGATCGTTCCCTGGTAGACCAGTAGTAGTTTCCGATGCACATCTGGAGACAATCAGTAATCTGGGGACTATCAGAGTGTTGATGAAACACAGGAATTGCATCGGGATTGAATACAACAGTCACCATCCGCACTTTCCTCCATGGGAGTAACATCTGAAACAGTCTACGCTTTGATCGTTCCCTGGAAGACCAGTAGTAGTTTCCGATGCACATCTGGAGGCATTCTGTTATCTGTGGATCTTCAAAGTGTTGATGAAACACAGAAATTGCATCGGGATTGAATACAACAGTCACCATGCGCACTTTCCTCCATGGGAGTAATGTCTGAAACAGTCTACGCTTTGATCGTTCCCAGGAAGACCAGTAGTAGTTTCCGATGCACATCTGGAGACAATCTGTAATCTGTGGACTATCAGAGTGTAGATCAAACACAGAAATTAAATCGGGATTGAATACAACAGTCAACATGCGCACTTTCCTCCATGGGAGTAATGTCTCAAACAGTTTACGATTTCATCGATCCCTGGAAGACCAGTAGTAGTTTCCGATGCACATCTGGAGGCATTTTGTAATCTGTGGACTATCAGAGTGTTGATGAACACAGAAATTGCATCATGATTGAATACAACAGTCACCAGGCGCACTTTCCTCCATGGGAGTAATGTCTGAAAGAGTCTACGCTTTGATCGTTCCCAGGAAGACCAGTAGTAGTTTCCGATGCACATCTGGAGGCAATCTGTAATCTGTTTACTATCAGAGTGTAGTTGAAACACAGATATTGCTTCGGGATTGATACAACAGTCACCATGCGGACTTTCCTCCATGGGAGTAATGTCTCACCCAGTCTACGCTTTGATCGTTTCCTGGAAGACCAGTAGTAGTTTCCGATGCACATCTGGAGGCATTCTGTTATCTGTGGACCTTCAAAGTGTTGACGAAACGCAGAAATTGCATCGGGATTGGATACAACAGTCACCATGCGCACTTTTCTCCATGGGAGTAATGTCTGAAACAGTCTACGCTTTGATCGTTCCCAGGAAGACCAGTAGTAGTTCCCGATGCACATATGGAGGCATTCGGTAATCTGTGGACTATCAGAGTGTTGATGAAACACAGAAATTACATAGGGATTGAATACAACAGTCACCATGCGCACTTTCCTACATAGGAGTAATGTCTCAAACAGTCTACGCTTTGATCGTTCCCTGGAAGACCAGTAGTAGTTTCCGATGCACATCTGGAAGCATTCTGCATTCTGAGGACGATCAGAGTGCTCATGAAAGACATAAATTGCATCGGGATTGAATACAACAGTCAACATGCGCACTTTCCTCCATGGGAGTAATGTATCAAACAATTTACGCTTTGATCGTCCCCTGTAAGACCAGTAGTAGTTTCCGATGCACATTTGGAGGCATTCTGTAATCTGTTTACTATCAGAGTGTTGTTGAAACACAGATATTGCTTCGGGATTGAATACATCAGTCACCATGCGGACTTTCCTCCATGGGAGTAATGTCTCAAACAGTCTACGCTTTGATCGTTCCCTGGTAGACCAGTAGTAGTTTCCGATGCACATCTGGAGACAATCAGTAATCTGGGGACTATCAGAGTGTTGATGAAACACAGGAATTGCATCGGGATTGAATACAACAGTCACCATCCGCACTTTCCTCCATGGGAGTAACATCTGAAACAGTCTACGCTTTGATCGTTCCCTGGAAGACCAGTAGTAGTTTCCGATGCACATTTGGAGGCATTCTGTAATCTGTTTACTATCAGAGTGTTGTTGAAACACAGATATTGCTTCGGGATTGAATACATCAGTCACCATGCGGACTTTCCTCCATGGGAGGAATGTCTCAAACAGTCTACGCTTTGATCGTTCCCTGGTAGACCAGTAGTAGTTTCCGATGCACATCTGGAGACAATCAGTAATCTGGGGACTATCAGAGTGTTGATGAAACACAGGAATTGCATCGGGATTGAATACAACAGTCACCATCCGCACTTTCCTCCATGGGAGTAACATCTGAAACAGTCTACGCTTTGATCGTTCCCTGGAAGACCAGTAGTAGTTTCCGATGCACATCTGGAGGCATTCTGTTATCTGTGGATCTTCAAAGTGTTGATGAAACACAGAAATTGCATCGGGATTGAATACAACAGTCACCATGCGCACTTTCCTCCATGGGAGTAATGTCTGAAACAGTCTACGCTTTGATCGTTCCCAGGAAGGCCAGTTGTAGTTTCCGATGCACATCTGTAGACAATCTGTAATCTGTGGACTATCAGTGTGTAGATGAAACACAGAAATACCATCGGGATTAAATACAACAGTCAACAAGCGCACTTTCCTCGATGGGAGTAATGTCTCAAACTCTCTACGCTTTGATCGTTCCCTGGAAGACCAGTAGTAGTTTCGGATGCACATCTGGAGGCATTCTGTAATCTGTGGACTATCAGAGTGTTGATGAAACACAGAAATTACATAGGGATTGAATACAACAGTCACCATGCGCACTTTCCTACATAGGAGTAATGTCTCAAACAGTCTACGCTTTGATTGTTCCCTGGAAGACCAGTAGTAGCTTCCGATGCACTTCTGGAGGCATTCTGTTATCTGTGGATCTTCAAAGTGTTGATGAAACACAGAAATTGCATCGGGATTGAATACAACAGTCAACATGCGCACTTTCCTCCATGGGAGTAATGTCTGAAACAGTCTACGCTTTGATCGTTCCCAGGAAGGCCAGTAGTAGTTTCCGATGCACATCTGGAGACAATCTGTAATCTGTGGACTATCAGTGTGTAGATGAAACACAGAAATACCATCGGGATTGAATACAACAGTCAACAAGCGCACTTTCCTCCATGGGAGTAATGTCTCAAACTCTCTACGCTTTGATCGTTCCCTGGAAGACCAGTAGTAGTTTCCGATGCACATCTGGAGGTATTCTGCAATCTGAGGACTATCAGAGCGATGATGAAACACAGAAAATGCATCGGGATTGAATACAACAGTCAACATGCGCACTTTTCCTCCGTGGGAGTAATGTCTCAAACTCTCTACGCTTTGATCGTTCCCTGGAAGACCAGTAGTAGTTTGCGATGCACATATGGAGGCATTCGGTAATCTGTGGACTATCAGAGTGTTGATGAAACACAGAAATTACATAGGGATTGAATACAACAGTCACCATGCGCACTTTCCTACATAGGAGTAATGTCTCAAACAGTCTACGCTTTGATCGTTCCCTGGAAGACCAGTAGTAGTTTCCGATGCACATCTGGAAGCATTCTGTAATCTGAGGACTATCAGAGTGCTCATGAAAGACATAAATTGCATCGGGATTGAATACAACAGTCACCATCCGCACTTTATTCCATGGGAGTAACATCTGAAACAGTCTACGCTTTGATCGTTCCCTGGAAGACCAGTAGTAGTTTCCGATACACATCTGAAGGCATTCTGTTATCTGTGGATCTTCAAAGTGTTGATGAAACACATAAATTGCATCGGGATTGAATACAACAGTCACCATGCGCACTTTCCTCCATGGGAGTAATGTCTGAAACAGTCTACGCTTTGATCGTTCCCAGGAAGACCAGTAGTAGTTTCCGATGCACATCTGGAGACAATCTGTAATCTGTGGACTATCAGAGTGTAGATGAAACACAGAAATACCATCGGGATTGAATACAATAGTCAACAAGCGCACTTTCCTCCATGGGAGTAATGTCTCAAACTCTCTACGCTTTGCTCGTTCCGTGAAAGACCAGTAGTAGTTTCCGATGCACATCTGGTGGCATTCTGTAATCTGTGGACCTTCAAAGTGTTGATGAAACACAGAAATTGCATCGGGATTGAATACAACAGTCACCATGCGCACTTCCCGCCATGGGCGTAATGTCTCAAACAGTCTACGCTTTGATCGTTCCCTCTAAGACCAGTAGTAGTTTCCGATGCACATCTGGAGGCATTCTGTAATCTGTGGACTAACAGAGTGTTGATGAAACACAGATATTGCATCGGGATTGAATACAACAGACACCATGCGTACTTTCATCCACGGGAGTAATGTCTCAAACAGTCTATGCTTTGATCGTTCCCTGGAAGACCAGTAATAGTTTCCGATGCTCATCTGGAGACATTCTGTAATCTGTGGACATTCTAAGTGTTGATGAAACACAAAAATTGCATCGGGATTGAATACGAGAGTCACCATGACCACTTTCTTCACATGAGTAATTCTCACACTGTTTACGCCTTTATCGTTCCCTGGAAGACCAGTAGTAGGTTTCCGATGCACATCTGGAGGCATTCTGTAATCTGTGGACTATCTGAGTGTTGATGAAACACAGAAATTGCATCGGGATTGAATACAACATTTACCATCCGCACTTTCCTCCATGGGAGTAATGTCTCAAACAATCTACGGTTTGATCGTTCCAAGGAAGACCAGTAGTAGTTTCCGATGCACATCTGTAGGCAATCTGTAATCTGTGGACAATCAGAGTTTTGATGAAACACAGAAATTGCATCGGGATTGAGTACAACAGTCACCATGCGCACTTTCCTCCATGGGAGTAATGTCTGAAATAGTCTACGCGTTGATCATTCCCTGGAATACCAGTAGTAGTTTCCGATGCACATCTGGAAGCATTCTGTAATCTGTGGACTAACTGAGTGTTGATGAAACACAGAAATTGCATAGGGGTTGAATACAACAATCACCATGCACACTTTCCTCCATGGTAGTAATGTCTCAAACAGTAAATGTTTGATCGTTCCCTGGAAGACCAGTTGTAGTTTCCGATGCACATCTGGAGGCATTCTGTAATCTGTGGACCTTCAAAGTGTTGATGAAACACAGAAATTGAATCGGGATTGAATACAACAGTCACCATGACCACTTTCCTCTATGGGAGTAATTCTCAAACAGTCTACGCCTTGATCGTTCCCTCGAAGACCAGTAGTAGTTTACGATGCACATCTGGAGGCATTCTGTAATCTGTGGACTATCTGAGTGTTGATGAAACACAGAAATTGCATCGGGATTGAATACAACAGTCACCATGCGCACTTCCCCCCATGGGAGTAATGTCTCAAACATTCTACGCTTTGATCGTTCCCTGTTAGACCAGTAGTTGTTTCCGATCCACATCTCGTGGCATCCTGTAATCTGTGGACTATAAGATTGTTTATGAAACACAGAAATTGCTTCGGGATTGATTACAACAGTCACCATGCGCACTTTCCCCAATGGGAGTAACGTCTCAAACAGTCTACGCTTTTATCGTTCAATGTGAGACCAGTGGTAGTTTCGGATGCACATCTCGAGGCATTCTGTAATATGTGGACTATCAGAGTGTAGATGAAACACAGAAATTCCATCGGGATTGAATACAAGAGTCACCATGAGCCCTTTCCTCCATGGGAGTAATGTCTCAAACAGTTTACGCTTTGATCCTTCCCTGGAAGACCAGTAGTAGTTTCCGATGCACATCTGGAGGCAATCTGTAATCTGTGGACAATCAGAGTGTGATGAAACACAGAAATTGCATCGGGATTGAGTACAATAGTCACCATGCGCACTTTCCTCCATGGGAGTAATGTCTGAAACAGTCTACGAGTTGATCATTCAATGGAATACCAGTAGTAGTTTCCGATGCACATCTGGAAGCATTCTGTAATCTGTGGACTAACTGAGTGTTGATGAAACACAGAAATTGCATCGGGGTTGAATACAACAAACACCATGCACACTTTCCTCCATGGTAGTAATGTCTCAAACAGTATATATTTGATCGTTCCCTGGAAGACCAGTTGTAGTTTCCGATGCACATCTGGAGGCATTCTGTAATCTGTGGACCTTCAAAGTGTTGATGAAACACAGAAATTGATTCGGGATTGAATACAACAGTCACCATGACCACTTTCCTCCATGGGAGTAATTCTCAAACAGTCTACGCCTTGATCGTTCCCTCGAAGACCAGTAGTAGTTTCCGATGCACATCTGGAGGCATTCTGTAATCTGTGGACTATCTGAGTGTTGATGAAACACAGAAATTGCATCGGGATTGAATACAACAGTCACCATGCGCACTTCCCCCCATGGGAGTAATGTCTCAAACATTCTACGCTTTGATCGTTCCCTGTTAGACCAGTAGTAGTTTCCGATGCACATCTCGTGGCATCCTGTAATCTGTGGACTATAAGATTGTTTATGAAACACAGAAATTGCTTCGGGATTGATTACAACAGTCACCATGCGCACTTTCCCCAATGGGAGTAACGCCTCAAACAGTCTACGCTTTGATCGTTCAATGTAAGACCAGTAGTAGTTTCGGATGCACATCTCGAGGCATTCTGTAATATGTGGACTATCAGAGTGTAGATGAAACACAGAAATTCCATCGGGATTGAATACAAGAGTCACCATGAGCACTTTCCTCCATGGGAGTAATGTCTCAAACAGTTTACGCTTTGATCCTTCCCTGGAAGACCAGTAGTAGATTCCGATGCACATCTGTAGGTATTCTGTAACCTGAGGACTATCAGAGTGATGATGAAACACAGTAATTACAACTGGATTGAATACAACAGTCAACATGCGCACTTTCCACCATGAGAGTAATGTCTGGAACTCTCTACGCTTTTATCGCTCCCTGGAAGACCAGTAGTAGTTTCCGATTGACATCTGGAGGCATTCTGTAATCTGTGGACTAACTGAGTGTTGATGAAACGCAGATATTGCATCGGGATTGAATACAACAGACACCATGCGTACTTTCCTCCACGGGAGTAATGTCTCAAACAGTCTATGCTTTGATCGTTCCCTGGAAGACCAGTAATAGTTTCCGATGCTCATCTGGAGACATTCTGTAATCTGTGGACATTCTAAGAGTTGATGAAACACAAAAATTGCATCGGGATTGAATACAAGAGTCACCATGACCACTTTCTTCACATGAGTAATTCTCAAACTGTTTACGCCTTGATCGTTCCCTGGAAGACCAGTAGTAGGTTTCCGATGCTTATCTGGAGGCATTCTGTAATCTGTGGACTATCTGAGTGTTGATGAAACACAGAAATTGCATCGGGATTGAATACAACATTTACCATCCGCACTTTCCTCCATAGGAGTAATGTCTCAAACAATCTACGCTTTGATCGTTCCCAGGAAGACCAGTAGTAGTTTCCGATGCACATCTGGAGGCAATCTGTAATCTGTGGACAATCAGAGTGTTGATGAAACACAGAAATTGCATCGGGATTGAGTACAACAGTCACCATGCGCACTTTCCTCCATGGGAGTAATGTCTGAAACAGTCTACGCGTTGATCATTCCCTGGAATACCAGTAGTAGTTTCCGATGCACATCTGGAAGCATTCTGTAATCTGTGGACTAACTGAGTGTTCATGAAACACAGAAATTGCATCGGGGTTGAACACAACAATCACCATGCACACTTTCCTCCATGGTAGTAATGTCTCAAACAGTATATGTTTGATCGTTCCCTGGAAGACCAGTTGTAGTTTCCGATGCACATCTGGAGGCATTCTGTAATCTGTGGACCTTCAAAGTGTTGATGAAACACAGAAATTGAATCGGGATTTAATACAACAGTCACCATGACCACTTTCCTCCATGGGAGTAATTCTCAAACAGTCTACGCCTTGATCGTTCCCTCGAAGACCAGTAGTAGTTTCCGATGCACATCTGGAGGCATTCTGTAATCTGTGGACTATCTGAGTGTTGATGAAACACAGAAATTGCATCGGGATTGAATACAACAGTCACCATGCGCACTTCCCCCCATGGGAGTAATGTCTCAAACATTCTACGCTTTGATCGTTCCCTGTTAGACCAGTAGTAGTTTCCGATGCACATCTGGTGGCATCCTGTAATCTGTGGACTATCAGATTGTTTATGAAACACAGAAATTGCTTCGGGATTGATTACAACAGTCACCATGCGCACTTTCCCCAATGGGAGTAACATCTCAAACAGTCTACGCTTTGATCGTTCCCTGTAAGACCAGTAGTAGTTTCGGATGCACATCTCGAGGCATTCTGTAATATGTGGACTATCAGAGTGTAGATGAAACACAGAAATTCCATCGGGATTGAATACAACAGTCACCATGCGCACTTTCCTCCATGGGAGTAATGTCTTAAACAGTTTACGCTTTGATCCTTCCCTGGAAGACCAGTAGTAGATTCCGATGCACATCTGTAGGTATTCTGTAACCTGAGGACTATCAGAGTGATGATGAAACACAGTAATTACATCTGGATTGAATACAACAGTCAGCATGCGCACTTTCCTCCATAGGAGTAATGTCTGGAACTCTCTACGCTTTTATCGTTCCCTGGAAGACCAGTAGTAGTTTCCGATGCACATCTGGAGGCATTCTGTAATCTGTGGACTATCAGAGTGTTGATGAAACACAGAAATTACATCGGGATTGATTACAACAGTCACCATGCGCACTTTCCTACATAGGAGTAATGTCTCAAAACAGTCTACGATTTGATTGGTCCCTGGAAGACCAGTAGTAGTTTCCGATGCACATCTGGAAGC
Organism: Schistocerca gregaria; assembly: GCF_023897955.1. Taxonomy (NCBI): domain Eukaryota; kingdom Metazoa; phylum Arthropoda; class Insecta; order Orthoptera; family Acrididae; genus Schistocerca; species Schistocerca gregaria. The sequence goes on along the minus strand of NC_064927.1, from coordinate 18,863,379 downwards.
ATTCTGTAATCTGTGGACTATCTGAGTGTTGATGAAACACAGAAATTGCATCGGGATTGAATACAACAGTCACCATGCGCACTTTCCCCCATGGGAGTAATGTCTCCAACATTCTACGCTTTGATCGTTCCCTGTTAAACCAGTGGTAGTTTCCGATGCACATCTGGAGGCATTCTGTAATCTGTGGACTTTCAAAGTGTTGATGAAACACTGAATTTGAACGGGATTGAATACAACAGGCACCATGCGCACTTTCCTCCAAGGGAGTAACGTCTCAAACAGTCTACGCTTTGATCGTTCCCTGGAAGACCAGTAGTAGTATCCGATGCTCATCGGGAGGCATTCTGTAATCTGTGGACTAACTGAGTGTTGATGAAACACAGATATTGCAGCGGGATTGAATACAACAGTCACCATGCGTACTTTCCTCCACGGGAGTAATGTCTCAAACATTATATGCTTTGATCGTTCCCTGGAAGACCAGTAGTAGTTTCCGATGCACATCTGGAGGCATTCTGTAATCAGTGGACCTTCAAAGTGTTGATGAAACACAGAAATTGCATCGGGATTGAATACAACAGTCACCATGACCACTTTCCTCCATGGGAGTAATTCTCAAACAGTCTACGCCTTGATCGTTCCCTCGAAGACCAGTAGTAGTTTCCGATGCACATCTGGAGGCATTCTGTAATCTGTAGACTATCAGAGTGTTGATGAAACTCAGAAATTACATCGGGATTGATTACAACAGTCACCATGCGCACTTTCCTACATAGGAGTAATGTCTCAAACAATCTACGATTTGAGTGTTCCCTGGAAGACCAGTAGCAGTTTCCGATGCACATCTGGAAGCATTCTGTAATCTGTGGACCTTTTAAGTGTTGGTGAAGCACAGAAATTGCATCGGGATTGAATACAACAGTCACCATGCGCACTTTCCTCCATGGGAGTAACGTCACAAACAGTCTACGCGTTGATCGTTCCCTCGAAGACCAGTAGTTGTTTCCGATGCACATCGGGAGACATTCTGTAATCTGTGGACTATCAGAGTGTTGATGAAACACATAAATTGCATCGGGATTGAGTACAACAGTCAACATGCACACTTTCCTCCATGGGAGTAATGTCTGAAACAGTCTACGCGTTGATCGTTCCCTGGAATACCAGTAGTAGTTTCCGATGCACATCTGGAGGCAATCTGTAATCTGTGGACCTTCAAAGTGTTGATGAAACACAGAAATTGCATCGGGATTGAATACAACAGTCACCATGACCACTTTCCTCCATGGGAGTAATTCTCAAACAGTCTACGCCTTGATCGTTCCCTCGAAGACCAGTATTAGTTTCCGATACAAATCTGAAGGCATTCTGTAATCTGTGGACTATCTGAGTGTTGATGAAACACAGAAATTGCATCGGGATTGAATACAACACTCACTATGCGCACTTCCCCCCATGGGAGTAATGTCTCAAACATTCTACGCTTTGATCGTTCCCTGTTAGACCAGTAGTAGTTTCCGATTCACATCTCGAGAAATTCTGTAATCTGCGGACTATCAGATTGTTTATGAAACACAGAAATTGCTTCGGGATTGATTACAACAGTCACCATGCGCACTTTCCCCCATGGGAGTAACGTCTGAAACAGTCTACGCTTTGATCGTTCCCTGTAAGACCAGTAGTAGTTTCGGCTGCACATCTCGAGGCATTCTGTAATATGTGGACTATCAGAGTGTAGATGAAACACAGAAATTCCATCGGGATTGAATACAACAGTCACCATGCGCACTTTCCTCCATGGGAGTAATGTCTCAAACAGTTTACGCTTTGATCCTTCAATGGAAGACCAGTAGTAGATTCCTATGCACATCTGTAGGTATTTTGTAACCTGAGGACTATCAGAGTGATGATGAAACACAGTAATTACATCGAAATTGAATACAACAGTCAACATGCGCACTTTCCTCCATGGGAGTAATGTCTCAATCTCTCTACGCTTTTATCGTTCCCTGGAAGACCAGTAGTAGTTTCCGATGCACATCTGGAGGTATTCTGTAATCTGCGGACTATCAGAGTGTTGATGAAACACAGAAATTGCATCGGGATTGAATACAACAGTCAATATGCGCACGTTTCCCCATGGGAGTTATGTCTCCAACATTCTACGATTTGATCGTTCCCTGTTAGACCAGTAGTAGTTTCCGATGCACATCTGGAGGCATTCTGTAAACTGTGGACTATCACAGTGCTGATGAAACACAGAAATTATTTCGGGATTGAATACAACAGTTACCATGCGCACTTTCCTCCATGGAAGTAATGTCTCAAGCAGTCTACGGTTTGATCGTTCCCTAGATGAGCAGTAGTAGTTTCCGATGCACATCTGGAGACATTCTGTAATCTGTGGACTATCAGAGTGTTGATGAAACACAGAAATTACATACTGTTTGAATACAACAGTCACCATGCGCACCTTCCTCCATGGTAGTAATGTCTCAAACAGTTTACTCTTTGATCGTTCCCTAGCAGACCAGTAGTAGTTTACGATGCACATCTGGAGGTATTCTGTAATCTGTGGACTATCAGAGTGTTGATGAAACACAGAAATTGCATCGGGATTGAATACAACAGTCACCATGCGCACATTCCTCCATGGGAGTAATGTCTCAAACTCTCTACGATTTGATCGTTCCCTGTAAGACCTGTAGTAGTTTCCGATGCACATCTGGAGGCATTCTGTAATCTGTGTACTATCAGGGTGTTGATGAACACAGAAATTGCATCAGGATTGAATACAACAGTCGCCATGCAAACTTTCCTCCATGGGAGTAATGTCTCAAACAGTCTACGATTTGATCGCTCCCTGGAAGACCAGTAGTAGTTTCCGATTGACATCTGGAGGCATTCTGTAATCTGTGGACCTTCAAAGTGTTGATGAAACACAGAAATTATATCGGGATTGATTACAACAGTCACTATGCGCACCTTCCTACATAGGAGTAATGTCTCAAACAGTCTACGATTTGATTGTTCCCTGGAAGACCAGTAGTAGTTTCCGATGCACATCTGGAAGCATTCTGTAATCTGTGGACTATCAGAGTGTTGATGAAACACAGAAATTGCATCGGGATTGAATACAACAGTCACCATGCGCAATTTCCTCCATGGGAGTAACGACACAAACAGTCTACGCTTTGATCGTTCCCTGGAAGTCCAGTAGTTGTTTCCGATGCACATCGGGAGACATTCTGTAATCTGTGGACTATCAGAGTGTTGATGAAACACAGAAATTGCATCGGGATTGAGTACAACAGTCAACATGCGCACTTTCGTCCATGGGAGTAATGTCTGAAACAGTCTACGCGTTGATCGTTCCCTGGAATACCAGTAGTAGTTTCCGATTCACATCTGGAGGCATTCTGTAATCTGTGGACTCTCAGATTCTTTATGAAACACAGAAATTGCTTCGGGATTGATTACAACAGTCACCATGCGCACTTTCCCCCATGGGAGTAACGTCTGAAACAGTCTACGCTTTGATCGTTCCCTGTAAGACCAGTAGTAGTTTCGGATGCACATCTCGAGGCATTCTGTAATATGTGGACTATCAGAGTGTAGATGAAACACAGAAATTCCATCGGGATTGAATACAACTGTCACCATGCGCACTTTCCTACATGGGAGTAATATCTCAAACAGTTTACGCTTTGATCCCTCAATGGAAGACCAGTAGTAGATTCCGATGCACACCTGTAGGTATTCTGTAACCTGAGGACTATCAGAGTGATGATGAAACACAGTAATTACATCGGGATTGAATACAACAGTCAACATGCGCACTTTCCTCCATGGGAGTAATGTCTCAATCTCTCTACGCTTTTATCGTTCCCTGGAAGACCATTAGTAGTTTCCGATGCACATCTGGAGGCATTCTGTAATCTGTGGACTATCAGAGTGTTGATGAAACACAGAAATTGCATCGGGATTGAATACAACAGTCACCATGCGCACTTTACCCCATGGGAGTAATGTCTCCAACATTCTAATCTTTGATCGTTTCCTGTTAGACCAGTGGTAGTTTCCGATGCACATCTGGAGGCATTCTGTAATCTGTGGACCTTCAAAGTGTTGATGAAACACTGAATTTGAACGGGATTGAATACAACAGGCACCATGCGCACTTTCCTCCAAGGGAGTAACGTCTCAAACAGTCTACGCTTTGATCGTTCCCTGGAAGACCAGTAGTAGTATCCGATGCTCATCGGGAGGCATTCTGTAATCTGTGGACTAACTGAGTGTTGATGAAACACAGATATTGCAGCGGGATTGAATACAACAGTCACCATGCGTACTTTCCTCCACGGGAGTAATGTCTCAAACATTATATGCTTTGATCGTTCCCTGGAAGACCAGTAGTAGTTTCCGATGCACATCTGGAGGCATTCTGTAATCTGTGGACCTTCAAAGTGTTGATGAAACACAGAAATTGCATCGGGATTGAATACAACAGTCACCATGACCACTTTCCTCCATGGGAGTAATTCTCAAACAGTCTACGCCTTGATCGTTCCCTCGAAGACCAGTAGTAGTTTCCGATGCACATCTGGAGGCATTCTGTAATCTGTAGACTATCAGAGTGTTGATGAAACACAGAAATTACATCGGGATTGATTACAACAGTCACCATGCGCACTTTCCTACATAGGAGTAATGTCTCAAACAATCTACGATTTGAGTGTTCCCTGGAAGACCAGTAGCAGTTTCCGATGCACATCTGGAAGCATTCTGTAATCTGTGGACCTTCTAAGTGTTGGTGAAGCACAGAAATTGGATCGGGATTGAATACAACAGTCACCATGCGCACTTTCCTCCATGGGAGTAACGTCACAAACAGTCTACGCTTTGATCGTTCCCTGGAGGTCCAGTAGTTGTTTCCGATGCACATCGGGAGACATTCTGTAATCTGTGGACTATCAGAGTGTTGATGAAACACATAAATTGCATCGGGATTGAGTACAACAGTCAACATGCGCACTTTCCTCCATGGGAGTAATGTCTGAAACAGTCTACGCGTTGATCGTTCCCTGGAATACCAGTAGTAGTTTCCGATGCACATCTGGAGGCAATCTGTAATCTGTGGACCTTCAAAGTGTTGATGAAACACAGAAATTGCATCGGAATTGAATACAACAGTCACCATGACCACTTCCTCCATGGGAGTAATTCTCAAACAGTCTACGCCTTGATCGTTCCCTCGAAGACCAGTAGTAGTTTCCGATGCAAATCTGAAGGCATTCTGTAATCTGTGGACTATCTGAGTGTTGATGAAACACAGAAATTGCATCGGAATTGAATACAACACTCACCATGCGCACTTCCCCCCATGGGAGTAATGTCTCAAACATTCTACGCTTTGATCGTTCCCTGTTAGACCAGTAGTAGTTTCCGATTCACATCTGGAGAAATTCTGTAATCTGCGGACTATCAGATTGTTTATGAAACACAGAAATTGCTTCGGGATTGATTACAACAGTCACCATGCGCACTTTCCCCCATGGGAGTAACGTCTGAAACAGTCTACGCTTTGATCGTTCCCTGTAAGACCAGTAGTAGTTTCGGCTGCACATCTCGAGGCATTCTGTAATATGTGGACTATCAGAGTGTAGATGAAACACAGAAATTCCATCGGGATTGAATACAACAGTCACCATGCGCACTTTCCTCCATGGGAGTAATGTCTCAAACAGTTTACGCTTTGATCCTTCCATGGAAGACCAGTAGTAGATTCCTATGCACATCTGTAGGTATTTTGTAACCTGAGGACTATCAGAGTGATGATGAAACACAGTAATTACATCGGGATTGAATACAACAGTCAACATGCGCACTTTCCTCCATGGGAGTAATGTCTCAATCTCTCTACGCTTTTATCGTTCCCTGGTAGACCAGTAGTAGTTTCCGATGCACATCTGGAGGTATTCTGTAATCTGCGGACTATCAGAGTGTTGATGAAACACAGAAATTGCATCGGGATTGAATACAACAGTCAATATGCGCACGTTTCCCCATGGGAGTTATGTCTCCAACATTCTACGATTTGTTCGTTCCCTGTTAGACCAGTAGTAGTTTCCGATGCACATCTGGAGGCATTCTGTAAACTGTGGACTATCACAGTGCTGATGAAACACAGAAATTATTTCGGGATTGAATACAACAGTTACCATGCGCACTTTCCTCCATGGAAGTAATGTCTCAAGCAGTCTACGGTTTGATCGTTCCCTAGATGAGCAGTAGTAGTTTCCGATGCACATCTGGAGACATTCTTTAATCTGTGGACTATCAGAGTGTTGATGAAACACAGAAATTACATACTGATTGAATACAACAGTCACCATGCGCACCTTCCTCCATGGTAGTAATGTCTCAAACACTTTACTCTTTGATCGTTCCCTAGCAGACCAGTAGTAGTTTACGATGCACATCTGGAGGTATTCTGTAATCTGTGGACTATCAGAGTGTTGATGAAACACAGAAATTGCATCGGGATTGAATACAACAGTCACCATGCGCACATTCCTCCATGGGAGTAATGTCTCAAACTCTCTACGATTTGATCGTTCCCTGTAAGACCTGTAGTAGTTTCCGATGCACATCTGGAGGCATTCTGTAATCTGTGTACTATCAGGGTGTTGATGAACACAGAAATTGCATCAGGATTGAATACAACAGTCGCCATGCAAACTTTCCTCCATGGGAGTAATGTCTCAAACAGTCTACGATTTGATCGCTCCCTGGAAGACCAGTAGTAGTTTCCGATTGACATCTGGAGGCATTCTGTAATCTGTGGACCTTCAAAGTGTTGATGAAACACAGAAATTGCATCGGGATTGAATACAACAGTCACCATGACCACTTTCCTCCTTGGGAGTAATTCTCAAACAGTCTACACCTTGATCGTTCCCTCGAAGACCAGTAGTAGTTTCCGATGCACATCTGGAGGCATTCTGTAATCTGTAGACTATCAGAGTGTTGATGAAACACAGAAATTATATCGGGATTGATTACAACAGTCACTATGCGCACTTTCCTACATGGGAGTAATGTCTCAAACAGTCTACGATTTGATTGTTCCCTGGAAGACCAGTAGTAGTTTCCGATGCACATCTGGAAGCATTCTGTAATCTGTGGACTATCAGAGTGTTGATGAAACACAGAAATTGCATCGGGATTGAGTACAACAGTCAACATGCGCACTTTCGTCCATGGGAGTAATGTCTGAAACAGTCTACGCGTTGATCGTTCCCTGGAATACCAGTAGTAGTTTCCGATTCACATCTGGAGGCATTCTGTAATCTGTGGACTCTCAGATTCTTTATGAAACACAGAAATTGCTTCGGGATTGATTACAACAGTCACCATGCGCACTTTCCCCCATGGGAGTAACGTCTGAAACAGTCTACGCTTTGATCGTTCCCTGTAAGACCAGTAGTAGTTTCGGATGCACATCTCGAGGCATTCTGTAATATGTGGACTATCAGAGTGTAGATGAAACACAGAAATTCCATCGGGATTGAATACAACTGTCACCATGCGCACTTTCCTACATGGGAGTAATATCTCAAACAGTTTACGCTTTGATCCCTCAATGGAAGACCAGTAGTAGATTCCGATGCACACCTGTAGGTATTCTGTAACCTGAGGACTATCAGAGTGATGATGAAACACAGTAATTACATCGGGATTGAATACAACAGTCAACATGCGCCCTTTCCTCCATGGGAGTAATGTCTCAATCTCTCTACGCTTTTATCGTTCCCTGGAAGACCAGTAGTAGTTTCCGATGCACATCTGGAGGCATTCTGTAATCTGTGGACTATCAGAGTGTTGATGAAACACAGAAATAACATCGGGATTGATTACAACAGTCACCATGCGCACTTTCCTATATAGGAGTAATGTCTCAAACAGTCTACGATTTGATTGTTAGCTAGAAGACCAGTAGTAGTTTCCGGTGCACATCTGGAAGCATTCTGTAATCCGTGGACTATCAGAGTGTTGATGAAACACAGAAATTGCATCGTGATTGAATACAACAGTCACCATGCGCACTTTCCTCCATGGTAGCAATGTCTCAAACTCTCTAGGCTTTGATCGTTCCCTGGTAGACCTGTAGTAGTTTCCGATGCACATCTGGAGGTACTCTGTAATCTGCGGACTATCAGAGTGTTGATGAAACACAGAAATTGCATCGGGATTGAATACAACAGTCAATATGCGCACGTTCCCCCATGGGAGTTATGTCTCCAACATTCTACGATTTGATCGTTCCCTGTTAGACCAGTAGTAGTTTCCGATGCACATCTGGAGGCATTCTCTAATCTGTGGACTATCAGAGTGTCGATGAAACACAGAACTTGCATCGGGATTGAATACAACAATCTCCATGTGGACCTTCCTCCATGGGAGTAATGTCACAAACAGTCCACGCTTTGATCGTTCCCTGGAAGACCAGTAGTAGTTTCCGATGCACATCTGGAGACAATCTGTAATCTGTGGACTATCAGAGTGTTGATGAAACACAGAAATAGCATCGGGATTGAATACAACAGTTACCATCCGCACTTTCCTCCATTGGAGTAACGTCTGAAACAGTCTACGCTGTGATCGCTCCCTGGAAGACCAGTAGTAGTTTCCGATGCACATCTGGAGGTATTCTGTAGTCTGTGGACCATCAGAGTGTTGATGAAACACAGATATTGCATCGGGATTGAATACAACAGTCTCCATGCGAACTTTCCTCCATGGGAGTAATCTCTCAAACAGTCTACGCTTTGATCGTTCGCTGGAAGACCAGAAGTACATTCCGATGCACATCTGGAGGCATTCTGTAATCTGTGGACTATCAGAGTGTTGATGAAACACAGAAATGGCATCGGGATTGAATACAACATTCGCCATGCAAACTTTCCTCCATGGGAGTAATGTCTCAAACAGTCTACGATTTGATCGCTCCCTGGAAGAGCAGTAGTAGTTTCCGATTGACATCTGGAGGCATTCTGTAATCTGTGGACTATCAGGGTGTTGATGAAACACAGAAATTGCATCGGGATTGAATACAACAGTCACCATGAACACTTTCCGCCATGGGAGTAATGTCTCAAACAGTCTACGCTATGATCGTTCCCTGGAAGACCAATAGTAATTTCCGATGCACATCTGGAGACATTCTGTAATCTGCGGACTATCAGAGTGTCGATGAAACACAGAAATTGCATCGGGATTGAATACAACAGTCACCATGCGCATTTTCCTCCATGGGAGTAATCTCTCAAACAGTCTACGCTTTGATCGCTCATTGGAAGACCAGAAGTAGTTTCCGATGCACATCTGGAGGCATTCTGTAGTCTGTGGACTATCAGAGTGTTGATGAAACACAGAAATTGCATCGGGATTGAATACAACAGTCACCATGCGCACTTTCCTCCATGGTATCAATGTCTCAAACTCTCTACGCTTTTATCGTTCCCTGGAAGACCTGTAGTAGTTTCCGATGCACATCTGGAGGCATTCTGTAATCTGTGGACTATCAGAGTGTTGATGAACACAGAAATTGCATCGGGATTGAATACAACAGTCTCCATGCGAACTTTCCTCCATGGCAGTAATGTGTCAAACAGTCTACGTTGTGATCGCTCCCTGGAAGACCAGTAGTAGTTTCCGATGAACATCTGGAGGTACTCTGTAATCTGCGGACTATCAGAGTGTTGATGAAACACAGAAATTGCATCGGGATTGAATACAACAGTCAATATGCGCACGTTCCCCCATGGGAGTTATGTCTCCAACATTCTACGATTTGATCGTTCCCTGTTAGACCAGTAGTAGTTTCCGATGCACATCTGGAGACATTCTGTAATCTGTGGACTATCAGAGTGTTGATGAAACACAGAAATTACATACTGATTGAATACAACAGTCACCATGCGCACCTTCCTCCATTGTAGTAATGTCTCAAACAGTTTACTCTTTGACCGTTCAGTAGAAGACCAGTAGTAGTTTACGGTGCACATCTGGAGGTATTCTGTAATCTGTGGACTATCAGAGTGTTGATGAAACACAGAAATTGCATCGGGATTGAATACAACAGTCACCATGCGCACATTCCTCCATGGGAGTAATGTCTCAAACTCTCTACGATTTGATCGTTCCCTGTAAGACCTGTAGTAGTTTCCGATGCACATCTGGAGGCATTCTGTAATCTGTGTACTATCAGGGTGTTGATGAACACAGAAATTGCATCGGGATTGAATACAACAGTCGCCATGCAAACTTTCCTCCATGGGAGTATTGTCTCAAACAGTCTACGATTTGATCGCTCCCTGGAAGACCAGTAGTAATTTCCGATGCACATCAGGAGGCATTCTCTAATCTGTGGACTATCAGAGTGTCGATGAAACACAGAACTTGCATCGGGATTGAATACAACAATCTCCATGTGGACTTTCCTCCATGGGAGTAATGTCACAAACAGTCTACGCTTTGATCGTTCCCTGGAAGACCAGTAGTAGTTTCCGAAGCACATCTGGAGACAATCAGTAATCTGTGGACCTTCAAATTGTTGATGAAACACAGAAATTGCATCGGGAGTTAATACAACAGTCACCATCCGCACTTTCCTCCATGGGAGTAATGTCTGCAACAGTCTAGGCTTTGATCGTTTTCAGGAAGACCAGTAGTAGTTTCCGATGCACATCTGGAGACAATCTGTAATCAGTGGACTATCAGAGTGTTGATGAAACACAGAAATAGCATCGGGATTGAATACAACAGTTACCATCCGCACTTTCCTCCATTGGAGTAACGTCTGAAACAGTCTACGCTGTGATCGCTCCCTGGAAGACCAGTAGTAGTTTCCGATGCACATCTGGAGGTATTCTGTAGTCTGTGGACCATCAGAGTGTTGATGAAACACAGATATTGCATCGGGATTGAATACAACAGTCGCCATGCAAACTTTCCTCCATGGGAGTAATGTCTCAAACAGTCTACGATTTGATCGCTCCCTGGAAGAGCAGTAGTAGTTTCCGATTGACATCTGGAGGCATTCTGTAATCTGTGGACTATCAGGGTGTTGATGAAACACAGAAATTGCATCGGGATTGAATACAACAGTCACCATGAACATTTTCCTCCATGGGAGTAATGTCACAAACAGTCTACGCTTTGATCGTTCCCTGGAAGACCAGTAGTAGTTTCCGAAGCACATCTAGAGACAATCAGTAATCTGTGGACCTTCAAATTGTTGATGAAACACAGAAATTGCATCGGGAGTTAATACAACAGTCACCATGCGCACTTTCCTCCACGGGAGTAATGTCTCGACCAGTCTACGATTTGATCGTTCCCTGGAAGACCTGTAGTAGTTTCCGATGCACATCTGGAGGCATTCTGTAATCTGTGGACTATCAGATTGTTGATGAACACAGAAATTGCATCGGGATTGAATACAACAGTCGCCATGCGAACTTTCCTCCATGGGAGTAATGTGTCAAACAGTCTACGTTGTGATCGCTCCCTGGAAGACCAGTAGTAGTTTAAGATGCACATCTGGAGGCATTCTGTAATCTGTGGACTAACTGAGTGTTGATGAAACACAGAAATTGCATCGCGGTTGAATACAACAATCACCATGCACACTTTCCTTAATGGTAAAAATGTCTCAAACAGTATATGCTTTGATCGTTCCCTGGAAGACCAGTTGTAGTTTCCGATGCACATCTGGAAGCATTCTGTAATCCGTGGACTATCAGAGTGTTGATGAAACACAGAAATTGCATCGGGATTGAATACAACAGTCACCATGCGCACTTTCCTCCATGGTAGCAATGTCTCAAACTCTCTACGCTTTGATCGTTCCCTGGAAGACCTGTAGTAGTTTCCGATGCACATCTGGAGGCATTCTGTAATCTGTTGACTATCAGAGTGTTGATGAACACAGAAATTGCATCGGGATTGAATACAACAGTCTCCATGCGAACTTTCCTCCATGGCAGTAATGTGTCAAACAGTCTACGTTGTGATCGCTCCCTGGAAGACCAGTAGTAGTTTCCGATGCACATCTGGAGGTACTCTGTAATCTGCGGACTATCAGAGTGTTGATGAAACACAGAAATTGCATCGGGATTGAATACAGCAGTCAATATGCGCACGTTCCCACATGGGAGTTATGTCTCCAACATTCTACGATTTGATCGTTCCCTGTTAGACCAGTAGTAGTTTCCGATGCACATCTGGAGACATTCTGTAATCTGTGGACTATCAGAGTGTTGATGAAACACAGAAATGGCATCGGGATTGAATACAACAGTCGCCATGCAAACTTTCCTCCATGGGAGTAATGTCTCAAACAGTCTACGATTTGATCGCTCCCTGGAAGAGCAGTAGTAGTTTCCGATTGACATCTGGAGGCATTCTGTAATCTGTGGACTATCAGGATGTTGATGAAACACAGAAATTGCATCGGGAGTTAATACAACAGTCACCATCCGCACTTTCCTCCATGGGAATAATGTCTGCAACAGTCTAGGCTTTGATCGTTTTCAGGAAGACCAGTAGTAGTTTCCGATGCACATCTGGAGACAATCTGTAATCTGTGGACTATCAGAGTGTTGATGAAACACAGAAATGGCATCAGGATTGAATACAACAGTTACCATCCGCACTTTCCTCCATTGGAGTAACGTCTGAAACAGTCTACGCTGTGATCGCTCCCTGGAAGACCAGTAGTAGTTTCCGATGCACATCTGGAGGTATTCTGTAATCTGTGGACCATCAGAGTGTTGATGAAACACAGATATTGCATCGGGATTGAATACAACAGTTACCATGCGCATATTCCTCCATGGGAGTAATTTCTCAAACAGTCTACGCATTGATCGTTCCCTGGAAGACCAGTAGTATTTTCCGATGCACATCTGGAGGCATTCTGTAATCTGTGGACTATCAAAAGTGTTGATGAACACAGATATTGCATCGGCATTGAATATACAACAGTCGCCATGCGAACTTTCCTCCATCGGACTAATGTCTCAAACAGTCTACGTTTTGATCGCTCCCTGGAAGACCAGTAGTAGTTTCCGATGCACATCTGGAGGCATTCTGTAATCTGTAGACTATCAGAGTGTTGATGAAACACAGAAATTGCATCGGGATGGAATACAACAGTCACCATGCGCATTTTCCTCCATGGGAGTAATCTCTCAAACAGTCTACGCTTTGATCGTTCCCTGGAAGACCAGAAGTAGTTTCCGATGCACATCTGGAGGCATTCTGTAATCAGTTTACTATCAGAGTTTTGTTGAAACGCAAAAATTGCATCGAGTTTGAATACAACAATCACCATGTGGACTTTCCTCCATGGGAGTAACGTCTCAAACAGTCTACGCTTTGATCGTTCCCTGGAAGACCAGTAGTAGTTTCCGAAGCTCATCTGGAGATAATCAGTAAATGTGGACCTTCAAAGTGTTGGTGAAACACAGAAATTGCATCGGGAGTGAATACAACAGTCACCATCCGCACTTTCCTACATAGGAGTAATGTCTCAAACAGTCTACGCTTTGATTGTTAACTGGAAGACCAGTAGTAGTTTCCGATGCACATCTGGAAGCATTCTGTAATCTGTGGACTATCAGAGTGTTGATGAAACACAGAAATTGCATCGGGATTGAATACAACCGTCACCATGCGCACTTTCCTCCATGGGAGTAACGTCTCAAACAGTATACGCTTTGATCGTTCCCTGGAAGTCCAGTAGTTGTTTCCGATGCACATCAGGAGGCATTCTGTAATCTGTGGACTAACTGAGTGTTGATGAAACACAGATATTGCATGGGGATTGAATACAACAGTCACCATGCGTACTTTTTTCCACGGGAGTAATGTCCCAAACTGTCTATGCTTTGATCGTTCCCTGGAAGACCAGTAGTAGTTTCCGATGCACATCTGGAAGCATTCTGTAATCTGTGGACCTTCAAAGTGTTGATGAAACACAGAAATTACATCGGGATTGAGTACAACTGTCACCATGACCACTTTCCTCCATGGGAGTAATTCCCAAACAGTTTACGCCTTGATCTTTTCCTGGAAGACCAGTAGAAGTTTCCGATGCACATCTGGAGGCATTTTGCAATCTGTGTACTATCAGAGTGTTGATGAAACACAGAAATGGCATGGGGATTGATAACAACAGTCACCATGCGCACTTTCCTCCTCGGGAGTAATGTCTCGACCAGTCTACGATTTGATCGTTCCCTGGAAGACCTGTAGTAGTTTCCGATGCACATCTGGAGGCATTCTGTAATCCGTGGACTATCAGAGTGTTGATGAAACACAGAAATTGCATCGGTATTGAGTACAACAGTCACCATGCGCACTTTCCTCCATGGTAGCAATGTCTCGCACTCTCTACGCTTTGATCGTTCCCTGGAAGACCTGTAGTACTTTCCGATGCACATCTGGAGGCATTCTGTAATCTGTGGACTATCAGAGTGTTGATGAACACAGAAATTGCATCGGGATTGAATACAACAGTCTCCATGCGAACTTTCCTCCATGGCAGTAATGTGTCAAACAGTCTACGTTGTGATCGCTCCCTGGAAGACCAGTAGTAGTTTCCGATGCACATCTGGAGGTACTCTGTAATCTGCGGACTATCAGAGTGTTGATGAAACACAGAAATTGCATCGGGATTGAATACCATAGTCAATATGCGCACGTTCCCCCATGGGAGTTATGTCTCCAACATTCTACGATTTGATCGTTCCCTGTTAGACCAGTAGTAGTTTCCGATGCACATCTGGAGACATTCTGTAATCTGTGGACTATCAGAGTGTTGATGAAACACAGAAATTACATACTGATTGAATACAACAGTCACCATGCGCACCTTCCTCCATTGAAGTAATGTCTCAAACAGTTTACTCTTTGATCGTTCCCTAGAAGACCAGTAGTAGTTTACGGTGCACATGGGGAGGTATTCTGTAATCTGTGGACTATCAGAGTGTTGATGAAACACAGAAATTGCATCGGGATTGAATACAATAGTCACCATGCGCACATTCCTCCATGGGTGTAATGTCTCAAACTCTCTACGATTTGATCTTTCCCTGTAAGACCTGTAGTAGTTTCCGATGCACATCTGGAGGCATTCTGTAATCTGTGTACTATCAGGGTGTTGATGAACACAGAAATTGCATCGGGATTGAATACAACAGTCGCCATGCAAACTTTCCTCCATGGGAGTATTGTCTCAAACAGTCTACGATTTGATCGCTCCCTGGAAGACCAGTAGTAATTTCCGAAGCACATCAGGAGGCATTCTCTAATCTGTGGACTATCAGAGTGTCGATGAATCACAGAACTTGCATCGGGATTGAATACAACAATCTCCATGTGGACTTTCCTCCATGGGAGTAATGTCACAAACAGTCTACGCTTTGATCGTTCCCTGGAAGACCAGTAGTAGTTTCCGAAGCACATCTGGAGACATTCAGTAATCTGTGGACTATCAGAGTGTCGATGAAACACAGAAATGGCATCGGGATTGAATACAACAGTCGCCATGCAAACATTCCTCCATGGGAGTAATGTCTCAAACAGTCTACGATTTCATCGCTCCCTGGAAGGGCAGTAGTAGTTTCCGATTGACATCTGGAGGCATTCTGTAATCTGTGGACTATCAGGGTGTTGATGAAACACAGAAATTGCATCGGGATTGAATACAACAGTCACCATGAACACTTTCCTCCATGGGAGTAATGTCTCAAACAGTCTACGCTATGATCGTTCCCTGGAAGACCAATAGTAATTTCCGATGCACATCTGGAGGCATTCTGTAATCTGTGGACTATCAGAGTGTCGATGAAACACAGAAATTGCATCGGGATTGAATACAACAGTCACCATGCGCATTTTCCTCCATCGGAGTAATCTCTCAAACAGTCTACGCTTTGATTGCTCATTGGAAGACCAGAAGTAGTTTTCGATGCACATCTGGAGGCATTCTGTAATCTGTGGACTATCAGAGTGTCGATGAAACACAGAACTTGCATCGGGATTGAATACAACAATCTCCATGTGGACTTTCCTCCATGGGAGTAATGTCACAAACAGTCTACGCTTTGATCGTTCCCTGGAAGACCAGTAGTAGTTTCCGAAGCACATCTGGAGACAATCAGTAATCTGTGGACCTTCAAATTGTTGATGAAACACAGAAATTGCATCGGGAGTTAATACAACAGTCACCATCCGAACTTTCCTCCATGGGAATAATGTCTGCAACAGTCTAGGCTTTGATCGTTTTCAGGAAGACCAGTAGTAGTTTCCGATGCACATCTGGAGACAATCTGTAATCTGTGGACTATCAGAGTGTTGATGAAACACAGATATGGCATCGGGATTGAATACAACAGTTACCATCCGCACTTTCCTCCATTGGAGTA
Source organism: Schistocerca gregaria (assembly GCF_023897955.1). Classification (NCBI taxonomy): domain Eukaryota; kingdom Metazoa; phylum Arthropoda; class Insecta; order Orthoptera; family Acrididae; genus Schistocerca; species Schistocerca gregaria. The sequence goes on along the minus strand of NC_064927.1, from coordinate 18,846,880 downwards.
ACGTCTGATACAGTCTACGCTGTGATCGCTCCCTGGAAGACCAGTAGTAGTTTCCGATGCACATCTGGAGGTATTCTGTAATCTGTGGACCATCAGAGTGTTGATGAAACACAGATATTGCATCGGGATTGAATACAACAGTTACCATGCGCATATTCCTCCATGGGAGTAATTTCTCAAACAGTCTACGCTTTGATCGTTCCCTGGAAGACCAGAAGTAGTTTCCGATTCACATCTGGAGGCATTCTGTCATCTGTGGACTATCAAAAGTGTTGATGAACACAGATATTGCATCGGCATTGAATATACAACAGTCGCCATGCGAACTTTCCTCCATCGGACTAATGTCTCAAACAGTCTACGTTTTGATCGCTCCATGGAAGACCAGTAGTAGTTTCCGATGCACATCTGGAGGCATTCTGTAATCTGTAGACTATCAGAGTGTTGATGAAACACAGAAATTGCATCGGGATGGAATACAACAGTCACCATGCGCATTTTCCTCCATGGGAGTAATGTCTCAAACAGTCTACGCTTTGATCGTTCAATAGAGGACCAGTAGTAGTTTATGAAGCACATCTGGAGACATTCTGTAATCTGTGGACTATCAGAGTGTTGATGAAACACAGAATTTACATACTGATTGAATACAACAGTCACCATGCGCACCTTCCTCGTTGGTAGTAATGTCTCAAACAGTTTACTCTTTGATCGTTCCCTAGAAGACCAGTAGTAGTTTCCGATGCACATCTGGAGGTATTCTGTAATCTGAGGACTATCAGATTGTTGATGAAACACAGAAATTGCATAGGGATTGAATACAACAGTCACCATGCGCACATTCCTCCATGGGAGTAAAGTCTCAAACTCTCTACGATTTGATCGTTCCCTGTAAGACCTGTAGTAGCTACCGTCGCTCATCTGGAGGCATTCTGTAATCTGTGTACTATCAGGGTGTTGATGAACACAGAAATTGCATCGGTATTGAATACAACAGTCGCCATGCAAACTTTCCTCCATGGGAGTAATGTCTCAAACAGTCTAGTATTTGATCGCTCCCTGGAAGACCAGTAGTAAATTCCGATTGACATCTGGAGCCATTCTGTAATCTGTGGACTATCAGGGTGTTGATGAAACACAGAAATTGCATCGGGATTGAATACAACAGTCACCATGAACACTTTCCTCCATGGGAGTAATCTCTCAAACAGTCTACGCTTTGATCTCTCCCTGGAAGACCAGAAGTAGGTTCCGATGCACATCTGGAGGCATTCTGTAATCTGTTTACCGACGGAGTGTTGTTGAAACACAGAAATTGCATCGGGATTGAATACAACAATCTCCATGTAGACTTTGCTCCATGGGAGTAATGTCTCAAACAGCCTACGCTTTGATGGTTCCCTGGAAGACCAGAAGTAGTTTCCGATGCACACCTGGAGGCATTCTGTAATGAGTTTACTATCAGAGTTTTGTTGAAACGCAGAAATTGCATCGGGATTGAATACAACAATCACCATGTGGACTTTTTCCATTGGAGTAATGTCTGAAACAGTCAACGCTTTGATTGTTTTCAGGAGACCAGTAGTAGTTTCCGATGCACATCTGGAGGAAATCTGTAACCTGTGGACTATCAGAGTGTTGATGAAACACAGAACTTGCATCGGGATTGAATACAACAGTTACCATTTTCACTTTTTTCCATTGGAGTAACGTCAGAAACAGTCTACGTTTTGATCGTTCCCTGGAAGACCAGTAGTACTTTCCGATGCACATCTGGAGGCATTCTGTAATCTGTGGACCTTCAAAGTGTTGATGAAACACAGTATTTGCATCGGGATTGAATACAACAGTCATCATGCGGACTTTCCTCCATGGGAGTAATGTCTCAAACATTCTACGATTTGATCGTTCCCTGGAAGACCAGTACTAGTTTCCGATGCACATCTAGAGGCATTCTGTAATCTGTGGACAATCAGAGTGTGGATGAAACACAGAAATTGCATCGGGATTGAATACAACAGTCACCATGCGCAATTTCCTCCATGGGAGTAATGTCTCATAGAGTCTACGCTTTGATCGTTCCCTGGAAGACCAGTAGTAGTTTCCGATGCACATTTGGAGGCGTTCTGTAATCTGTTTACTATCAGAGTGTTGTTGAAACTTAGAAATTGCATCGGGATCGAATACAACAGTCACCATGCGCACTTTCCTCCATGGGAGTAATGTCTCAAAAAGTCTACGTTTTGGTCGTTCCCAGGAAGACCAGTAGTAGTTTCGATGCTCGACTGGAGGCAATCTGTAATCTGTGGACTATCGGAGTGTTGATGAAACACAGAAATTGTATCGGGATTGAGTACAACAGACACCATAAGCACTTTCCTCCATGGGAGTAACATCTGAAATAGTCTACGTTTTGATCGTTCCCTGGAAGACCAGTTGTAGTTTCCAGAGCACATCTTGAGACAATCTGTAATCTGTGGACTATCAGAGTGTTCATGAAACACAGAAATTGCATCGGGATTGAATACAACAGTCACCATCCGCACTTTCCTCCATGGGAGTAATGTCTCAAACAGTCTACGCTTTGATCGTTCCCTGGAAGACCAGTAGTAGTTTCCGATCACATCTGGAGGCATTCTGTAATCTGTGGACCTTCAAAGTGTTGATGAAACACATAAATTGCATCGGGAGTGAATACAACAGTCACCATCCGCACTTTCCTTCATGGGAGTAATGTCTCAAACAGTCTACGCTTTGATCGTTCCCTGGAAGTCCAGTAGTAGTTTCCGATGCACATCTGGAGGCATTCTGTAATCTGTGGACTATCAGAGTGTTGAAGAAACACAGAAATTGCTTCGGGATTGAATACAACAGTCACCATCAGCACTTTCCTTCATGGGAGTAATGTCTCAAACAGTCTACGCTTTGATCGTTCCCTGGAAGTCCAGTAGTAGTTTCCGATGCACATCTGGAGGCATTCTGTAATCTGTGGACAATCAGAGTGTGGATGAAACACAGAAATTGCATCGGGATTGAATACAACAGTCACCATGCGCAATTTCCTCCATGGAGTAATGTCTCAAAGAGTCTACGCTTTGATCGTTCCCTGGAAAACCAGTAGTAGTTTCCGATGCACATTTGGAGGCGTTCTGTAATCTGTTTACTATCAGAGTGTTGTTGAAACACAGAAATTGCATCGGGATCGAATACAACAGACACCATGCGCACTTTCCTCCATGGGAGTAATGTCTCAAACAGTCTACGTTTTGGTCGTTCCCAGGAAGACCAGTAGTAGTTTCGATGCACAACTGGAGGCAATCTGTAATCTGTGGACTATCAGAGTGTTGATGAAATACAGAAATTGCATCGGGATTGAGTACAACAGTCACCATAAGCACTTTCCTCCATGGGAGTAACATCTGAAAGAGTCTACGTTTTGATCGTTCCCTGGAAGACCAGTTGTAGTTTCCGAAGCATATCTTGAGACAATCTGTAATCTGTGGACTATCAGAGTGTTGATGAAACACAGAAATTGCATCGGGATTGAATACAACAGTCACCATCCGCACTTTCCTCCATGGGAGTAATGTCTCAAACAGTCTTCGCTTTGATCGTGCCCAGGAAGACCAGTAGTAGTTTCCGATGCACATCTGGAGGCATTCTGCAATCTGTCGACTATCAGAGTGTTGTTGAAACACAGAAATTGCATCGGGATTGAGTACAACAGTCACCATGCGCACTTTCCCCATGGGAGTAATGTCAGAAACAGTCTACGCTTTGATCGTTCCCCGGAATACCAGTAGTAGTTTCCGATCACATCTGGAGGCATTCTGTAATCTGTGGACCTTCAAAGTGTTGATGAAACACAGAAATTGGATCGGGAGTGAATACAACAATCACCATCCGCACTTTCCCAAATGGGAGTAATGTCCGAAACAGTCTACGCTTTGATCGTTCCCAGGAAGACCAGTAGTAGTTTCCGATGCACATCTGGATTCATTCTGTAATCTGTGTACTTTCAAAGTGTTGATGAAACACAGAAATTCCATCGGGATTCAAAACAACAATCACCATGCGCACATTCCTCCATTGGAGTAATGTCTCAAACAGTCTACGCTTTGATCGTTCCCTGGAAGTCCAGTAGTAGTTTCCGATGCACATCTGGAGGCATTCTGTAATCTGTGGACTATCAGAGTGTTGAAGAAACACAGAAATTGCATCGGGATTGAATACAACAGTCACCATGCGCACTTTCCTCAATGGGCGTAATGTCTCAAAGAGTCTATGCTTTGATCGTTCCCTGGAAGACCCGTAGTAGTTTCCGATCACATCTGGAGGCATTCTGTAAACTGTGGACCTTCAAAGTGTTTATGAATCACAGAAATTGCATCGGGATTGAACACAACAGTCACCATCCGCACTTTCCTAAATGGGAGTAACATCTGAAACAGTATACGTTTTTATTTTTCCCTGGAAGACCAGTAGTAGTTTCCGATGCACATCTGGATTCATTCTGTAATCTGTGTACTTTCAAAGTGTTGATGAAATACAGAAATTCCATCGGGATTCAAAACAACAGTCACCATGCGCACATTCCTCCATTGGAGTAATGTCTCAAACAGTCTACGCTTTGATCGTTCCCTGGAAGTCCAGTAGTAGTTTCTGATGCACATCTGGAGGCATTGTGTAATCTGTGGACTATCAGAGTGTTGAAGAAACACAGAACTTGCATCGGGATTGAATACAACAGTCACCATGCGCACTTTCCTCCATGGGCGTAATGTCTCAAAGAGTCTACTCTTTGATCGTTCCCCTGAAGACCAGTAGTAGTTTCCGATGCAAATCTGGAGGCATTCTGTAATCTGTGGACCTTCAAAGTGTTGATGAAACACATAAATTGCATCGGGAGTGAATACAACAGTCACCATCCGCACTTTCCTTCATGGGAGTAATGTCTCAAACAGTTTACGCTTTGATCGTTCCCTGGAAGTCCAGTAGTAGTTTCCGATGCACATCTGGAGGCATTCTGTAATGTGTGGACTATCAGAGTGTTGAAGAAACACAGAAATTGCATCGGGATTGAATACAACAGTCACCATGCGCACTTTAATCCATGGACGTAATGTCTCAAAGAGTCTACGCTTTGATCGTTCCCTGGAAGACCAGTAGTAGTTTCCGATCACATCTGGAGGCATTCTGTAATCTGTGGACCTTCAAAGTGTTTATGAATCACAGAAATTGCATCGCGATTGAATACAACAGTCACCATCCGCACTTTCCTCCATGGGAGTAACATCTGAAACAGTCTACGTTTTTATCGTTCCCTGGAAGACCAATAGTAGTTTCCGATGCACATCTGGAGGCATCCTGCAATTTGTGGACTAACTGAGTGTTGATGAAACACAGATATTGCATCGGGATTGAATACAACAGTCACCATGCGCACTTTCCTCAACAGGAGTAATGTCTCAAACAGTCTATGCTTTGATCGTTCCCTTTAAGACCAGTAGTAGTTTCCGATGCATATCTGGAGGTAGTCTGTAATCTGTGGACTATCAGAGTGTTGATGAAACACAGAAATTGCATCGGGATTGAATACAACAGTCACCATGCGCACTTTCCTCCATGGGAGTAACGTCTGAAACAGTCTACGCTTTGATCGTTCCCAGGAAGACCAGTAGTAGTTTCCGAAGCACATCTTGAGACAATCTGTAATCGGTGGACTATCAGAGTGTTGATGAAACACAGAAATTGCATCGGGATTGAATACAACAGTCACCATGCGCATTTTCCTCCATGGTAGTTACGTCTCAAAGAGTGTACGCTTTGATCGTTCCCTGGAAGAAAAGTAGTAGTTTCCGATGCACATCTGGAGGCATTCTATAATCTGTGGACTATAAGAGTGTTGATGAAACACAGAAATTGCATTGAGATTGAATACAACAGTCACCATGCGCATTTTCCTCCATGGGAGTAATCTCTCAAACAGTCTACGCTTTGATCGTTCCCTGGAAGACCAGTAGTAGTTCCCGATGCACATCTGGAGGCATTCTGTAATCTGTTTACTATCAGAGTGTTGTTGAAACAATGAAATTGCGTCGGGATTGAATACAACAGTCAATATGCGCACGTTCCCCATGGGAGTAATGTCTCCAACATTCTACGCTTTGAACGTTCCCTGTTAGACCAGTAGTAGTTTCCGATGCACATCTGGAGGCATTCTGTAATCTGTGTACTTTCAAAGTGTTGATGAATCACAGAAATTCCATCGGGATTCAAAACAACAGTCACCATGCGCACATTCCTCCATTGGAGTAATGTCTCAAACAGTCTACGCTTTGATCGTTCCCTGGAAGTCCAGTAGTAGTTTCCGATCACATCTTGGGACATTCTGTAATCTGTGGACCTTCAAAGTGTTGATGAAACACATAAATTGCATCGGGAGTGAATACAACAGTCACCATCCGCACTTTCCTTCATGGGAGTAATGTCTCAAACAGTCTACGCTTTGATCGTTCCCTGTAAGTCCAGTAGTAGTTTCCGATGCACATCTGGAGGCATTCTGTAATCTGCGGACTATCAGAGTGTTGAAGAAACACAGAAATTGCATCGGGATTGAATACAACAGTCACCATATGCACTTTCCTCCATGGGCGTAATGTCTCAAAGAGTCTACGTTTTGGTCGTTCCCAGGAAGACCAGTAGTAGTTTCGATGCACAACTGGAGGCAATCTGTAATCTGTGGACTATCAGAGTGTTGATGAAATACAGAAATTGCATCGGGATTGAGTACAACAGTCACCATAAGCACTTTCCTCCATGGGAGTAACATCTGCAACAGTCTACGTTTTTATCGTTCCCTGGAAGACCAATAGTAGTTTCCGATGCACATCTTTAGGCATTCTGTAATCTGTGTACCTTCAAAGTGTTGATGAAACACAGAAATTGCTTCGGGATTGAATACAACAGTCACCATGCGCACATTCCTCCATGGGAATAATGTCTCAAACAGTATATGCTTTGATCGTTCCCTGGAAGACCAATAGTAGTTTCCGATGCACATCTGGAGGCAATCTGTAATCTGTGGACTATCAGAGTGTTGATGAAACACAGATATTGCATCGGGATAGAATACAACAGTCACCATGCGCACTTTCCTCCATGGCGTAATGTCTCAAACAGTCTACGCTTTGATCATTCCCTGGAAGACCAGTAGTAGTTTCCGATGCACATCTGGAGGCATCCTGTAATTTGTGGACTAACTGAGTGTTGATGAAACACAGATATTGCATCGGGATTGAATACAACAGTCACCATGCGCAATTTCCTCAACAGGAGTAATGTCTCAAACAGTCTATGCTTTGATCGTTCCCTGGAAGACCAGTAGTAGTTTCCGATGCACATCTGGAGGTAGTCTGTAATCTGTGGACTATCAGAGTGTTGATGAAACACAAAAATTGCATTTGGATTGAATACAACAGTCACCATGCGCAATTTCCTCCATGGGAGTAATGTCTCAAACTCTCTACGCTTTGATCATTCCCCGGAAGACCAGTAGTAGTTTCCGATACACATCTGGAGGCATTCTGTAATCTGTGGATTATCAGAGTGTTGATGAAACGCAGAAATTGCATCGGGATTGAATACAACAGTCACCATGCGCACTTTCCTCCATAGGAGTAACGTCTGAAACAGTCTACGCTTTGATCGTTCCCAGGAAGACCAGTAGTAGTTTCCGAAGCACATCTTGAGACAATCTGTAATCGGTGGACTATCAGAGTGTTGATGAAACACAGAAATTGCATCGGGATTGAATACAACAGTCACGATGAGCATTTTCCTCCATGGTAGTTACTTCTCAAAGAGTGTACGCTTTGATCGTTCCCTGGAAGAAAAGTAGTAGTTTCCGATGCACATCTGGAGGCATTCTATAATCTGTGGACTATAAGAGTGTTGATGAAACACAGAAATTGCATTGAGATTGAATACAACAGTCACCATGCGCATTTTCCTCCATGGGAGTAATCTCTCAAACAGTCTACGCTTTGATCGTTCCCTGGAAGACCAGTAGTAGTTCCCGATGCACATCTGGAGGCATTCTGTAATCTCTTTACTATCAGAGTGTTGTTGAAACACAGAAATTGCGTCGGGATTGAATACAACAGTCACCAAGTGGACATTCCTCCATGGGAGTAATGTCTCAAACAGTCTACGATTTGATAGGTCCCTGGAAGACCAGTAGTAGTTTCCGATGCACATCTGGAGACATTGTGTAATCTGTGGACTAACTGAGTGTTGAATGAATACAACATTCACCATGCGCACTTTCCTCCACGGGAGTTATGTCTCAAACAGTCTATGCTTTGATCGTTCCCTGGAAGTCCAGTAGTAGTTTCCGATGCACATCTGGAGGCATTCTGTAATCTGTAAACTATCTGAGTGTTGATGAAACACAGAAATTGCATCGGGATTTAATACACTAGTCACCATCCGCACTTTCCTCCATGGGAGTAACATCTGAAACAGTGTACGCTTTGATCGTTCCCTGGAAGACCAGTAGTAGTTTCCGATGCACATCTGGAGGCATTCTGTAATCTGTGGACCTTCAAAGTATTGATGAAACACAGAAATTGCATCGGGATTGAATACAACAGTCACCATCCGCACTTTCCTCCATGGGAGTAATGTCTCAAACAGTCTACGCTTTGATTGTGCCCAGGAAGACCAGTAGTAGTTTCCGATGCACATCTGGAGGCATTCTGCAATCTGTGGACTATCAGAGTGTTGTTGAAACACAGAAATTGCATCGGGATTAAGTACAACAGTCACCATGCGCACTTTCCTCCATGGGAGTAATGTCTGAAACAGTCTACGCTTTGATCGTTCCCTGGAATACCAGTAGTAGTTTCCGATCACATCTGGAGGCATTCTGTAATCTGTGGACCTTCAAAGTGTTGATGAAACACAGATATTGCATCGGGAGTGAATACAACAATCACCATCCGCACTTTCCTAAATGGGAGTAATGTCTGAAACAGTCTACGCTTTGATCGTTCCCAGGAAGACCAGTAGTAGTTTCCGATGCACATCTGGAGACAATCTGTTATCTGTGGGCTATCAGAGTGTTGATCAAACACAGAAATTAAATCGGGATTGAATACAACAGTCAACATGCGCACTTTCCTCCATGGGAGTAATGTCTCAAACAGTTTACGATTTCATCGATCCCTGGAAGACCAGTAGTAGTTTCCGATGCACATCTGGAGGCATTTTGTAATCTGTGGACTATCAGAGTGTTGATGAACACAGAAATTGCATCATGATTGAATACAACAGTCACCAGGCGCACTTTCCTCCATGGGAGTAAAGTCTCAAACAGTCTACGCTTTGATCGTTAACTGGAAGTCCAGTAGTAGTTTCCGATGCACATCTGGAGGCATTCTGTAGTCTGTGGACTATCAGAGTGTTGATGAAACACAGAAATTGCATCGGGATTGAATACAACAGTCACCATGCGCACTTTCTTCCATGGGCGTAATGTCTCAAAGAGTCTACGCTTTGATCGTTCCCTGGAAGACCAGTAGTAGTTTCCGATCACATCTGGAGGCATTCTGTAATCTGTGGACCTTCAAAGTGTTGATGAAACACGTAAATTGCATCGGGAGTGAATACAACAGTCACCATCCGCACTTTCCTCCATGGGTATAATGTCTGAAACAGTCTACGCTTTGATCGTTCCCAGGAAGACCAGTAGTAGTTTCCGATGCACATCTGGAGACAATCTGTAATCTGTGGACTATCAGAATGTTGATGAATCACAGAAATCGCATCGCGATTGAATACAACAGTCACCATGCGCATTTTCCTCCATGGGAGTAATCTCTCAAACAGTCTACGCTTTGATCGTTCCCTGGAAGACCAGAAGTAGTTTCCGATGCACACCTGGAGGCATTCTGTAATCAGTTTACTATCAGAGTTTTGTTGAAACGCAGAAATTGCATCGGGTTTGAATACAACAATCACCATGTGGACTTTCCTCCATGGGAGTAATGTCTGAAACAGTCAACGCTTTGATCGTATTCAGGAAGACCAGTAGTAGTTTCCGATGCACATCTGGAGACAATCTGTAACCTGTGGACTATCAGAGTGTTGATGAAACACAGAACTTGCATCGGGATTGAATACAACAGTTACCATCCTCACTTTTCTCCATTGGAGTAACGTCAGAAATAGTCTACGTTTTGATCGTTCCCTGGAAGACCAGTAGTACTTTCCGATGCACATCTGGAGGCATTCTGTAATCTGTGGACCTTCAAAGTGTTGATGAAACACAGAATTTGCATCGGGATTGAATACAACAGTCACCATGCGGACTTTCCTCCATGGGAGTAATGTCTCAAACATTCTACGCTTTGATCGTTCCCTGGAAGACCAGTAGTAGTTTCCGATGCATATCTGGAGGCATTCTGTAATCTGTGGACAATCAGAGTGTGGATGAAACACAGAAATTGCATCGGGATTGAATACAACAGTCAACATGCGCAATCTCCTCCATGGGACTAATGTCTCAAAGAGTCTACGCTTTGATCGTTCCCTGGAAGACCAGTAGTATTTTCCGATGCAGATTTGGAGGCGTTCTGTAATCTGTTTACTATCAGAGTGTTGTTGAAACACAGAAATTGCATCGGGATCGAATACAACAGTCACCATGCGCACTTTCCTCCATGGGAGTAATGTCTCAAACAGTCTACGTTTTGGTCGTTCCCAGGAAGACCAGTAGTAGTTTCGATGCACATCTGGAGGCAATCTGTAATCTGTGGACTATCAGAGTGTTGATGAAACACAGAAATTGCATCGGGATTGAGTACAACAGTCACCATCAGCACTTTCCTCCATGGGAGTAACATCTGAAACAGTCTACGTTTTGATCGTTCCCTGGAACACCAGTTGTAGTTTCCGAAGCACATCTTGAGACAATCTGTATTCTGTGGACTATCAGAGTGGTGATGAAACACAGAAATTGCATCGGGATTGAATACAACAGTCACCATCCGCACTTTCCTCCATGGGAGTAATGTCTCAAACAGTCTACGTTTTCATCGTGCCCAGGAAGACCAGTAGTAGTTTCCGATGCACATCTGGAGGCATTCAGCAATCTGTGGACTATCAGAGTGTTGATAAAACACAGAAATTGCATCGGGATTGAGTACAACAGTCACCATGCGCACTTTCCTCCATGGGAGTAATGTCTGAAACAGTCTACGCTTTGATGGTTCCCTGGAATACCAGTAGTAGTTTCCGATCACATCTGGAGGCAATCTGTAATCTGTGGACCTTCAAAGTGTTGATGAAACACAGAAATTGCATCGGGAGTGAATACAACAATCACCATCCGAACTTTCCTAAATGGGAGTAATGTCTGAGACAGTCTACGCTTTGATCGTTCCCAGGAAGACCAGTAGTAGTTTCCGATGCACATCTGGAGACAATCTGTAATCTGTGGACTATCAGAGTGTTGATGAAACACAGAAATTGCATCGGGATTGAATACAAGAGTCACCATCCGCACTTTCCTCCATGGGAGTAACATCTGAAACAGTCTACGTTTTTATCGTTCCCTGGAAGACCAGTAGTAGTTTCCGATGCACATCTGGATTCATTCTGTAATCTGTGTACCTTCAAAGTGTTGATGAAACATAGAAATTCCATCAGGATTGAGTACAACAGTCACCATGCGAACTTCCCTCCATGGGAGTAATGTCTCATACAGTCTACGCTTTGATCGTTCCCTGGAAGTCCAGTAGTAGCTTCCGATGCACATCTGGAGGCATTCTGTAATCTGTGGACCTTCAAAGTATTGATGAAACACAGAAATTGCATCGGGATTGAATACAACAGTCACTATGACAACTTTCCTCCATGGGAGTAACATCTGAAACAGTCTACGTTTTGATCGTTCCCTGGAAGACGAGTTGTAGTTTCCGAAGCACATCTTGAGACAATCTGTAATCTGTGGACTATCAGAGTGTTGATGAAACACAGACATTGCATCGGGATTGAATACAACAGTCACCATCCGCACTTTCCTCCATGGGAGTAAAGTCTCAAACAGTCTACGCTTTGATCGTGCCCAGGAAGACCAGTTGTAGTTTCCGATGCACATCTGGAGGCATTCTGCAATCTGTGGACTATCAGAGTGTTGTTGAAACACAGAAATTGCATCGGGAGTGAGTACAACAGTCACCATGCGCACTTTCCTCAATGGGAGTAATGTCTGAAACAGTCTACGCTTTGATCGTTCCCTGGAATACCAGTAGTAGTTTCCGATCACATCTGGAGGCATTCTGTAATCTGTGTACTATCTGAGCGTATATGAAACACAGAAATTGCATCGGGATTGAATACACTAGTCACCATCCGCACTTTCCTCCATGTTAGTAACATCTGAAACAGTGTACGCTTTGATCGTTCCCTGGAAGACCAGTAGTAGTTTCCGATGCACATCTGGAGGCATTCTGTAATCTGTGGACCTTCAAAGTGTTGATGAAACACAGAAATTGCATCAGGATTGAATACAACAGTCACCATGCGAACTTCCCTCCATGGGAGTAATGTCTCAAACAGTCTACGCTTTGATCGTTCCCTGGAAGTCCAGTAGTAGCTTCCGATGCACATCTGGAGGCATTCTGTAATCTGTGGACCTTCAAAGTATTGATGAAACACAGAAAGTGCATCGGGATTGAATACAACAGTCACCATGACAACTTTCCTCCATGGGAGTAACATTTGAAACAGTCTACGTTTTGATCGTTCCCTGGAAGACCAGTTGTAGTTTCCGAAGCACATCTTGAGACAATCTGTAAACTGTGGACTATCAGAGTGTTGATGAAACAGAGAAATTACATCGGGATTGAATACAACAGTCACCATCCGCACTTTCCTCCATGGGAGTAATGTCTGAAACAGTCTACGCTTTGATCGTTCCCTGGAATACCAGTAGTAGTTTCCGATCACATCTGGAGGCATTCTGTAATCTGTGGACCTTCAAAGTGTTGATGAAACACAGATATTGCATCGGGAGTGAATACAACAATCACCATCCGCACTTTCCTAAATGGGAGTAATGTCTGAAACAGTCTACACTTTGATCGTTCCCAGGAAGACCAGTAGTAGTTTCCGATGCACATCTGGAGACAATCTGTAATCTGTGGACTATCAGAGTGTTGATGAAACACAGAAATTGCATCGGGATTGAATACAACAGTCACCATCCGCACTTTCCTCCATGGGAGTAACATCTGAAACAGTCTACGTTTTTGTCGTTCCCTGGAAGACCAGTAGTAGTTTCCGATGCACATCTGGATTCATTCTGTAATCTGTGTACCTTCAAAGTGTTGATGAAACACAGAAATTCCATCAGGATTGAGTACAACAGTCACCATGCGAACTTCCCTCCATGGGAGTAATGTCTCAAACAGTCTACGCTTTGATCGTTCCCTGGAAATCCAGTAGTAGCTTCCGATGCACATCTGGAGGCATTCTGTAATCTGTTGACCTTCAAAGTATTGATGAAACACAGATATTGCATCGGGATTGAGTACAACAGTCACCATGCGCACTTTCCTCCATGGGACTAATGTCTGAAACAGTCTACGCTTTGATCGTTCCCTGGAATACGAGTAGTAGTTTCCGTTCACATCTGGAGGCATTCTGTAATCTGTGGACTATCTGAGTGTATATGAAACACAGAAATTGCATCGGGATTGAATACACTAGTCACCATCCGCACTTTCCTCCATGGGAGTAACATCTGAAACAGTGTACGCTTTGATCGTTCCCTGGAATACCAGTAGTAGTTTCCGATCACATCTGGAGGCATTCTGTAATCTGTAGACCTTCAAAGTGTTGATGAAACACAGAAATTGCATCAGGATTGAATACAACAGTCACCATGCGAACTTCCCTCCATGGGAGTAATGTCTCAAACAGTCTACCCTTTGATCGTTCCCTGGAAGTCCAGTAGTAGCTTCCAATGCACATCTGGAGGCATTCTGTAATCTGTGGACCTTCAAAGTATTGATGAAACACAGAAATTGCATCGGGATTGAATACAACAGTCACCATGACAACTTTCCTCCATGGGAGTAACATCTGAAACAGTCTACGATTTGATCGTTCCCTGGAAGACCAGTTGTAGTTTCCGAAGCACATCTTGAGACAATCTGTAATCTGTGGACTATCAGAGTGTTGATGATACACAGAAATTGCATCGGGATTGAATACAACAGTCACCATGCGAACTTTCCTCCATGGGAGTAATGTCTCAAACATTCTACGCTTTGATCGTGCCCAGGAAGACCAGTAGTAGTTTCCGATGCACATCTGGAGGCATTCTGCAATCTGTGGACTATCAGAGTGTTGTTGAAACACAGAAATTGCATCGGGATTGAGTACAACAGTCACCATGCGCACTTTCCTCCATGGGAGTAACATCTGAAACAGTCTACGTTTTGATCGTTCCCTGGAAGACCAGTTGTAGTTTCCGAAGCACATCTTGAGACAATCTGTAGTCTGTGGACTAACAGAGTGTTGATGAAACATAGAAATTGCATCGGGATTGAATACAACAGTCACCATCCGCACTTTCCTCCATGGGAGTAATGTCTTAAACAGTCTACGTTTTCATCGTTCCCTGTAGGATCAGTAGTAGTTTCCGATGCACATCTGGAGGCATTCTGTAATTTGTGTAAATTCAAAGTGTTGATGAAACACAGAAATTGCATCGGGATTGAACACAACAGTCACCATGCGCACATTCCTCCATCGGAGTAATGTCTCAAACAGTCTAGGCTTTGATCGTTCCCTGGAAGTCCAGTAGTAGTTTTCGATGCACATCTGGAGGCATTCTGTAATCTGTGGACTATCAGAGTGTTGATGAAACACAGAAATTGCATCGGGATTGAATACAACAGTCACCATGCGCACTTTCCTTCGTGGGCGTAATGTCTCAAAGAGTCTACGCTTTGATCGTTCCCTGGAAGATCAGTAGTAGTTTCCGATGCACATTTGGAGGCATTCTGTAATCTGTTTACTATCAGAGTGTTGTTGAAACACAGATATTGCTTCGGGATTGAATAAAACAGTCACCATGCGGACTTTCCTCCATGGGAGTAAAGTCTCAAACAGTCTACGCTTTGATCGTTCCCTGGAAGTCCAGTAGTTGTTTCCCATGCACATCGGGAGGCATTCTGTAATCTGTGGACTAACTGAGTGTTAATGAAACACAGATATTGCATGGGAATTGAATACAACAGTCACCATCCGCACTTTCCTCCATGGGAGTAATGTCTGAAACAGTCTACGCTTTGATCGTTCCCAGGAAGACCAGTAGTAGTTTCCGATGCACATCTGGAGACAATCTGTAATCTGTGGACTATCAGAGTGTTGATGAATCACAGAAATTGCATCGCGATTGAATACAACAGTCACCATCCGCACTTTCCACCATGGGAGTAACATCTGAAACAGTCTACGATTTTATCGTTCCCTGGAAGACCAGTAGTAGTTTCCGATGCACATCTGGAGACAATCTGTAATCTGTGGACTATCAGAGTGTTGATGAAACACAGAAATTGCATCGAGATTAAATACAACAGTCACCATGCGCATTTTCCTCCATGGGAGTAATGTCTCAAACAGTCTACGCTTTGATCGTTCCCTGGAAGACCAGAAGTAGTTTCCGATGCACACCTGGAGGCATTCTGTAATCAGTTTACTATCAGAGTTTTGTTGAAACGCAGAAATTACATCGGGTTTGAATACAACAATCAGCATGTGGACTTTCCTCCATGGGAGTAGTGTCTGAAACTGTCAACTCTTTGATCGTATTCAGGAAGACCAGTAGTAGTTTCCGATGCACATCTGGAGACAATCTGTAACCTGTGGACTATCAGAGTGTTGATGAAACACAGAACTTGCATCGGGATTGAATACATCAGTTACCATCCTCACTTTTCTCCATTGGAGTAACGTCAGAAACAGTCTACGTTTTGATCGTTCCCTTGAACACCAGTTGTAGTTACCGATGCACATCTGGAGGTATTCTGTAATCTGTGGACCTTCAAAGTTTTGATGAAACACAGAAATTGCATCGGGATTGAATACAACAGTCACCATGCGGACTTTCCTCCATGGGAGTAATGTCTCAAACATTCTACGCTTTGATCGTTCCCTGGAAGACCAGTAGTAGTTTCCGATGCACATCTGGAGGCATTCTGTAATCTGTGGACAATCAGAGTGTGTATGAAACACAGAAATTGCATCGGGATTGAATACAACAGTCACCATGCGCAATTTCCTCCATGGGAGTAATGTCTCAAAGAGTCTACGCTTTGATCGTTCCCTGGAAGACCAGTAGTAGTTTCCGATGCACATCTGGAGGCATTCTGTAATCTGTGGACTATCAGAGTGTTGATGAAACACAGAAATTGCATCGGGATTGAATACAACAGTCACCATCCGCACTTTCCTCCATGGGAGTAATGTCTGAAACAGTCCACGCTTTGATCGTTCCCAGGAAGACCAGTAGTAGTTTCCGATGCACATCTGGAGAGAATCTATAATCAGTGGACTATCAGAGTGTTTATTAATCACAGAAATTGCATCGCGATTGAATACAACAGTCACCGTCCGCACTTTCCTCCATGGGAGTAACCTCTGAAACAGTCTACGTTTTGATCGTTCCCTGGAATACCAGTTGTAGTTTCCGAAGCACATCTTGAGACAATCTGTAATCTGTGGACTATCAGAGTGTTGATGAAACACAGAAATTGCATCGGGATTGAATACAACAGTCACCATCCGCACTTTCCTCCATGGGAGAAATGTCTCAAACAGTCTACGCTTTGATCGTGCCCAGGAAGACCAGTAGTAGTTTCCGATGCACATCTGGAGGCATTCTGCAATCTGTGGACTATCAGAGGGTTGTTGAAACACAGAAATTGCATCGGGATTGAGTACAACAGTCACCATGCGCACTTTCCTCCATGGGAGTAATGTCTGAAACAGTCTACGCTTTGATCGTTCCCTGGAATACCAGTAGTAGTTTCCGATCACATCTGGAGGCATTCTGTAATCTGTGGACCTTCAAAGTGTTGATGAAACACAGAAATTGCATCGGGAGTGAATACAACAATCACCATCCGCACTTTCCTAAATGGGAGTAATGTCTGAAACATTCTACGCTTTGATCGTTACCAGGAAGACCAGTAGTTGTTTCCGATGCACATCTGGAGACAATAATAATCTGTGGACTATCAGAGTGTTGATGAAACACAGAAATTGCATCGGGATTGAATACAACAGTCACCATCCGCACTTTCCTCCATGGGAGTAACATCTGAAACAGTCTACGTTTTTATCGTTCCCTGGAAGACCAGTAGTAGTTTCCGATGCACATCTGGATTCATTCTGTAATCTGTGTACCTTCAAAGTGTTGATGAAACACAGAAATTCCATCGAGATTGAATACAACAGTCACCATGCGCACATTCCTCCATTGGAGTAATGTCTCAAACAATCTACGCTTTGATCGTTCCCTAGAAGTCCAGTAGTAGTTTCCGATGCACACCTGGAGGCATTCTGTAATCTGTGGACTATCAGAGTGTTGATGAAACAGAGAAATTGCATCGGGATAGAATACAACAGTCACCATGCGCACTTTCCTCCATGGGCGTAATGTCTCAAAGAGTATACGCTTTGATCGTTCCCTGGAAGACCAGTAGTAGTTTCCGTTCACATCTGGAGGCATTCTGTAATCTGTGGACCTTCAAAGTGTTGATGAAACACATAAATTGCATCGGGAGTCAATACAACAGTCACCATCCGCACTTTCCTCCATGGGAGTAATGTCTGAAACAGTCCACGCTTTGATCGTTCCCAGGAAGACCAGTAGTAGTTTCCGATGCACATCTGGAGACAATCTATAATCAGTGGACTATCAGAGTGTTTATGAATCACAGAAATTGCATCGCGATTGAATACAACAGTCACCATCACAACTTTCCTCCGTGGGAGTAACATCTGAAACAGTCTACGTTTTTATCGTTCCCTGGAAAACCAGTAGTAGTTTCCGATGCACATCTGGAGGCATTCTGTAATCTGTGTACCTTCAAAGTGTTGATGAAACACAGAAATTGCTTCGGGATTGAATACAACAGTCACCATGCGCACATTCCTCCATGGGAATAATGTCTCAAACAGTCTACGCTTTGATCGTTCCCTGGAACAAATGTAGTAGTTTCCGATGCACATCTGGAGGCATTCTGTAATCTGTGGACTATCAGAGTGTTGATGAAACACAGAAATTGCATCGGGATTGAATACAACAGTCACCATGCCCACTTTCCTCCACGGGAGTAATGTCTCAAACAGTCTACGCCTTGACCGTTCCCTGGAAGACCAATAGTTGTTTCCGATGCACATCTGGTATCATTCTGTAATCTGTGCATTGTCAGAGTGTTGATGAAACACAGAAATTGCATCGGGATTGAATACAACAGTCACCATGCGCACTTTCCTCCATGGGAGTAATGTCTCAAACAGTCTACGCTTTGATCATTCCCTGGAAGTCCAGTAGTAGTTTCCGATGCACATCTGGAGGCATTCTGTAATCTGTGGACCTTCAAAAAGTTAATGAAACACAGAAATTGCATCAGGAGTCAATACAACAGTCACCATGCGAACTTCACTCCATGGGAGTAATGTCTCAAACAGTCTAGGCTTTGATCGTTCCCTGAAAGTCCAGTAGTAGTTTCCGATGCACATCTGGAGGTAGTCTGTAATCTGTGGACTATCAGAGTGTTGATGAAACGCAGAAGTTGCATCGGGATTGAATACAACAGTCACAATGCGCACTTTCCTCCATGGGTGTAATGTCTCAAACTCTCTACGCTTTGATCGTTCCCTGGAAGACCAGTAGTAGTTTCCGATGCACATCTGGAGGCATTCTGTAATCTGTGGATTATCACAGTGTTGATGAAACGCAGAAATTACATCGGGATTGAATACAACGGTCACCATCCGCACTTTCCTCCATGGGGGTAACGTCTGAAACCGTCTAGTTTCCGATGCACATCTGGAGGCATTCTGTAATCTGAGGACTATCAGAGTGTTGATGAAACACAGAAATTGTATCGTGATTGAATACAACAGTCACCATGCGCACTTACCTCCATGGGAGTAATGTCTCAAACAGTCTACGCTTTGATCGTTCCCAGGAAGACCAGTAGTAGTTTCCGATGCACATCTGGAGGCAATCTGTAATCTGTGGACTATCAGAGTGTTGATGAAACACAGAAATTGCATCGGGATTGAGTACAATAGTCACCATGCGCACATTCCTCCATGGGAGTAATGTCTCAAACAGTCTACGCTTTGATCGTTCCCTGGAAGTCCAGTAGTAGTTTCCGATACACATCTGGATGCATTTTGTAATCTGTGGACCCTCAAAGTGTTGATCAAACACAGAAATTGCATCGGGATAGAATACAACAGTCACCATGCGCACTTTCCTCCATGGGCGTAATGTCTCAAACAGTCTACGCTTTTACCTTTCCCTATAAGACCAGTAGTAGTTTCCGATGCACACCTGGAGGCATTCTGTAATCAGTTTACTATCAGAGTTATGTTGAAACGCAGAAATTGCATCGGGGTTGAATACAACGATCACTATGTGGACTTTCCTCCATAGGAGTAATGTCTGAAACTGTCAACGCTTTGATCGTATTCAGGAAGACCAGTAGTAGTTTCCGATGCACATCTGGAGACAATCCGTAACCTGTGGACTATCAGAGTGTTGATGAAACACAGAACTTGCATCGGGATTGAATACAACAGTTACCATCCTCACTTTTCTCCATTGGAGTAACGTCAGAAACAGTCTACGTTTTGATCGTTCCCTGGAAGACCAGTAGTACTTTCCGATGCACATCTGGAGGCATTCTGTAATCTGTGGACCGTCAAAGTGTTGATGAAACACAGAATTTGCATCGGGATTGAATACAACAGTCACCATGCGGACTATCCTCCATGGGAGTAATGTCTCAAACATTCTACGCTTTGATCGTTCCCTGGAAGACCAGTAGTAGTTTCCGATGCACATCTGGAGGCATTCTGTAATCTGTGGACAATCAGAGTGTGGATGAAACACAGAAATTGCATCGGGATTGAATATAACAGTCACCATGCGCACTTTCCTCCATGGGAGTAATGTCTCAAACAGTCTACGCTTTGATCGTGCCCAGGAAGACCAGTAGTAGTTTCCGATGCACATCTGGAGGCATTCTGCAATCTGTGGACTATCAGAGTGTTGTTGAAACACAGAAATTGCATCGGGATTGAGTACAACAGTCACTATGCGCACTTTCCTCCATGGGTGTAATGTCTGAAACAGTCTACGCTTTGATCGTTCCCTGGAATACCAGTAGTAGTTTCCGATCACATCTGGAGGCATTTTGTAATCTGTGGACCTTCAAAGTGTTGATGAAACACAGAAATTGCATCGGGAGTGAATACAACATTCACCATCCGCACTTTCCTAAATGGGAGTAATGTCTGAAACAGTCTACGCTTTGATCGTTCCCAGGAAGACCAGTAGTAGTTTCCGATGCACATCTGGAGACAATCTGCAATCTGTGGACTATCAGAGTGTTGATGAAACACAGAAATTGCATCGGGATTGAATACAACTGTCACCATCCGCACTTTCCTATGTGGGAGTAACATCTGAAACAGTCTACGTTTTTATCGTTCTCTGGAAGACCAGTAGTAGTTTCCGATGAACATCTGGATTCATTCTGTAATCGGTGTACCTTCAAAGTGCTGATGAAACACAGAAATTCCATCGGGATTGAATACAACAGTCACCATGGGCACATTCCTCCATTGGAGTAATGTCTCAAACAGTCTACGCTTTGATCGTTCCCTATAAGTCCAGTAGTAGTTTCCGATGGACATCTGGAGGCATTCTGTAATCTGTGGACTATCAGAGTGTTGATGAAACACAGAAATTGCATCGGGATTGAATACAACAGTCACCATGAGCACTTTCCTCCATGGGCGTAATGTCTCAAAGAGTATACGCTTTGATCGTTCCCTGGAAGACCAGTAGTAGTTTCCGATCACATCTGGAGGCATTCTGTAATCTGTGAACCTTCAAAGTGTTGATGAAACACATAAATTGCATCGGGAGTGAATACAACAGTCACCATCCGCACTTTCCTCCATGGGAGTAATGTCTGAAACAGCCCACTCTTTGATCGTTCCCAGGAAGACCAGTAGTAGTTTCCGATGCACATCTGGAGACATTCTGTAATCTGTGGACTATCAGAGTGTTTATGAATCACAGAAATTGC
The DNA here is from genome assembly GCF_023897955.1 of Schistocerca gregaria. Classification (NCBI taxonomy): domain Eukaryota; kingdom Metazoa; phylum Arthropoda; class Insecta; order Orthoptera; family Acrididae; genus Schistocerca; species Schistocerca gregaria. The sequence goes on along the minus strand of NC_064927.1, from coordinate 18,825,467 downwards.
ATCGCGATTGAATACAACAGTCACCATCCGCACTTTCCTCCATGGGAGTAACATCTGAAACAGTCAACGTTTTTATCGTTCCCTGGAAGACCAGTAGTAGTTTCCGATGCACATCTGGAGGCATTCTGTAATCTGTGTACCTTCAAAGTGTTGATGAAACACAGAAATTGCTTCGGGATTGAATACAACAGTCACCATGCGCACATTCCTCCATGGGAATAATGTCTCAAACAGTCTACGCTTTGATCGTTCCCTGGAAGACCAGTAGTAGTTTCCGATGAACATCTGGTGGCATTCTGTGATCTGTGGACTAACTGAGCGTTGACGAAACACAGAAATTCCATCGGGATTGAATACAACAGTCACCATCAGCACTTTCCTCCATGGGAGTAATGCCTCAAACAGTCAACGATTTGATCGTTCCCTGGAACAAAAGTAGTAGTTTCCGATGCACATCTGGAGGCATTCTGTAATCTGTGGACTATCAGAGTGTTGATGAAACACAGAAATTGCATCGGGATTGAATACAACAGTCACCATGCCCACTTTCCTCCACGGGAGTAATGTCTCAAACAGTCTACGCTTTGATCGTTCCCCGGAAGACCAGTAGTTGTTTCCGATGCACATCTGGTATCATTCTGTAATCTGTGCATTGTGAGAGTGTTGATGAAACACAGAAATTGCATCGGGATTGAATACAACAGTCACCATGCGCACTTTCCTCCATGGGAGTAATGTCTCAAACAGTCTACGCTTTGATCATTCCCTGGAAGTCCAGTAGCAGTTTCCGATGCACGTCTTGAGGCATTCTGTAATCTGTTGATTATCAGAGTGTTGATGAAACGCAGAAATTGCATCGGGATTGAATACAACGGTCACCATCCGCACTTTCCTACATGGGAGTAACGTCTGAAACCGTCTAGTTTCCGATGCACATCTGGAGGCATTCTGTAATCTGTGGACTATCAGAGTGTTGATGAAACACAGAAATTGCATCGTGATTGAATACAACAGTCACCATGCGCACTTACCTCCATGGGAGTAATGTCTGAAACAGTCTACGCTTTGATCGTTCCCAGGAAGACGAGTAGTAGTTTCCGATGCACATCTGGAGGCAATCTGTAATCTGTGGACTATCAGAGTGTTGATGAAACACAGAAATTGCATCGGGATTGAGTACAATAGTCACCATGCGCACTTTCCTCCATGGGAGTAAAGTCTCAAACAGTCTACGCTTTGATCGTTTCCTGGAAGTCCAGTAGTAGTTTCCGATGCACATCTGGATGCATTCTGTAATCTGTGGACCCTCAAAGTGTTGATGAAACACAGAAATTGCTTCGGGATTGAATACAACAGTCACCATGCACCACATTCCTCCATGGGAATAATGTCTCAAACAGTCTACGCTTTGATCGTTCCCTGGAAGACCAGTAGTAGTTTCCAATGAACATCTGGAGGCATTCTGTGATCTGTGGACTAACTGAGCGTTGACGAAACACAGAAATTGCATCGGGATTGAATACAACAGTCACCATCAGCACTTTCCTCCATGGGAGTAATGTCTCACACAGTCTACGATTTGATCGTTCCCTGGAACAAAAGTAGTAGTTTCCGATGCACATCTGGAGGCATTCTGTTATCTGTGGACTATCAGAGTGTTGATGAAACACAGAAATTGCATCGGGATTGAATACAACAGTCACCATGCGCACTTTCCTCCATGAGAGTAATGTCTCAAAGAGTCTACGCTTTCATCATTCCCTGGAAGTCCAGTAGTAGTTTCCGATGCACATCTGGAGGCATTCTGTAATCTGTGGACCTTCAAAGAGTTAATAAAACACAGAAATTGCATCAGGAGTCAATACAACAGTCACCATGCGAACTTCACTCCATGGGATTAATGTCTCAAACAGTCTATGCTTTGATCGTTCACTGGAAGTCCAGTAGTAGTTTCCGATGCACATCTGGAGGCATTCTGTAATCTGTGGACTATCAGAGTGTTGATGAAACACAGAAATTGCATCGGGATTGAATACAACAGTCACCATGCCCACTTTCCTCCACGGGAGTAATGTCTCAAACAGTCTACGCTTTGATCGTTCCCCGGAAGACCAGTAGTTGTTTCCGATGCACATCTGGTATCATTCTGTAATCTGTGCATTGTGAGAGTGTTGATGAAACACAGAAATTGCATCGGGATTGAATACAACAGTCACCATGCGCACTTTCCTCCATGGGAGTAATGTCTCAAACAGTCTACGCTTTGATCATTCCCTGGAAGTCCAGTAGCAGTTTCCGATGCACGTCTTGAGGCATTCTGTAATCTGTTGATTATCAGAGTGTTGATGAAACGCAGAAATTGCATCGGGATTGAATACAACGGTCACCATCCGCACTTTCCTACATGGGAGTAACGTCTGAAACCGTCTAGTTTCCGATGCACATCTGGAGGCATTCTGTAATCTGTGGACTATCAGAGTGTTGATGAAACACAGAAATTGCATCGTGATTGAATACAACAGTCACCATGCGCACTTACCTCCATGGGAGTAATGTCTGAAACAGTCTACGCTTTGATCGTTCCCAGGAAGACGAGTAGTAGTTTCCGATGCACATCTGGAGGCAATCTGTAATCTGTGGACTATCAGAGTGTTGATGAAACACAGAAATTGCATCGGGATTGAGTACAATAGTCACCATGCGCACTTTCCTCCATGGGAGTAAAGTCTCAAACAGTCTACGCTTTGATCGTTTCCTGGAAGTCCAGTAGTAGTTTCCGATGCACATCTGGATGCATTCTGTAATCTGTGGACCCTCAAAGTGTTGATGAAACACAGAAATTGCTTCGGGATTGAATACAACAGTCACCATGCACCACATTCCTCCATGGGAATAATGTCTCAAACAGTCTACGCTTTGATCGTTCCCTGGAAGACCAGTAGTAGTTTCCAATGAACATCTGGAGGCATTCTGTGATCTGTGGACTAACTGAGCGTTGACGAAACACAGAAATTGCATCGGGATTGAATACAACAGTCACCATCAGCACTTTCCTCCATGGGAGTAATGTCTCACACAGTCTACGATTTGATCGTTCCCTGGAACAAAAGTAGTAGTTTCCGATGCACATCTGGAGGCATTCTGTTATCTGTGGACTATCAGAGTGTTGATGAAACACAGAAATTGCATCGGGATTGAATACAACAGTCACCATGCGCACTTTCCTCCATGAGAGTAATGTCTCAAAGAGTCTACGCTTTCATCATTCCCTGGAAGTCCAGTAGTAGTTTCCGATGCACATCTGGAGGCATTCTGTAATCTGTGGACCTTCAAAGAGTTAATAAAACACAGAAATTGCATCAGGAGTCAATACAACAGTCACCATGCGAACTTCACTCCATGGGATTAATGTCTCAAACAGTCTATGCTTTGATCGTTCACTGGAAGTCCAGTAGTAGTTTCCGATGCACATCTGGAGGCATTCTGTAATCTGTGGACTACCAGAGTGTTGATGAAACGCAGAAGTTGCATCGATATTGAATACAACAGTCACCATGTGCACTTTCCTCCATGGGAGTAATGTCTCAAACTCTCTACGCTTTGATCGTTCCCTGGAAGACCAGTAGTAGTTTCCGATGCACATCTGGAGGCATTCAGCAATCTGTGGATTATCAGAGTGTTGATGAAACGCAGAAATTGCATCGGGATTGAATACAACGGTCACCATCCGCACTTTCCTACATGGGAGTTACGTCTGAAACCGTCTAGTTTCCGATGCACATCTGGAGGCATTCTGTAATCTGTGGACTATGAGAGTGTTGATGAAACACAGAAATTGCATCGTGATTGAATACAACAGTCACCATGCGCACTTACCTACATTGGGAGTAATGTCTCAAACAGTCTACGCTTTGATCGTTCCCAGGAAGACCAGTAGTAGTTTCCGATGCACATCTTGAGACAATCTGTAATCTGTGGAATATCAGAGTGTTGATGAAACACAGATATTGCATCGGGATTGAATACAACAGTCACATCCGCACTTTCCTCCATGGGAGTAATGTCTCAAACAGTCTACGCTTTGATCGAGCCCAGGAAGACCAGTAGTAGTTTCCGATTCACATCTGGATGCATTCTGCAATCTGTGGATGTACAGAGTGTTGTTGAAACACAGAAACTGCATCGGGATTGAGTACAACAGTCACCATGCGCACTTTCTTCCATGGGAGTAATGTCTGAAACAGTCTACGCTTTGATCGTTCCCTGGAATACCAGTAGTAGTTTCCGATCACATCTGGAGGCATTCTGTAATCTGTGGCCTATCTGAGTGTATATGAAACACACAAATTGCATCAAGATTGAATACAATAGTCACCATCCGCACTTTCCTCCATGGGAGTAACATCTGAAACAGTGTACGCTTTGATCGTTCCCTGAAAGACCAGTAGTAGTTTCCGACGCACATCTGGAGGCAATCTGTAATCAGTGGACTATCAGAGTGTTGATGAAACACAGAAATTGCATCGGGATTGAGTACAATAGTCACCATGCGCACTTTCCTCCATGGGAGTAATGTCTCAAACAGTCTACGCTTGGATCGTTCCCTGGAAGTCCAGTAGTAGTTTCCGATGCACATCTGGATGCATTCTGTAATCTGTGGACCCTCAAAGTGTTGATCAAACACAGAAATTGCATCGGGATAGAATACAACATTTCACCATGCGCACTTCCCTCCATGGGAGTAATGTCTCAAACAGTCTACGCTTTGATCGTTCCCAGGAAGACCAGTAGTAGTTTCCGATACACATCTGGAGGCAATCTGTAATCTAATGACTATAAGAGTGATGATGAAACACAGAAATTGCATTGAGATTGAATACAACAGTCACCATGCGCATTTTCCTCCATTGGAGTAATCTCTCAAACAGTCTTCGCTTTGATCGTTCCCTGGAAAACCAGTAGTAGTTCCCGATGCACATCTGGAGGCATTCTGTAATCTGTTTACTATCAGAGTGTTGTTGAAACACAGAAATTGCATCGGGATTGAATACAACAGTCACCATGTGGACATTCCTCCGTGGGAGTAATGTCTCAAACAGTCTACGATTTGAACGGTCTCTGGAAGACCAGTAGTAGTTTCCGATGCACATCTGGAGGCATTGTGTATTCTGTGGACTAACTGAGTTTTGAATGAATACAACATTCACCATGCGCACTTTCCTCCACGGGAGTTATGTCTCAAACAGTCTATGCTTTGATCGTTCCCTGGAAGACCAGTAGTAGTTTCCGATGCACATCTGGAGGCATTCTGTAATCTGTGGACTATCTGAGTGTTGATGAAACACAGAAATTGTATCGGGATTTAATACACTAGTCACCATCCTCACTTTCCTCCATGGGAGTAACAACTGAAACAGTGTACGCTTTGATCGTTCCCTGGAAGACCAGTAGTAGTTTCCGATGCACATCTGGAGGCATTCTGTAATCTGTGGACCTTCAAAGTGTTGATGAAACACAGAAGTTGCATCAGGATTGAATACAACAGTCACCATGCGAACTTCCCTCCATGGGAGTAATGTCTCAAACAGTCTACGCTTTGATCGTCCCTGGAAGTCCAGTAGTAGCTTCCGATGCATATCTGGAGGCATTCTGTAATCTGTGGACCTTCAAAGTATTGATGAAACACAGAAATTGCATCGGGATCGAATACAACAGTGACCATGACAACTTTCCTCCATAGGAGTAACATCTCAAACAGTCTACGTTTTGATCGTTCCCTGGAAGACCAGTTGCAGTTTCCGAAGCACATCTTGAGACAATCTGTAATCTGTGGACTATCAGAGTGTTGATGAAACACAGAAATTGCATCGGGATTGAATACAACAGTCACCATCCGCACTTTCCTCCATGGGAGTAATGTCTCAAACAGTCTACGCTTTTATCGTGCCCAGGAAGACCAGTAGTAGTTTCCGATTCACATCTGGATGCATTCTGCAATCTGTGGATGATCAGAGTGTTGTTGAAACACAGAAACTGCATCGGGATTGAGTACAACAGTCACCATGCGCACTTTCTTCCATGGGAGTAATGTCTGAAACAGTCTACGCTTTGATCGTTCCCTGGAATACCAGTAGTAGTTTCCGATCACATCTGGAGGCATTCTGTAATCTGTGGACTATCTGAGTGTATATGAAACACACAAATTGCATCAAGATTGAGTACAATAGTCACCATTCCGCACTTTCCTCCATGGGAGTAATATCTGAAACAGTGTACGCTTTGATCGTTCCTTGAAAGACCAGTAGTAGATTCCGATGCACATCTGGAGGCATTCTGTAATCTGTGGACCTTCAAAGTGTTGATGAAACACAGAAAGTGCGTCAGGATTGAATACAACAGTCACCATGCGAACTTCCCTCCATGGGAGTAATGTCTCAAACAGTCTACGCTTTGATCGTTCCCTGGAAGTCCAGTAGTAGCTTCCGATGCACATCTGGAGGCATTCCGTAATCTGTTGAATATCAGAGTGTTGATGAAACGCTGAAATTGCATCGGGATTGAATACAACGGTCACCATCCGCACTTTCCTACATGGGAGTAACGTCTGAAACCGTCTCGTTTCCGATGCACATCTGGAGGCATTCTGTAATCTGTGGACTATCAGAGTGTTGATGGAACACAGAAATTGCATCGTGATTGAATACAACAGTCACAATGCGCACTTACCTCCATGGGAGTAATGTCTCAAACAGTCTACGCTTTGATCGTTCCCTGGAAGACCAGTAGTAGTTTCCGATGAACATCTGGAGGCATTCTGTGATCTGTGGACCAACTGAGCGTTGACGAAACACAGAAATTGCATCGGGATTGAATACAACAGTCACCATCAGCACTTTCCTCCATGGGAGTAATGTCTCAAACAGTCTACGATTTGATCGTTCCCTGGAACAAAAGTATTAGTTTCCGATGCACATCTGGAGGCATTCTGTTATCTGTGGACTATCAGAGTGTTGATGAAACACAGAAATTGCATCGTGATTAAATACAACAGTCACCATGCGCACTTACCTCCATGGGAGTAATGTCTCAACAGTCTACGCTTTGATCGTTCCCAGGAAGACCAGTAGTAGTTTCCGATGCACATCTGGAGGCAATCTGTAATCTGTGGACTATCAGAGTGTTGATGAAACACAGAAATTGCATCGGGATTGAGTACAATAGTCACCATGCGCACTTTCCTCCATGGGAGTAATGTCTCAAACAGTCTACGCTTTGATCGTTCCCTGGAAGTCCAGTAGTAGTTTCCGATGCACATCTGGATGCATTCCGTAATCTGTGGACCCTCAAAGTGTTGATCAAACACAGAAATTGCATCGGGATAGAATACAACAGTCACCATGCGCACTTCCCTCCATGGGAGTAATGTCTCAAACAGTCTACGCTTTGATCGTTCCCAGGAAGACCAGTAGTAGTTTCCGATGCACATCTGGAGGCAATCTGTAATCTGTTGACTATAAGAGTGATGATGAAACACAGAAATTGCATTGAGATGGAATACAACAGTCACCATGCGCATTTTCCTCCATTGGAGTAATCTCTCAAACAGTCTACGCTTTGATCGTTCCCTGGAAGACCAGTAGTAGTTCCCGATGCACATCTGGAGGCATTCTGTAATCTGTTTACTATCAGATTGTTGTTGAAACACAGAAATTGCATCGGGATTGAATACAACAGTCACCATGTGGACATTCCTCCGTGGGAGTAATGTCTCAAACAGTCTACGATTTGATCGGTCCCTGGAAGACCAGTAGTAGTTTCCGATGCACAGCTGGAGGCATTGTGTAATCTGTGGACTAACTGAGTGTTGAATGAATACAACATTCACCATGCGCACTTTCCTCCACGGGAGTTATGTCTCAAACAGTCTATGCTTTGATCGTTCCCTGGAAGTCCAGTAGTAGTTTCCGATGCACATCTGGAGGCATTCTGTAATCTGTGGACTATCTGAGTGTTGATGAAACACAGAAATTGTATCGGGATTTAATACACTAGTCACCATCCGCACTTTCCTCCATGGGAGTAACAACTGAAACAGTGTACGCTTTGTTCGTTCCCTGGAAGACCAGTAGTAGTTTCCGATGCACATCTGGAGGCATTCTGTAATCTGTGGACCTTCAAAGTGTTGATGAAACACAGAAATTGCATCAGGATTGAATACAACAGTCACCATGCGAACTTCCCTCCATGGGAGTAATGTCTCATACAGTCTACGCATTGATCGTTCCCTGGAAGTCCAGTAGTAGCTTCCGATGCATATCTGGAGGCATTCTGTAATCTGTGGACCTTCAAAGTATTGATGAAACACAGAAATTGCATCGGGATTGAATACAACAGTGACCATGACAACTTTCCTCCATGGGAGTAACATCTGAAACAGTCTACGTTTTGATCGTTCCCTGGAAGACCAGTTGTAGTTTCCGAAGCACATCTTGAGACAATCTGTAATCTGTGGTCTATCAGAGTGTTGATGAAACACAGAAATTGCATCGGGATTGAATACAACAGTCACCATCCGCACTTTCCTCCATGGGAGTAATGTCTCAAACAGTCTACGCTTTGATCGTGCCCAGGAAGACCAGTAGTAGTTTCCGTTTCACATCTGGATGCATTCTGCAATCTGTGGATGATCAGAGTGTTGTTGAAACACAGAAACTGCATCGGGATTGAGTACAACAGTCACCATGCGCACTTTCTTCCATGGGAGTAATGTCTGTGACAGTCTACGCTTTGATCGTTCCCTGGAATACCAGTAGTAGTTTCCGATCACATCTGGAGGCATTCTGTAATCTGTGGACTATCTGAGTGTATATGAACCACACAAATTGCATCAAGATTGAATACAATAGTCACCATCCGCACTTTCCTCCATGGGAGTAACATCTGAAACAGTGTACGCTTTGATCGTTCCCTGAAAGACCAGTAGTAGTTTCCGATGCACATCTGGAGGCAATCTGTAATCTGTGGACTATCAGAGTGTTGATGAAACACAGAAATTGCATCGGGAATGAGTACAATAGTCACCATGCGCACTTTCCTCCACGGGAGTTATGTCTCAAACAGTCTATGCTTTGATCGTTCCCTGGAAGTCCAGTAGTAGTTTCCGATGCACATCTGGAGGCATTCTGTAATCTGTGGAATATCTGAGTGTTGATGAAACACAGAAATTGTATCGGGATTTAATACACTTGTCACCATCCGCACTTTCCTCCATGGGAGTAACAACTGAAACAGTGTACGCTTTGATCGTTCCCTGGAAGACCAGTAGTAGTTTCCGATGCACATCTGGAGGCATTCTGTAATCTGTGGACCTTCAAAGTGTTGATGAAACACAGAAATTGCATCAGGATTGAATACAACAGTCACCATGCGAACTTCCCTCCATGGGAGTAATGTCTCATACAGTCTACGCATTGATCGTTCCCTGGAAGTCCAGTAGTAGCTTCCGATGCATATCTGGAGGCATTCTGTTATCTGTGGACTATCAGAGTGTTGATGAAACACAGAAATTGCATCGGGATTTAATACAACAGTCACCATGCCCACTTTCCTCCACAGGAGTAATGTCTCAAACAGTCTACGCTTTGATCGTTCCCCGGAAGTCCACTAGTAGTTTCCGATGCACATCTGGAGTTAGTCTGTAATCTGTGGACTACCAGAGTGTTGATGAAACGCAGAAGTTGCATCGGGATTGAATACAACAGTCACCATGTGCACTTTCCTCCATGGGAGTAACGTCTCAAACTCTCTACGCTTTGATCGTTCCCTGGAAGACCAGTAGTAGTTTCCGATGCACATCTGGAGGCATTCTGTAATCTGTGGATTATCAGAGTGTTGATGAAACGCAGAAATTGCATCGGGATTGAATACAACGGTCACCATCCGCACTTTCCTACATGGGAGTAACGTCTGAAACCGTCTAGTTTCCGATGCACATCTGGAGGCATTCTGTAATCTGTGGACTATCAGAGTGTTGATGAAACAATGAAATTGCATCGTGATTGAATACAACAGTCACCATGCGCACTTACCTACATTGGGAGTAATGTCTCAAACAGTGTACGCTTTGATCGTTCCCAGGAAGACCAGTAGTAGTTTCCGATGCACATCTGGAGACAATCTGTAATCTATGGACTATCAGAGTGTTGATGAAACACCGAAATTGCATCGGGATTGAATACAACAGTCACCATCCGCACTTTCCTATGTGGGAGTAACATCTGAAACAGTCTACGTTTATATCGTTCTCTGGAAGACCAGTAGTAGTTTCCGATGAACATCTGGATTCATTCTGTAATCTGTGTACCTTCAAAGTGCTGATGAAACACAGAAATTCCATCGGGATTGAATACAACAGTCACCATGGGCACATTCCTCCATTGGAGTAATGTCTCAAACAGTCTACGCTTTGATCGTTCCCAGGATGACCAGTAGTAGTTTCCGATGCACATCTGGAGGCAATCTGTAATCTGTTGACTATAAGAGTGATGATGAAACACAGAAATTGCATTGAGATTGAATACAACAGTCACCATGCGCATTTTCCTAGATTGGAGTAATCTCTCAAACAGTCTACGCTTTGATCGTTCCCTGGAAGACCAGTAGTAGTTCCCGATGCACATCTTCAGGCATTGTGTAATCTGTGGACTAACTGAGTGTTGAATGAATACAACATTCACCATGCGCACTTTCCTCCACGGGAGTTATGTCTCAAACAGTCTATGCTTTGATCGTTCCCTGGAAGTCCAGTAGTAGTTTCCGATGCACATCTGGAGGCATTCTGTAATCTGTGGACTATCTGAGTGTTGATGAAACACAGAAATTGTATCGGGATTTAATACACTAGTCACCATCCGCACTTTCCTCCATGGGAGTAACAACTGAAACAGTGTACGCTTTGATCGTTCCCTGGAAGACCAGTAGTAGTTTCCGATGCACATCTGGAGGCATTCTGTAATCTGTGGACCTTCAAAGTGTTGATGAAACTCAGAAATTGCATCAGAATTGAATACAACAGTCACCATGCGAACTTCCTTCCATGGGAGTAATGTCTCAAACAGTCTACGCTTTGATCGTTCCCTGGAAGTACAGTAGTAGCTTCCGATGCATATCTGGAGGCATTCTGTAATCTGTGGACCTTCAAAGTATTGATGAAACACAGAAACTGGATCGGGATTGAATACAACAGTGACCATGACAACTTTCCTCCATGGGAGTAACATCTGAAACAGTCTACGTTTTGATCGTTCCCTGGAAGACCAGTTGTAGTTTCCGAAGCACATCTTGAGACAATCTGTAATCTGTGGAATATCAGAGTGTTGATGAAACACAGATATTGCATCGGGATTGAATACAACAGTCACCATCCGCACTTTCCTCCATGGGAGTAATGTCTCAAACAGTCTACGCTTTGATCGTGCCCAGAAAGACCAGTAGTAGTTTCCGATTCACATCTGGATGCATTCTGCAATCTGTGGATGATCAGAGTGTTGTTGAAACACAGAAACTGCATCGGGATTGAGTACAACAGTCACCATGCGCACTTTCTTCCATGGGAGTAATGTCTGAAACAGTCTACGCTTTGATCGTTCCCTGGAATACCAGTAGTAGTTTCCGATCACATCTGGAGGCATTCTGTAATCTGTGGACTATCTGAGTGTATATGAAACACACAAATTGCATCAAGATTGAATACAATAGTCACCATCCGCACTTTCCTCCATCGGAGTAACATCTGAAACAGTGTACGCTTTGATCGTTCCCAGAAAGACCAGTAGTAGTTTCCGATGCACATCTAGAGGCAATCTGTAATCTGTTGACTATAAGAGTGATGATGAAACACAGAAATTGCATTGAGATTGAATACAACAGTCACCATGCGCATTTTCCTCCATTGGAGTAATCTCTCAAACAGTCTACGCTTTGATCGTTCCCTGGAAGACCAGTAGTAGTTCCCGATGCACATCTGGAGGCATTCTGTAATCTGTTTACTATCAGAGTGTTGTTGAAACACAGAAATTGCATCGGGATTGAATACAACAGTCACCATGTGGACATTCCTCCGTGGGAGTAATGTCTCAAACAGTCTACGATTTGATCGGTCCCTGGAAGACCAGTAGTAGTTTCCGATGCACATCAGGAGGCATTGTGTATTCTGTGGACTAACTGAGTGTTGAATGAATACAACATTCACCATGCGCACTTTCCTCCACGGGAGTTATGTCTCAAAC